>NC_041014.1:8667432-9372706 GCF_004193775.1 Glycine soja | reverse complement strand
AATGCACAAGCTGCTCCTCTTTTCTGCTTCTAGGGCTTTTTCCCCAAAATAGGCCTGTGGCTGCTCTGGAATTCTGTGCCCTGGCCATCTGTAGAAGATGTCATAAAAGTGTCAAAAAAGGTGGTACCCTATTTCTACATAAGACATGCTTTAAATAGGCTCCGAAATTGTGACACTACACTTAGCACCACCGTCGTGCTAAGCGCGAGTAAGTGGATTCGGGCTTAGTGCTAGTCTCGAGTTAGCCTGGCTGAAGGCACCTGCTGTGCTTAGCGCACTGATCTTGAACTTAGCGTGCGGCTTTCATGCAAATGCTCTGCTAGATTCTCCTTTGTGCTAAGCGCGCTGAAGCTGCGCTTAGCGGTGGATATGCACTTAGCCCAACGGCTGAGCTTAGCCCAACTACTGCTTTTTGCAATTCAAAACTTAGCCTCTTTTTCACCTGAAAATGCACAGCTTTCATCATTAAATCCAATGGAATTGTTCTAGAGACAGCGTTAACCATAAAACAAGATTTATTTACAAAATTTACTCCAAAATGACCATAAATTGGGAAACTATACAAGCTTTGGAAAATGATTTCTATACAAAAGTTAGTCGTATGAAGCGACTAACATAGCGCGCTATTGCTTCCACCCATTTTGTTACATAGTCCACAATCAATAAATTATATTCATGTGAATAAGATGAAGGAAATGGACCTATGAAATCTATCCCCTTGCAGTCAAAAGCTTCGACTTCTAGAATACTTTGCAGCGGCATTTCATTCCTTCTAGAGTCCTCCTATTCTTTGACATTTGTCACACCTTTGGACATACTCGTGAGCATCTTTGCATAAGGTAGGCCAATAAAAACCAGATTGTAGAACCTTGACAGTAGTCCTCTCTCCATTATAATGGCCTCCATAAGGTGAACTATGGCAATGCCACAATATGCTTCTTGCATCCTCCTAAGTTACACACCTTCGTAGGAGATTGTCTACTCCAATTTTAAATAGATCAGGATCATCCCACACAAAATATTTAGCATCCCTAAAAACTTCTTTTGCTGGCAGGTTAGATCATCAGGGAGTGCACCAATTGCTTTAAAATTAGCCATCTCAGTAAACCATGGCCTTATTGAAATGCTAAATAGCTTCTCATCAAAAAACTCTTCTTGAATCCCAGGTCCTTGTGGAGTCACCTCATCAGTCGTCAGCCTAGACAAATGATCAGCTACATAATTTTCTGATGCAATCCTACCCCGCAAGGGCATTGTGTCGCAACCTACCCTTCGGCGGGAGGGCGACGCGAGACTCGCGGGATGCGTGTTCCACGAAAGGAATACGCGCGGAGTCGCCACCAACGTTTATTTGAGGAAAACGTCGGAAAAACCAGAAAAGACGCGATCTACGAACTTTTAAGTTGAAAGGTTCGGGAGTTGTATTTACGCACGGGGAAGGTATCAGCACCCCACACGTCCGTCCCAAGGGACGGCAGCCTTTAATCGAATGTGCAAACATGACTTTGATTTTTATGTTCCCTTTTATGTTCTTATATCCTTTATACCCTTTTTATATTTTTTCTCTTTTTGTGGTCGACAAGGGTGTTTCCCTTTGCTCCTACGTATTCCTCAATTGGGATGAGAAAATCAGACCTACGTAGTTCTTTCGGAACAAAGTGTTTGGTTAAGTTATTTTTGTCTTTTTTGTAAAATATGTTTTTATTGAACAAAAGGTCATTTAAGGTGTTGGACCATTAAACGGTCTTTTGATTTTGAAAGGAGAGAAACGTTAAGGCGTTGGACCATTAACGACCTCTTGTTTTTGAAAGGAGAGAAACGTTAAGGCATTTGGACCATTAACGATCTCTTGGGGTGGTCGACAAAAGCGGGGCTTTTGCTCCTACGTATCCTCGATTGCGATGAGGAAATCAGACCTACGTAGTTCTTGCAAAAGCGGTAAAGTCACATGTTGATTTTATGCTTTTGAACGGTCCATGTTAACCGATAAAAGCAAAGAGGACCGTTTAAGGCGCTGGACCTTAAAACGGTTTTTAGTGATTTTTCGGAAAAAAACTTGATTTGTGAGTTGATTTTAGTCTTAGTTTCACTTTGGTTTATTAATCAATTCATTCAAGGAAACTTCCAAAGAAAAACGTCCGATTGATTTTTTTTATTATTTTATTCAAAGATATTTTGATTATTTTATTATTATTTTTCAAGATATTTTGATTATTTTATTATTATTTTACTTTTTTTGGTTTAACCGAGGTTATAGCGTGAACGATCGGTTAGATTTCGTTTTAACAGTGATTAAACGAGATTACAACACAAATGATCGGTTGAAATTCATTTTATCATTTATTAGACGAGAAAACGGCTTAAATAAATGGTTAAAGCACGTTAAAAACGGAAGAAAAGAAAACTGAAAGTAAACGAAATTAAAGTGAAAGTACACAAAACAAGAAATGAATTGAAAGTCTCGGATTCGAAAACTTACCCGTTGAAGAACGAACGAAGAACGGATGAAGAACGGTGAAGAACGACGAAGAACGATGAAGAATTTCCACAGAATCGCTTACGGAAGCGTTACGGAAGTACTTCGACTTGATTTTTCTTCACGAAAACGATTTTTCCAAGCAAATTCGAAAGAGAGAGAAGTGCCAAAGGGGCTGAACATTTTGAAACAGCTCCCCCCTCCCCTATTTATAGAAAAAAAGGGAGGTGCTTGCCGCCCAAAGACTTAATGAAGAAGATTTCTAAGCGCACTCGAATTACTAAGTTCACCCCCCTTTTCGTATTTTACGGAAAAGTTACGAAAGCCTTACGGAACTGTTTTCGAATTTGATTTTCATCTTTTTTCTCTTCCCTTTCACCAATGTTAAGTGGAATATGCTTACCCAAGGTTTTCGAAAATTTTACGGAAGTATTACGGAAGCCGCGGAAGCCCCGAAAACCATTTTTCAAAAACGTGGAGGAGCTTGCCGCCCAGTTGCTTCCTCCTTAAGCAACCCAACTTCCAAAATGTTCTAGAAGGGCCTAGATTTGAATTGCTATTTACACCCCTATCTTGATAAGTTCACCCCCCTTACCTTTTTTGGTGATTCTTTTTTCGTAAAGTTACGGAAACTTACGAATCTCGTAACGATACTTGTTTTCTTTCCGTAATGTTACGGAACCTTGCGGATTACATAATCATCCCCTTTTTGACTTATGGAATGTTACGGAATCTCACTTAATTATGCAACGATGCTTCCATTTGATTTCCGGTGTGTCACGGAAACTTACGGATTGTGCATCAATATTTTTTGGTTTTCCGGCATGTCCTGGAATTTCACAAATTGCCTAATGATGGGTGCCAAGCACCTCACAAGGACCAAAGAAAGGTCGCATGTCATCAAGCAAAGGTCCCCGGACGAAATTAGGGTATGACAGTTGCCCCTCTTTACTTGTCTTTTATTGGAGATAAAAGGAAAGTAAAGATAAGACACTAATTTCGTTCCTCTCGATTTGACGAGAGTCGCGGGTGACCATAAAATCTCCACATGCAAATGACTTGTTGTTCCTGGATTTTCACAAATTGCCTAATGATGGGTGCCAAGCACCTCACAAGGACCAAAGAAAGGTCGCATGTCATCAAGCAAAGGTACCCGGACGAAAATTAGTGTATGACACTAATTTCGCTCCTCTCGGTTGACGAGAGTCGCGGGTGACCATGACTTGTCGTTCCCGGATTTTCACAAATTGCCTAACGATGGGTGCCAAGCACCTCACAAGGACCAAAGAAAGGTCGCATGTCATCAAGCAAAGGTACCCGGACGAAAATTAGTGTATGACACTAATTTCGCTCCTCTCGGTTGACGAGAGTCGCGGGTGACCATGAAATTTCCGCATGTAAATGACTTGTTGTTCCCGGAGGAACAAAAGGTGCAGAAGACTATGTCAGCCTCTGCATGCTATCAAGCGTTCTGTCTTACAGATAGCAAAAGAATGTTTATACGGATAACCACTCGGGTATTTCCGCGTATCATCGGGCCCGCCGCCTCTGGATGATACAAGGGTGCAGAATGACCAAATTTGGTCTCTGCTTGTCATCGGGCCCGCCGCCTCTGGATGACAAAAGGGTGCGGATAACCGTAAGGTATCTCCGCGTATCATCGGGCCCGCCGCCTCTGGATGATACAAGGGTGCAGAATGACCAAACTTGGTCTCTGCTTGTCATCGGGCCCGCCGCCTCTGGATGACAAAAGGGTGCGGATAACCGTAAGGTATCTCCGCGTATCATCGGGCCCGCCGCCTCTGGATGATACAAGGGTGCAGAATGACCAAACTTGGTCTCTGCTTGTCATCGGGCCCGCCGCCTCTGGATGACAAAAGGGTGCGAATAACCGTAAGGTATCTCCGCGTATCATCGGGCCCGCCGCCTCTGGATGATACAAGGGTGCAGAATGACCAAACTTGGTCTCTGCTTGTCATCGGGCCCGCCGCCTCTGGATGACAAAAGGGTGCGGATAACCGTAAGGTATCTCCGCGTATCATCGGGCCCGCCGCCTCTGGATGATACAAGGGTGCAGAATGACCAAACTTGGTCTCTGCTTGTCATCGGGCCCGCCGCCTCTGGATGACAAAAGGGTGCGGATAACCGTAAGGTATCTCCGCGTATCATCGGGCCCGCCGCCTCTGGATGATACAAGGGTGCAGAATGACCAAACTTGGTCTCTGCTTGTCATCGGGCCCGCCGCCTCTTGATGACAAAAGGGTGCGGATAACCGTAAGGTATCTCCGCGTATCATCGGGCCCGCCGCCTCTGGATGATACAAGGGTGCAGAATGACCAAATTTGGTCTCTGCTTGTCATCGGGCCCGCCGCCTCTGGATGACAAAAGGGTGCGGATAACCGTAAGGTATCTCCGCGTATCATCGGGCCCGCCGCCTCTGGATGATACAAGGGTTCACGTCACATGACCTCAGGGTCAGTATGACAAAGATTATGGGGCGGCCGACAAAAGCAAGGCTCTTGCTCCTACGTATCCTCTAATGAGGAACTCAGACCTACGTAGTTCTGGATAACTTGTGAGACTTGAAAAGTCTCCATCGGAAAATGCTGACATCTCCGGAAAAGGCGCAGATGACCACATTGGCCTCTGCTCATCAATCACACTTGGGGTCACTGAATGACGAGGTGCGGATAACCGTAAGGTGTCTCCGCGGGCTACCAGCTCTTGAGTCATGGCAACAAAAGGCGGTGTGGTCGACAAAAGCGAGGCTCTTGCTCCTACGTATCCTCCAATGAGGAACTCAGACCTACGTAGTTCTGGATAACTTGTGAGACTGAGAAAAGTCTCGGTGTTTTCTCCACTAAAATGCAAACATGCTTTAGCAAAGAGACAAATATTCCAACTGATTTAGAGCAGCATATGCTTTTTTGAGTGAAAAACAATGCGTCTACCGGGGAAGGAGGGTCTGCTGATGAAATCTCCCATAACCATAAATGAGATTTTGGATGTTAGCATTTCATTTCTAAATGACCATTTAGAGGAAACACTGGGTTCGACAAAAATAGAAGAAATCCACTCAAAGTGTATCAATCTCGCACAGGTAAGTGTTTCATCCTAATTCCGAACCATAGATATGTCATGAATTGACTCTGCAAATTATTTCCTATCAAATCAAAAATTACATGCGTGATCATGGATCAATAGGACTTCCCTTGGGAATGGGTTCTTTTGGTGGGTTCTTCTTTCGGCTTTTGTGTGTTTTTTGGCTTTTGATTTTTCTGGCTTTTTTTCTTTTCCTGTTTTTGTTTAGTGCGGGGCGAGAAAAAAAGTCGCTAGCGCACGGGATTTTGGTCGGTAATCAAAGGGAGAAGACTATTTTAGGTCGTGGTCCCCTTTCCTTCTTTTTTCGCTCATTTGGTGAGAATTCTGTATTGTTCAGATATTGTCCGGTCCAAAGACCTCTCTGCATATTTCTTCTGTTTTTCCTTCGATCCCCGATCAGGGGCTTTCTTTCCTTCTTCTTCTTCTTCTTCTTCTTTTTTTTTTTTTTTTACTTTCTCCCATTCTTTGATTGGGAATTTCCTTTCTTTTCTTTTTTGCTTTCTCTTTGATTGGAAATTTCCTTTCTTTTCTTTTTTGCTTTCTCTTTGATTGGAAATTTTCCTTCTTTTCCTTTTTGCTTCCGAGGGTAAGGATTGACATTCTCACCCTAGGTCAAGGTTTATGGTGAGTCAGGATTTTGGCTCAAGGTTTGTAGAATGGCTAGACATGATACATGTCGGGGTTTGGTTTGGTTCAAGGATAAAAGGGATGCCCCACATTATTTCCATGACACAAATGCAAAAATGATGATTTGGAAACTTTATGCAAAACTGGTCATGCATGCACCTATGCGGACACTCAAGTGTCAAATTTTTATGGTCATGTGATGCTAGGGCTCAGGATTCATTTCCTCTATTTAAATCAACCCAATGTTTCCAAAATATGTTCTTTTATCAATTTGTGCATTCATTCGAGTCCATTTCGGGCGTCCGGGAAAATCTTCACAGCATTCACCCTTCAGGTGTATACACATTTTTTTTTTTTAAAAAAACTAGCTATGATCAGCGAATTTTTTCAAAGAAAAGTTGGAAGTGATCTCTTTCAAAAGCATGTTGGTTTTTTAGCTAGATAACTTATTTTTTTCTTTTTTCTCCTTCTTTTTTTTATCATTATCATTTGTTTATTTCTTTTTCTTGTTTGTTTTTTTTTCTTCTTCTTTTTTTTTCATGAGGTATTTTGCTACCTAAACATGTGCATATTTTTGTGAGGTATTTTTGCTATATACATGCATATCCAAGGTATCTTGCCACCTAAACATACATATATATGTTTTGTGAGGTATTTTTTTGCTACATACACGCACATCTAAGGTATCTCTCTACCTAAACATACAAATATATATTTTGTGAAGTAATTTTTTGTTTACATACACGCACATCTAAGGTATCTCTCTACCTAAACATACATATATATATTTTGTGAAGTATTTTTTTGTTTACATACATGCATATCTAAGGTATTTTCACTACCTAAACATACATATATATATTTTGTGAGGTATGACTACCTTCCGAGCTTGCGCTTGTTTTATTTAAATCCCCAGGATCATGAGCAACTAGGTGCGTCCTACTATAAAAAGTGATCAAATAACAAGCATAGATTCAAAAGGTACTAGGTTGCCTCCTAGTAGCGCTTCTTTAACGTCTTTAGCTGGACGCCTTATGACTTGTCAGTCACTGACCTAGTACTTTGCTTACCTTTGGCTTTGGATTTGGTAGCCTGCTGGTCGGCCATGTGTCGTAGGCAACGCTCTAACCTTTTTTGCGGATGAGCTGAGGTGAACTCTAGAGGTGGTGGCGGTGTGTCTATTGCCCGCTACCGGCCATCCCAATGCTGCTGTGGTGTTTCGCCCTGCGCCTGCCTGGGGGCGCAGTACTTCTTGATGAAAGCTCGATTAGTAGGGGGCCTGATGCCCTTGCTGGAGGTGACAGGTACTTCGTAGAACTGACAGAGACCCGTAATTAGAGCTTGACAACTCCAAGACCCTGTTGGACTTCTTCGGGTCCACTGGGTGTCTTGCAGGCGCAATCCCTGCAAACAATAGATGAGATCAGAAATCAGTTGAGCGATGTGCATACTTACCTATGATGACGTGACCTTGCCGGGGGGTACGGGCACCCTGTAGGACTGATAGAGGCCCGTAACCAGAGCTGGAAACCCCAGGGCCCTGTTGGACTTTTCCGGGTCCACTGGGTGTCTTGTGGGTGCGATCCCTGCAAACAATAGATGGTATCAGAAATCAGTTGAACTATATGCATACTTACCCATGTCGGGACGACACAGACCAACTGATACTTTTGCAGGGGGAGATTGGCATTGCGGTCGCTGGGCAAAATGTTGCTAAGTAGCAATGTCATCTATATCTTTGTAAGAGTGGTCATGTTGGTGCGCATGATCCGCACTCGTCTCTTTGCAGTGGCACGGGTGAAATCTTGCCCCGGTATGCATAGTAGCGGTGTGATAGCCTCCCTCTCTGGTTGTGCTCGCACAGTTGGCCCTCCTCCAATATCAGGGGTGGCCCAGGAACCGTTAAAAGGAAACTACTGGCCCCTTAACCGGAAGGGCAAGTCTCGGTTAAGCATTTAAAGGCAGAGGACCTTAAATTCTTTTAAGGTGTGGATGTCGAGCACACTGAAAATGAGGACACGTAGCCCTCTAAAGGTGAGGGCGTGCAGCCCTCTCAAGGCGAGGAGGTGTAGTCCTCTGGAGGTGAGGGCGTGCAGCCCTCTGCTGGCAAGGACGTGTAGTCCTTTCAAGGTGAGGGCGTGTAGCCCTCTGACGGTGAGGGTAACTAGTACCCAAGGTGAGGACGTGTAGCCCTCTCAAGGCGAGGACATGTAGTCCTCTCGAGGTGAGGGCGTGCAACCCTCTGATGGTGAGGACGTGTAGTCCTCTCAAGGCGAGGACGTGTAGTCCTCTCAACGGTGAGGGTAACTAGTACCCAAGGTGAGGGCGTGTAGCCCTCTCAAGGCGAGGACATGTAGTCCTCTAGAGGTGAGGGCGTGCAGCCCTCTGATGGTGAGGACGTGTAGTCCTCTCAAGGCGAGGACGTGTAGTCCTCTCAATGGTGAGGGTAACTAGTACCCAAGGTGAGGGCGTGTAGCCCTCTCAAGGCGAGGACATGTAGTCCTGTAGAGGTGAGGGCGTGCAGCCCTCTGATGGTGAGGACGTGTAGTCCTCTCAAGGCGAGGACGTGTAGTCCTCTCAACGGTGAGGGTAACTAGTACCCAAGGTGAGGGCGTGTAGCCCTCTCAAGGCGAGGACATGTAGTCCTCTATAGGTGAGGGCGTGCAGCCCTCTGATGGTGAGGACGTGTAGTCCTCTCAAGGCGAGGACGTGTAGTCCTCTCAACGGTGAGGGTAACTAGTACCCAAGGTGAGGGCGTGTAGCCCTCTCAAGGCGAGGACATGTAGTCCTCTAGAGGTGAGGGCGTGCAGCCCTCTGATGGTGAGGACGTGTAGTCCTCTCAAGGCGAGGACGTGTAGTCCTCTCAACGGTGAGGGTAACTAGTACCCAAGATGAGGGCGTGTAGCCCTCTCAAGGCGAGGACGTGTAGTCCTCTGATGGTGAGGGCGTGCAGCCCTCTGATGGTGAGGACGCGTAGTCCTCTCAAGGCGAGGACGTGTAGTCCTCTCAACGGTGAGGGTAACTAGTACCCAAGGTCCACCCTTATGAGAAAGCAAGAGATCGACTCATCGAGAGGGCCGGTCATCCCAAATCCACAAGATTTGGACATTAGATGTAGGAAATCTATGCAGTTAACATGATTTTTAGGGATGCAGATGCATGCAACCTTTGTTGTGAAATTTGGTAAATGCGGACTTCATTTGAAACAATGCAATGTAATGGAAAGTTGTACAATGTTCATGACATTCTTTCCCTATTTTGTGATTTTGATTTTGATTTAATTTTTTTTGGAAAACACAGATTGACTGTCCTTTTGAAAGAGGTGATAATTCATGCAACCTCATCCTATCTTTTTTGCAAATCTCTCCGGGAACTCCCTCAGAGTGTATGTTCACTTGAGGCTCATGCACGGTGCCCCTCATTGCCCCAGTGTAAGGCTTTGAGGTACCAATCGTTGCCTTTCGTCATGACCTTGTAGGAGGGAACCTATTGGGTGAGAACTTCTAATCTGCCCCTAGGTTCGCTTGAGGTTTTTGCATGGTGCCTTTCGTTGCCCCAGTGTAGGGCTTAGAGGTACCAATTGTTGTCTTGTTTTCACAACCTCGTAGTGAGGAAGAATGAAAGACGCAATTGATTCTTGCAAAAAGAATTTTCCAAGGACGAGAAATAGTTGAAGGATTTTTCAGTTGATGGATTAAGTCAAATGACTCCTATGTAGAAGCAAGATGTTTTGATGTCTTGATGATGCTAAAGGATCAAGTGCTTCTAAGTTTTATTCAAGACTAGAATCCAAGAAAATCAAGACATATGATCAAGTTTGATCTCTTAGAATCTTTAGGAAGAAGTTTCCAAATTGAAACAAACAAAAGGTTTGACCAAAGAATTCTATCATTTCAAATTGAGATTTGCTCTCTGGTAATCGATTACCAGTAGTTAAAAATGTTTTTATTCAAATTTTTAAAACCTGTAATCGATTACGTAAGTCTTGTAAGTGATTACCAGAGGGGATTTTCAGAAAATAATTTCCAAGAGACATATCTATTCAAATGTTTTATGAACGGCCATTCAAATGTTTTAAAGAGAGTTTTCATTGCCCAAACAGTTTTATCCTCTCGAAAGATCAAGAGTTTTTCTGAACTGAAATGTCTTATCCTCTCAAAAAGATTCCTTGGTCAACCACTTGCATATTCAATAATGAATTTTGATTGGTCTTCATTGTACAATCTATCCCTTTTAAGAGAGATTTCTTCTTCTTATTTCTGAAAAGGGATTAAGAGACCATGGGTCTCTTGTAGTAGAGGATTCTTGAACACAAGGGAAGGGTTGTCCCTATGTGCATTGTTAATCCGAAAAGAGAGAGTGAAAGTTTAATTGGGGAATAATATTCGTATCTTAATTCAATCCCCTCTTCTTCTCAAGGTAACTGAGGCCATTTGTCCAACATCCTATTCTTGATAACTCACTTCTCTCTAAAAAGACAAACTTTCTAGGATGATAAAATGAGGTCACATGAACGTCTTGAAAGCACAGTCAATCAAATGTTTTTTTTTCTTTTTGAACACTTTTATTTTATTTTATTTTGAAACTTGTTTGTTTTGAACTTTACTCGTTTTTTACGGCACCCCCACCAACGTGCAAGACGAGTAATCTCTGATTGAACAGTCTTGGAAGTCAACACTCAGGAGCGCAGGTCGCTTGAGCAAACAGACCAATGGCTTGCACCCACATTCCGATGAAAGTTGAATAAGCAAACATGCGTTTGTGAGAGGATGAGGGACAAAGATATCAACTTTATCCATTTCATTTAACATTGTAGTTGTGGTTTACAATAATGGCATAAACTTGGAAACCCTGATGAGTCATTAGGGACACCTAACAACAGCTTTCAAAATTGCCCCATGTGTGGCATCTCTTGTCAATGTCAGGATTTACACGCAATTCTCCTCAAATTTCAGCCAGCCCGCATCAATTAGACCTTGCACCTTACGCTTCAGAGCCCTACCATGCTCAATGGAACACCCCGAGGCTTCTCCGTGACAAGCACACGTTGTGTTCGAGTCGTATTCTCGGAGAAATGGAGGTTGATGAACCTTGGCTAGGGTTATGGCTACCATTGAATTATCAAGTAGATATGGGAGCAAGTCAGCATAGGACACTGGAATTGGGGTGAATTCTACAGGCTTTCTCGCTGCAAAATTCACTTCTTGGTTGGTGTTTTTGGTTTGTGCTAAAGGTGGTGTTCGTCATTGGAAGTGCGGTAGACAGACTTTGTGGTAGATTTAGGGATGGCCTTTGTGGATAACTGGATGGTGGGTAAGGAGAAAGTTTGTTATTGGCTGAGTAAAGATATTGTTGGGTTGGTGGGAAACTTGGCCGTACAGGAATGGCAGTCACAGCATGGGTTTCTCCCTCATCCTCACCCTCTTTATTTGCCCCAGTTTTCTCAGTCGTCCTAGTAGGATGATCAAATTTGCCTCTTTTCGGACCCACATTGATCCTTTCACTGGCGAAGACCAAATCTGCAAAGCTTTGAGGGTGCGCAGCCCACCATCTTTTCATAGTAGAGTACCGATAATGTGTCTACCATCGCGATTATCGTCTCCCTTTCCATTATTGGGGGTACCACCTGGGCCGCCAGATCCCTCCACCTTTTGGGCATGTTCTTTGAATGATCCGTCCCCCTTTTTGCACATGTTCTGTAGTTGCATCCTATCCGGAACCATATCAAAATTGTACTGATACTGCCTAACAAAGGCAACCATTAGGTCCTTCCAAGAATGGACTCGGGAAGGTTCCAAGTTAGTGTACCAGGTAACAGCTACCCCAGTAAGACTTTCTTGGAAGGAATGTATCAGCAATTCCTCATCTTTTGCGTATTCCCCCATCTTCTGACAATACATCTTTAGATGGTTCTTGAGACAAGTAGTCCCCTTGTACTTGTCAAAGTCCAGCACCTTGAACTTGGGAATGACCATGTTTGGGTATTAGGAACAACTTTTCTAGGTTAGCAAAGGCATAATCTTCACCTCCTTCAATGGCCCTGAGCCTTTCCTTTAGATGATCCGCCTTTCCCTTTTCGGCCATAGCAGGAGGGGCTCTTCCCACCGCAAAATGCAATGGTTGTGGTTGTGGGCGAAACTGAGGGCCCTCCAAAGTGTTTTCAAAGGGTATACCACTAACTGCTTGCCCTTCAGTGGCATATCCGAGCCAAGGCTCGAAGTCAGCTAGATTGTGGTGGGGAATTTCATGTGTCTCCCCCATGGTTTGAGAGATATGTGCCTGATGAGGTTATTTGTTCTCAATGAGTATCGGAGTGGAGTTATTGAGATTTTCATTGTGAGTGTATGCCACATTGGGTGGTGTATAGTTGGGAGGCAAGCCATATGATGGGAAGGCGTGCTCGTTTTGAATTTTCACATCATGGGGTCATCCGTACTTCCCAAATCTTTGCCTACCATATTTGAGGTTGGATGATTCATTTGCTTGAGGCCAGATGGGAGCATCGGGTTCACCTTAGCGACAGCGCTAGTAGCGGCAACTATAACCGCATTGGCTTCCATTATCTTCTTCATGCTCATCATGGCCTCCATCATTGTGGCCATTTGCTCTTTCATGGCCTCCATGTCGGCCTTCATCTTCTCTTGTATCTCCTCTACTTCACCCATTACTCTAGCTCTAGCACAAGTTCGGTGAGGACGCCGTAAAGCATGTTTTTTTTTTTTTTTTTGATAACAATGATTAAGTTCATTTTATTTTATTTTTCAAGGAAAGAATGCAACGAGCAATGCAACCAATGAAAAGCATAGATGCATGCGAATGATGTACAATTGAAGTATTGCGAATTTTTACGCAAGATATGGGGTTGAATCAATTTAGATTTTCAACATGGTCCATGACATCTTTGTCAAGGTGAAACTGGAAGTAACAAGGACATCAATAATCCTAAATATGTTTGGCAGTAGATGAAGCAGTGATGTGACTCGATTCATCTTTTGCCCTAATTTTGCAAGACGTTTACTTCCATATTTCAACATGACTTGATGAACCTTTTTATAAAAGCATGAGCTTGGTTCAACCCTATAATCCAAGGAATGGCAATTCTGATCGCCAATACTTCAACAACATCTCATAGGGATGAATGACTCGGGCATACTTTAAGCTATGCATGGAAAATGTAATTATGAAATTGAGATGCCCGAAGAAACACCATTTCCTAGTTAACCATGCATTAGGTACCATGTTCAATTATTTTGTTTTGTTGTTGTGTGTTTTTTTTTTTTAGAAATGGGTTTATGATCCCAACATGGTTGGCTCATGGTGCCTAACACATGCAACTAAGAATGTAGTGTGAAGTTTTCACGCTTCCCCTTTTTTGTTTTTGTTTTGTAGAGGAAAACGCAAGGATGAGCAAACATGAAAACAAATGGTATGCAATTTTGCAGATCAAAAAGTTTGTTGAACGCATATGCATGATGATGCCATGACTCATGCAAAATGTGAGGCCGGAATATGATAACGGACAAATGCAGGATATGTCCATTATGATGTTATGAAGAGATGCTTATGCGATGCATGATATGAATGCATTTTACGGACACGAGAGCCCGGAAAATTATCTCTTCTTACTTGCGCATTTGGGGGCGCAGTGCCCCATGTGTACAATTAAGAAGGTGATATGGACCTTCCGGCTTCCCGTGACAAAGGACGAGACCAACATACAATGCATGCTAGAGATAAAATGCGGGAGTGACTTGATTCGCACTGATTTTTGGAGTAAAAACGTGGGATAAACTCATTTTATTCAAAAAGTTATAACTAGTCAAGATCTGAGCGACAATACAAACTTCCTAGCGGTTTCTAATCATATGGTCCATTAAGTCTATCATCTGTTGACAATAGCTCAGAAGTCTGTGGATCTTCTTGGGGGCGGAGTAGGTGTCCGCCATTGCTTTGGCCTTGGCTAGTAATCGGGGAAGTTCTTGACTCCTGTTCAAAGTAAGAGCAAATCGGTCCGTCCATATTGTTGCCTCTTGGTGCCATGAATCAATTACCCTCTCCCTTGCTTCGCTTTCTGCTAATATCTTGGAGTACTCATCCTCTAGCCTTTGCTCGTGAGTCGCCACTAGATTTAGCTTCTCTTTGCACTCATCGATGACGGCCCACATATTCCCTTCAGTCTCGCTTAACTGTTGGGACAAATTTCTTTTCGACCTAAGGTAAGCCTTTAGCTCGTCCTTCAAGATCATGCCTTTGACCTGTGATGATTCCTTTCACCTCTTCGGAGCTTGAGCTTACTATTGCTGCCCTATAAAGCCCCTCAAAACTTTGCTGGCACGTGTTCTTCCTTTCGGGCCTTCTTGGTTTCTCGTTCCAAGGCTTCAGCGGTGGCCATATTGACGTCCCTTAGTTCATCATACTCTTTTCAGACTTTGATGGCTATGGACTTGAACTTCTCTTCGACTACTCGGGCTCTTTCAAGCTCTGCCTTTAGGGCTTGTACCTCATCACTTTCTTCCGAAGCTTTAACCTCATCGTCCCTCACAGTCTTTAGATTTGGGAGCCAATCCAATCCTTGTGTTCGGACTCTCAGCCACTTATGATAGCTGCTGATGATCCCATTACTGCTTCCCCTAAGCTTTTTGTCCTTTCTTCACGCCGCATCCCATGCCTTGCGAACTCCTTGGAGTACCCTCGCGTTGTGGTCACTAAAACCCCGTGCGATGAAAGGCGTGATGCTTTCGTCTAATGGCGCTCCTCTCATGGGGTAGCCAAGCTGTCTTATGGCGAGAACGGGATTATAATTAATACAACCCCTTGTTCCCATCAAGGGAACATTTGGACATCCTTCGCATGAAGATAGAATCTTGATTCTTCCTTCCTTCTAGCGAGGGAACCAATTAACAGACGCCCCCCCATGCTAGCCAAGAGTTGGTCCCAATTCGCCTTTCCTTTTTCGACGCACGAGCGGTAACCTTGTAGCGGATAGACGGGCCTACCTTCTTGGAGAAAAAGGTGTGAAACCAGCCCCACATAGAGAGCTGGAGTACAGCAAACAATCCTTGCATTGCTTTCTTCACATCTTCGGTCGAAGGTGTCATATAGGTCGGCTAGCATAGCGACAACCGGACTTTCCTTGTGGTTATGATAGGCGAGAAAAACGTCGATCGCTGCCAGGTCCACCAACCCATCCACATTTGGAAAGAGGACTCCCTCGAAAATCAACAGTGTGAGAATATCTATGAATGGGGTCCACTCGCCTTTATCTGCCAAGATTCTTGCTTTTACCTCCAAATATTTTCTCGGTATTCCGACCACCCCATTTTCGACTTGCCTTTGGCGGTCTAATTCCTGCGCCGAGATTTGGACTTTTTTAGAAATTCTGGCCAATGAGGGGTAGAACCCTGAGAAGAGGTATGGTTTCCTTCCCCCTAGAGGACATCCTAGGATCTCTTCAAATTCTTCCACCATTGGTGATAGCTGGAAGTCCCCAAAGATGAAGCACCTCAACGGCTGATCATAATACTGGGCGAGGGAGGCAATTCGTTCCATGGAGACTTCTACCCTAGCTAGGTCCCAAATGCTTACCATAGGCTTTGCGGAAGGCTTGCCATTGAAGTTGACCCATTAATTGCCCGAACTTTCGTAAACTGGTGACCTCTAAGCTCTTGATTTTGACTTGATAAAACCTCTTTTTAAGCGAAGGCTTTTGACTTGATCCCATGTTTTACTAAAGTAAATAAAATCTAGTGCGAATCAAAACTCCGACATCTATCATGGGTGGAATGGATGAATGCATGAAGGAATGCATATGACACGGATGCAATTTATGAATACGGGAGCTCGGGAAATTGTCTCCTTCTTAGATACAACGTCTTGGGGTAGCAAAGTGCCCAACGTATGTATTTAAGAAGGTGACACGGACCCTCCGTTGGTTTGCCCTAGAGAGGGGATTAAGACGGAACCCACACATGATGCACATGCGAAAGGTACAATACGGGGATGTACATAGTATGATAATATTCACTGAACATAAGCAAACGGGTATATGATACTTATGCATGGCAGTGTGAAAAATGGCACGCAGCGTGTTTGCTCCGTGCCCCTATTTAAGGGACCTATAAGGGAGAGAACTAACTAGGCTTTTAGCAATAATCCCCAAGGTAGTCATATCTCTCTTGATGGTTTCTAGAGGTATCATCCCCTTTGAAGAACATATTGCAGCAGTAGGGACTACTAGCAACAATAAGTTTTCAAAGAGAAAAGCTCTAGATGAGGGTTCACTGTAATCAAGCAAGTCGGAGACCTAGCATGATCACAGATTCACCTCCACTCCTTATGTTCCCATGAACCCAGGTATAGGGCCCTTTTTCACTCACAGTGTGTGCAAATAGTGTTAGTGTTTGTGTGCATCAAATGAATAAATATTTACCTCATGCATACATTCTAAAACACACTAAAAGCAACAAATAGTTTATATACACAAGAACATAAAACAAATAAAGGGAAACCAACAAAGGAGAAAGTCATGATAAAACATTGCACAAGATTAAATGGCCTAACTCTCTAAAAAACAGTCCCCAGCGGAGTCGCCAACTGTCGCAACCTACCCTTCGGCGGGAGGGCGACGCGAGACTCGCGGGATGCGTGTTCCACGAAAGGAATACGCGCGGAGTCGCCACCAACGTTTATTTGAGGAAAACGTCGGAAAAACCAGAAAAGACGCGATCTACGAACTTTTAAGTTGAAAGGTTCGGGAGTTGTATTTACGCACGGGGAAGGTATCAGCACCCCACACGTCCGTCCCAAGGGACGGCAGCCTTTAATCGAATGTGCAAACATGACTTTGATTTTTATGTTCCCTTTTATGTTCTTATATCCTTTATACCCTTTTTATATTTTTTCTCTTTTTGTGGTCGACAAGGGTGTTTCCCTTTGCTCCTACGTATTC
This sequence comes from Glycine soja, assembly GCF_004193775.1. Classification (NCBI taxonomy): domain Eukaryota; kingdom Viridiplantae; phylum Streptophyta; class Magnoliopsida; order Fabales; family Fabaceae; genus Glycine; species Glycine soja. The sequence goes on along the minus strand of NC_041014.1, from coordinate 9,355,553 downwards.
CTCAATTGGGATGAGAAAATCAGACCTACGTAGTTCTTTCGGAACAAAGTGTTTGGTTAAGTTATTTTTGTCTTTTTTGTAAAATATGTTTTTATTGAACAAAAGGTCATTTAAGGTGTTGGACCATTAAACGGTCTTTTGATTTTGAAAGGAGAGAAACGTTAAGGCGTTGGACCATTAACGACCTCTTGTTTTTGAAAGGAGAGAAACGTTAAGGCATTTGGACCATTAACGATCTCTTGGGGTGGTCGACAAAAGCGGGGCTTTTGCTCCTACGTATCCTCGATTGCGATGAGGAAATCAGACCTACGTAGTTCTTGCAAAAGCGGTAAAGTCACATGTTGATTTTATGCTTTTGAACGGTCCATGTTAACCGATAAAAGCAAAGAGGACCGTTTAAGGCGCTGGACCTTAAAACGGTTTTTAGTGATTTTTCGGAAAAAAACTTGATTTGTGAGTTGATTTTAGTCTTAGTTTCACTTTGGTTTATTAATCAATTCATTCAAGGAAACTTCCAAAGAAAAACGTCCGATTGATTTTTTTTATTATTTTATTCAAAGATATTTTGATTATTTTATTATTATTTTTCAAGATATTTTGATTATTTTATTATTATTTTACTTTTTTTGGTTTAACCGAGGTTATAGCGTGAACGATCGGTTAGATTTCGTTTTAACAGTGATTAAACGAGATTACAACACAAATGATCGGTTGAAATTCATTTTATCATTTATTAGACGAGAAAACGGCTTAAATAAATGGTTAAAGCACGTTAAAAACGGAAGAAAAGAAAACTGAAAGTAAACGAAATTAAAGTGAAAGTACACAAAACAAGAAATGAATTGAAAGTCTCGGATTCGAAAACTTACCCGTTGAAGAACGAACGAAGAACGGATGAAGAACGGTGAAGAACGACGAAGAACGATGAAGAATTTCCACAGAATCGCTTACGGAAGCGTTACGGAAGTACTTCGACTTGATTTTTCTTCACGAAAACGATTTTTCCAAGCAAATTCGAAAGAGAGAGAAGTGCCAAAGGGGCTGAACATTTTGAAACAGCTCCCCCCTCCCCTATTTATAGAAAAAAAGGGAGGTGCTTGCCGCCCAAAGACTTAATGAAGAAGATTTCTAAGCGCACTCGAATTACTAAGTTCACCCCCCTTTTCGTATTTTACGGAAAAGTTACGAAAGCCTTACGGAACTGTTTTCGAATTTGATTTTCATCTTTTTTCTCTTCCCTTTCACCAATGTTAAGTGGAATATGCTTACCCAAGGTTTTCGAAAATTTTACGGAAGTATTACGGAAGCCGCGGAAGCCCCGAAAACCATTTTTCAAAAACGTGGAGGAGCTTGCCGCCCAGTTGCTTCCTCCTTAAGCAACCCAACTTCCAAAATGTTCTAGAAGGGCCTAGATTTGAATTGCTATTTACACCCCTATCTTGATAAGTTCACCCCCCTTACCTTTTTTGGTGATTCTTTTTTCGTAAAGTTACGGAAACTTACGAATCTCGTAACGATACTTGTTTTCTTTCCGTAATGTTACGGAACCTTGCGGATTACATAATCATCCCCTTTTTGACTTATGGAATGTTACGGAATCTCACTTAATTATGCAACGATGCTTCCATTTGATTTCCGGTGTGTCACGGAAACTTACGGATTGTGCATCAATATTTTTTGGTTTTCCGGCATGTCCTGGAATTTCACAAATTGCCTAATGATGGGTGCCAAGCACCTCACAAGGACCAAAGAAAGGTCGCATGTCATCAAGCAAAGGTCCCCGGACGAAATTAGGGTATGACACATTGGATAGAAGACTCCAAGAAGATTGAGCCAGAGATGCAAGAGAAGGCCATAGGGTTCTCATGAGCCTTAGGGTAGATTTTGGGCTCATGGGCTAAGTATGAGCCCACTTATCTTAGTACATATTAGATTAAGGTTTCATTATTTTTGGGCCTTGTATTTAGGGCTCCATAATGTAGGTAAGGTAGCCTAGAAATGTAGGATTTTTCAGCCCTTGTATTTTAGGGCACCTAGACTAGTTTTTGTATTAGGGGTAGTTTTGTAATTTCATATGCATTAAGTGAATATTTGATGTGTGTGTTGGAAAATAAATTTAATTGAATTGGGAGAAGCCCAATCCAATTAAATTTTAGAGGGGGAGGTGAGCATTTGCTTGCTACACCCCATTGCCACATCATATAGTCACACTTTGTGCATGTGCTTCATGCTTTACATGCCTCATGCCACCTAAGCATACTTAGTGGAGAATCTAGGACTTGATCTTGAATTTTGTGGGCTGAACCATAGCTAAAATTCACTAATCATAATTAGTGAAATTTTGGCTCCAAAGTTTGGCTCCATAAATTCAATTTCAAATTCAAGTGAAATTTCAATAGAAATTCAAATTTCCCTCCAATTTTGTGACACTTAGGCTATAAATAGAGGCCTTGTGTGTGCATTTTTTCAACTTTGATCATTTGAATATTAAACTTCAGATTTCAAAGCTCATTTAGAGCACAAAATTTCGTGCTCTTCTCTCCCTCTCCCCTCATTCATCTCCTTCTTCCTCCAAGCTCTTATCCATGGCCTCCTATGGTGGTGAGCTTTTTCTTGACTCATCTTCTCCTTGAAGTGGCATCTCCTCTCTCTCTTCCTTTCTCCAGTCCGCTGTCATTCATCTTCCAAGAAGCAAAGGAATCCATTGATGAAGAAGATCCTATACCTACAAGCTCCAATGGAGCTTACATCATTTTCACTTCCCTTTTTATCCTTGATCTCTAAATCAAATTCTTGTAACAATAGAATCCAATGGATAAGTCATGGTCTAGAATTAGTTTTAACCAACAGGTATCTTATAGCAACATGATCAGTAAAAGCCACAATTTTAGATCCTATTAAATAAGATCTAAATTTTTCTAGAGCATATACTATTGAAAGAAATTCTTTCTTAGTTGTCACATAATTTATTTGATCTTTGTTTAAAACTTTGCTTGCATAGTTTATAACATGATTTTTTTTTTCCTTTGACCCAGAACCACTCCTACTGCATAATCACTTGCATCGCACATTATTTCAAAATTTAGTGTCCAATTTGGTTCAGTGATTATGGGTGCAGAGGCCAGTTTTTGTTTCAAAGTATCAAATGCTTCAAAACATTATTTATCAAAATGAAATGAAACTTCTTTATTCAAAAGATTGCTCAAAGGTTTGGCAATTTTAGAAAAATCTTTGATAAAATGCCTGTAGAATCTAGCATGTTCTAAAAATCTTCTGATGCCTTTGACATTTGCTGGTGGTGGTAATTTTTCAATGACTTCCACCTTAGCTTTGTCAACTTCAATGCCATTCATCGATATTTTATGACCCAGCACAATGCCTTCAGTCACCATAAAGTGGCATTTCTCCCAATTGAGTACCAAGTATGTTTCCACACACCGCTTTAGTTAAGTGTCAAGATTAGACAGACATTTATCAAAACAAGAGCCAAAAATAGAAAAGTCATCCATAAATACTTCAATACTTTTTTTAATGAGATTAGAGAAAATAGAAAGCATGCATCATTGGAATGTTGCATGAGTGTTACACAGACCGAAGGGCATCTTTGTATAAGCAAAAACACCGAAGGGGTAGGTAAAGGCTATCTTTTCTTGATCTTCAAGATTAACAGTGATTTGATTATATCCGGAATACCCATCAAGAAAGCAATAATATTGTTTCCCTGCTAGTCTCTCTAGCATCTAATCAATAAATGGTCATGGAAAATGATCTTTTCTGGTGGCCTTGTTGAGCTTCTTGTAATCAATCACATTCTCCAACATGTAACAATACGAGTTGCTATTAGCTCAATTTTTTCATTTTTTATAACAGTCATACCACCTTTTTTTGGGAACTACTTGTACTAGACTTACCCACTAGCTATCAGAAATAGGATATATCATTCCATCCTCTAATAGGTTGACTACCTCCTTTCTTACCACTTCTTTCATGGTTAGATTAAGGCGTCTTTGTGGCTGAGCTACAGGTTTATAATCCTCTTCCATTAAAATTCTATGCATACAATAAGAAGGACTAATACTTGTGAGGTCTGATAAGGTCCAACCAATTACTCCTATGTTGTCTTGCAAAATTTTCACCAGTCTTTTTTCTTCTTCTTCAAAGAGATTTGAATTGATGATGACTGGTTTTTGTCACAACCTACCTTACGACGGGATGATGAAAGAAAATAAAAGCATGTTCATCTCCTAAGGAGAAAATGAGTGGGAGTGGCCACCAACGTTTATTCAAGGAAAACGTTAGAAAAACCAAAAGAGGTCTGCGAATTTTGAGAAGAAGGATTTAGGAGTTGTTTACACATAGGGAAGCGATTAGCACCCCACGCAGCCATCACAAGGGATGACAACCTTTAATTGAGTGTGCAAAACGTGACTTCAAAATTATTTATTTTCCTTCTTTTATTTTTTTATTATTTTTTGAATCGACAAGGGTGTTGCCCTTGCTCCTACGTATCCCCGAGTGCAATGAGGAAATTAGTCTTACATAGTTCTTTAATAAGAATATTCATGTTTCTTTTTGAAAGATTCATTTAAAATGCAAACAAAAAGTCGTTAAGGCGTTAGACTTTGAAATGACATTTTAATTCATTTGAAAAAAAAACGAAGAGAACCGTTAAGGCATTAGACCTTGAAAGGATCTTAAGTGATATTTGACAAAAAGAAGCTTGATTGTGAATTGATTTTTTCATTTTGGTTTTGTTTATTACTTTCCAATCATACTAAAAAAACCAATTTCATGACACTAGTGACTGATTAGAAGCAAGTCTTACGGATAAAATGAAATTACCAATGATAAGTGAAGAAGGTAAATGCACACATAATCTCACAAAGGACCTAATAAGGGTACAAGGCTAGCAAGAGAAATGATGTAGGAAACAATCCACGGTTCGATTCAGCAGCACCTTAGCTTTGCTTTTTTTCTTCTCTTTTTTCTCTTTTTCTGTGTTTTTCCTTTATTTCCTCAGTTTTCCAACCCCTGAAACCCTTCCTCTTCATGGCTATTGTCGCAACCTGCCCTCTGGCGGGGGCACAAAACGGCCTCTTGTGCGGGCGAAGGGTGCGTCTTCCATCGAAGGAAAATGTGTGGAGTCGACACCAACATTTATTCGAGGAAAATGTTTGAAAAACCAAAAAGACGATGGTATGTGTATTTTGAAAATGAGGGTTCGGGAGTTGTTTACGCATAGGGAAGGTATTAGCACCCCACGCACTCGTCACAAGGGACGACAACCTTCAATCAAGTGTGCAAATATGACTTAAAAACTATGTATTTTCCTTTTTTATGTTTTTAAGTATTTTTCCCTTTTTTATATTTTTTTTATCTTTTTTTGCTTTTTATGTTTTTTACTTTTTTGTGGTCGACAAGGGTGTTTCCTTTGCTCCTACGTATCCTCAATTGCGATGAGGAAATCAGACCTACGTAATTTTTTAAGAACTAAACGTTGGTTAAGTTGTTTTTATCTTTTTTCACAAGATTGATTTTAACCAAACAAAAGTCGTTTCAGGCATTGGACCTTTAAACGATCTTTTGATTCTTGAAAGGAGAGAATTGTTAAGGCGCTGGACCCTTTTGGACGATCTCTTGATTTTTGAAAAGAGAGAAACGTTAAGGCGTTGGACCTTCAATGATCTCTTGTTTTTGAAAGGAGAGAAATGCTAAGGCGTTGGAACTTTAACGATCTCCTTTTTTTTAAAGGGGAGAAATGTTAAGGCATTGGACCTTTAATGATCTCTTGGTTTTGAAAGGAGAGAAAAGTTAAGGCATTGGACCTTTAATAATCTCTTGATTTTGAAAGAAGAGAATCGTTAAGGCGTCGGACATTTAACGATCTCTTGATTTTTATGGAAGGAGAGAAACGTTAAGGCATTGGACCTTTAACAATCTCTCCCTTTTTGGAAGGAGAGAAACATTAAGGCGTTGGATCTTTAACAATCTCTCCCTTTTTGGGGTCGACAAAAGTGGGACTTTTGCTCCTACGTATCCTCAATTGCGGTGAGGAAATCAGACCTACATTCTTTGAGACCGTTTAAGGTGTTGGACCTTGAAACGATTTTCAAATGACCTTTTCGCGGGCAAAGCTTGATTTGTGAGTTGATTTTATCCTTGGTTTCACTTGGTTATTTCTCAACTCATTTAAGGGGAATTTTTAACGTAAGTGTCCGGTTGAAACTTACATTTTTTTATGATTAATCGAGGTCATGGCATGAACGATCGGTTGAATTTTACTTTAAAGGCGATTAAACGAGATTACAACACAAATGATCGATTGAAATTCATTTAAACATTAATTAAGTGAAGTTATGACTTAAACGAATGGTCGAAACTCGCTTAAAACGAAGAAAAGGAATACCAAAAATAGACAAGATGAAGGTTAAAACATACAAAGCAAGAATGGACCCCTAAGGGTGCATAGAAGGAATTCAAAGCTTCAAAATCGAAAATTAACCGGTTGAAGATTGAAGAACGAACGAAGAACAATGAAGAACGGCGACGGACGTCCACATATTTGATCACAGAAACGTTATGGAAGCGCCTCGGCCTTGATTTTCTCCTTCTTTCTTCTTCCTCTCACTTAAATCGTTACGAAATAGCTTAACCCTTTTCCTTCAGCCCCCATGGCCTTTTTATAGAAAAAAGGGGGAGAAGCTTGTCGCCCAGGCGAGCTACTTGCTTCTTCCCAAATTGATTAGTTCACTCCCATTTTTATTTCCCTCGAATTGATCACGGAAACGTTACAAAAGTGCCTTGACCTTAATTTTATTATTTTTTATCCTTCTTTTCCCTAATTTTAAGTGAAACATGCTTGCCCAGGGTGCTGGACCCCTTCCTCTCAGCCCTCTATGCCATTTTATAGCAAAATAAGGGAGGTGGTGGCCGCCCAGTGTTGGATCGAGTGGCCTCAGAATAATTAAGAAGGGGGGTTGAATTAATTATTCCTAAACCTTTAGTAAGTTGGAGCTCGCCCAAGCAAGCTGGTTGCTTCGAGCTGAAGCTTTCCCATGGCCCAAGCGAGCCAAATGCTGGCCTGGGCGAGTTTAGACCTAGAAAGTTCCTGAAAATGACCATTTTCCCCTTTTGCTTGTGGCTTTTGTTTCCAGTTATGACAATCAAACATCAACCCTGAGCGACCCTTCGGCCTTGCACTGCAACCAGTGCCAAACACCGTAATTTGATTAGCAATGAAGAAAATATCATATCCGAGTGATAGAAACATTATACCCGGATGAAATTAGGGTCTGAAAGTTTCCCTTCTTTACTTATCTTTTATTGAAAATAAGAGATAAGTAAAGATAAATGACACTAGTTTCATTCGAGCAATTTGGCTATTCAAAATCGGATGCTAGAGAAAACAAGAGAATTGAAAACTGAAAAAAGCAAAAAGGACATTGTAGTTCAGTAACACCAAACAAAGGACCTTGAAGTCCTACAAAACATAAAATTGAGGACATTTGAGTCCTATAGCATATGAGTAGAAGACACTTGAAGTCTTTGAAAGCATAAAAATAGAGGACGTTGAGTCCTAAGAAACACAAAGACAAGGACATCGAGTCCTATGAATAATTAAGATGAGGACATTGAGTTCTATGAAAGATAAAGCAGAAGACATTGAAGTCTTTGAAAAAACCATCAAAAAGAAGACATTGAAGTCTTATAAATGATAAAGACAGAACACATTGAAGTCTTTGAAAGCGTAAAAGACAGAAGACATTGAAGTCTTATAAATCATAAAGACAAAAGACATTGAAGTCTTTGAAAGTGTAAAAGATAGAAGACATTGAAGTCTTTGAAAGCGTAAAAGACAGAAGACATTGAAGTCTTATAAATCATAAAGCAGAAGATATTGAAGTCTTGTAAGCATAAAAAAAGAAGACATTGAAGTCTTGCAAGAATAAAAACGGAAGACATTGAAGTCTTGTAAGGCATAAAAATAAAAGACATTTAAGTCTTGTTTCAACACTTGGAAGAAAAACTAAAAATGACAATAGTATGAGTATAAAACAAGTATGCTTCAACAAATATGAACATGATTGGTAAAGAACCAACCCCCCTAACCAATCAGAACAACATTTTTTTCAAAAATGCAACAATGAGGAATGAAAGCACAAAGATAGAATTCTCAGAACCAAGAATGAGATTAAGACATTTTTGCATTTTGTTTCTAAAGACCATTAGAAGAAACACTGGATTCAATCAAATAGAGGAAAACTACTCAAAGGTGTATAAAAATTCACATAGGGAAGTGTTTCATCTCAATTCCAAATCACAGATATGTCATAAATTAATTTTGCATGTCATTTCCCATCAAATCAAGGATAATGCTCATAATCATCAAGGATCAATATGTCTTTTTAAGGTTGTACTTATAGGAAATTTTGGCTTTGGTTGTTTGGTTTTTGTTTTTTTTTGTGTGTGAATATGAAAACAGGCATAAAGATTTGACTAGTAAATGAGCGATCACTTCCTATCCTTTCATGTCTTGACCAAGTTATTATTATTTTTCTTCCTTTTTACTCTTTACAACAACTCTCTACATGGTTCAGATATTTGTTTATTCCAAAGAACTTGTTTTTCCTCTCTTTTCTTTTTGCTCTTTTCCATTTTTGATTTTCTTTTCCTTTTCTTCCTTTCTTTCCTGATAAATATCTAACTTCCTTCAAAACCCACCACTAGACACAAAATGATAGAAATCTCCCTTGAAAACACCTTTGCTCTCCTATCCTAAGGAAAGGTAGGAAACTTTCATCCTAGGTTAGTGTTTCGATAAAAATCAAGTGTTTGCCTCAATGGGCTTGCAAATGGAAAAAATAATGACGTAATTCAGTGCGTCGGAAATATATAAATTACAAAAACGACTTAAATTAATTCAAGAAAACATAGGAATCGATTTCATCATTCATACCCTTAGTATCTTAACATATGTGAATTATTTCTAACATTACAGATGCACACATAAGTATCCCAAATCGATTCCTTGCACATGGAACCTAAGAATATTGACTAAATATCGATCTCTTGCATATGCAGTAAATACCCAAACATTACAATTATATTCTCGTGCTTTTTGCAATCAAAACGTTAAGCTTTATTCCTAGCAATGTAATGTAAAGAGTAAAATCATTTGGTTCAAATTCAGAGATTACTATCCAGTCTCACTTAAAATCCAATTTCATGATACTAGTGATCAAATAGAATCAAGCATTACAAGTACAATGAAATTACCAATAATGAGTAGAAAAGATTCATACATGTATAATATCAAAAGGGATACATAGGGGTACAAAGATTACACCCAATCCGTAAGAAAAACTAACCAATCATTATGCAGAGCACAAGACTAACAAGAGAAATGACGAAGGAAGTGATTTTGTAGCGCCTTGGCTCCACTTCTCCTTCTTCTGCGTTTTCTCTGGTATTTTAAGCCTACTAGATCCTCTTTCATTTCAACCATGCATGGCTATTTATAGAAAACAGCCAAGGAGTGCAAGGAAATTTGCCAGGTGAAATTGTGGCTTAATGGTGAAGGCATCCACTTGCCCAGGCGAGATGGATGCTAGCCTAGGCGAATTTTGGGTCAGAAACCTTCATGAAAAGACCATTTTTTCCTTCCTTTTAGATTGGATTATGGATCTAACAAACAACCATCAAAACCTACAAAATCATGGATGAATCTTTCATATTTAAACAAAAATATTTGTAAATGTACAATATATATAAACGACTAGATTTAAGGGTAGTTTATAAGAAAACTATTACAATAAAAGGATAAGTGCTAATAATTTAATCCCAAAAATAATTGAAATTTGGCACTTATTAGATCTTCTTCATCAATGGAGTCCTTTGGTTCTTCAAGATCAATGGCAACTGAATGGAGAAGGGGGAAAGGTGATTGGAGATGCCACGTCAAGGAAAAGATGAGTCAGGAAGAAGCTCATTACCATAGGAAGCCATGAATAAGAGCTTTAAGGTAAGAGAAGACTAGTGGAGGGATAGGGAGAATGGGGAATGAGGTCTAAACTTTGAAGTTTAATTTCTCAAATTATCAAAGTTGCAAAATGAACACACAACCTTTATTTATAGCCTAAGTGTCACACAAAAGTGGAGGGAAATTTGAATTTCTATTCAAATTTCACTTCAATTTGAATTTGAATTTGTGTAGCCAAATTTGGAGCCAAAATTTCACTAATTATGACTAGTAAATTTAAGCTATAGTTCAGCCCACTAATCCAAGATCAAATTCAAGATTCTCCACTAAGTGTACTTAGGTCTCATGAGGCATGTAAAGCATGAAGGACATGCACAGAGTGTGACAATATGATGTGGTAATGGGGTGTAGCAAGAAAATGCTCACCTCCCCCTTAGGCTGGTCCAAAATTTAATTGGATTGGGCTTCTCCCAATTCAATTAAATTTTTCTCCCAACACACACATTGAATAGTGCACTTAATGTATGTGAAATTACAAAACTACCCCTAATACAAAAACTGGTCTAGGTGCCCTAAAATAAAAGAGCTGAAAAATCCTACATTACTAGGGTAATCTAAACTTGTGGGGGTACCCTCCCTACACTATGGAGCCCTAAATACAAGACCTAAAAAAATAATGAAACCCTAATCTAATGTGTACAAAGATAAGTGGACTCATACTTAGCCCATGGACACAAAATCTACCCTAAGGCTCCTGAGAACCCTAGGACCTTTTCCTGCATCCCTAGCCCAATCTACCTAGTGTCTCCTAGTCATGCCTCTAGTGATGGGTCCCCTCCTTCGGAGGATTGCATCATCCCCTCCCTCTTGAAGAGGATTTGTCCTCAAATATGCAGACCCATTATCAATTGAATCAACTACACCTGCAAAAGGAACCAAATCTGTAATGTTAAAAGTGTTGCTAACTCCATACTCCTCAGGGTGGTCTAGACTATAAGCATTGTTGTTGATCCTCTCCATGACCTGAAAAGGGCCATCACCTCTTGGGCTAAGTTTGGACTTTCTCTTAGTAGGAAATCTATCCTTCCTAAGATGGAGCCAAACCCAATCCCCTTCATTAAGCACCAACTCCTTCCTTCCTCTATTGCCTTTATCTGCATACACCTTCATTTGGTTCTTTATTTGGTTCCTAACCCTCTACATGATGATGCATGATGCACATATGAAAACATAGAGACTAAGATGCAACAATCAATACATATGTCACTCAGAGAGATGAGCATGTAAAAAGAAAACTTATTCAAGCTCCAAAGCTTAGTCTTCATGTTGCTCCCCCTATCTCTAACAATCTCTTGCTTTTTAGCTATGATGATGCCAAACTTGAATTTCCATTAGAGTGCATTTGGAGAGTCTTGAGAGTAGAGACTTTTCTTAAAAAAACTTTTCTGAACACTAAGAGAAGTGTCAAATCATATCATCATCGTCATTGGGTAGAGTTGTATACAAATGTATGTATGCAATGCACTACTTCTTCCTAATGCAATGTTTCTCCCCCTTTTGGCATAACAAGGCCAAAAAGTCACAACTACTCATAAACTAAATAAACAAATATATGACGTGAATAGGGAAAAGATCATAGAATTTCATTCATAGAAAAACATTACAACTATTATAAGAAAGCATAACTACTTAGTCAAACATCACAAAACAAGTCGTCAGAGACACAAAAAAAATTAAACATAATCAAAAAGGACAATCAGACAACAAAACCAAGCACTTAAAACTCAACTAAGATTCATCCTTATCAGTGTTAAGGAGGCTACTAAGGGTCAGCCTGGTCTTAATGTTTTCTAGTCGAGTAGTTATATTCTTCAACAAACTATGAACTTCAGCTGAGTGCTCTTGATGGAGGTGAAGCATAACATCCATCTTCTGAATCATAAGTGACTCAAAAGGACTCCATTGATGTGCAGGCTCTTGTGGAGCTTCAGCTGCAACATCTTCTTCCATCTGGTCAAAGTTTCTAGCTGACGACTCTCCAACCATTATCCATTCATAATAAATAAACCTCATTCCAAGCTTCTAGAGATGCCTTTGGTAAAGTCCACAATCTCATTAGTGACATCAACATTTTAGTAGTCAATGAATCTTGAGGCAAGCACAACATTAGGAAATTCATAATCCACCAGGCGATGACTCTTCAGCATATGTCTTCAATCAACAGTACCCAATTCATCTTGATACCTGATATCAAACTATAAACAATTTGTAGATCATCATCTGTTAGTTGAGCATGATTGCTTGACCATAGAGTGAGAATGTAGGTAATGAGGTAGACCAACATTTTGTCTCCTGTAGTCAATCCACCGACTCCTAAGCGATTCCTCAAGTTCCTAGTTAGGTCAAGAAGCATTCCCATATAGGTTTACATCTTGCTATACCTATCAGGCATTTCATCGAACTTGCAGACTCCACCCATGTCTAGACCAGCTACTTCCTTCCACACAGTTGCATCAATGACCATATCTACTCCATTTACAATAGAGAAGAGCTTACCTTCAAGGTCAACACATGCACATGTTTAGAAAATCTTGACTAGCTCGAGAGAAAAGGTTCCTTTCATCTGCACCAACTTTGACAATCCTTGTGCTTCCAACAGATTAGGAAAGTGGAACCCCTTTTAAGAGAATCATTTGAAGTCTAAATACTTGGGGATCCTCATGTTTTTTTACAGCATATATTGTAACGACCCACCTCGTCGCTACGCTAAAACATACACATTTATTTAGGTGAATATATATATATATATATATATATATGAACAACAACTTAGTACACATCATCCACATGCATAAGTAAAATCTGAAGTTTACATCTTTGATTCAACAAAATGACTCATAACCCAATGTCGCAACCTACCTTTCGGCGGGAGGGCGACGCAGGGCTCGCGGGTGCGTCTTCCAAGAAAGGAATACACGTGGAGTCACCACCAACGTTTATTTGAGGAAAACGTCGGAAAAGCCAGAAAAGACGTAGCCTACGAACTTTAAATGAAAGGTTCGGGAGTTGTATTTACGCACAGGGAAGGAATTAGCACCCCACGCGTCCGTCACAAGAGACGGCAGCCTTTAATCAAATGTGCAAATATGACTTCAATTTATGTTATCTTCCCTTTTCACGTTCTTATGTCTTTCTTTTTTTTATGCCTTTTTATTTTTTTATCTTTTTGTGGTCGACAAGGGCGTTTCCCTTTGCTCCTACGTATTCCTCAATTGTGATGAGAAAATCAGACCTACGTAGTTCTTTTGTGAACAAAGTGTTTTGGTTAAGTTATTTTTTATCCTTTTTTGCAAGATATGTTTTTATTGAATGAAAGGTCATTTAAGGCGTTGGACCATTAGATAATCTTATGATTCTTTTGAAAAGTGAGAAAACATTAAGGCATTTGACCATTAAGGATTTCTTTATTTTTGAAAGAGGTAACAAAGTTACATACTGATTTTAGGCTTTTTAGAAATCTACATTTAACCAATAAAAGCGGAAAAGACCATTTCAAGGCGTTGGACCTTTGAAAATGGCTTTTTTAGGCGATGACAAAAGTTTGGTTTATGAATTAATTTTAGCCTTAGTTTCACTTTGGTTATTCAGTCAATTCAATTAAGAAAGAAAAATGCCAAAGAGAAACGTCCGATTGATTTTTTTGTTTTATTTTACTAAAAGATATTTTTTTGATTATTATATTATTATTTTACCTCTTTTTGGTTTCCAACGTGGTTACGGCATGACCGAACGGTCGGATTTCATTTTAACAGAAATTAACGGATATTACAATTCAAATGATCGGTGGAAATTTATTTTATTTTTTGATTAGGCAAGAAAATGACTTAAGTAAATGACTAAAGCACGTCAAAAGGGGGTACGGAAAGTAAATGAAATGAAAATAAAAGCACGTGAAAACAAATGAGGACCACTAAGGGTACATAGAAAGAATTGAAAAGTTCGATTTCGGGAACTTACCGGTTGAAGACCGAAGAACGACGAAGAACGAACGAAGAACGTCGAAGAACGGTTGAAAATCTTTGCGAAATCACCCACGGAAACGTTACGGAAGCGCCTCGGCTTGGATTTTCTTCACGGAAACAATTTTTTTCACTAATTTCAAGTGATCTCGAATTACTAGGAGGGCTGAACATTTTTTCCCTTCACCTCTCCCCCTATTTATAGGAAAATAGGGGAGAAGCTTGCCACCCAGCTCGCCCAGGCGAGCTAGGTTGCTTCCTCCAGAAGCAACCGCCTTCTGGAGGAATATTTTGGAAGGCCCAAGTGGGTCTGGTTGCTATTTGAACCCCCATTTTTACTAAATACACCCCTTGCTCTTTTTTGGTGATTCTTTTTACGTAACGTTACGAAATTTTATGAATTTCGTAACGATGCTTGTTTTCTTTCCGTAATGTTACGAAACCTTACAGATTACGTAATCATCCCTTTTTTGCCTTCCGAAATGTTACAGAACTTTACGGATTGCGCACTAACACTTCCTTTTAATTTCCGACATGTCACGGATTGTGCTACAATGCCTTCTTTTGACTTCGGGCATGTCATGGAACTTCACGAATTGCCTAACGATGGGTGCCAAGTACCTCGAAGTGGTCAAACAAGGGTCGCATCCCAACAACGGATGGTCCTCGGACGAAATTAGGGTATGAAAGTTGCCCCTCTTTACTTGTCTTTTATTGGAGATAAAAGGGAAGTAAAGATAAGACACTAATTTCGTTCGAGCGAAACACCATTTGGCCAGTGAACCTCCCGGCCAGCGGAACCTGCAAAAATTTGAAAATGATTAGTGTCGACACATCATCCTGATACTGTTGAATTTGTTCTTCTCGGTTGATACAAGACGCAGAATGACCATAATTTGTCTCTGCGTTTTGTTGGGCACGATCGAGCCTGGGCGGCGAGACACATAATGACCATAATTTGTCTCTGTGTGCCACCGGACACGATCGCCTCTGGATGACGAAAAGGTGCATGGAATGACCATAATTTGTCTCCGCCCACCTCTCGACTTACTGTCCCCGAATGACAAAGGGCATAGAATCTGTCTCTGCGCGTTTACCACCCAACTTGCTATTCCTGAATGATAAAGGGCGCATAATTCGTCTATGCGCGTTTATCACCCAATTTGCGAAATTTGAATGGCAAAGGGCACCGAATTCGTCTATGCGCGTTTACCACTCGACTTGCTGTTCCTGAATGATAAAGGGTGCAAAATCTGTCTCTACGCATTTACCCACTCAGCTTGTTGTTCCTGAATGATAAAGGGCGCACAATCTATCTATGCGCGTTTACCCACTTAGCTTGTTGTTCCTGAATGATAAAGGGCGCATAATCTATTTCAGCGTGTTTACCCACTCAGCTTGTTGTTCCTGAATGATAAAGGGCGCATAATCTGTTTCTGCGCATTTACCCACTCAGGTTGTTGTTCCTGAATGATAAAGGGTGCAGAATCTGTCTCTGCGTGTTTACCCACTTAGGTTGTTGTTCCTGAATGATAAAGGGCGAAGAATCTATCTCTGCGCGTTTACCCACTTAGGTTGCTATCATGCTTTGTGTCTTATAGATAGCAAAGGAAAGTTTTAAACAGATAACTACTCGGGTATCTCCGCATGTCACATGACTCCAGTGTCAGTATGACAGAAATTGTCTATGCGGAAGATGACGTAAATCTCCGCGTGTCAATGGGCTTGTTGGCCGCGATTGACAAAGGGTGCAGAAGACGACGCTAGTCTCTGTGTGCTATCATGCTTTGAGTCTTAGAGATAGAAAAAGAAAGTTTAAACGGATAACCACTTGGGTATCTCCGCATGTCACGTGACTCCAGTGTCAGTATGACAGAAATTGTCTGCGTGGAAGATGACATAAATCTCTGCGTGTCAACGGTCTTGTTGGCCGCAATTGACAAAGGGTGCAGAAGACGATGTTAGTCTCTGCGTGCTATCATGTTTTGAGTCTTAGAGGTATCAAAAGAAAGTTTAAACGGATAACCACTCGGGTATCTCCGCATGTCACGTGACTCCAGTGTCAGTATGACAGAAATTGTGGGGGCGGCCGACAAAAGCGAGGCTCTTGCTCCTATGTATCCTCAATGAGGAACTCAGACCTATGTAGTTCTGGATAACTTATGAGACTAAAAATAGTCTCGATGTTTTCTTCACTAAAATGCGAACATGCTTTAGTAAAGAGAGAAAACTTCCAACTAATCAGAGCAACATATGCTTTTCGGATGAAAAACAATGTGTCTATCGGGGAAGGGGAGTATGCTGATGAAATCTTCTCATAACCACAAATGAGATTTTGGATGTTAGCATTTCATTTCTAAATGACCATTTAGAGGAAACACTGGGTTAAAAAAAATAGAAGAAAATCACTCAAAGTGTATCAATCTCACACAGGTAAGTGTTTCATCCTAATTCCGAACCATAGGTATGTCATGACTTGATTTTGCAAATCATTTCCTATCAAATCAAAGATTACATGCATGAACATGGATCAATAGGACTTTTTCTCGGGAATGGGTTCATTTTGGTGGGAAATTTGGCTTTGAGTGTTTTTGGCCTTTTTCTTTTCTGTTTTTGTTTAGCGCGAGGCGAACAAGTCACCGACGCACAAGATTTTGGTTGGTAATCAAAGGGAGAGGACCACTTTAGGTAGTGGTTTCCTTTCTTTTCATATTTACTTTGGTGATAACTCTGTATTTGTTCAAATGTCGTCTGGTCCAAAGACCTTTCTGTATATTTCTTCTGTTTTCTTCCGATCTTTGATCGGGAATTTTCTTTCCTTTTTTTTTTTTGCTTTCTCCCACTCTTCGATTGGGAATTTTTCTTCTTGTTTTCTTTTGAGGGCAAGGATTGACATTCTCAACCTGAGTCAAGGTTTGGGATTTTGGCTCAAGGCTTGTAGCACGGCTGAACATGATATATGTCAGGGTTTGGTTTGGTTCAATGGTTCAGGGATAAAGGGGATGTCCCACATTATTTCCATGGCACACATGCAATAATGATGATTAGGAAATTTTGTGCAAAACTAGTCATGCATGCACCTATGTGGACACTCAAGTGTCAAAGTTTTATGGTCATGTGATGCTAGGGCTTAGGATTCATTTCCTCTATTTTAGTCAACCCAGTGTTTCCAAAATATGTTCTTTTATCAATTTGTGCATTCATCCGAGTCTATCTTGGGTGTTCGGAAAAACTTTCACAGCATTTACCCTTCAAATGTGTACACACATTTTTTTTTTCAAAAACTGGTTATGATCAGTGAATTCTTTCAAAGAAAAGTTGGAAATTATCTATTTTCACAAGCATGTTGTTTTTTAGCCAGACAACTTTTTATTTTTATTATTTTCTTTTTTCTTTTCTTCTTTTTCTTTTCTTACTTGCTCTCTTTTCCTTTTCCTCTTTTTCCTTTTTTAAGTTATTTATCATTTGTTCATTTCCTCTCTCTTATTTCTTTTTCCCTTTTTTTCTCTCTGAAAAGGTCGTATGGACGAGGGCACACACTACCTACTTACGTCTAACCACAAGGTGAACGAAAAACGCACGAAAATGGTAGGTCGCAAAAATGGTGACGAAATAACTAAGAGCCATAACGCCAAAAATTTCTAACAGAAATGAACAATAATGATAGTAACGTTAGTAACCATATGAACAAAACAGAAAATAGTAATGTCAACAACAATGTGGGCAATAACAGAAAACGTTAATAGCAAACTAAACAAAACAAAAAACAGATATGTCAAAAAATGCGGTGACCTTGGTCATGTGGCTCCGCTTCCTCCCAAGAAATCGAGTAAATCTGTCATCTCCTCATCCAAGCGAGCGTCCTCTACACCGTCGGGAGCTCCTGTGGGTGCCTCCTCTGTCTGGTCCCCGGGCCAATCTCCGGGCCATGCGACCTCAGCCCTAAAATGATCTGGAGTAGGGCACGCAAAAGGATCGAAACCCTGGCTCTGCTGACTGAGGCTGAGCTGGTAGAGACACTCATGGATCTGCACCTGCCCCCTGTGGTTGGCTGCTTGCTGGTGAACCAAGTGATGTAAATACTGCTCCATGCCGAATGACCCAGCTGGATTAGCCTGATGAGGTGGTGGCGGTGCGTCAGCGGCCTGCGGTGCATCACCCTACGCCTATCTAGGCGTGCAATACTTCTTAATGAAGGCCCGGGTGATCGGCGGTCGAATCACCTTACTAGGTGTGACAGGAACCCTAAATGACTGGCAGAGGCTCGTGATCAATGCTGGAAACCCCAAAGCCCTGTTAGACTTATCTGGGTCTAGAGGGTGCCTGGTAGGTGGCATACCTGTAAATAAATAAATGGCGTCAGCAATCAACTGAGCCATATGGACGCTCATCCGTGTCAGGATGGCATACACCAGCTGACACTTCGGTAGAGGGAGGTCGGAGTTATGATCGCTGGGCAGGATGTTGCTGAGCAGCAACATCATCCACGTCTGGGTCAAGGTAGTCATGCTGGTGCACATGATCCACACCCGTCTCCTGGCAGCGGTCCGGGCAAAATCCTGACCCGGTATGCATAACAGCTGGGCAATGGCATCCTCGTCAAATCCATTGGCCCGGTTCCTTCTCTGACCATACTCGCACTCCTGGCCCTCCTCTAACACTAACGAGTCTCCTAGGAACTGGCTGAGGGCGTCTGCATCAATAGGAATCCACTGGCCCCTTACCCATGACCGCATGTCCCGCACGCCCTCCTCCGTGGGCCAAGCATTGGCATAAAACTCTAGAACTACATCTGGGTCAAACTTGGCCATGGGAGTGACCGGCGACGTCCAACGCCGGTGAGCTTTCTCTTCCTGGAAATCTGTGTACTCATCGTTCCTGAGCTGGACGCGTCTCTCTCGGTGGAATGACCATCCCTTGATGGCCTCGAAACGCTGCTGGTGCTTAGCGCTCCTGAAACGATGGTTGTCGAACTTGGGAGCGGCACTAGTCCCTTCAGCCGCGATGTCCTTCCTAGATCTCTTTGCGGAAAGCTTTCTCGGAGCCATTTCCTGCGAGGACAAACATTTGGAAAGTTAGTTTACAAGAAAACGCTTATTTTAAAGCAAAAACGGCATGCTAATCTTTCCGATTTAGAACTAACTTGTGCACACATTTCCTTAATGTAAAACATTTATGAACGTGCATATGCATAAAATATCCTACTATCAACATACAAGGATATTCAAAACATTATAGTTACCACACACATATTTTTTTGGAAAGAATACGTATACGCATGCTCAAGGTATTGTATCAAAATTACATATGTTCATATCGTAAGTATTTTGCTACCACAAACTACCTACACACATTTGATGTATTTTATTAACATACAATTTTTTTGTTGTTTCATTCACATTTATTTATACATATATGCACATTGGAGGGCCAATCTCACGTCATGCACACACTTGCATTTGAAAAGGAACTTTCATGCCATCTATATACACTTGAAGGGCAATTCCACATCATATATTTATTTGGGAAGCATCCTCGTGCCATTTTTGAGATGGGTACATTTTTTTGAAAGGCTCCTTATGCTACCTATCCACAACTATACATACTTTGAAAGGCATTTTTACACTACCTATCCTACACATACAGATTTTTTAAATGCATTATTTGCTAATCATTCACACTTTGCAAGGTATTTTCATGCCATATATTCACACACTTTGCAACGTATTTTATGCCATATATATTCACATATATACATACCGTTGAAAGGTATTTTCCATGCTACCTAGATGCAAGGTATTCCTCATGGGGCAGCCAAATTTAAATTCTAATAAAAACCTCTCAAACATGTCCTAATATTCATGCCTTTTTACATTCAAAACCCAAAATTTAGATTCCTAGGCATAAGTCATGCTTTTTTGCATTGAAATTAAAAGCTTGGGTTCCTAGGCCTAGAATTGCATTCGGGCACTCATTTTAAATCCTTCATGTTGTCCCTATACATATAAAACAGTCCCAAAATCCCAAGCTTACAAAACCATGCTCTTATGTCATTGAGGCATTTCACCGAGCACTTGGTGGGCACATGTTTAGGCATGAATAGCCAGAGAGTGGGGGCAATGTGGCATGCCCCATTGCTTTAGGATGCACCCTAGGCCTAAGGCCATCCCCTACAACCCCTCAATTCAAACCAATCAAGCATCAAAACAAACCAAAATTGCCCCACAAATTTGAGCACATTCCCACAATTTAGAGCACCCAAAGAAGACCAAAATACACCAATGGAAAGCTAGAAAGCTCAAGGATGAGATACTTACTTGTTGGAGTGAGTAGGAGTATAAAAAATGAAAGCAAAATGCAACCAAAGGTGGCTTGGGGGAGCAAAAACTGTGAGTCCCGTAAGCTTTCTCCTTTTGAATGAGGGGGGGGGGGGGGGAGTTTTTGGGGTGTAGAAAACTTCCCCTCCCTCGTTTTTTATATTTTGGTGCAGGGGTTGCTCGCCCAGGCGAGCTAACCTGCCATTTTTTTTAGGGAAGAAATAAGTAAGGCTTTCTATAGGTCGGCGTTTGCTTACTCAAACCCCCTCAGGGCAGATATCCAATATTTACTTTAAAGACACAACAGTAATTACTCTAAATTTAAAGGATACTAGGCTGCCTTGCAGCGGCGCTTTCCATTTGTCCAGAGCTAGGCAAGGGACAACGACCCATCGGTCGTGACCCTAGCCTCTACTTGCGTCCGTCCCTAAGTACCTAAAAGTAGGAAACAACATTGTGTGGTAAACCGTGGCCGCGTTACCGTTTTACCTTGATGGGTTTTAGCCTCCAACTTCATCCTGGCATCTGACCACGGCCAGTTAATTCTGCCCCTGTTATTACAAAATATGCATGTGTATGCGTATGCATGAATGTTTTCAAAGGCAACAAAGTTTTAGTGAAAACTGGTTTAGGTTCAGTTTTAATTAAGCGCTTTGGGGCATCCCGTGGACTGAGCGAAAAAGGCTCAGGTAACCATAAACTGCACATGGTTTTAAAGCACGAAGTGAGGACAGAAACCTCAAACTCATGTTCTCTTCTTTTAAAAGACTGTCACGAGAGATATACAATAGACGGGAATCCCTAGGGGAAACCAAGAAGACACACAAAAATAAAAGAACATGCAACGACATCCTTAATTGCCCCAGATTCTAAGCATAGTATCGCTTGACAACATCAGAGTTCACAGGTAAAGGTAGCTCCTCACCATACATGTTGGTAAGCACCAGGGCTCCTCCGGAAAAAGCCCTTTTCACAACGAAAGGCCCTTCGTAGTTCGGAGCCCACTTCCCTCGATTATCTTTAACAGTGTGGGACATCTTTTTCAGCACAAGGTCTCCCTCATGGAACTTGCGCAAGCGTACCTTCTTGTCGAACGCATTCTTCATTCTTTGTTGATACAGGCGCCCATGACTCATGGCCGTCAAGCGCTTACCTTCAATAAGGTTGAGTTGGTTAGCATGTTTGAGCCCACTCTGATTCTTCTAAGCCTGATTCTGCTAGTATCCTCTGGGAAGGGATCTCTACTTCAAATGGGAGTACCGCTTCCATTCCATAAACCAAGGAATACGACATTGCCCCAGTAGAAGTTCGTACTGAAGTTCGGTATCCATGCAAGGCAAAAGGCAACATCTCATGCCAATCTTTGTATGACACTGTCATCTTCTGAATAATTTTCTTAATATTCTTGTTGGCTGCTTCCACGGCTCCATACATCTTTGGCCGGTAGGGCGTGGAGTTGTGATGCTGGATTTTGAAATCCGCACACATTTCCTGCATCATCTTGTTATTCAGGTTGGTGCCATTGTCAGTAATGATCTTCCTAGGGAGTCCATACCGACAAATCAGCTCCCTCTTTATGAATCTGACCACTACACTCCTCGTGACATTGGTGTAGGAAGCTGCCTCAACCCACTTGGTGAAATAATCTATCGCCACGAGAATGAAGCGGTGACCGTTGAAAGCCTTGTGTTCGATGGCCCTGATGACATTTATTCCCCACATGGAAAAAGGCCAAGGGGCGGACATGACATTTAGAGGATGTGGCGAAGCATTGACATTGTCCGCGAACGCTTGACACTTGTGGCATTTCCTTACATGGACACAGCAATCACCTTCCATGGTGAGCCAATAATAACCTGCCCTCAGGATCTTCCTGGCCATAGCATGCCCATTGGCGTGCGACCCAAACGAACCCTCGTGGACTTCCTCGATCATGTGGTTCGCCTCTTTGGCATCCACGCATCGCAGGAGATTCATGTCAAGGTTTCTTTTATACAGTATGCTCCCGCTCATGAAGAAACCGGCCGCCAATCTTCTCAATTTCCTTTTATCATTGTCGGAAGTCTCCGATGGGTACTCTTTGCTTTCAACATATCGCTTGATATCGAAATACCAAGGCTTACCATCTTGTTCCTCTTCCACCTGGCAACAATGTGCGGGTTTGCCACGACACCAGAACTCAATGTATGGTAGATCCCCGTGCGGCGTTAGTTGGAACATGGACACCAAAGTGGCAAGCGAATCAGCCATTTGATTTTCCTCCCGGGGAACATGATGGAAGGAAATCTCATCAAAGGAATTAGCCATCTCCTTGATATAGGCTTTGTAGGGTATCAACTTGGGGTCTCTAGTTTCCCATTCCCCTCTCAGCTGATGGATCACCAACGCTGAGTCCCTGTACACCTTGAGTAGCTTGACATTGGAGTCAATCGCTGCCTGGACAGCCAGGGCACATGCTTCATACTCAGCCATATTGTTGGTGCAGTCGAACCCCAGCCTGGCTGTGAAAGGTATACATTAATTTTCTGGAGAGACCAATACTGCTCCAATGCCATGGCCTAGAACGCTTGACGCTCCATCAAACCACACGGTCCATTTGTCCCGGTCCTCGTCTAGTGTTTCCTCAAACAAGGCCATGATGTCCTCATCCGGGAATTCGGGATGCATGGGCTGATAGTCGTTGAGAGGCTGCTGAGCCAAATAATCTGCTAAGCCGCTTCCTTTTATTGCCTTTTGGGTGACGTAAACTATATCAAACTCGGATAACAAGACTTGCCACCGAGCGATCCGTCCCGTAAGAGCTGGCTTTTCAAAGATGTACTTAACCGGGTCCATCTTGGATATCAACCAGGTGGTATGGCTCAACATGTATTGTCTCAGGCGATGGGACGCCCAGACTAAAGCATAAAAAGTTCTTTCGAGCAGGGAATAATTTATTTCACAGGCCGTGAACTTCTTACTCAAGTAGTACACAACACGCTCTTTCTTTCCGGACTCGTCATGTTGCCCCAGCGTACATCCCATTGACTCGTCCAAAATTGTCATATACAAGATGAGAGGCCTTCTGGGTACCGGTGGCATAAGCACAAGAGGATTCATGAGACACTTTTTGATCCTCCCAAATACCTCTTGACAATCCTCATTCCAACGGTCGGTTTAGTTTTTGCGTAAGAGTTTGAACAATGGCTCACAAATAGCAGTGAGTTGTGATATGAACCTGGCGATATAATTCAAACGTCCCAGGAAACCTCGGACTTGCCTCTTGGTACGGGGTTTCGGCATCTCAAGGATGACCTTCACCTTTTCAGGGTCTACCTCAATCCCTTTCTGGCTTACGATGAAACCTAGCAATTTCCCTGATTTGACCCCAAAAGTGCACTTAGAGGGGTTCAACCTCAATTGATACTTCCTAAGCCTTTCGAACAACTTCCGCAGGTTGACAAGGTGTTCCTCCTCGGATTTAGATTTGGCAATTATGTCGTCTATAAAGACCTCGATCTCTTGGTGCATCATATTGTGGAACAAAGCTACCATAGCCCATTGATAAGTTGCCCCGGCATTCTTGAGTCCAAAGGACATCACCTTGTAACAGAACGTTCCCCACAGGGTGACGAAGGTAGTCTTTTCCATATCCTCTGGCGCCATCTTTATCTGATTGTAACCGGAGAACCCATCCATGAAGGAAAATAAAGCGACATTGGCCGTATTATCCACAAGGATATCGATGTGCGGCAAAGGAAAGTTGTCTTTGGGACTGGCCCGATTCAGGTCCCGATAATCCACACACATTCGCACCTTCCCATCCTTCTTAGGGACTGGTACAATGTTGGCAACCCATTCTGGGTACCGAGCGACATCCAAAAACCCAGCGTCAAATTATTTCTTTACCTCTTCTTTTATCTTCAAGGATGTCTCGGGCTTCATCCTTCTCAGTTTCTATTTTACCGGGGGACACTCGGGCTTCAAACCGGGCATATCTTGGTACGACCAAGCAAAGATGTCTTGGTAGTCTCTTAGAGGGACACCCAGGTATTAGTACCTTCGAGGGACTCATCGTCGGATCTGGGGTTTTAAACATAAATAAGTAAACATGCAAATGGATGAGAATGGGTAGAGATGCAGGAACAAATGAAGAAAGATCTTTGTATCATAGATTCAGGAACAAAAGACACAAAGCTTTAACAAAAGGAAACTCTAAAGCCTAGGCCCAACTGTAGAGCTTTTAAAGACATAAAAAGGTTTACATTATGCTTGTTGCGTAAATGTCCGGGCGCTCCTCCACTCGCCAATTTCCTAGTCGGAAATCAGGAGGGCATGGTCGTACCAAATTCGACCCACTCGGGGCATCATCTTTGCATATTGCAATGACTTGGCCTTTGTCCCCTAGACCCACGCTTATAAAGCTCCTACTTATGTGACAGGGCGAGTTTCCTTCGTCTTCTTGTCTTAATCGCGAGCCTTGACTTCCGCTTTTCCTTATATCTGTCTGTGTGGGTTTGTAGCCTAACCCAAACTTCCCACGATTTCCTTTGGCGCTTATCAGGCTAGTTATGCCGCCGTTGTCCTTGCCTAAACCCATTCCGGGCTCGTAACCATTCCCCAACATTACCCGGGCCACCATTACTGCCGTATCTGACAGGCAAGGTTGCCTAGAGAAAGAATCCACGGAGGAAATGCTTACCACCTCGAAAGACTGGAAAGCAGTTTCTAATGACTCCTCCGCGGCCTCCACACATGGCATAGAGGATGGGCAACTCACCAAGATGTCTTCCTCGCTCGATAGGATAACCAAATGCCCTTCCACTACGAACTTCAATTTCTGGTGGAGCGTAGAGGGAACGACTCCCACCGAATAGATCCACGGGCGTCCCAACAAGCAGCTGTAAGGGGGGTTAATATCCATTATTTGAAAGGTAACCTGACAGGTGTGAGGGCCTATCTGTACCGGGAGGTCACTCTCTCCCCTTACCTCTCGGCGGGTGCCGTCGAAGGCATGAACTACCATGGAACTTGGCTTTTGATGGGAAGCATTAAACGATAATTTCTCCAAAGTGCTTTTGGGCATCACGTTTAAGCTGGAACCATTATCGATGAACACCTTGGCTACAACGTGGTCCATACACTTGACCGATACATGCAAAGCCTTGTTATGCCTCTTCCCTCGGCAGGGATTTCTTCTTCGACGAAGGCAAGATAGTTGTTGCCGGTGATATTATTGACGAGCCCTTCAAAGCCTTCTACAGAGATATCTTGGGCCACATGGGCTTCGTTCAAAACCTATACTAGCAAAGCCCGATGAGGCTCCAAGCTCATGAGTAATTCCAACAGCGAGACCCTGGCAGGGGTTTTGTTGAGTTGCTCAATAACCTTGAACTTGCCCTGCTGAATTATGCGGAGAAACTCGCTGGCTTCCTCTAGCGACACCTCCTTCTTGCCATAACCATCCCTATTCTCCGGAAGACCTTTCATCGGGATATCCTTATTCGGAGTGAGGGGTGTTTTATCATCTTGTTCTTCCACTACCTTTGCCTTCCCCATTACGTTTGTGGGCTGAATTGGTAGGTTGGGGGGCGCAAATACGCGACCGCTGCGGGTCACACCGCTCAGCCCCGTGATATTAGTTACCTTGGCCGACAACAAACTGATGTCGGTGGCTTCTTCTTCTTCTTTGTTCGGAGGTGTGTACCTCCATGGGACTGTGTGACTGTTTTGGTATGGGAAAGGGACAGGTTTAGCTGCCGAGGGGTGTCGGGGCTTTTGCGAAGCTACGCCCTTGGTGAAATATATCACGAAAGGTTTAGGCCTTCCAAAACTTCTCTCATCCACAGATTGCATACATATATGCTGCTCTTCTCTTCCCTCATCACCGACTTCCAGTCGACCTTGATCTATCATTCGCTGCAACAATTCCTCTACTGCCAAACATGTTTCCATGCTATGTAGCTCACCAGGATGCAACAAACAAGAATCCTCTTAATGCCCACCATGGGGAATCACACCTCCCTTTTGTAGGGCCTCAAAGATAAACCTCCTAGGGGTTGCCACGTCCTTTAAAGGTTTAGACCTGCGCGGCCTATCTGACTCAATGGCATTAACCGCTCCCCCTCCATGATTGGCGAGCGGGTTGGTTTTCACGTTAGGCCGATCCTCTTGAAATGTCAGCCATCCAGCATCTATCAAATGTTAGACCTTGTATTTAAGGGCCAAGCATTTTTCGATGGAATGCCCCGGGGTATTCCCATGGTATGTGCAAGTTGCGTTAGGATCATACCAATTTGGGAAAAGGGGTTGGAAGATCTTCCCGGGAGTTATTATAGCCAGTTGGTTGGCGATGAGGGATGGCAAGAGGTCCTCATACGTCATTGGGAGTGGGGTAAATTCTGGAATTGGCCTCGGGGGAAAGTTCCTCATTGCGTTGGGATTGCCGGTCGGGTGAGTCGTGGTTGGAGTTGGAACTTGGGGGGCCTCCCTCTGGACGGGTGCCTTAGGCTGCATGGGTGCTGAATTAGAGGAGTTCCCGGCGTGAGCTGAGAAGCTCAGATGATGTTGCACGTACTGATGTGTACCATGAGATGTTTGCGGGGGTTTGACCCATGCGGGCGCCGAAGTGACGGCATGGGCATTTCCCTCCTTCCTTTTTGCCCCAGTTGCTCTGATTCTTTTAGCATTGGCACTTGTGGAGGAAACGCAATCGAACTTCCCTCTTTTCAACCCTACTTCGATTCTTTCCCTGACGAATACTAGGTCCGCAAAGCTGGACGGCATGTAGCCTACCAACTTCTCATAGTAAAACACTAGCAAGGTGTCTACCATCATGGTGATCATCTCCCTTTCGACCATGGGAAGGGCCACTTGTGCTGCCAGGTCTCTCCACCGCTGTGCGTATTCTTTAAAGGTCTCACCTTCCTTTTTGAACATATTTTGTAGCTGAGTGCGATCAGGAGCCATATCGGAATTATACTGATATTGCCCTAGGAAAGCAGTAATCAGGTCCTTCTGAGTACGGATGCGGGAAGCTTCCAGATTAGTGTACCAAACAATCGTGACCCCGACCAAGCTATCTTGGAAAAAGTGTATTAATAGTTTCTCATCCCTAGAGTGCGCGCCCATCTTGCGACAATACATCTTCAGATGGTTCTTGGGACAAGTCGTCCCTTTATACTTGTCGAAGTCTAGAACTTTGAATTTTGGGGGGATAACAACATCTGGTACCAAGCAAAGAGCCGTCATGTCCGCGAATGGATAGTCACCAAAGCCTTCAATAGCCCTCAATCTCTTCTCGAGGAGATCGAGTTTCCTTCTTTCTTCGATTGCCGGTGGTGGTCCTTCAGTGGACAAGATTATTGGTTGTGCTGTGAGGTTGGGCTGAGGCAAAGTGTTGGGTGCCGGCCCCTCGACGAGGATCGGGGGGTAGAACTCGACATCCTTTTGGGCATACTCTTGATGATCTTCGTGGACCTCGTCGGGTGGTCAAGGAGGCTCCCCTTCAAGGATGGGAGAAGAGATATGACCCACATCATCTTGCATGACTGGCGGCGTGTAATTAGGAGGCAATCCATAAGGGTAAGCCGTTCGATTGTATCCCAAATGGGGGTTGCTGTTGTGCCCCAGTGTGTTCCTTCCTCGTCCTACCGTATTTGGGGGAGGATGGTGCGCCGTAGCCAGGAGAGGTGGGTCTGCTTCGGCAGCCGAACTGACAGCGGCAGCGGTGGCCACGTTTTTCTCCATGAGTTGCCTCATTCCTAGCATGGCCTTCATCATAGAAGCCATTTGTTCTTTCAAAGCCGACATGTCGGCTTTCATCTGTTCCTGTGTCTCCTCTTGGTCACCCATCGTTCTAGATTTGGATCTGGTTCGATAGGGATGCCTTGTGGCGCGTTTAGTTATGGTGTTTTTCCTAGAAAAACCAAACGTGAGGAGTAGGTAAAAATTATGAATGCATGCTAGGGATAGAATGCAGGGGTGATTTGATTTGTACTGACTTTTGGAGTAAAAACATGGGATGAACTCATTTTATTAAAAAAGTTTATAACTACTCAAGATCTGAGTGACAATACAAGTTCCCTAGCGGTTCCTAATTATATGGGCAATTAAATCTATCATATGCTGACAATAGTG
Organism: Glycine soja; assembly: GCF_004193775.1. Classification (NCBI taxonomy): domain Eukaryota; kingdom Viridiplantae; phylum Streptophyta; class Magnoliopsida; order Fabales; family Fabaceae; genus Glycine; species Glycine soja. The sequence goes on along the minus strand of NC_041014.1, from coordinate 9,327,120 downwards.
AAGAAGTCCATGGATCTCCTCGGGGGCAGAGTAGGTGTCCGCCATTGCTTTGGCCATGGCTAGCAAACGGGGAAGTTCTTGACTCCCGTTCAAGGTAAGAGCAAATCGGTCCATCCACATGGTTGCCTCTTGGTGTAATGAGTCGATCACCCTTCCTCTAGCCTCCTTTTCCGCGTACACTTGGGCATACTCGTCCGCCACCCTATGCTCGTGGGTTGTGGCTAGACTTAGTTCTTCTTGGTACTTGGTGATGATAGCTAACATTTTGGTCTCTGTCTCGCATAAACGCTGAGACAAGTTTCTTTTGGACCTTAAGCAAATGGCTAACTCTTCTTTTAAAACCATGCTATGTGCTTGTGATCGGTCTCTCTCTTCCCTTCGAAGCTTGAGCTCACTGTTGTTGCCCCACAACGCTCCACGGAATTTGTCACGGCCATGCTCTTCCTTGCGAGCCCTCTTGGTTTCTTGTTCAAGGGCTTTTGTGGTAGCTGCATTTTCTTCTCGTAACCCGACACACTCTTTCCGGACGTCTGTAGCGACCAACTTGAATTTTTCTTTGGCAAGTCTCGCTTTTCCTAGTTCGGTTTTCAGAACTCGGACTTCTTCATCCTCTTCCGAAGCTTCGAAGTTCTCTTCGTTGATAATCTTTAACTTAGAGAGCCAATCTAAACCTTGTGTACGAACTTTCAGCCATTCATGATAACCACCAATGATGCCATTACGAATGCCCCTAAGTTCTTTATCTTTCCTTAACGGGCTTTCCCACGCCTTATGGACTCTTTGTATAACCTTGAAATTTTGTGCACCAAACTCTCTCACAAGGAAAGGAGACAAGCTTTCTTCCGTCGGTGCTCCCCTCATAGGGTACCCTAACTGTCTTATAGCAAGTGCGGGATTGTAGTTAATGCAACCCCTCGTTCCTATCAGCGGGATGTTTGGGTAGCCCCCACATGAGAAGAGAACTCCCTCCTTTCCTTATTTCCATCGTGGAAACCAGTTGACTGTTCTGCCTCCTATCCCAGCCAAGTGTTGGTCCCAATCTACTCTTCTTTTTTTGACACACGAGCGATGGCTTCGGAGCGGACATGGATGCCTTATGTCTTGTTGGAATAAGTGCAAAACCAACCATACACAAAGAGCGGGTAAACAACAGATGATCCGTGCACTACTCTTTTCGCACCTTCGGTGAAATGTGTTGAATAAGTCCGCCAAGATAGCTACCACCCGGGCTCTCTTTGCTATGGTGATATGTGAGGAAAGCATCAATTGCGGCTAGGTCCACCAAACCATCCACGTTTGGAAAGAGGACAACCCCAAAGATTAGCAATGCTAATACATCCATAAACGGGACCCAGTCCTCTTGATTCACCATATCCCTCGCCTTGCCTTCTAAGTACTTCCGTGGTAGGCCCACTATGCCGTTTTGAGTTTGCTTTACGCGGTCCAATCCTCTCGCCGAATCCCTGACCACAATTGCAATTTTGCTCAAGGAGGGAAGAAACCCGGAGAAAAGATATGGTTTCCTTCCCCCAAGAGGACATCCTAGAATCTCCTCAAATTCTTTAATGGTCGATACTAATTGGAAGTCTCCAAACGTGAAGCATCTCAAGGGCTGGTCATAGTATTGGGTGAGTGATGCAATGGCTTCTGTGGATATCTCTGCTATGGTCAAATCTAAGATCTTTCCGTACGCCTTGCAGAAGGCTTGCATTTGGAGAGGTCCCATCAACCGCCCCAACCCCTTAATGTTGGTGATATCTAGGCCCTTAATCTTGACTTGATAAAACCTTTTGCCAGTTTGATTTGTCCCCATGTTTACTAAAGTGAAACAAAAACCTGGTGCGAATCAAAACTCCGACATCTATCATGGGTGGAATGGATGAATGCATGAAGGAATGCACATGACACAGATGCAATTTATGAATACGGGAGCCCGGGAAATTGTCTCCTTCTTAGATACAACGTCTTGGGGTAGCAAAGTGCCCAACGTATGTATTTAAGAAGGTGACACGGACCCTCCGTTGGTTTTCCCAAGAGAGGGGATTAAGACGGAACCCACGCATGATGCATATGCGAAAAGTACAACACGAGGATGTACATAGCACGACAATATTCACAAACAAATATAAGCAAAAGGGTACATGACACTTATGCATGGCAGTGGAAAAATGGCACGTAGTGTGTTTGCTCCGTGCCCCTTATTTAAGGGACCTATATGGGAGAGAGCTAAAAAGGTTTTTAGTGATAATCCCCAAGGTGGTCATATCTCTCTTGATGGTCTCTAGAGGTATTGTGGCGTCCCTAAATTAATGACTGGTTTAATAGTAATAATTTAAATAACAAAAACCATGGTAAATTTTTTTTTCTTCTTTTTCTTTTTCATTTCTTTCTCTTTTTACCATAACTAGGTTTAGAAGGAAAGTCCTCACTATAGAGTCCTGAATGGCCAGTTCACAACTCTATTCGGAGTCATTTCTTTCTTACCGCTCATAATCTCTAAACTATTTTGCTGTTTCAAAAGGAAAAAATGTACCAGCCATTACTTTAGGTCGTCACGTGAAAATAAAAGAATAAAATACGGTCGATAAACTCTTTTACAAATAAAGTTGCTAATGCTTTCTTTTCAAATAACAAGATCGATCATAAATGCATTCATCATTTTAAGCTGTCCAAAATATGGGAGTTTTACAAAATACATAGTGTCATCTAGAGCAAAGGTGTCCATAGTGGTGGCTTCAGCCACATGTATACAATCATCAAATTCCTATACAACAGGTCTACCCATACAAAAACAAAAAGGTAAACCTAACAGTCAGTCCTAGATACACCCACCCTCAAAAAAGTATATAAAACTAGTCCGAAGAGCTGTCCACTATGATGAAGAGCCTCCGCTGATCGCCATCTCCCCCGGGCCACTATCCTCCGTAGAGTCTGCCTCAGATGCTGACATGACTTCCTCGGGAGAATCCACCTCAAGAAGTGGATCCTCATCACCCTCTAGAAAGTCAATGGCATCCACAGCAGGCTCAGGAGGTAGCTCCTCCAGATCCTCCTCAGGGTCTTCCTCGGATGACGTTACCTCGATTACTTGGACGGGCTCCACTAGACGATATGGTGTAGGCGTGGGTAGTATCCACTCCACCGTGCGCTGAAGCGTCCGTGCAAGTTCATCTGGATGCACCAAAGAAGTAGCCATGAATCAAATGGTGCCCCGAAATCGGCACCTCGTGTTGCCTTCGAGGGTCTCCCAAGCTCCCTCTAGGCACTCCATCTCTACTCGATCACGGATTAGCTGCGCCGCCATCACGATCTACAAGAAAGAAAAGAAAGGGGTAGACTCTTTCACAAGAATCTAACTATGTCGCCGCACAATGCGTCTCATAACCACTACATGCAATTAAAAGGGGTATCTTAAGGCTTTTCATCTCTGGTAATCGATTACACAGACTTGGTAATCGATTACCAGAGGCTAAACTCGAATTACACAGCCTCAAAACATGAAATCTGCAAAAATGCACTGTGTAATCGATTACTAGTGACCCATTCCTCTGTGTAATCGATTACACAGACTGGTAATCGATTACCAGAGGCTCCCTTAGCTTCCTGACCTCGTTTTCAAGCCTGGTAATCGATTACACCCCGTGGTAATCGATTACCATAGACCATCTTAGCCTTCTGCCTTCATTTTTAAGCCTTGTAATCGATTACCCACCCTTGGTAATCGATTACCAGAGGCCACAACCCATATATCACACAAAATTCACAGCTGGCCAGCCACCACAAGCCTCCTTGCTTTGTGGTCTTTGTTCCTTTTATCTGTTGACTGCCAGGAGCTCGCCTGTTTAGGTACATCACAGGTTCTCACTGATTGACTATGCCCGGGTTGGGTCGGGATTGGTCCAGCTTGGTTTTGGGCAATAGCACCCCACCTGACGTCCCCAAGGTCTCCTGACCCCCGCGACATATCTCTAGGTACCACTCTGTGGTCAACGAATAAAAGCAGGAAGTTTCACCCTTCTACACTTCCTCATCTCAAGCTTGTAGGATTATGGGGTACCCATCACATGTGGTACTAGGTGGCGGTCGGGCGATGGTGCACAACAAGTTTCCACATCCATAAAGCGCGCATAAACCCACCATCCCCTGTTGCCCACCTCCAACTGAGCTCACGTACTCCCACGTAGCCCATATCCTCGTTTCTCTCAACACCGGGTCCCCATCAATCCTCCCAAGCTTCCCCAACATCAAAGTAATACAACATTCACACAGCACAAGCTATCACAGCCAAGCAAAACAGGGCAAAGGCAGAAAACTCTGCCCAAAACACCAACCAAAATCACAGCTTTTCTCACTTAAAGACCCCAGTAACAATTCCTTCGTTCCGGTTCATTAACCGTTGGATCGACTCGAAAATTTTACTGGAAGTCTCTAGTACATAAGCCTACATTTTGACCGTTGGGATCTACTAGCAAACATCCAGAACTCATTCTGCACTACTCTTTCCACAGCCAACCACACACAAGCATTTTTCTGCACAAAGCCAAAATTCTGCTGCACCTATTTTGACAGCAAAATTCTGCATAAGTGCAGATTTCGAAAATCACACTTCCTCTCATCCAATCTCGCCCAAATCAAATCCTACAAGTCCCAAATTGTAACATCCTAGAAATTTCTACCCGGAATTTTCGAAAAAAGATGTATTTTGAATGATTATATATATAAGTATTATTCAGTGTATATGCATATATGTTCTTGGTTAGAGTAAGAATAGCGGGGGCAAGATATGCGGGTCGGACTAATTAAGGGAGAGAAATCCATAACTGGGAGGTTATGGGTTAATTCCTAATTAATTAGTTAAAAATCATCGTTTTGCGTGCGACTTAAAATTTAACGAAACCAACCTCTGAACCACGCTCGGGGTTTTATTCTGAGTGTTTTGATATATATATTGCTTGCTTTCGAAAACTGGCCCCGGCGGACGCAGAGAAACGCGAGAAACTGGAACCAGAGAAACGGCACGCAAACCGAGGCAGTATTTTAGCGTTTCAGAGGTCAGATTTTCCCCACTTTTGTGACTGAGTATAGGTCACAGTCAAAAAGAGAAAGTGGGCCCTTTTTGCTCCAATCAAATAGGGACATGTGGCAGAGCTTGAATAAAATAATAGAAAAAGAGGAAAACCTTTTATTTAAAACCAAAAAGCTTTTCTCTCTCTTCACTCAGCCCTCACTTTTTTTTTCAGACAGCTTTCTCTCTCCCTCACGTTGCCTTTCTTCCTCCCTCATTCTCCATTAAAGCTCCATACAAAGCTTCAACCTTTAGTGCCCGTTTCTGCCCCAAATCGTGAAAGAAGAGCATTTTCGGGATCGTGAAGTGCGTGGCTACGAGTGGGACTTCGAAAATTCAGGTTTGGGTGGACTTCTTTCTCTCTTAAATTTCGTGGGTATGGGGTTTTGGGGAGATATGATGGGTAATCTTGCTAGGGTTCTGCTGTGTGATGATTATTTGTGAAGACATTTGTTGAAAGCTTGTTGAAATTGCCATGTTTGGATGAGTTAAACATACCCATTCTGTTTTAGGGTTTTTGTGATGATGTTTGTGATGTTTATATGCTGAAATTGCTGATGGAAATCTGTTAGAGACGAAGGGTAGAACTAACCTAAGGTTAGAAAGTGAGAATGTGATGTTATGAGTGGAAAAAGAGTGAGACTTTGAGAGTTGGAAGGCTAAGTCTGAATTCTGTGGTAAATGGAGGTTAAAGTGAGTTAATACTAGCTTGAAATGTCATTTAGGACATGTGAGAAAGGTTAGGCTGAGCTAGAGAGAAAAACAAATGACCAAAGTGAACCAAGAGCCATTTCTAGGGCAAAATTGGGTGTTGAAGAGTCAAATTTTGATTTGGTGGAATTTTAGGCGTAATTCCAGTTTGGGCAAGTTTAGATTGACGTTATGGACTGGTGTGAGGTGAGAGTTTGCCTCAAATTCACCTCATTCTAAATTTCACCTTTCAAACCTAGAAAAGCCATTGAATGGAGGGGTGTTGGACACCTAGATTCTGTGTTGCTGTGCTTTAAAGCTTGAATTTGGTTTAGACATGATTGATACATGATTTGGGACTTGTAGGAATTGATTTGGGCAAGATTGGATGAGAGGAAGTGTGATTTCCGAAATCTGCACTTATGCAGAATTTTTGCTGTGAAATTGTGCAGCAGAATTTTGCACAAGTGCAGAAAAATGCTTGTGTGTGGTTGGCTGTGGAAAGAGTAGTACAAAATGAGTTTTGGATGTTTGCTAGTAGATCCCAACGGTCACAATGTAGGCTTATGCACTATAGACTTCCAGTAAAATTTTGGAGTCGATCCAACGGTTAACAAATTGGATTGAAGGAATTGTTACTGTGGTCTTTAAGTGAGAAAAGCTGTGATTTTGGTTGATGTGTTGAGCAGAGTTTTCTGCCTTTGCTCTGTTTTGCTTGGCTATGATAGCTTGTGCTGTTTGAATGTTGTTTTGCTTGGATGTTGTGGAAGCTTGGGAGGATTGATGGGGACCCAGTGTTGAGAGAAACGAGGATATGGGCTACGTGGGAGTACGTGAGCTCAGTTGGAGGTGGGCAACAGGGGATGGTGGGTTTATGCGCGCATTGTGGATGTGGAAAACTTGTTGTGCACCATCGCCCGACTGCCACCTAGTACCACATGTGATGGGTACCCCATAATCCTACAAGCTTGAGATGAGGAAGTGTTGAAGGGTGAACTTCCTGCTTTTATTGTTGACCACAAAGTGGTACCTGGAGATATGTCGCGGGGGTCAGGAGACCTTGGGGACGTCAGGTGGGGTGCTATTGCCCAAAACCAAGCTTGACCAATCCCGACCCAACCCGGGCATAGTCGGTCAGTGAGAACCTGTGATGTACCTAAACAGGCGAGCTCCTGGCAGTCAACAGATAAAAGGAAAACAAGACCACAAAGCAAGGAGGCTTGTGGTGGCTGGCCAGCTGTGAATTTTGTGTAATATGTGGATTGTGGCCTCTGGTAATCGATTACCAAGGGTGGGTAATCGATTACAAGGCTTAAAATTGAAGACAGGAGGCTAAGATGGTCTCTGGTAATCGATTACCAAGGGGTGTAATCGATTACCAGGCTTGAAAACGAGGTCAGGAAGCTAGGGAAGCCTCTGGTAATCGATTACCAGCCTGTGTAATCGATTACACAGAGGAATGGGTCACTGGTAATCGATTACCAGGCATGTGTAATCGATTACACAGTGCATTATTGCATATTTCATGTCCTGAGGCTGTGTAATTCAAGTTTAGCCTCTGGTAATCGATTACCAAGGCTGTGTAATCGATTACCAGAGATGAAAAGCCTTAAGATACTCCTTTTAATTGCATGTAGTGGTTATGAGACGCATTGTGTGGCGGCATAGTTAGATTCTTGTGAAAGAGTCTACCCCTTTCTCTTCTTTCTTGTAGATCGTGATGGCGGCGCAGCTAATCCGTGATCGAGTAGAGATGGAGTGCCTAGAGGGAGCTTGGGAGACCCTCGAAGGCAACGCGAGGTGCCGATTTCGGGGCACCATTCGATTCACGGCTACTTCTTTGGTGCATCCAGATGAACCTGCACGGACGCTTCAGCGCACTGTGGAGTGGATACTACCCACGCCTACACCATATCGTCTAGTGGAGCCCGTTCAAGTGATCGAGGTAACGTCATCCGAGGAAGACCCTGAGGAGGACCTGGAGGAGCTACCTCCTGAGCCTGCTGTGGATGCCCTTGACTTTCTAGAGGGTGATGAGGATCCACTTCTTGAGGTGGATTCTCCCGAGGAAGTCATGTCGGCATCTGAGGCAGACTCTACGGAGGATAGCGGCCCGAGGGAGATGGCGATCAGCGGAGGCTCTTCATCCTAGTGGACAACTTTTTGGATTAGTTTTGTATACTTTTTGAGGGTGGGTGTATCTAGGACTAACTGTTAGGTTTACTCTTTTGTTTTTGTATGGGTAGACCTGATGTATAGGCATTTGATGATTGTATACATGTGGCTGAAGCCACCACTATGGACACCTTTGCTCTGGATGACACTATATATTTTGTAAAACTCCCATATTTTGGACAGCTTTAAATGATGAATGCATTTATGATCGATCTTGTTATTTGAAAAGAAAGCATTAGCAACTTTATTTGTAAAAGAGTTTATCGACCGCATTTTATTCTTTTATTTTCACGTGACGACCTAAAGTAATGGCTGGTACATTCTTTCTTTCGAAAAAGCAAAATAGTTTAGAGATTATGAGCGGTGAGAAAGAAATGACTCCGAATAGAGTTGTGAACTGGCCATTCAGGACTCTGTAGTGAGGATTTTCCTTCGAAATCTTGTTTTGGTGAAAAGAGAAAGAAATGAAAAAGAAAAAGAAAAAAAAAATTTACCATGGTTTTTGTTAATTAAATCATTACTATTAAACCAGTCATTGTTTTGGGGACGCCACACAAATCATGTCTAAACCAAAGTCAAGCTTTAAAGCACAGCAACACAGAATCTAGGTGTCCAACACCCCTCAATTCAATGGGTTTTCTAGGTTTGAAAAGTGAAATTGAGAATGAGGTGAATTTGAAGCAAACTCTCACCTCACACCAGTCCATAACATCAATCTAAACTTGCTCAAACTGAATTTACGCTTAAAATCTCGCCGAATCAAAATTTGACTCTCCAACACCCAAATTTACCCTAGAAATGGCTCTTTGTTCACTTTGGTCATTTGTTCTTCTCTCTAGCTCAGCCTAACCTTTCTCACATGTTCCAAATGGCATTTCAAGCTAAGATTAACTCACTCTAACCTCTAAATACTACCAATTCCAAATTTGGCCTTCCAGCCCTCAACAATTCACTCTTTTTCCACTCACAACACCACATTCTCACTTTGTAACCCTAGGTTAACTCTACCCTTCATCTCTAACAGTTTTCCATAAGCGATTTCAGCACATGAACATCACAAGCATCATCATAAAAACCCTTAAACAGAATGGGTATGTTTAACTCAGCCAAACATGGCAATTTCAACATGCTTTCAACAAGTTTCTTCACAAATAACTATCATGAAGCAAAAAACTAGCAAGACTACCCATCATATCTCCCAAAACCCCATACCCACGAAAATCAAGAGAGAAAGAAGTCCACCCAAACCTGAAATTTCGAAGTCCCACTCGTAGACACGTACTTCACGACTCCGAAAATGCCCTCCTTTCGCGATTTGGAGCAGAAACGGGCACTAAAGGTTGAAGCTTTGTTGGGCAACAATGGTGGATGGGAGAAAAGAAGAAGAAGGCTGCGTGAGAGAGAGGGAGAGCTGTCTGAAATTTTCTGTTTTGCTGAGTGAGGAGAGAGAACAGCTTTTTGGTTTTAAATAAAAGAATTTTCTCTTTTCTATTATTTTATTATAAACCATGCCACATGTCTCCATTTGAGTGGAGCAAAAAGGGCCCACTTTCCCTTTTAGCTGTGACCCATACTCAGCCACAAAAGTGAGAAAAATCTGACCTTTGAAACGCTAAAATCCTGCCTCGGTTTGCATGCCGTTTCTCTGGTTCCAGTTCCTCGCGTTTCTCTGCGTCCGTCAGGGCCAGTTTTCGAAAGTACGCAATATATATATCAAAACGCTCAGAATAAAACCCCGAGCGTGGTTCAGAGGTTGGTTTCGTTAAATTCTAAGTCACACGCAAAACGATGATTTTTAAACTAATTAATTAAGAATTAACCCATAACCTCCCAGTTATGGACTTCTCTTCCTTAATTAGCCTAACCCTCATATCTTGTCCCCGCTATTCCTACTTCTACCGAGAACATATATGCATATACACTGAATAATACTTATATATATATAATCATTCAAAATACATCGTTTTAAAAAATTCCAGGTAGAAATTTCCAGAATGTTACAATACTCCCACCCTTTTAGGAATTTCGTCCCCGAAATTAACTACTCGATGAACAAACTTGGGTACAATTCTCTCATCCTATCCTCCAACTCCCATGTAGAATCACCCTCATTGGTTCCCCACTGCACCTTCACCAACGCGATCTCCTTTCCTCTCAACGACTTCATTCTTCGGTCAGTGATCTTCTGAGGTTGTGCTCTATAGGTGAGGTTATCCTTCACCTGTACCTCGTCCACTGCAAGTATATGTGATGGATCTGGGTTGTACCGTCTCAGTTGAGAGACATGAAACACAGGATGCAAATTTGATAAACTCGGAGGTAAGGCGATATGATAAGCTACAGGCCCAATCTTCTTCAAAATCTGATACGGACCTAGATACTTGGGTGTCAACTTCCTAGATTTGAGAGCTCTTCCGACTCCGGTTACGGGAGAAACCTTCAAAAACACATGTTCTCCTTCCTGAAAATCTAGTGGCTTCCTCCTTCTATCATAATAGCTCTTCTGCCTATCCTGAGATGCTTTTATCTTCTCTCGAATCAACTTCACTTGTTTGTTAATCTGTTGTAGCATTTCAGGTCCAAGAAGTACTGCTTCTCCATCATCGTACCAACAAATAGGAGTTTTGCACTTTTGTCCATATAAAGCTTCAAAAGGAGCCATACCAATACTGGCTTGGTAGCTATTGTTGTAAGTAAACTCAATCAATGGCAAACAATCCATCCAGCTACCTTGTTGCTCTATAATACACGCCCGAAGTAGATCCTCTAGAGTCTGAATGGTTCGTTCAGTCTGACCATCTGTTTGAGGATGATAAGCTGAACTAAGCTTTAGCTTTGTCCCCAAGGCTTCATGTAGACTGGTCCAAAATCGCGAAGTGAACCTCGGATCCCTGTCAGATACAATACTAGAAGGAATTCCATGCAACCTTACTACTTCCTTGACGTACAACTCCACTAGCTTCTCCATTCTATACTTCATATTCACCGGAATAAAATGAGCAGATTCGGTAAGTCGATCTACTATAACCCACACAGCATCATGTCCACGACAAGTCTTAGGTAAACTAGATACAAAATCCATAGATATGCTCTCCCATTTCCATTCCGGAATTTCCAATGGCTTCAATTCTCCCGATGGTCGCTGGTGCTCAACCTTAGCCTTTTGACATGTCAAACATCTTGCTACATATTCAGCTACATCTTTCTTCATGCCATGCCACCAAAAACTTCTCTTCAAATCTTGGTACATCTTAGTCATTCCTGGATGGAAACTAAGACGACTTTTATGCACTTCTTCCAAGATCTTAACTTTCAAATAATCTAGAGATGGCACACATATCCTCCCCATGAATCTAATTAATCCGGTTGTGTCCTTCTCAAACTCCACATCCTTATCCCCTATTACATCTAACACCTTGCCTTGCAAAAACGGGTCATTCTCTTGAGCTTCGCGTATGTGATCTACGAATTCATTGGTGATCTGCAATGCTCCCACAAATAAGCTCTTGGGTCGCATCTCGATTGCTAGATTCAGATCTCGGAACTCCTCTATCAATCTCTGCTCCAAACTCATCATAGTGGCAACATGTAAGGACTTCCGGCTTAGCGCGTCGGCTACTACATTAGCCTTTCCAGGATGGTAGGAAAGACCAAAATCATAATCCTTAAGGAACTCCATCCATCTTCGTTGCCTCATATTGAGGAGAGAGAACAATGGTGGATGGGAGAAAAGAAGAAGAAGGCTGCGTGAGAGAGAGGGAGAGCTGTCTGAAATTTTCTGTTTTGCTGAGTGAGGAGAGAGAATAGCTTTTTGGTTTTAAATAAAAGGGTTTTCTCTTTTCTATTATTTTATTATAAACCATGCCACATGTCTCCATTTGAGTGGAGCAAAAAGGGCCCACTTTCCCTTTTAGCTGTGACCCATACTCAGCCACAAAAGTGAGAAAAATCTGACCTTTGAAACGCTAAAATCCTGCCTCAGTTTGCGTGCCGTTTCTCTGGTTCCAGTTCCTCGCGTTTCTCTGCGTCCGTCAGGGCCAGTTTTCGAAAGTACGCAATATATATATCAAAACGCTCAGAATAAAACCCCGAGCGTGGTTCAGAGGTTGGTTTCGTTAAATTCTAAGTTGCACGCAAAACGATGATTTTTAGACTAATTAATTAAGAATTAACCCATAACCTCCCAGTTATGGACTTCTCTTCCTTAATTAGCCTAACCCGCATATCTTGCCCCCGCTATTCCTACTTCTACCGAGAACATATATGCATATACACTGAATAATACTTATATATATATAATCATTCAAAATACATCGTTTTCAAAAATTCCAGGTAGAAATTTCCAGGATGTTACAGGTATCATCCTCTTCGAAGAACATACTGCAGCAGTAGGGACTACTAGCAACAATATGTTTTCAAAGAGAAAAACTCTAGATGAGGGTTCACTGTAATCAAGCAAGTCAGAGACCTAGCATGATCACAGATTCACCTCCACTCCTTATGCTCCCACGAACCCGGGTATAGGGCCCTTTTTCAACTCACCGTGTGTGCAAATAGTGTTGGTGTTTGTGTGCATCAAATGAATAAATATTTACCTTATGCATACATTTTAAAACGCACTAAAAGCACCAAAGAGTTATATACACAAGAACATAAGAAAAATAAAGGGAAACCCACAAAGGAGGATGTCATGATAAAACATTGTACAAGATTAAATGGCCTAACTCTCAAAAAATACTCCCCAGTGGAGTCGCCAATTGTCGCAACCTACCCTTCGGCGGGAGGGTGACGCGAGGCTCGCGGGTGCGTCTTCCAAGAAAGGAATACGCGCGGAGTCGTCACCAACGTTTATTTGAGGAAAACGTCGGAAAAACTGGAAAAGACGTAGCCTACGAACTTTAAGTGAAAGGTTCGGGAGTTGTATTTACGCACGGGGAAGGTATTAGCACCCCATGCGTCCGTCACAAGAGACGGCAGCCTTTAATCAAATGTGCAAATATGACTTCAATTTATGTTATCTTCCCTTTTCCCGTTCTTATGTCTTTCTTTTTTTTATGCCTTTTTATATTTTTATCTTTTTGTGGTCGACAAGGGCGTTTCCCTTTGCTCCTACGTATTCCTCAATTGTGATGAGAAAATCAGACCTACATAGTTCTTTTGTGAACAAAGCATTTTGGTTAAGTTATTTTTTATCCTTTTTTGCAAGATATGTTTTTATTGAATGAAAGGTCATTTAAGGCGTTGGACCATTAGATAATCTTTCGATTCTTTTGATAAGTGAGAAAACATTAAGGCATTTGACCATTAAGGATTTCTTTATTTTTGAAAGAGGTAACAAAGTTACATATTGATTTTAGGCTTTTTAGAAATCTACATTTAACCAATAAAAGCAGAAAAGACCATTTCAAGGCGTTGGACCTTTGAAAATGGATTTTTTAGGCGATGACAAAAGTTTGGTTTATGAATTGATTTTAGCCTTAGTTTCACTTTGGTTATTTAGTCAATTCAATTAAGAAAGAAAAATCCCAAAGAGAAACGTCCAATTGATTTTTTGTTTTATTTTACTAAAAGATATTTTTTTTATTATTATATTATTATTTTACCTCTTTTTGGTTTCCAACGTGGTTACGACATGACCGAACGGTCGGATTTGATTTTAACAGAAATTAACGGATATTACAATTCAAATGATCGGTGGAAATTTATTATATTTTTTTATTAGGCGAGAAAATGACGTAAGTAAATTATTAAAGCACATCAAAAGGGGGTACGGAAAGTAAATGAAATGAAAATAAATGCACGTGAAAACAAATGAGGACCACTAAGGGTACATAGAATGAATCGAAAAGTTCGATTTCGGGAACTTGCCGGTTGAAGACCAAAGAACGACGAAGAATGAACGAAGAACGTCAAAGAACGGTTGAAAATCTTCGCGAAATCACCCACGGAAACGTTACGGAAACGTTATGGAAGCGCCTCGGCTTGGATTTTCTTCACGAAAACAATTTTTTTTACTAATTTCAAGTGATCTCGAATTACTAGGAGGCTTGAACATTTTTTCCCTTCACTTCTCCCCCTATTTATAGGAAAATAGGGGAGAAGCTTGCCACCTAGCTCGCCCAAGCGAGCTAGGTTGCTTCCTTCAGAAGCAACCGTCTTTTGGAGGAATATTCTAGAAGGTCTTAGTGGGCATGGTTGCTATTTGAACCCCCATTTTTACTAAATACACCCCCTTGCTCTTTTTTGGTGATTCTTTTTTCGTAATGTTACGAAATTTTATGAATTTCGTAACGATGCTTGTTTTCTTTCCGTAATGTTACGAAACCTTACAGATTATGTAATCATCCATTTTTTGCCCTCCGGAACGTTACAGAACTTTACAGATTGCGCACTAACACTTCCTTTTAATTTCCGGCATGTCACGGAACTTCACGGATTGTGCTACAATGCCTTCTTTTGACTTCCAGCATGTCACGAAACTTCACGAATTGCCTAACGATGGGTGCCAAGTACCTCAAATTGGTCAAACGAGGGTCGCATCCCAACAACGGATGGTCCTCGGATGAAATTAGGGTATGACACCCAATTATGGAGGAGTTGATAAATGAAATACAACTCTCTCCCAAAATAATGTCAACGTCGTCACGTCGGCTCGGCGGCTCCTCACCAGAATCTTACTCCCTGCACCCTGCTGCTATCATTCTGCTCCCACGAACAATGTTTGCGATCATCACAGGTATCAACCACACGATACAAAATTGCAAGGGTGAGTTCATTATAAAAAGAACCAATACCAATTACAAATAACCACAATTAGCAAGAAACATAGGCAAACATTATGAGCTTACACAACATTCATTATTCGATACTCACATCCTACAATTGTTCATCATCCACATTCAACAATTACTCATCATCCATCCATGGATCCAATCAAGACTGCATAAAATGATGCATGCACCTGACTCAACTCTCAGATACAATATGGCACCTGACTCAACTCTTAGATTCTTTAACCACGCTTGTCCCCCACGAATGGGCCATCCGACAAGGTCAATGCACTTCGCCCCCCACGAACATACACAACATCCAACGTATCGAACATGGGCACCATCAAGTGCAATGACCATGGACAAATTAAAGCGCCTAAGCATCCTCGCAGTGAATGCTTAGATTCTTTAACCACTCTAGTCCTCCAAGAATGGGTCGTCCGACAAGGTCAATGCACCCCGCCATGGACATACACAACATGCACATGCCAATGCATTTCCAACATCAATCAACATTCCATTTTCATATCATTCTCAACATAGACATCATCTCATCTCAATGACGTTATCAACAACAACAACAACCTCATTTCATATTCACATAATCATCAACAATAACGTCAATTCATGTTGACATGGTCTTTATTAACAACATCATCTCAAATCAATATGATCATAATTGTCAATATTAGCATATATCAATTAAAATCCTCAATAGCGACATCAACAATAAATCGCATTCCACACATATATATTTCTTTCATGCCTGAGATTTACACTCCACGGGTCTTCAAACAACACAAATCAAATAAAGGCACCAATTTCATTCATTACAATAAATATATATCGCATCCCATTCGTCAAAACACAGTTTTTCCTGAAAACCAGCATGCATATCAATAACAATTATATTGCATCCCATTAGTTAAAAACATTATCTCTCTTGGAAAACCCGCTTGCACATCAAGGACAATTATATTGCATCCCATTAGGTAAAAACATCATTTTCTATAAAGGAAAAATCAGCACGCAGCAGGGACAGACAGTTATTCTCATAGCTAAGTTCCCTGACCTTAACTATGGTGTTAAAACGGTAAATTTTATAATAAACTCCCCTCACGTATCGTGAGCTACCCACGAGTTCCTCGTCACATCACTTGGAGATTTGTTTTTCATCCCCACTCGTCGGTTCCACGTTAGCCTCTACCATGCCAAAACGAAGGAGACTTAATATGGATTTCAAAAATAAAGCTAGTGACAATATTCTGAGTCAAAACCCTTGTCAAAACGTAAGGGCTAAAGGGAGCTTCGGGTTTTAGAAAAGGAACATCATTGTGAAATTCTGATCATGCCAATGTGATTGGGGTTCATTGAAGGTCATGAAAATAACACCCATTTCATGAAGAAATAACGTTTTACAAAGTCTCTTTGCTCTAGGGTTTTTCAGAGGAAGTGTAAAACATACATTGGTGGTTCCAAAGTCAGAAAAGATGCAAAGACAAGATGAAACTAACAAGGAACAAGCCTAGAATCATGGTTACCTCGAAGGTAAATGAAAGGTCAGATTAGGGCTTTGTTCTCTACCGAAGCCGCGAGGCAAGTTGGAAGATTCCGCTTCGGTTGAAGGGTTCCTCTCGGTGTGGGGTTTCAACGAAGAACAATGGTAGTTTGTGCTGGCTACTGGTGGCTATAGGTGACGGAGAAAGAGCTTGGGACTTTGGAAATGGTTTTGGAAGAAAGAAGGAGAAGTAAATGGCATTTTTCCAAAACTACTTGGACTACAAGGCTCAAAACGCACAAGTGAATAATGCTCTCGGAAACGGAAATGTCTTGCACACTCCAGACGTCTTCTCATAGATCCCAACAGTTAGATCGTAGAAAAGTGTTCTCTGAAGCTCCAGATCAAATATCAAGAAGATCCAATGGTTAACAAAAGCTGGGCAGCGTTTTTACCGAGACAGCTTCATGTAGCTTCCTTGATAAGCTTCATTAAGAGGCTTCCTCGTGGCTTCATTGAGAAGCTAGATCCTTATCTACCCACACCCCTCTATGAACTAAATTAACCTCCTTGAAAATAATTACAGATAAAATAATCAAACATTAAATATAATTACTATATATATATATATCAGGGTGTTACAATTTTAAAACACGTAAATTTCAATTTTAAATGAAAACTTTGTTAATTTGTTTATGAAATATGAGAGTAAATTTTTCGTGATACACTTTCATCAAACAATGCACAAATACTTAATCAAATATGTATATATATATATATATATATATATATATATATATATATATATATATATATATATATTAACCAAGTATACATCATTCGTGTGACGGAAAATAAATTAGTTCGTACATATATTTAAATCTGTGATTTACATCCCCAAATAAAAAAGAATTATGGAACCAGCTACAGAGGAGTTGATTAACAAAACACAACTCTCCCAAAATAATCCCAATGTCATCACGTCAGCTTGGTGGCTCCAACAAAATAATCTCCCTCCATGTAATCTACTATTGTCCATCTGCTCCTACGAATAAAGGTTTGCGATCATCATAGGTACCAACCACACGGTACAAAATTGCAAGGCTGACTTTATTATAAAAGATACCAACAATTAGCAAGAGAAACAATAACAAGTACCATGATCATACACAATTATCCATCAATTTAACATACACTTACTAAAAAAGTTTATACTATTTCCATGTACAAATATTTTCCTTCATGAAAAGCTTCAAGTACTTACTGAAAAAGTTTATACTATTTCCATTCAGTATGAAGTTTGACACGTAGGCACCATCAATGCACTGACCGTGGATAATTAAAGATTTTAAGCCACCCTTCAGTCTAGAGATGCTTAAAACTCTTTAACCACTCTATTTTCCCCGTCAGGGATATCCAACTTGGTCATTGCATCCCCATGTACATACACAACATACATCATCACAATGACATTATCAACATCAACAACATCTCATCTCAATGTCATTATCAACATCAACATCATCTCATCTCAATGTCATTCTCAACATCAACATCATCACATCTCGATGAGATTATCAATAATAACAACAACATCTCATGTCAATATTATCATCAATAACAACATCATCTAATATCAATATTATCATAAACACCAACATCGTCTAATATCAATTACTATCATCCGTAAGAACATCATCAGTAATCACATTCCACATATACATACATATAAATTTCATGCCTGTGATTCACACTTCCTAGGTCTTCAGACAACGTAAGTCTAATAATAAAATAATGTGATGCATCAATAACAAATGTATTGCATCCCATTAGTCAAACGCATTGTCTTTCTTGAAAATCAGCTTGCACAGGAACAAACATACATTCCCATAAATGTGTTCCCTAACCCCAATTACGGTATCAAAGCCATAAATTATAATAAACTCCCCTCATCTATTGTGAGCTCCCGTCAGCTCCTCTTTACATCACTTAGAGGCCTTTCACGATCACATTCGTCGATCCAAACACAAAGTTCTATATACCAAATCAAAAGTAATTTAGTATAGAATTCAAAAAGAAGCTTAATATCAACATTCGAGGTCAAATATCCCTATCAAAATAAAGGGCTAAGGGGTGTTTCAGGTTTTACTACAAAGAGATGTCATTTTGAAATTTCGATCATGCCGATGTGATTTAGGTTTAGCGAAGGTCACAAAAGCAACATCAATTTTATAAAAAGGTAAATTTTACAATGTCTCATATTCAAGGGTTTTTCAAAGGAAGTGTAAAAACATCTTATTACGGTACTCAAAATACAAGAGATACTAAGAGAAGCTCAAACTAACTAGAAGAAAGACATAGAAGTCAAGGTTACCTTCGAGAAACTATGAAAGAGAGGACTATGAGGTTGTCTCTCTATCGAATCCTTGAGGTGGATTCTTAGGATTCCACTCTGATTAAAACCTACCTCTGTGTGTAGGGGTCCAGTGGTAATCAACGACAGCATGTGGTGGCCACTAGTGGTCATGGGTGGTGAAGAAAAAGGGGTTAGTGTTTGGGTAGTCATTTGAAAAGAAGAAAAGTGAAAAGTCGTGTATTTCACGCTGAAGAACGTATTTATAATCTATAGATCACGATTAGCAAACTCATCTCTTTAGGAAAAATTCAACATTTGGTCCTGAGCATGAAATTCGGTGTTGAGCGTTGTTAGAGATAGGGGGAGCAACATGAAGACTTAGCCTTGAAGCTTGAAGAAGAGCTTGATGAAGTTTTTTCTTTTACATGCTCAACTCTCTTGAGTGGCATTTGTATTGATTGTTGTATTGTGTGTTGCATCTTAGTCTCTATCTTTTCATATGTGCATCATGCATCATCATGTCAGAGTAAGGAGAAAGTTTGTAAAGTTAGAAAATTTCTTCATAAGGCAAAACTCTCTATTTTAATTGATTACAACCTTACAGTAATCAATTACACAAGTTGTTTTAAGCTTGTAGAGAAATGTCTCGTATCAATTTAATCGATTACAAGTTTATCGTAATCGATTACATAGTTGTTTTTGAGACGACGATTGATTTATTCAGGAGTCTTTAATTTAATTGATTACCATGTGATATAATCGATTACTTCTCTTTCTATAAGTGTTTCAGAAGTGATCAAGAATTCTATATGCACAGTGAAAATCTAATTCGAGTTTGGATTGCTTGTAAGAATTCTATATGCACAGTGAAAATCTAATTCGAGTTTGGATTAGATAATTGGATTAGCTTCTCTAGAGATAAAGAGTGAACTAGTATAAAAAAGTGGTGTAATTCTTCTCTTGATCTTATCTTTCTTTGTCATTTTGGTCTTAATTAATTTACTCAAGGTTATAGAAAATATCTTTCAAAGAGGGGCTTATTGGTTTGTGAGTTCCATCATCTTGGTATCAAAGCTACATCTTATAAGTTAGTCAAGATCATATTTTCTCTAAAGATGGGCTCAAAACAAATAACTTTCAAAGAGGGTGCATCTTTAAATCGACCTCCTTTGTTTGAGGGAGAACATTTTTCTTTTTGGCAAAAGGGAATGCAAATCTTTATTCAATCAATTGATCTTAGTGGATGGAATGCCATTGCTAAAAGTTCTTTTATACCAACTAAAGAAGTAAATGGTGAATTGGTACCTAAAGAATAGGATGAGATGAAAGATGATGAGAGAAGAAAAGTGCAATATGATCAAAAAGCTAAACATATTTTAACTTCTAGTTTATCTTCTGATGAATTCTTTTGTACTGCAAGGAGCAAAAGTGCAAAGGAAATATGGAATATGCTTGATGCCATTCATGAAGGCACAACGGATGTGTGAAAAGCAAGAAAGCACACTTTTGTATCCAAATATAAAGCTTTCCAAATGAAGAATGGAGAAACCATTTCAAAACTTCCAAAAAGATTCACCCATATTGTGAATCACCTTCTTAGTCTTGGAAAAATGTATGAAGATGATGAGCTGCACATCAAAATCCTCAATTTGCTTACATGAACTTGGGAACCAAAGATTACAATAATCACGAAATCCAAGGACTTAGCAATGTTGATGGAAGCTTTCTTCGAAAAATTGCTTGCATATGAACATGAGTTGATTCAACAATCTCATGCAGAACACATGAAAAAGAAAATAAAAGGAATTTCACTCAAAGCTAACTCCTCAAAGGAAGCTTACAAAGAATGTTCCAATAGTGATGAAGAGGCAAAGAATTTCAGCTTAATAGTAAAGATGTTAGGAAAATTTCTCAAGAAGTCCAAAGACAAAAAATTCTCTAAACCTTCAAAGAAGATTGACAGCATCAATAGCACCTTCACATTCTTTGAATGTGGCAAGCAAGGTCGTATCAAATCTAAATGTCCAATCTACCTTAGAAAACAAGTTGGTGAAATGAAAGGGAAGAACAAAAAACAAAAAAAAAAGGCCTACATCAACCATTGTTGCAAATGTATGCTTGATGAAAGATTCAATGGATGACTCATCAACCATTGAAGAAACCGAGGTAAATTCTGAATTTGAAGAAGTTTTGGAAGCATTTAATGAAATGCAGGACGGAGCTCAAAGGCTTGTTGTTTTAAACAAAAAGTTGAAAAGCAATCTAAAATTGCATATCACTAAATTGGCTTCAACACAAAGTGAGCTGGATAAATTGAAGCAGGAAAATGAAAAAGTTGTTACAAGATATAAATCCACTAGTTGTGTTTGTACCTCTACTTCTCTCAATATGGATGATTACAAGTCTTTGCAAACTGAATTTGAAAATTTCAAAAAGGATCACTATGCAGAACGTATGAAGTTGCAAACTGAGATTTCATATCTCAAAAGCATACTACAATAAGATTGGTTTGGGGTATAACAAGGAAACTACCTATTGGAACAAGTGGCCTCAGAATAATGAAGAATGGGGGTTGAATTAATTATGAACGTGTCTTGACTAATTAAAAATTTATCCTTCTTAATGTTACTAAATTCAATTGGGCTTTACTACTAATTTATGAGAAAGTAAAGAACAGAAACAATAACTTAGAAAAAAGTAAAGGGGAAATAAAAAGTACACAGCGGAAAAGTAAAGAGCGTAGGGAAGAAGAAAGGAAACACAAGTTTTATACTAGTTCGGCAACGAACCGTGCCTACATCCAGTCCTCAAGCAATCTCTTGAGATTTCCTTTCCTTGTAAAAACCTTTACAAGCAAAGAGCCACAAAGGATGTACCCTCCCTTGTTCTCTTTGAACAACCAAGTAGATGTACCCTCTACTTGAAGCGAACCACAAAGGATGTACCCTCCCTTGTGTTCACTATTACAACCAAAAAGTTACCTTCTTCTTACACACAATTCTTAGACGGTTAGTTCTTTGAATTCAGTGTTTGGGCAAAGAATTCTCAGATGGTTAGTTCTTTGAATTCTTTGTTTGGGAATCAAAAGAATTCTCAGACGGTTAGTTCTTTGAATTCTTTTGGCAAGAGGGAGAAGGAAAGAAGAAGAAGAGAAAAACAGAAGGATAGCACAGTTTTTGTTTTTGCAGAATTTTCCTTTCTTCGAGGAAAGATTGAACAGAAACTTAGAATGAATTTGGCAAAGGTTTTTCTGTGTTATTATATTGTGTTGTGTATATTAAAATGCGTGCCAAGGTCTCATATTTATAGAACCTTGATACCTTTTGAGAAAACCATGTTAAGAGTTATAACTCTTAACATTTTCTTCAAAAACATTCATTGGTAATCGATTACCATAATGGTGTAATCAATTACACAATGTATTTTAAGAAAAGTTGTGACTCTTCACAATTGGATTTGAATTCCAACATTTAGATTCACTTGTAATTGATTACTAATATAGTGTAATCGATTACACTATTTGAAAATCATTTTGGAACGTTGCAAAGCACTGAAACCAGTTTTAAAACCATCCTGGTCATCGGTAATCAATTACTACCAAATGATAGTCGATTACCAGAGAGTAAAAACTCTGGTAACTTAGAAGATTTCAGAAAATCCGATTTAAAAGAAAAATGTGCTATTTGATGTTTTTTGAAAAGTACTTTTTACTACCTATTTTGACTTGGCTTGATGCTTCTTGATTTCTTCATTTGATTCTTGAATATTTGAAAGGAATCTTGAATGCTTGATTCTTTATTCTTGAAACAACTCTTTGAGCTTTGGCATCATCAAAACATCCTGGTGAATCATCATTGTAGCTTTGCTTCCACACTACCTTTTCTAAGAAAACTAAGTCTGTATCCTCAAAAAGGGCAAACCCAAACAAGGTCTCCAAAAAGAAGGGCATGGTGTATTCTAAGCCAAATGTAAAGACCTGTCATCATTTCATGAAAAGATGACATATATCTTATAAATGCTATGTTAGGAGATTAGAAATTCATAGAGGAAAATGTGTATGGATTCCAAAAGATTTATTTGTGAAAACTAACCCCATTGGACCTAACTTAAATTGCATACCACCTTTCTCTAATTGATTTTGTCTTGTAGGTGTGCCTAAAAGAAGGAGGATATGTCACTTTTGGAGACAACAATAAAGGGAAAATTATGGGAGAATGAGACATTGGAAATTAGTACAAGACACAAATAAAGAATGTTCTATATGTTGATGGACTGAAGCATAACCTCTTAAGCATTAGTCAACTTTGTGACAAAGGCTTCAAAATTGAATTCAACAAAAAATGTTGTCTTATTAGTTAAGCTATGTCTGGTGAGGTTGTCCATATTGGCAAAAGGGTAGGTAACATCCATATGTTAAACATTGAACATGCATCATTTCATGAGCTTAGTTGTTTGGTAAGTAAGATTGATGATTCTTAGTTATGACATTATAGGGCTACACACATAAACATGCATCATCTCAATCATCTAGTTAGAAAAGACGTAGTAATTGGTATTCTATTAGTCGTCTTATACGACTAACTTTTGTATAGAAAACTTTTGCAAAATATGTATAGTTTCCCCCAATTTATAGTTCTTTAGTAGGAATTGTAAATAAACTTTGTTGTGTTTAGATCTCTGTCATTAGGATCTCTTTTATTGGAATTAATGTTAAAATCTGTAAAATTTTAGGTAAAAAGGAGCTAATTTCTTGAAGTGCCAAAGTGGCTGTCTCGCTAAGCGAACTCAGTGGGCTTAATGCGTATCCATCGCTAAGCGCGGCTTCAGCGCGCTTAGCGTGAAGAAGGAATTTGGCAGAGCACCTGAATTGAAGCAGTGTGCTAAGCGTGAGATCAGCTCGCTAAGCGAGTCGTCCGTCTCTTGCCAGGCTTAGCACAACATTGGCACCAAGCCCAAATCCACTTACTCGCGCTAAGCACGATAGTGGTGCAAAGCGCGATGGCGTGATTTCAGAGCCTATTTAAAGCCTGAATTTTCAGAATTAGGGAAACGAAATTATTATGCTTTTGCACAAAATTATACACACAAACTTTGGAGGAGGGATCATTCTTCCTGTGTAGGCAACAATTTCTTTGTATTCTTTGTCTAATTGTAGAAAAGGCCTCCTTTTTATGGCTTGCAAAAACCGTAGTTGGGGATTTCTAATTGTTGGATCAAGTGGCCTCGGAATAATTAAGAAGGGGGGGTGAATTAATTATTAACGAACCTTTACTAATTAAAAATCTACCCTTCTTAGGCTTTTACTATAATGTTAAGAAAGTAAAGAATAGAAATATAAACTTAACCAAAAGTAAAAGCGATAATTAAACAGCACAGCGGAAATTAAAGAGTGTAGGGAAGAAGAAGACAAACACAAGAGTTTTATACTGGTTCGGCAACAATCCGTGCCTACATCCAGTCCCTAAGCGACCTGCGGTCCTTGAGATTTCTTTTCAACCTTGTAAAGTCCTTTACAAGCAATGATCCACAAGGGATGTACCCTCCCTTGTTCTCTTTGAACAGCCTAGTGGATGTACCCTCCACTAGAACTGATCCACAAGAGATGTACCCTCTCTTGTTCTCAGTCACAACAACCCAAGTAGATGTACCCTCCAATGTGTTAAGACAAAGTTCTTAGGCGGTTAGTCCTTCGAAACTTTGTGAAGGGGAAACAAAAGAATTTTCAGGCGGTTAGTCCTTGGATATCTTTTGTTTTAGGGAAAGGGAAGAATCAAAAGAATTCTCAGACTGTGTCGTTTTGAATTCTTTGACAAGGGAGAAGGGAGACACAAAAGAATTCAGGCGGTTAGTCCTTCGTTCTTTTGGAAAAGGGAAAAGAGAGACACAAAAAGAATTCAGGCGGTTAGTCCTTGGCGAATTCTTTTTGGCAAAGGGAGAAGAGAATGAAAAAGATGAATAGCACACTTTTGTTTTCAAGGTTTGGAAAACCAGAAAACTTTTGAAAGCTTTTGGTAAAGGAAGAAGAAAGAAGAAGAAGAAGTTCAAGAAGATGTTCAAAGAGATTCAAAGAATATGTGGAAAAGTTGTTTGTAAAGGTTGTCAAAGATTGTAATAATATATCTCAAAATGCAAGTCAAGGTCTTGCTTTTATAGACTCTTCAAGTCTGGTCAAGAAAACCATTAGAAGAGTTATAACCTTTAGAAAAACCTGAAAACCATTGGAAGAGTTACATCTTTAGATTTTTGTTCAAAACTTGTCACTGGTAAACGATTACACAATGCATTTTTGTGAAAGGATGTGACTCTTCACAATTGAATTTGAATTTCAACGTTCAAACACATTGGTAATCGATTACCAATATCTCGTAATCGATTACACCATTTTGAAATTAATTGAAACGTTGTAAATTCAGTTGAAAGCTTTTGAAAACAAACTTTTCCACTGGTAATCGATTACAGGAATCTGGTAATCGATTACCAGAGAGTAAAAACTCTAGTAACTTAGAAAATTTTGAGAAAAACTCTTTTGAAAAATAAGACTGTGCCATGTTGTTTTTTGAAAAATCTTTTCAATACTTCCCTTGTGAAGTCTTCTTGATTTCTTCTCTTGAATCTTGAATGCATCTTTTCTTGAATCTTGAAATCAAATTTCTCTTGATTCTTGAATTGTTCTTGACTCAATCTTGAAATCATTCTCTTGGGCTTTTTGTCATCATCTTTGTTATCATCAAAACAACTTGAATCAATCTTGATTCAACATCATGAAGCTTGCTTCTACACTAATGAACAATTGATGTAAACACTTTTCATGTCTAAATAAGTGTGTTTTATGTGTTCATTGCTTCTATCGATGCTTCATTGTTGCATGCTTTTGCTTTGATCACCCATTGGTGTGTACTGTTAGGAATTTTAGCACTGGGAAATGTACTGTTTCCTTATAAGTTGATAGAGCATGGCTAGATAATTGCATTGCTAGGGATAGATTGCAGGTTTTTTAGTTTTTAATTATGTTGTGATTATAATTTTGTTTAAATTAAGCCTAGTCCAACAAGAGGGATCTGAGGACGAAGCTTAGTTTAAATTAGTCTAAACTTACGAGGGATCGAGGTTTAGTACTTTAGTCTTCAGCATAGAACATAAGAACATTTATAATTAGAGAAATATATTTATATGCATCAACTCGATTATTAGAAAGACCTAACACTTTTAAACCACTGTTGTCACTTTTAATTGCTTGTGTTTATTGTTTTTCTAATTAGGATATATCATACTTTTTCTTCAATTCACAATTATTATTTTCTGTCAACAAAATGCCTGATTATTGAACAAAGCTTTGCCAAGTAAACAAGTTCCCTATGTTCGTTACTCGGATCATTCCATTTTAATTTTAAATACTTGGCAACCTGGTGCACTTCCCGGTATATCACTTCCCCTTTGATATAAGTGTTTTTAAATTTAAGAAAAAGGAACAGTGTGGGGAGTCGAACAAGTATTTTTGTCACCATTTTTGGGGAACTTAGTTCATGAAAAGAGCTTAGTTCAGTTTTAAGGCATTGATTCATTTTTTTTATTCTTTGATTATTTTTGTTAATAGTAGGTACTGCAGATTTTTTGTTCTTTGGATTTGGATAATTTTTGTTTTTCTTGTTTTGTATGCAAAGAAGATCTATTGCAGGTGCTTTGATTCCTATAGATTTGGAAATTAACACAACTTGCAGGAGAGGAATTGCAAAAAGAAATAGAAAATTTTTGCAGGACATAGAAGTAGGAGCAACTCCAGAAGAAGAACCTCAATCTTCTGAGGCATCTTTTAGTTTTCCTATACAAGGGCAATCTCACACAGGATTAGTTGAAGACTCGATCATGGCTGAGGATCCAAGGAGAGTGACCTTTGAAGATTATTCAAGTTCAAGTGTGCTGCAGTTCTTTTCAAGTATTGCACGGCCGGAGGTTCAAGCACAAATCATCACTTACCCTCCATCATTAATCCAATTGATCTAGAACAATTTGTTTCACGGTTTTCCTAATGAAGGCCCATATGTGCACCTAGCCACCTATATTGAGATTTGTAACACTATTAGACTGGCTGGTGTGCCTGAGGATGCTATCTGTTTGAGCTTGTTTTCATTTTCTTTGTCTGTGTTAGACAAGTGGCCTCAGATATCTTAAGAAAGGGGGGGTTAAATTAAGATATCACAAACTTTTCCCTAATTAAAAATTCTATTTTGATTTTAACCCAAATCCCAAGATTATTTTCAAAAAGAATTCCTAAATAATTATGCAAATTAAACTTATTGAATAGAAGCAATAAGCAATAATAAATAAAAGAGTTTAAGGGAAGATAAAATGCAAACTCAAATTTATACTGGTTTGGCCACACCCTTGTGCCTACGTCTAGTCCCCAAGCAACCCGCATGAGAGTTCCATTATCTTGCAAAAGCCCTTTACAAGTTTTGAACCACACAAGGACAACCCTTCCTTTGTGTTCAGATTGCTTTACAACAAGAGACCCTCGATCTCTTAATCCCTTTTCAGAAGTAAGAAGAAGAGAAGAAGAAATCTCTCTTGAAAGAGATAGATTGAACAATGGAGCACTCAAATAATTCCTTATTGAATTGCAAGTGTATTGGCCAAGGAATTTTTAAGAGGATAAGACAATTTTTCTTTTGAGAGGATAAGACTTTTTGTTCTGAAAAACTCTAAGCAAATTCATGTTCCAAGTCACATATAAATAGACCTTTGATGGTTATTCAAAAACCATTTGAATAGATGTGACTCTTGAAAATTATTTTCTGAAAATATCCTCTGGTAATCGATTACAGGCTTTAAAATTTGAATTAAAACATTCTGTAACTACTGGTAATCGATTACCATCCATGAGTAATCGATTACACATTGTAAAATTTGAATTCAAATTTCTAATTACTGTTGCAAATATTTTCAGCTACTGGTAATCGATTACCATCCTCATGTAATCGATTACATGCTTTCAAAAGTATTCAAAATCATTATAAAAGCATTTCAGGAAGTGTTTTGGCCACTGGTAATCGATTACTAGAGAGTAAATCTCTTGTAAAAACATTTAAGCTTAAATTCATTGGCGAAACCTCTTGTTGTTTCAACTTGGAATTTCCTTCCAAAGTCTCTAGAGATTTTCTTGATGATGTATCTTGAATTTCTTGGATTCATGTCTTGAATTAAACTTGAGAAGCGCAAGATCCTCTTGAATTAAACTTGAGAAGCACATGATCACATGGCATCATCAAAACATCAAAGTCTTTGCTTCTACAGTCTGGAGAAGCTAAAAGGTGGCTTCACTCATTCAAAGGCAACAATCTTAAGACTTGGGATGAAGTGCTTAAGAAATTTTTGAAAAAGTATTTCCCTGAGTCTAAGACTGCAGAAGGAAAAGCGACCATCTCTTTGTTTCACCAATTTCTAGAAGAGTCCTTGAGTGAGGCAATAGAGAGATTTCATGGATTATTAAGAAAGACACCCACTCATGGATTCTCAGAACCAATTCAGCTCAACATTTTTATTGATGGGTTAAGGCCACAATCCAAGAAACTATTAGACGCTTCTGCTGAGGGAAAAATCAAGTTGAAGACCCTCGAGGAAGCCATGGAACTCATTGAAAATATGGCTGGAAGTGACACAACAATTTTGAGATAGAGCCCACATTCCAACAAAAAGAAGCCTACTGGAACTCACATCACAAGATGCTCTGTTGGCACAAAACAAGCCACTGTCTAAGCAACTTGAGGCATTGACAGAAACATTAAGCAAGCTGCCAACCCAACTACATTTTTCATATTCTTCACCATCTACTGTTTTGCAGGTTGCAGGTTTTGTCATATGCGATGGAGCACATGAGTCTGGCTGCTGTATTCCCCAAGAAGAAACAACACATGAAGTGAACTATATGGGGAACCAGCCAAGACACAATTTCAATGTAGGTGGATTCTTTGGATTCCAGCATGGCCAGCAGTATAATCAACAATAGGGACATGGGAGAAATCACCCTGGAAATCCTTTCAACAAAGTTCAAGGTGGACCATCCACAAGGCCACGGGAACAAGGGCCAAGTCTCTATGATCGAACATCAAAGCTGGAAGAGACTCTTGATCAGTTCATGCAAGTCTCTATGTCAAATCAAAAGAGCACAAAGTCTACCATAAAAAATCTGGAAGTCCAAGTGGGACAGCTGGCTAAGCAATTGGCAGATCGACCATTAAGCATCTTTGGAGCTAACACCGAGAAGAATCCAAAAGACGAGTGCAAGGCTGTTATGACCAGGAGCAGATTGGCAAACAATGTGGATGAGGAAAAAACTGAGAAGAAGATTGTGGAAGAGAAATAAAAGCTGGTGACTAAACCAGCATTTGAACCAGTGATTGAATCTTTTGAGCTTGAGGATGTTGAGGAGGTCAATGATGACCAGAAGAATGAGAAAATAATAAATGAAGGTGATGAAGAAACAAAGGAGAAGGAAGAAAAAGAAAAATAAAAAGAAAAAGAAAAAGAAAAAGAAAAAAATGAGAAAACAGGAAAATAAAAAGAGAAGGTAAAAGAGAGAAAGAAAAGCAAGAGTGAGATTTCAAGGGAGAAGAAGAGAGAAACCACTCCAGGTGAAGGCAATGAAGTACCATATCCTTTGGCACCTTCCAGGAAGGATAAGGAGAGACATCTAGCCAGATTTCTTGACATCTTCAAGAAGCTAGAGATCACAATGCCTTTTGGAGAGGCTCTCCAACAAATGCCGCTCTATGCTAAGTTTCTGAAAGACATGATAACTAAGAAGAACAAGTGACACCATAGTTGTGGAGGGAAACTGCAGCGCTGTGATTCAACGTATCCTTCCACCGAAGCATAAGGATCCAGGCAGTGTCACTATACCTTGTTCTATAGGTAAAGTTTCAGTAGGCAAGGCTCTTATTGATTTAGGAGCCAATATTAATTTGATGCAACTCTCCATGTGCCGGAGACTTGGAGAGCTAGAGATAATGCCTACTCGGATGACCTTACAGTTAGTTGATCGCTCCGTCACCAGACCCTATTGAGTGATCAAAGACGTGTTGGTTCGAGTCAAGCATCTCATCTTTCTTATTGATTTTGTTGTAATGGACATTGAGGAAGATGCGGATATTCCTGTCATTTTGGGACGTCCATTTATGTCCACTACAAGCTGTGTGGTGGACATGGGGAAGAAAAAGTTGGAAATGAGTCTTGAAAACCAACAAATCAGCTTTGATCTATTTAATGAAGGAAGAGAATTGTTGGACCAGGATGTATGCTTACAGGTGAAGGAGTTGGTTAAGAAGGTTCTGAAGGAGAGAACCAAGATTGATCTAGGATAACAAAACGATGTGTCAAGCTAATGACGTTAAACAAGCGCTTGCTGGGAGGCAACCCAGTCATTTTTAATTTTTTTTTTGCTTGCATTTAGTATAGTGTTTGCTTGTGATTGTGTGTTTTCAACTTGTTTAATATTGAAAAGGTAGGTTCATAAGCTTTGGTGAAGAGGTGAACAGAAAAAGAACTTAGAAAATTTTTCAGTTGTTCACTCACTAAGTGCAACACTTTCACTAAGTGCCAAGTCTTCACACGCTAAGCGGGCCCTTACTCGCGCTAAGTGCTTAGACCTCTGATTAGTGGTTGGATGGTAGTGCTAGCGCACTTCACTGCGCTAAGCCCAATTATCTCTCTGGAATCTAAATTTCTCGAATTGGGCTTAGCGAGGTGATGCGCTAAGCGCCAATCCTTCTCTGCTTTGAAAATCTATTGATAGTGCTAAGCGCGCGTTGCTGCGCTAAGCCCAAATACCTCTCTGGATTTTAATTTCTCGCATTGGGCTGAGCAAGGTGATGCACTAAGTGCAATTCCCTCTCTGTTTTGAAAATTCTTTGGAATAAGGCTAAGCACCATCAACGCACTAAGTGCAAGCCATCACTACATTGAGGAGCATGTTTATGCGCTAAGCCCCACCTTTGGCGGCTAAGCGCAAATTGCAGGACCAATTTGAGCTACGCCAAGCCTAAAAACCTCTCTGGAATTTGAAATGTGTGAATTGGGCTTAGCGAGAGAGGTGGCGCTAAGCGCTTAGGCCTTAAAACCCAAACGTCATGTTGTCACGCTAAGCGCGCAACACGAAACTACTAAAATGAAATAGAACTGCCATAGGCAGTTACCATTTACACTAAAGAGCATTTCCTCCCCACACTTTTGTGCATTGTGCCCATCTTCTGTTGTGTTGTGTTGTGCATTATGTCCCTGCATTTCCTTTGCATTTTCTGCTTCTTCCTGCATTTCATACATCAATCCAAGTAAGCATTTTCTACTTTATTCTTATTTTCCTTTAAAGTTGCAAACTTTAGGATAGAAGATTTAATTTTTTTAGGTTGTAATCTGTTTAGGGTTAGTGTTCTTAGGTTTAAGGTTTTATTGTAGACAATGTAGTTGCTTAGATTAGGATTTATGGCCCAATAAGGGCATTGCCTGGAAAAAGGGGTGTAAACCCCTAAGTAACTGTTGGAAATCATGACGAACGTGCTAAGCACGCCTTCTGCACCAAGTCAATTCATCGCATCTGATGAATATTTTGATTTCCAGATCATCACGCTAAGCCCGACCCTGCCGCGCTAAGCGCGTTCATCCCTTATGTTGAACATCAATGGTGAACTCGCTAAGCGTGTCTGTGCACTGAGCGAGACTAGTGTTTCAGACACTTAGAAATTTTTCAAAATTTCGTTTAGCGCTAAGCCTGGTTGCTAGGCTAAGTGCAATTTCGTCTCTATTTTTCCTATTTGTGGAATAAGGCTTAGCGAGCCTGCTCGCTAAGCCTTGCTATGTTTTTGTGAGGTTGAGCTAAGCGCGCCTTGCCGCGCTATGCTCAAATCTCCCTCTATTTGAAAAATTGTGGATTTTGGCTAAGCACACCTGCTACACTAAGCCTATTCTACAGAAAAAAAGATTTTCTAAGTTCTCTCGCTAAGTGCATGGCTATCGTGCTTAGCCCATGAGTAAATTTTCATAAGGCGCGCTAAGCTCAGCTTTTGTGCAAAGCGCCCAGTCTTATTTTCAGTTTTATTTTTCTGTTTTTCAATCGTGAATAACTCTTGTTTAATCCTGTTTTATTGCCTATTTCTTTTTAGATGGCTTCCCGCAAAAGAAAGGCACCAGCCTCAGCATCTTAGGCCCGCTATGATAGATCAAGATTGACATCCCAAGAGGCCAGGGATCGCTATTCTGACATTGTGATTGGCATGAAGATTCTTCGTGAAAGGAATGTAATGATATATAATACAAAATTTGATGAATTCAAGAATGAGTTGGAAAGAAGGAATTGGCACAAGGAGCTGACCAATTTTCTAGATGGGAGCATCGATGTTGCTATAGTGAAGGAGTTTTATGCTAATTTGTATGACCCTGAAGATAAACCTCCTAAGCAAGTAAGGGTTAGGGGTCACTTGATAAAGTTTGATGAGGATGCCCTCAACACTTTCCTCAAGATGCCTGTGATTATTGAGGAGGGGGAAAACCTATCTGCCTACTCCAGGTTTTGTAGACAGAGGCCAGATCCACTGGAATTGGTAGCCCGATTATGCATCATTGGGAGGGGATTTAAGCTAAATACATATGGGCTGCCTTTGAAGATTTTGTGGAAGAATTTGACCACACTGGCTCAAACCTAGAGCGTTTTGCCATTCTCTAACTTGGCCCCTACTTCCCATACTTCTGATATATGGCATAATTCAGAAGATGGATATGAACTTAGTGTACATTATATCAACTCAGATTTCTATGATAGCCCAGCACGACTTCTCGAGGCTTGGTTTCCCAGCCCTTATTACCGCCTTGTGCAAGGCCTGGGGAGTCACATCAGATTCACTGTTCTTCGAGAGTCTCAGCCCATCCATTAACTTGGCATACGTGAAGAAAAATTGTTGGAACCTTGATGACCCCTCGGTCACTTTTTAGGGACCCCGAAAGACCAAGGGCAAGAGGTTTGAGGCTCCTTCATCTTCTCCTCTCCCTACCTATGCTCCTTTTACATTTGCACCCGCTTCATCGACTCCCGCACAAGCTTCAGCTCCCACTCCTTCAGGACCTTCCACAGTTAGCTCCAATACTTTACCTGCCATGTTGCAGATCCTTCATAAAGGCCAGGTCATCATCATGCAGAGCCTACAGAGCTCAGGCCTGCAACCTATCATGAGCATGGAAAAGTTCATTAGCCAGGTGGATTGACCAGGAGTCCAACCTTCTCCTTTGGGAGGGGGTGAGGCCTCCGCAGCCCAAGAGCCTGTGCCCGAGGATGAGGACGAGTCTCTCCCCCCTGAGCCTTTCATTTATGAGCCAGACACAAAGATTGCTCAGGAGGAGGCACCATCACCAGAGCTTATTCCTCAGTCATCACCATCACCAGCTTTAGTCCTTGAAGACCCAGAGCCATCTGCACCAGCACCGATACCTGATCAGCCTCTTGCTCAGGACCCTCTAGCTGCACTAATGTTGGACTTGAATGAGCATGCACAGGATCACTCACAGGATCAGGATTTTTAAATTTCTGCACTTTGAATAGTTTATTTTATTATTTTTAGTTTAGTTTATGCTTATGTTTTAGTTTTCTTTAAATTTCAGTAGTTGATTTTAATGTGAACTACAGTGTTTGTGATTGAACTGAATGAAGCAATTATACAATTCAGTGAATTGAAATGTATAAATCTTTTGTCTTGATCAAGCATGCAGTATTAGAAGAGAGAGAACATGAAATTATGATTATGACTGGAAATATTAGTCAGTTTGTCAGATTGATTGTGAAGGAATGTGTTAATCGTAACCCGGTGAGAGTGTGATCTTAATTGTGAGAGAAACGACTAACATTGGGTAATGACTTTTTGCATGAATCTCGGAATTATGGAATGAATGCATGAATCTAAGGATGATGAAGGCCATGTTTTGATTGTAAATAGCCACTTAGCCAAAAAGTTACCATGTGTATGAATGAATTATCCTTTGCACCCAATTTGAGCTGAAAACATGTTTAATTGATTGAACCTTGAGCCTGCACAATTTATCTCCTGCTACCTTGTCTTAGGTTGTAGGAGAGCATCATTCATAGAAAGAATATTGGTTCAAGGCATATTTGTTCCAAATTTGGGGGAGTTACTAGGTGAAAGTGTGAAATCGTAAGAAAAGAGCAGCACACACAGTTAAAAAAAACTGTAATTATAAAATAAAAGTGTGTGTGTGCTGCCATTTAATAAAAAGAAAGCTGAGTGTAAAAAAGGGGCAAGTAATAGGGTTGGGAATAAAAAGAAAAAAGGTTGATCTATGGATGAATTCTTTCCTAGAATCTAAGCTTTTGCATCCTAGAAAAACCATAAATTATTTGCAGCCCAGCCTCATTACAAGCATAAGAAAAGTCCTTATGATTCAATTTGTGTTTATAACTGTATGGCATGAGATGAATTGCAAAGGTTGAGATCCATGTTATTTGTTGATGATTAAATAAGCCTAAACACTTGTGCGTGAGTGAAACAGTGACTGTGAGGCTTTGGGTAATGATCCTTCCTTGATATCTGCCATTCCTACTAGCTTATTTTAGTTGTTAGTCCTACTAAATATGTTCCTATCTTTGAAAAGCTGCAAGTTTTGTGAAGGGATGTTGATTGAAGCATTTTATGACATTCATTTCATGTGATTGAATTCTCTTGAGACAAACACAAGTTTTGTATAACCACTGTAGATATTGCCACTTGAGGACAAGTGAACTGTTCTTTCTTTGCTTAAGGACAAGCAAAACTGTAAATTTGGGGGAGTTTGTTAGTCGTCTTATACAACTAACTTTTGTATAGAAAACTTTTGCAAAATATGTATAGTTTCCCCCAATTTATAGTTCTTTTGTAGGAATTGTAAATAAACTTTGTTGTGTTTTGATCTCTGTCATTAGGATCTCTTTTATTGGAATTAATGTTAAAATCTGTACAATTTCAGGTAAAAAGGAGCTAATTTCTTGAAGTGCCAAAGTGGTTGTCGCGCTAAGCGAACTTAGGGGGCTTAGCGCGTGTCCGTCACTAAGCACGGCTTCAGCATGCTTAGCGTGAAGAAGGAATCTAGAAGAGCACCTGAATCGAAGCAGCGTGCTAAGCGCGAGATCAGCTCGCTAAGCGAGCCGTCCGTCTCTTGCCAGGCTCAGTGCAACATTGGCACCAAGCCCAAATCCACTTACTCGCGCTAAGCACAATAGTGGTGCTAAGTGCGATGGCACGATTTCATAGCCTATTTAAAGCCTGAATTGTCAGAATTAGGGCAACGAAATTATTACGCTTTTGCACAGAATTTTACACATAAACTTTGGAGAGTGAGCTTTGAAGATAACAGAGGAAAGGCAGCACAGCAAGGAGCCTAGGGTTCATCTTTGAGCGAGATTAGAGAGTGTTTGAGTGATTTTGAGGTGCCAAGAAGAGGAGGACGGATCCCCCTTCTTGTGTAGGCAGCAATTTCTCTGTCTAATTGTAGAAAAGGCCTCCTTATTATGGCTTGCTAAAACCCTAGTTGAGGATTTCTAATGAATAGTTGATGTAAACACTTTTCATATCTAATTAAGTGTGTTTTATGTGTTCATTGCTTCTTTTGATGCTTCATTGTTGCATTCTTTTGGTCTGAACACCCATTGGTGTGTACTGTTAGGAACTTTAGCATTGGGAAGTGTATTGTTTCCTTAGAACTTGATAGAGCAGGGCTAGATACCTGCATTGCTAGGGATAGATTGCAGGTTTTTTAGTTTTTAATTATGTTGTGATTATAATGTTGTTTAAATAAAGCCTAGTCCAACAAGAGGGATCTGAGGACGAAGCTTGGTTTAAATTAGTCTAAACTTACAAGGGATCGAGGTTTAGTACTTTAGTCTTCAACATAGAACATAAGAACATTTATAATTAGAGAAATATCTTTATATGCATCAACTTGTTTATTAGAAAGACCCAACTCTTTTAAACCACTGATGTCACTTTTAATTGCTTGCATTTATTGTTTTTCACATTAGGATATATCATACTTTTACTTCAATTCATAATTATTATTTTCTGTCAACAAAATGCCTGATTATTTAACAAAGCTTTGCCAAATAAACAAGTTCCTTGTGTTAGATACTCGGATCATTCCATTTTAATTTTAAATACTTGGCGTTCCCCTTTGATATAAGTGTTTGTAAATTTCAGAAAAAGGAACTGTGTGGGGAGGCCAACATATTCTCAAACTCAAGTTTGAGAAAAATAAATTGTGTGAAGCTTGTCAAAAAGGGAAGCAAGTTAAAAACTCTTTTCAAAGTAAAAACGTTGTTTCTACTTCAAAACCCTTTGAACTACTTCACATAGACTTATTTGGTGCCTCTAGAACTATGAGTTTGGGTGGTAATTACTTTGGCTTAGTTATAGTAGATGATTACTCAAGATTCACATGGACTTTGTTTTTGAAAACCAAAGATGAAGCTTTTGATGGTTTTTGCAAACTTGCCAAGGTCATTCAAAATGAAAAAAGGTCTTAACATTGTTTCACTTAGAAGTTATCATGGAGGTGAATTTCAAAATGAGTCTCTTGAAATGTTTTGTGAAGAAAATGGAATTCACCACAACTTTTCTACCCTAAGAACACCTCAACAGAATGGTGTCATGGAGAGGAAAAATAGATCCCTTGAAGAAGGAGCTATAACTCTTCTAAATGAAACAAAGTTGCCTAAGTACTTTTTGGTTAATGCTGAACATACTATTCGCTACACTTTGAACAGAGTACTTATTATACCTATTCTAAATAAAACTCCTTATGAACTTTATAAAGGAAGACATGCAAATATATCTCACCTAAGAGATTTTGGTTGCAAATGTTTTGTTTTAAACAATGGTAAAGATTCTCTTGGAAAATTTGATGCAAAGGCTGATGAAGCTATTTTTCTTGGTTACTCATTGCATAGTAAAGCATATATAGTATTCAATAGGAGAACTCTAAGTGTGGAAGAATTTGTTCATGTAGTATGTAATAAAACTAACTCTATTTTTCAAGATAATTCTTTGGAAGACGACGAAGTAGGTTTTCAGGAAAAGGATTATGCTCTTGAAGATGAAATCAAAGCTGAAGAACTTGAACAAAGCCAAGAGATCTTAACCACAACTCCTAGAGACTTCCCTAGAGAATGGAGAACTCAAAAAGATCTCTCCTTGGACAACATAATTGGAGAAATATCAAAGGGTGTCTCTACTCGTTCTATGTTGGATCAAGTGGCCTCGGAATAATTAAGAAGGGGGGGGGGGTTGAATTAATTATTATTGTGCCTTGACTAATTAAAATCTTATCATTCTTAATGTTACTAGATTCAATTAGGCTTTACTACTAAGTTGTGTAATTTAAACAAAAGTAAAGTGTAAAAGAAAAGTACACAGCGGAAATTAAAGAGTGTAGGGAAG
Organism: Glycine soja; assembly: GCF_004193775.1. NCBI lineage: Eukaryota > Viridiplantae > Streptophyta > Magnoliopsida > Fabales > Fabaceae > Glycine > Glycine soja. The sequence continues at coordinate 9,290,105 of NC_041014.1, read as the reverse complement.
AAGAAGACAAACACAAGAATTTTATACTGGTTCGGCAACAACCCGTGCCTACATCCAGTCCCCAAGCAACCTCCGGTTCTTGAGATTTCTTTCATCCTTGTAAAATCCTTTACAATCCAAAGATCCACAAGGGATGTCCCCTCCCTTGTTGTCTTTGAAAAACCAAGTGGATGTACCCTCTCTTGTTCTCAGTTACAACAACCCAAGTAGATGTACCCTCTACTTGTACCACAAAGGATGTACCCTCCAATGTGTTAAGACAAAGAATTCTTAGGCAGTTAGTCCTTTGAATCTTTGTAAGGGGAAACAAAAGATATCTCAGACGATTACTCCTTTGAAATCTTTTGTTTAAGGGAAAGGGAAGAATCAAAAGAATTCTCAAGCGATTAGTCCTTTGAATTCTCTTGGAAAGGGAGAAGGGAGACACAAAAGATTTCAGGCGGTTAGTCCCTCTATTATTTTGGAAAAGGGAGAAGAGAGACACAAAAAGAATTCAGGTGATTAGTCCTTGTTGAATTCATTTTAGCAAAGGGAGAACAAAAAGAAAAGATATAGCACACTTTTGTTTTCTACAGAATTTTCACTTGCAAAAGAACAAGGTTTGGAAAAGGGAGAAGAGAGACACAAAAAGAATTCAGGTGATTAGTCCTTGTTGAATTCATTTTAGCAAAGGGAGAACAGAAAGAAAAGATATAGCACACTTTTGTTTCCTTCGAATTTGCAAACTCCACCCATGTCTAGTCTGGCTACTTCCTTCCATACATCCATGTCGATAACCATTTCTACTCCATTAACTGTAGAAAAGAGATTACCTTCTGTCGCAACCTACCCCATGACAGGGGAGCGAATGAAAAGAAAAAAATGTGTCTTCTAAAAAAGAAAACGCGTGGGAGTCGCCACCAACGTTTATTTAAGGAAAACGTTAGAAAAACCAAAAGAGGTCTGCAAATTTTGAAAGTAAAGGTTCAGGAGTTGTTTACATATGGGGAAGGTATTAGCACTCCACGCGCCCATCACAAGGGACAATAGCCTTTAATCAAGTGTGCACAATGTGAATTCAAAATTATTTTCTTTCCATTTTTATATATTTTTTTAACTTTTTGGGGTCGATAAGGGGGGTGCCCTTGCTCCTACATATCCTGAGGTGCAATAAGGAATTCAGACCTATGTAGTTCTTTAAGTTTGAATGTTTGTGTGTTAAATTGATTTTATGTCTTTGAAAGATTTATTTTAATTGCGAACAAAGAGTCATTTAAGGCATTGGACCTTGAAACGATGTTTTAAATTTGAAAAGTGGAGACAATTGTTAAGGCATTGGACCTTTAAACAATCTCAAGCGATATTTGATGAAATGAAGTTTAGTTATGAGTTGGTTTTATCTTGGTTTCTAATTAAAGATGTTCTTTTGTTCTATGTTGAGGACAAAAATACCAAACACCGATTCCTTCAGCGTTTGGTCTAATTTAAATCAAACTTCATTCGCAGATCCCTCTTATTGAACTTAGCCTAATTTAAGTAGCATTATACTCACAACATAATAAAGAAAACTAAAACCCTGCACACTATCCCTAGCAATGCAGTTATTCAGTCCCTGCTCTATCAAGTTCTAAGGAAACAATGCATTTCCCAATGCTAAAGTCCCTAACAACTCACACAAATGGGTGATCAAGCCACAAGCATGCATACAGTAAGCATAGATAGAAGCAGTGAACACATAAAACAACCTTAATTAGATATGAAAAAGAGTTTACATCAACTACTCAGTAAAAATCCCCAACTGAGGGTTTTAGCCTTTTGTTAGTCGTCTTATACAACTAACTTTTGTATAGAAAACATTTTCCAAAACTTGTATAGTTCCCCAATTTAGGGTTACTTTGTAGTGATTTTTGTAAATAAATCTTGTTTTATGGTTAAAGTTGTCTCTAGAATATGTCCATTGGATTTAAGGATGAAATATGTGCAATTTCAGGTGAAAATGAGGCTAAGTCATGAAGTGCTAAAAGTGACAGTTGAGCTTTGCTCATCAATGGGCTATGCGTGCATCCATCGCTAAGCACAGCTTCAATGCGCTTAGCACAACAGAAGAATCTGGTAGGGCATCATCATCAACGCGCGCTAAGCACGAGATCAGTGTGCTAAGCACAACAATTGTCTTTAGCCAGGCTCAGCACACGACAGGCGCTAAAGCTCAAATCCACTTACTCGCAGTAAGCGCGAGGCTGGCGCTAAGCGCAACGTTGAGAATTTAGAGCCTATTTAAAGCCTTTTTTGTGCAGAATTAGGATAGAATGCCCAGGGCACATAATTCCACAACACAACAAAGTTCCTATTTCGGGAAAAGAGCTCTAGAGGCAGCAAGAGGAGCAGCTTTTGCAGAGATACCTAGGTTTTGTAAGCTTATTATTGTTAGGGTTTCTTCTGTAATGGCTGGCTAAACACCGTTGTTGGGGATTTCTGCTGAACAACTAACGTAATTATTTTCATATCTAATTGATTGTGTTTCTTGTGTTCAATGCTTCTTTCAGTGCTTAAGTTTTGTATGCTCTTGGTTTGATACGCAATTTGTGTGCCTAGTTAGGTGATTTTAACATTGGAAAATGTATTGTTGCCTTAGACTTTGAATGAAGCAGAATTGAAACTTAGTCTTACAAGATGTATCTGCGGATTAAGTTTTGGTTTTAAGTATGCTGTTACAATAATGTTGTTTGGTCTAAGTCTAGTCCAACAAGAGGGATCTAAGGACATAACTTAGGCTAAATTAGTCTAAACTTTCATAAGTTATTTAAGCTGATTCTAGTCCAACAAGAGGTATCTGAGGCTGAAGCTTAGTTTAAGTTAGTCTAAACCTAGGAGGGCTGCCTAAATTGAGCCTAGTCCAACAAGAGGGATTTGAGGAAGAAGCTTGGATTGATTTAGTCCAACTAGGGATCGAGGTTTCTTAATTTAGGCTACAACATAGAACACAAAAGCATCATTGATTAGAGAAATATCTTTATATACATCAACTGGTCTGTTAGAAAGACCCAACATATTTACCTACTGCTGTCAATTTTACTTACATTTTTATTGTTTTTATCCTAGACTTAGTTTAATTCTGTTTTAAACCATCAGTTATCAATGTTTCTTTCAACAATGCCTTATTTATGAAATTAACCCGGTCTTAGACTAGTTCCCTGAGTTCGATACTCGGATTCATCCATTTTAATTTTAAATACTTGATGATCCAGTACGCTTTTCGGCAAACTAGATTTCCCTTGAACATATTTGTACAAAGAAAAAATGGACCAAAGAGTAACTGCAGGGGAAATCCAACAAAGTATTTATGGCACCGTTGTCGGGGATTTAGATTTAAGAAGAGTTTAGTTCAGTTTTATGGCATTGCTTTATATTTTTTCTTTTTGATTCATTGATTCTTTTTGTTCATACTTTAGTTACCATACGTTCATTGTTCTTTTGAACTGGATAATTGTTGTTCTATTTTCTTGTATGCAAAGAAGATCTACTGTAGGTGATTTGATTCCCATTGATTTGGAGACTAATGCCACCTATAGAAGGCGTAATTCAGAGAGAATCAAATTTTTTTTTGCAGGATTTAGAAGCAGCACCAACTCCAGAAGAAGAACCTCGATCTTCTGAGGCATCTTCTAGTTTTCCTATTGCAGGGCATTCTCATATAGAACCTGTTGAAGATACAATCATGGTTGAAGAGGATTATTCAAGTTCTAATGTGCCACAATTTTTTACCAGCATTGCACAACCAGAAGTTCAAGCACAAACCATTACATATCCACCATCATTGATTCAGCTAATTCAGAATAATCTGTTTCATGGTTTACAAAATGGAGACCCATATGCACACCTAGCCATTTACATTGAAATATGCAATACTATTAGGCTAGCTGGTGTGCCTAAAGATGCAATCCGATTGAGCTTGTTTTCATTCTCACTATCTGAAGAAGCTAAGAGGTGGCTTCATTCATTCAAAGGCAACAGTCTTAAGACATGGGATGAAGTTGTGGAGAAATTTCTAAAGAAATATTTTCCTGAGTCTAAGATTACGGAAGGCAAAGCTGCCATCTCTTCTTTTCACCAATTTCTAGATGAATCTTTGAGTGAGGCCTTAGAAAGATTCCATGGTTTATTAAGAAAGACCCCCACTCATGGATTCTCAGAACCAATACAGCTCAACATTTTTATAGATGGGTTAAGACCACAGTCCAAGTAGTTGTTGGATGCCTCTATAGGGGGAAAAATCAAGTTGAAGACCCCTGAAGAAGCCATGGATCTCATTGAAAATATGGCTATAAGTGACATTGCTATTCTGAGAGAGAGAGCCCACATTCCTACTAAAAAGAGCTTATTGGAGCTAACCTCACAAGATGCATTGTTGGCACAGAACAAGTTGCTATCTAAGAAACTTGAGGCATTGACTGAAACACTAAGTAAGTTGCCAACTCAAATTCATTCTGTGCATACTTCACATTCTTTTGTTTTGCAGGTTGCAGGATGTACAATTTGTGGTGGAGCTCAAGAATCTTGATGTTGTATCCCTAATGAAGAACAAGTCACACATGAAGTCAATTACACGGGGAACCAACCCAAAAACCATTTTAATGTAGGTGGATTTTCCGGATTCTAGCACGGACAACAATACAACCAACAACAGGGACAACAGAGGAACCATCCTAGGAATCAATTCAATAGAGACCAGGGGGGATCATCCATAAGGCCACAACAACAAGGGCCTAGTCTCTATGATCGCACCTCAAAGCTGGATGAGACTCTAGCTTAATTTATGTAGGTTTCTATGTCTAACCAGAAGAGCACAGAGTCTGCCATAAAGAATCTGGAGGTCCAAATGGGACAGCTCACAAAACAGTTGGCAGATAGGTCATCAAGCAGCTTTAGTGCTAACACTGAGAAAAATCCAAAGGAAGAATGTAAAGCTGTCATGACAACGAGTAGAATGGGAACCCATGTGGATGAAAGAAAAGCTGATCAGAAGGTGGAGGAAGTTAAACAACAACTGGCTGATGAACTGCCGCTGGAACCGGTTGATGATTTAGTTGAACTTGAAGAAATTGTTGAAGAAGCAGAAGGTGATGAAGAAGGAGAGACACCAATAAGAGACTGTCAAGAAAAAGTAAAGAATAAGGAAGAAAAAGAAAAAGAAATTAAAGAAAAAGAAGAAAAAGAAAAAATTTGAAAAATGAAAAACAAAAAGAGAAGGTTGTTGAGATTGAAAAAAGAAGGGCAAGAGTGAGGCTAACTCAGAAAAGAAGAAAGAGGCTACTCCTATTGAATGTAAGCAGGTACTTGTCATACCCTAATTTCGTCCGGGGACTGTTGCTTGATGGCATGCAACCTTTGATTGATCGCTTTGAAATACTTAGCACCCTTTGTTGCACAATATGTGAAGTCCCGAGATGCGCCGGAAATCAAAAGAAAGCATGGTTACACGATCCGTGAAATTCCGTAATGTGGCGGAAACCAAAAGGAAGTATTGTTACGCAATCCGTGAGTTTTCGTAACTTCTTCGAAAGCTAAAAAAGAGTAAATACATGATCCGTGAGGTTCCGTAACCTTACGGAAAGAAAATAAGTATCGTTACGAAATTCGTAAAGTTTCGTAACGTTAGGGAAAAAGAATCACCAAAAAAAGCAAAGGGGTGTATTTAGTAAAAAAGGGGGTGCAAATAGCAATCAGGCCCACTTGGGCCTTCCAGATTCTTCCTCCAGAAGGCGGTTGCTTCTGGAGGAAGCAACCTGGCTCGCCTGGGTGAGCTGGGTGGCAAGCTCCTCCCTTATTTTGCTATAAATAGGGGGAGGAATGAAGAAGGAAAGGGTTCAGCCTTCTTGGCACTTCGTATTCTCTTGAAATTACTAAGGAAAATTGTTTACGTGAAGAAAATCCAAGCCAAGGCGCTTCCGTAATGTTTCCGTGGGTAATTACGCGAAGATTTTCAACCGTTCTTCGACATTCATCGTTCATTCTTCGTTTTCTTCGATCTTCAACCGGTAAGTACCCCAAACCGAGCTTTTCAATTCATTCTATGTACCCGTGGTGGTACCCATTTGTTTCATGTACTTTTATTCTCGTTTTCATCTACTTTCCGTACCCCCTTTTGACGTGCTTCAGTCATTTATTTAACTCATTTCTCGCCTAATCAAAAAATAAAATAAATTTCCACCGATCATTTGATTTGTAATATCCGTTAATTTCTGTTAAAATGAATTCCGACCGTTCAGTCGTGCCGTAACCACGTTGGAAATAAAAAAAGAGGTAAAATAATAATATAATAATCAAAAAATACCTTTTAGTAAAATAAAGCGAAAAAATCAATCGGACATTTTCTCTTTGGGATTTCTCATTCTTAATTGAATTGACTAATAACTAAAGTGAAACTAAGTTAATGGATCATTTTTAAGGTCCAACGCCTTTAAATGATCACCTTTCAAGTAAAAAGAAATCATGTGATTCACCCTTAAGAAAGAACTATGTAGGTCTGATTTCCTCTTCGATGGAGGGTACGTAGGAGGAAGAGCCCCGCTTTTGTCGACCTCAAAAATAAAAAAATAATAAAAGGCAAGATAACACAATTTCACAATTCTAAAAAAATAGGTTGTTGTCCTTTGAGACAAACGTGAGAGGTGCTAATACCTTCCTCAAACGTAAATACAACTCCCAAACTTAGAATTTTCGTTTTGACCAGTTTCCTTCGGTTTTTCCGACGTTTTCCACAAATAAACGTTGGTGGCGACTCCGCGCATCTTTCCTCCTTTGGAAAGCGCACCCATGAGCCTCGCCTCGCTCGCCTGCAAAAGGGCATGTTGCGACAGTACCTTATCCATTGGTACCCTCCCAGAAAGATAAAGAGCGACATTTGGCCAGATTTCTTGATATTTTCAAGAAACTAGAAATTACTTTGCCATTTGGAGAAACACTTCAGTAAATGCCCCTCTATGCCTAATTTTTGAAGGATATGCTAACTAAGAAGAACCGATACATCCATAGTGACAGAATTGTTGTGGAAGGTAATTGTAGTGTTGTGATTCAATACATTCTTCCACCCAAGCACAAAGATCCTGGAGTTGTCATGATACCATGCTCTATTGGTGAGGTTGCTGTAGGCAAAGCTCTCATAGACTTGGGAGCTAGTATCAATTTAATGCCTCTTTCCATGTGCCGACGACTTGGAGAGATAGAGATAATGCCGACACGCATGACCCTCTAGTTAGCTGACCACACTATCACAAGGCCATATGGAGTCATTGAAGATGTTTTGGTGAAGGTTAAACACCTTATATTTCTAGCTGATTTTGTTGTCATAGATATAGAATAGGATGCTGACATTCCTCTCATTCTTGGCTACCCATTCATGTCTACTGCAAGCTGCATGGTGAACATGGGAAAAAGGATACTACAGATGGGCATAGAAGATCAGAAGATCAGCGATTTTTTTTAAGCATGGTATATTGATTGCCTTGGGCTTACTTTCAACCTTCCTATGTATGTTGAACTCACTAGGATTGTTTACCACAGTTTTAGGAGTTCAATATTCACTTAGGATCAACATTTCAGCCAACAATTCAATCACCAAAACTCAAATTCACAATAGACACAATCATAAGGAAATCTAAAAGTTCAAGAAAAGGTTCACAATCAAAGACTCTCTAAGAATTTTGCATGAACATGTTAAGGACTAATTAACATGAAAGATTTGACTCAAATCAACTAATAGGCTAAAAGAATTTCATACACTCATGAACAAATGAGTTAGACAAAGAAACAAGAAAAATAAAATTCAGCACAACATAAGAAATCTTATGTGACAAGTTTCATGACTAGACATGACTTCTATGACAAAACTACAATAGGTGAACAAGTCACTCTAGATTTTTGAGGTTTTCTTCTACTTTAATATTTTTGTAAGAATTTTATGATTTAGGTTTCAGCCACAAAAAATAACAAGACAAAACTCAAAGGAACCTAAACTCAACACAATTCATGGTTCAAGAACAGGAACAAGAAATTTGAACCATAGAAAATCAAATCTAGCTTCTATAGCAAGTTTAATCGGTGGAAACTCTAAAGAATCATGTAAAGAATCATGTTAAAAACATTTAGCACAAGACATGTGAGGAGATACATGGAGAAAAAAATGAAGAAACAACAATGGAAGAGAAGGTAAAGCAAAAAAATTAATGGAGGTTTAAGGAGCACCTACTTGAAGCTCTTGTGCTCTGATTACCACTTGATGGAAGCTTGCTTGTGGAGCTTCTATGGAGGCTGGATCTTTGAGCTTCAATGAGGTCCTTCAATGGTGATTTTTCACCATGGAGATGCAGCGGAAGACAAAGGAAAGGAGGTGAGAGGAGGCGCCATCCATTAAGGAATAAGCCATGGAAGAAGGAGCTTCACCACCAAGATGAGCCTTGGATAAGAAGCTTGGAGAGGATGCTTCAATGGAGGAAAAGAAAGAGGGAGAGAAAGAGAGAGGGGGGAGCACGAAATTGAAGGAATAAAAGAGGGAGAGAAGTGGAACTTTGAAGTATGTCTCATAAGACTCTCATTCATCAAAGTTACAACAAGTGTTACACATGCTTCTATTTATAGACTAGGTAGCTTCCTTGAGAAGCTTTCTTGAGAAAACTTCCTTGAGAAGCTTCTTTGAGAAAACTTCCTTGAGAAGCTAGAGCTTAGCTACACACACCCCTCTCATAACTAAGCTCACCTCCTTGAGAAGCTTCCTTAAGAAGATTCGTAAAGAAGCTAGAGCTTAGCTACACATACCTCTCTAATAGCTAAGCTCACCTCCTTGAGATGAGAAGCTAGAGCTTAGCTACACACCCCCTATAATAGCTAAGCTCACCCCCATGACAAAAAACATGAAAATAAAAAAAAAAGTCCTTATTACAAAGACAACTCAAAATGCCCCAAAATACAAGGCTAAAACCCTATACTACTAGAATGGCCAAAATACAAGGCCTTGATGAAGGAAAAACCTATTCTAATATTTTCAAAGATAAGCGGGCTCATACTTAGCCCATGGGCTCGAAATCTACCCTAAGGCTCATGAGAACCCTAGGGCCTTTCCTTGGATCTCTTGCCCAATCTACTTGGAGTCTTCTAACCAATGCCCTTGCGGGGTAGGATTGCATCACTGGGAGGCAACCCAGCTTCTTTTCTTTCCTTTTTCTATTTTCATTCTTACCTCATGCATGTAGTTAGGATATCTTGCTTGTGATTGGGATTAATTTCATCTTTTTTAGTAATGAACAAGGGGTTGTGAGCTTGTGTGAAGAGATAGATAGGAAAAGACTTAGAAATTTTTTTGCAATTGTCTATCCGCTAAGTGCAGGCCTTGCGCTAAACGCTCAGTCTTCACACGCTAAGCCTAGCTTACTCGCGCTAAGCACACAGACCCCTGATTGGTTGGCTGAATAGTTTAGCTAAGCGCACATCACTACGCTAAGCCCTATATCTTTGCGGTAATTGAACTTTAACATGTGGGCTTAGCGTGGATGATGCGCTAAGCGCCACTTCTTCTCTGAAAACATTTCATTGTAGCAGCGCTAAGCCCCAGATCCATTCTGTAACTTGAGCTTTTAAGTTGGGCTTAGCTAGCAGGAGGCGCTAAGCGCCAATCTCTTACGGTTTTTTGACTCTTGGAAGTGCGCTAAGTGCGTCTGTTGCGCTAAGCCTGAACTACTCTCTGTAAGTTGAAGCATGATGGTACGCTAAGCCTCACATCTCAGGCTAAACGCATATTGCAAAAAAAAGTTTGGTGTTGCAGAAAGCGCTAAGCACAGCTTGCCACGCTAAGCCCCAGATGATTATGGGATTTTACAACTTTGAGTTGGGCTTTGCACGAGGCTAGGCTAAGCGCTAGTGTTTTAAACTCAAATGTCACATTGGCACGCTAAGCGCGCCATACGAATTTTAGTTTTTAAAAATCAAAGGCACAGGCACTTGGGTTGCTACCATTGAACCCAAACCTCTGCACCCTCTTAACCTTGAGCAAATTCTTTTACTTTCTGCTACATGTGTACTGCTTCTCTGCATCATCTTTACTTCATCTCAAGAACAATCCAAGTAAGTTAGCACATTTCTATTTTTTATTTTTCATTCTTCAAACCTTAGGATAGATGACTTCTTGTTTTTCTTAGTTAGTTGTTGTTAGGTTAAGGTTATTAGTTTTAGGGTTTGTCAATGTAGGAATTTAGGTAACCTAGAGCCCATTAGGGGCAATGTAGCTAAAAAGGGGTGAAGACCCCTGATGTTCTATCTGGAAATCACGATGAATATGCTAAGCGCGCCTGTGCGCTTATCCTGTTCATCGCAACTGTTAAAATTTTGAATTTCCAGATGAACGTGCTAAGCGGACCATGTCGCGCTAAGCGCGTTCATCCCTGTTGATGAACTTAAGTGATAAGCCCGCTAAGCATATTTGTGCGCTAAGCGGGACCAATGTTCTGACATTTAGGGTTTTGAGAATTTTTGTTCAGCGCTAAGCCGGACTTGTACAGCTAAGCGCCACTTTGCTTTTGTAAGTTTTCCTTTGTAATAAGGCTAAGCGCGTTTGTGTGCTAAGCCCTTGTTGTGTGTTGAGCTAAGTGCCCTGCTGCACTAAGCTCAATTCCATCCCTGTTTTTTTAAGTTTTTGTAGTACGACTAAGCGCACCCTGTTCATTAAGCCTAAGTGTTATTCGGTTGAGGTTAAGCTAAGCACCAGCATGCTGTGCTAAGCTCCAACCCTCTTCGGTTTTGAAAATCGTAGACTTAGGCTAAGCTCCATTGTGCGCTAAGCCTATTTTGCAGAAAAAATGTTTTCTATGTCTTCGAGCTATGCGCCAGCATGCTATGCTTAGCGCTTGAGTAAAATTTCATAGGGCGCGCTAAGCTCAGCATGTTGCGCTAAGCGCCCAGTCAAAATTTCAATTTTAATTTTATGTTTTTGTGAAAATAACCTGTACTAATCTTTTGTGTTTTGTCCTATATTTTGCAGATGGCATCTAAGAAAAGGAAGGCACCCTTTACACCTACCCAAGCCAGATTTGATAGATTCAGGTTCACATCTCAAGAGGCTTGGGAGAGATACACGGATATTATGGTGCCTAGGAAGATTCTACCTGAAAGGAATGTCATTCTCCATGACTCTGAGTTCGATGAATTTACTGAAGAACTCAAGAGTAGAAACTGGCACAAGGAGTTGACAAACTTTGTGGATGGCAGTATTGATGTGGCCATCATAAAGGAGTTTTACGCAAACCTCTACGACCCTGAGGATAAACCACCTAAGCAGGTGAAGGTGAGAGGTCGTTTGATGAAATTCGATGCAGACGCCTTGAACTCATTCTTGAAGACCCCAATGATACTTGAAGAGGGGGAGAACTTTCCAATATACTCTAGGTTCTATCATTCGAAGCCAGAACCACATGAACTAGCAGCTCGATTATGCATCCCTAGAAGGGGATTTGAGTTAAATGCTGATAGACTGCCATTAAATATCTTATGGAAGAATCTAACCACGCTCGCTCAGACATGGAGCGGTTTTTCTTTTTCTAACCTGGTCCCTACCTCTCACACCTCTAATATCACATTAGATAGGGCTAGGTTGATTTATGGAATCATTCAGAAGATGGATATCAACATGGGCTATATTATTCCAGCTCAAATTTCTCTAATCACCCAGCATGACTCTTCTAGGCTTGGGTTTCCAGCCTTAATCACACTGCTCTGTGCAAGGCAAGGGGAGTCGTTTCTGATTCATTGACATTGGAGAGCCTTGGTCCAGCTACTAATGTGGCTTATGTAAAGAAAAACTGTTGGAACCTAGATGACCTATCAGTTACCTTCAGAGGGTCGCGCAAGGCCAAGGGGAAGAGGTCTGAGGCTCCCCCTTCCTCAGCTCCCGCACCAATTCCAGCTGCCCCATCTGCATCTACATCTGTTCTTCCAATTCCTTTATCTACAAGACCATCAGATTTTATTTTTACACCACAGATGCTGCACTCCATGCTCCAGAGTATCCACAGGAGTCAGTCCATTATCATGCAGAGCCTTTAGGGCTTGGGCTTGCCATCCATCATGATGTAAGCTCCATTAGAGCTTGTAGGCCTAGGATCTTCTTCATCAATGGATTCCTTTGCTTCTTGGAAGATGAATGACATCGAAATGGAGAAGGAAGAGAGAGAGAAGAGGCCACTTCAAGGAGAAGATGAGTCTAGAAGAAGCTCACCACCATAGGAGGCCATGGATAAGAGATTGGAGGAAGAAGGAGATGAATGAAGGGAGAGGAAGAGAAGAACACGAAATTTTGTGCTCTAAAAGAGCTCTGAAATATGAAGTTTAATTTTCAAATCATCAAAGTTGAAAAAATGCACACACATGACCTCTATTTATAGCCAAAGTGTCACACAAAATTGGAGGGAAATTTGAATTTCAATTCAAATTTCACTTGAATTTGAAATTGAATTTGTGGAGCCAAAATTTCACTAATTATGATTAGTGAATTTTAGTTATGGTTCAGCCCACTAATCGAAGATCAATTCCAAGATTCTACACTAAGTGTGCTTAGGTGTCATGAGGCATGTAAAGCATGAAGGAGATGCACAAAGTGTGACTATATGATGTGGCAATAGGGTGTAGTAAGCAAATGCACACCTCCCCCTCTAAAATTTAATTGGATTGGGCTTCTACCAATTCAATTAAATTTATTTCCCAACACACACATCAAATATTCACTTAGTGCACGTGAAATTACAAAACTACCCTTAATACAAAAACTAGTCTAGGTGTCCTCAAATACAAGGACTGAAAAATCCTATATTTCTAGGGTGCTCTACCTACATTATGGAGACCTAAATACAAGGACCAAATATAATGACATCCTAGTCTAATATGTACAAAGATAATTGGACCCAACCTTGTCCCATGGGCTCAGAAATCTACCCTGAGGCTCATGAGAACCCTAGGGCCTTCTTCACCAGCTCTAGCCCAATCCTCTTAGAGCCTCTTGCTCATGTCTCTAGTGACTGGCCCTTCCTAGGGAGGATTGCATCATCCCCTCCCCCTTGAAGAGGATTTGATCTCAAATTTGTTAGTTCCTCCTCCTCAATATTAGCTCCACCTGGAAAAGTAATTAAATCAGAAATGTTAAAAGTGGTGCTAACTGCATACTCTTCTAGGAGGCCCAACTTATAGGCATTGTTATTGATCCTCTCCAAAACCTGAAAAGGTCCATCCCCTCTAGGGCTAAGCTTGGATTTCCTTTTAGTAGGAAATCTATCGTTCCTAAGATGGAGCCAAACCCAATCACCCTCATTAAGAACTAGCTCTTTTCTTCCTCTATTGCCTTTAGTTGAATACACCTTTGTTTGGTTCTCTATTTGGTTCTTAACTCTCTCATGAAACTTCTTCACAAACTCTGACCTAGATTCCCCTTCTTTATGTATAAAAGAAGTGTCCAGTGGGAGGGGAATGAGGTCAAACGGTGTTAGGGGATTAAACCCATAGACAACCTCAAAAGGGGACTACATGAGGAAGATACTCATCCCAAGACTTATGGTTGCCTTTCAGAAGAGCTCTTAAAAAAGTGGATAAAGACCTATTCACTACCACTATTTGCCAATCAGTTTGTGGATGGCAAGTGGTAGAGAAAAGAAGTTTAGTTCCTAGCTTAGCCCATAAGGTTTTCCAAAAGTGGCTAAGGAACTTAGCATCTCTATATGACACAATGGTCCTAGGAAAACCATGGAGTCTCACAACTTCCCTGAAAAAGAGTTTTGAGATGTGGGAAGCATCATTCACCTTGTGGCATGGTATAAAGTGTGCCATTTTGCTAAACCTATCCACCACCACAAAGATAGAGTCTACACCTCTTTGGGTTCTAGGAAGCCCAAGGACAAAGTCCATACTAATGTCTACCCAAGGTGCAGAGGGGATGGGTAAGGGTGTGTATAGCCCATGAGGCATCACCCTAGACTTGGCTTGTAAACAAGCCACACACCTAGTGCAATGCTTATGGACATCTTTCTTCATATGGGGCCAATAAAACTTTTCTTTGAGTAAGACAAGGGTCTTGTCTATCCCAAAGTGGCCCATGAGCCCACCCTCATGGCTCTCTTTCACAAGTAATTTCCTAATGGATCCTTGGGGTATGCAAAGCTTTCCCTCTTTGAACAAATACCCCTCAGCCAAATGGAATCCATCTTGGGCCTTTTTCCCACAACTCTAGTAAATTGGAGAGAAATGTTCATCTAAAGCATAAAAGTCCCTAATATTATCAAATCCTAAAATTAGAGCTCCTAGGGAGCAAAACAATGTGTGTCTCCTAGAGTGGGCATCAGCTACCACATTTGTTTTTCCCTTTTTGTATTTTATAACATATGGAAATTGCTCTAGGTACTCTACCATTTTGCATGCCTTTTGTTTAACTTAGCTTGCCCTCTAATGTACTTAAGTGATTGATGATCACTATGAATGACAAATTCCTTGGAAACAAGGTAATGTTCCCAAGTTTGGAGGGCTCTTATTAAGGCATGAAGCTTTTTATCATAGGTGGGGTAGTTGAGGGTGGCACTATGAAGTTTTTCACTAAAATAAGCAATAGGGTGCCCACCTTGTAACAATACAGCTCCAACTCCCACTCTAGAGGCATCACATTCTAACTCAAAAGTTTTGGAAAAGTAATGAAGAGCTAGAGCAGGTGCCTTAGTAAGATTTTCTTTTAGCAAAGCAAAGGCTTTCTCTTGTTTTTCACCCCAGGTAAATGCCACATTCTTCTTCACCAGCTCATTGAGAGGTGATGCAATTGTAGAGAAATTAGGAACGAACCTTCTATAGAAGCTTTCTAACCCATGGAAGCTCCTAATATCTCCCACACTTTTTGGGGTGGGCCATTCTTGGATGGCCTTGATTTTCTCAGGGTCCACTTGGATCCCATTGTTACCAACTATAAACCCTAATAAAACAATATTATCTATATAAAAAGTACACTTCTCTATATTTTCATAGAGGGTGTTTTTCTTAAGGACTGAAAGAACTTGCCTAAGATGTCCTAAGTGATCATCTAGGCTCCTACTGTACACTAAAATATCATCAAAATAAACAACTACAAATCTACCTATGAAATCCCTTAAGACATGATGCATAAGCCTCATAAAGGTGTTTGGTGCATTAGTGAGCCCAAAAGGCATCACTAGCCATTCATACAAACCAAAATTGGTCTTGAAAGCGATTTTCCACTCATCACCCTTTAACATCCTGATTTGGTGATAACCACTTTTAAGATAAATTTTTGAAAAGATATTGGAACCATGCAACTCATCAAGAAAATCATCAAGTCTAGGAATGAGGTGCCTATACTTTATAGTGATGTTGTTGATGGCCCTGCAATCTGTACACATTATCCACGTAACATCCTTGTCGGGCCCATGGATCAAAACACAAGGTTTTTTTGAAAAAAAGAAAAAGGAAATGTGCACCTAGAGGGTGAAAACAAAAAAACATTTTCCCGAATGCCAAAATAGACTCGGATGTTTAAATGACTTGATAAAAAGAGCAATCGTTGAAACATTGGTTTGGCCGGAATGGGGAAATGAACTCTAAACCTTAGTGTTTGCATGGTCACAAAGCCTTATATTTGAGTGTCCGCATGGATGTGTGCTATGATTAATTTTGCATGAATTTGTAATTGTCATAATATTCATTTTGCGGAAATGATTTGAGCAATCCCTTCTTTCTAAGCCATTTGGCTAAGCAGATATCCTGACATACATTATGTCCCGCCATTTGCAGGCCTTTTGAGCCAAACACCAACTTTTTGCCATAACCTTGACCTAGGATTGATTCAATCCTACACCCCAAGGGTATTGGATAGAAGACTCCAAGAAGATTGGGCCAGAGATGCAAGAGAAGGCCTTAGGATTCTCACGCGCCATAGGGTAGATTTCAGGCCCCTGGACTTAGTATGAGCCCACTTATCTATGTACATATTAGATTAAAGCTTCATTATTTTTGGGCCTTGTATTTAGGGATCCATAATTTAGGTACGGTACCCTAGAAATGGAAGACTTTTCAGCCCTTGTATTTTAGGGCACCTAGACTAGTTTTTGTATTAGGGGTAGTTTTGTATTTTTACATGCATTAAGTGAATATTTGATGTGTGTGCTGGAAAATAAATTTAATTGAATTGGGAGAAGCCCAATCCAATTAAATTTTAGAGGGTGAGGTGAGCATTTGCTTGCTACACCCCATTGCCACATCATATAGTCACACTTTGTGCATGTCCTTCATGCTTTACATGCTGTCATACCCTAATTTCGTCCGGGGACCATTATTTGTCGGCATGCGACCTTCGTTTGACCACCTCAAAATGTTTAACACCCATCGTTGTGGAATCCGTAAAGTTCCAAGATGTTTCGAGAAGAAATCGGTCAAAAACACGAAAACAGGAGTGTATTTAGCAAAGTGGGGTGTGTGTAAATAAACTGTTACACTCAAATTTCATATGAGGACCATTGTTGATTGCTTCGAAAGGCTTAACACTCATCGCGGTGGAATCCGTAAAGTTTCGTGAGATTTTGAAAAGAAAACGGCCAAAAACACAAAAATGGGGGGTAAACTTATCAAGATACGGGTCTAAATAGCAATATAAATCTAGGCCCTTCCAGAACATTTTGGAAGTTGGGTTGCTTAAGGAGGAAGCAACAGGGTGGCAAGCTCCTCCACGTTGTTGAAAAATGGTTTTCATGGCTTCCGTAAATTTTTCGAAAGCCTTGGGTAAGCATATTTCACTTAACATTGGTGAAAAGGAAGAGAAAACAAGATGAAAATCAAATCCAAAACACTTCCGTAAGGCTTTCGTAACTTTTCCGTAAAATACGAAAAGGGGGGTGAACTTAGTAATTGGGGTGCGCTTAGAAATCTTCCTCAAGAAGCCTCTGGGCGGCAAGCACCTCCCTTTTTCCCTATAAAAAGGGGAGGGGGGGCTGTTTCAAAATATTCTGGACCCCTTGGCTATGCATTTCGACTGTTTTGGGTGAAAAAAATGTGTTTTCGTGAAGAAAATCCAAGCCGAGGTGCTTCTGTAACGCTTTCGAGACATTTCTGTAAGCAATTCTGTGGAAAATCTTCATCGTTCTTCACCGTTCTTTGTCGTTCTTCAGTCTTCAACCGGTAAGTTCCCGAAATTGAATCTTTCTATTCATTCTATGCACCCTTAGTGGTCCCTACTTGTTTTGTGTACTTTCACTTCCTTTTCTCTTACTTTCAGTTTTCTTTTCTTCCGCTTTAACGAGCTTTTAACTGTTTATTTAAGCCGATTTCTCACCTAATAAATGATAAAATGAATTTCAACCGGTCATTTCTGTTGTAATCTTGTTTAATCACTATTAAAACAAAATCTAACAGATCGTTGACGCTATAACCTCAGTTAAACCAAAAAAAGAAAAATAATAATAAAATAATCAAAATATCTTGAAAAAAAAAATAATAAAATAATAAAAAAAATCAATCGGACGTTTTTCTTTGGAAGTTTCCTTCAATGAATTGACTAAATAATCAAAGTGAAACTAAAGCTAAAATCAACTCACAAATCAAGCTTTGTTCGCAAAAATCACAAAAAACCGTTTTAAGGTCCAACACCTTAAATGGTCCTCTTTGCTTTTATCGGTTAACATGGACCGTTCAAAAGCATAAAATTAACATGTAACTTTACCGCTTTTGCAAAGAACTACGTAGGTCTGATTTCCTCATCGCAATTGAGGATACGTAGGAGCGAGGGAAACACCCTTGTCGACCACAAAAATATAAAAAATACAAAAGGCATAAAAAGACATAAAAACATAAAAAAGGGAAAATAAAACAAATCAAAGACATGATATTGCACACTTGGTTAAAGGCTGCCGTCCCTTGTGACGGACGCGTGGGGTGCTAATACCTTCCCCGTGCGTAAAAACAACTCCCGAACCTTTCATACTTAAAGTTCGTAGACCACACCTTTCCGATTTTTCCGATGTTTTCCTTGAATAAACATTGGCGACGACTCCGCGCGCCTTCCTTCCTTGGAAGACGCACCCGTGAGCCCTGCGTCGCCCTCCCGCCGAAGGGTAGGTTGCGACAGTTGGCGACTCCACTGGGGAATGTTTTTAGAGAGTTTGGCCTATTAATCTTTTGTGCAAAAGTTGTGTTTTCCCTTTCATCGGTTTCCTTTTTCCTTTATGTTCTTGAGTAAACTTCTTCGATGCTTTAAGCATGTTTTAATGTATGCATGTGATAAATATGTATTCATTTGATGCACACAACACCAACACCTTTTTTGCACACACGATGAGTTGAAAAGGGGCCCTATACTCGGGTCCATGGGAACATAAGTGAAATTCTGATACAGAGGTCAGATGTCGTACCGGATGTCACGACATCAGGCTTCAGAACATGCAGATTGTATTTGACTGTATGAACAGATTAAACAAGTAAATAACACAAGAGAATTGTTAACCCAGTTCGGTGCAACGTCACCTACATCTGGGGGCTACCAAGCCAGGGAGGAAATCCACTAAAATAGTGTTAGTTCGAAGATCTAACAGCCACTGTTTACAACCTTCTCACCTAACCACTACCCGTGCAACCTCTACCTAAGAGCCACTCTTAGATATGAGAACCCCTCTCACTCCCTCTCAATCACTCTCCCGTGTTTACAATTAAATCAAATACACACCAGAGATTGCTCTCTGAACAATAGAGATCAACTCTACACACTCAGGTCCAACACTTGATGTTAGGGTAGCATCAAGGCGGCTCACAAAACACTCAAGTCCCAAAACTCACAAAATAACTCTTCAATCTCGGACTTGGTAGAAAACTCGTGCAGCCTTCATGTTTATATAGCAGTGTGCGTGTCTGGGCTGCAACAACTTGCGCTGGATGAGATCTATCATTTTCCTGAAAATCTGCACTTAAAGATCTAAAAGATAAAGCTTGATCTTTTAGTTTTTTATCTTTAATCTTTAATCCCTAAACGAACTATTCAAGTTTGTAATTCGAACTTTAATTATCTTTTAATTCGTTCCTAAAGATAGATCGCCAAATCTGTTGCTAACTGCACATTAATCTGTTAAAGATATAACAGATTTATGTGTCCAGTATTTTCGGGCAAGATGTCCTGGACATCGTATCCGACATCGTGGAGCCTGCAGCTTCAATTCTTCATTTGACATTTTATCTTGCCTTGTGCATTGTGCAGCCCAATCTGATTCCTTGACATAACGTTGGACATCATGTGCAGCAACTCCAGCTTTCCTTCATTGTCTAAGTGCTTATGTTTTAACAAAATTTTAGCCAATCTTTTAAAACTCAGTAGAGCTAAGCACTAACAATCTCCCCCTTTGGCAAATTTTGTCTAAAACATACTTAGACACTTCCTGAGCAGGTACGAGCAGTTATGCAAGTGGGATCAGCAACTTTCATTATCAGAGTAATCAAGCACAGCGGTATCTGTAGTGGCGACAGCAAAATTCTGCAAGTTGCAAGTCGCTTCCAGGATGTCAAGACATCTCACGTGACATCAGCTTTCTGCTCCCCCTGTCTCCATGCTCCTACTGCTGTGAAGCAGTTCACTGCGGCATCTTCTATCAGCTACTAGTCTTTTCCAGGATGTTAAGACATCTCTTGTGACATCAGCTTTCTGCTCCCCCTGTCTCCATGCTCTTACTGCAGCATCTTCTGTCAGCTACTAGTAGTTACAGTAGCTTACATCAGTCATCATCAGCAGCAGCAGTCTCCCCCTCAAAATCATATACATACAACTCCCCCTCAGAATCATGAATCATGCATACATCGTATCCTACTACTCAAAATCATAAATCATGCATTTAATTTAATTTAATACTACTACTCCCCCTTTTTAGACAGAATTTGGCAAAAGTAGGATGCATGAAATTAATGTGCAAATATTACAGACCAATAACTAGTAAAAGTAAAAGCAAAAAATAAAGGTCTGATGATCATGGGGTGGCCTCAGAATCATCATCATCTGATTCTGTATCCTCTGCTGCATCTTCTTCTTCCTCAGCTTCTTCTTCTTCTTCCTCAGCTTCTTCTTCTTCCTCAACTGCTTCTCGATCTTCAATGCCACTGTCTGAGAGCCTTTTGATCAGGCGTTCCAGCTCCATTTTCTTCTCTGTGGTGGCTTTGATGGTTGCTTCCAGCACCTTGCATGTGTCCTTGAGTTCAGCAATCAAAGCATCCTTAGACACAGCACCTGAAGCAGCAGCTTTCCCTGATGTCGAGACAATGTCTGGGACATGTGTCCCCTCAAACAGTTTGTAATGCAGGGACAGAGCCGATTCTCTCTTCATCACAGAGTCAATGTTGTTTAAAATATTGGGATGTTGACTCAACATAATGCCACACAGTACAGTTGGGAAGGCAATGGGTAATTTGACAGCAAAAGATTCTGAATGCTTAACAGTTTGGTCAAAAATATAGTTTCCAAAATTAAATTTGGACTTGGTTCCAACAGCATACAGAAATTTACCCAAACCTGTGGCAACAGTGGAAGTATGATTGGTGGGTACCCAGTTTGCAGCGCCAATCCTATGCAGGATTGCATACTTCACACTCAGCTTCCCTGCAGAAAGCTTTCCTTTCTTTGGCCAATGCTGGACTTGTTTGGCAGTGATTTCCTTGGCAATTTGATGCTCAGAAACAGCAATATCCACCACTCCTTCAGTTGGTCTGCCCAGGTATTTGTTGATTACAGCAGGGGAGAATCTAACACATTTTCCTCTGACAAACACTTTCTGATAATCATCACTCTTTCTGTTTGTTATGTCAGAGGGAATGTTGACAATGAATTCCCTGACTAGACTTTCATAGCAATCTCCCAACTTGGTGACAGTTTTCAGCAGTCCAGCAGCCTTGATGAGGTCCATGATCTCCTTGCAATCCAAGGCATCTCTTCCCAGTTCTCTTTCAACCGCAAGTCTGCGTTGATATACATATTTCCACCTTTCAACATTGCCAATGGAGTGGAATGAAATGTTGTCCAATGGAGCATCAGGGACATTTCCAGGCACCTTTTTTCCTGATTTCTTGGCTCTCTTGATGTCGAGAACATCTAGTTCGACATCATCATCAGAATCAGATGAGGAAATTTCTTTCCTCTTCTTGGACGGGATTGCAACTTTGCTCCATCTGGATGTGGTAGGAGTGATTGGTGTGTTCTTCTTCTGTGCCATAGTTTTGATTCGTCCAGACCTAGTAATGGGGGTTTTTCCCTTTCTACTTTGTAATCTTTCTGCAATGCCAGGTGCCAACTTGTTGCCAATGGGTTCCTCATCAGATTCTACTTCTTCTAGGTCAATGAGGTCACCTGGAGCAGGTTCTGGTGCCCTTGGTGCAGGGGTCTCCTCTGTGGCTTGATCCTCTTCCTCTATTGATTCCTCTTTACTGGATGAAGAGAAGACTCCAGCATTTGGTGTGGAAGATGCTGGAACATCTTTATCAGTATCAGGGACAGAAACATTTGGGGTGGAAGATGTTGGAACATCTTCATCAGCATCAGGGACAGAAACATTTGGGGTGGAAGATGTTGGAACATCTTCATCAGCATCAGGGACAGAAGCATTTTTCAAAATGCTACTCACAATACTGCGGATCTTCTTATCCATCTCTGTGTCTACTTCCCTAGGACTTGTTGCAAGGCTAGGGTTTTCAGAAATCTTCACTCCCTGTTGTCTTTTGGGGACCAGTTTCTCAGGAACAGGGGCTTGACCAGGAATCATTTGTATGGGTTGGATATGGAATTCAGGTTGTTCCTGGTTTGATGGTGCTTTGGTGGATGATGGAGATGATGGTACAGAGGGTGAACCAGGAGATGCAGTATCTTTTGGTGAGGTAGCCATGGAGAAGCAGAGCTTTTGAAATGGTTTCGTGAAAATCTGAGAGCTGTTGTGGAATGCTGAATACGAGATTACCACTAAAATATGAGTTTGAATGGGGAATGTAGAGGGACGTGTGAAGCAACGGTCGAATTTGTTTTGGCCCAGTAGAGAACGCGCTATTAACGTTTGAGCACATTCAGATAACAGTAATTGCTATAAATCCTCTAGCAGACAAATGCCCAGCTTGCCCCTCAGTTTTTCAAACTGATTTGCATCCAATGCCTTTGTGAAAATATCTGCTATTTGTTCCTCAGTGGCAACATGCTCTAGTGTGATAACTTTATCATCAACAAGATCTCTAATATAGTGATGTCGAATGTCAATGTGCTTGGTTCTGCTGTGTTGAACTGGATTTTTTGAAATATTAATAGCACTCAAGTTGTCACAGTACAATGTCATGACATCTTGTTCGACATTGTACTCCTTAAGCATCTGCTTCATCCAAACTAGTTGTGAACAGCTGCTTCCTGCTGCAATATACTCTGCTTCTGCAGTAGATAGGGACACACAGTTCTGCTTCTTGCTGAACCATGAAATAAGATTGGTTCCCAAATAGAAGCATCCACCAGAAGTGCTTTTTCTGTCATCTGCACTTCCAGCCCAATCAGCATCACAATACCCAACCAGCATTGAATCTGAACAATGACAGTACATAATCCCATAGTCACTGGTGCCATTTACATATTTCAGAATTCTCTTTACTTGAGTCAAGTGACTTATCTTAGGATAGGCTTGATATCTTGCACAAACACCTACTGCATAGGTGATGTCAGGTCTGCTAGCTGTTAAATATAGTAAGCTCCCAATCATGCTTCTGTACAGACTTTGATCAACACTGGTGCCAGCTTCATCTTTTGACAGCTTCAAGTGAGTAGGTGCAGGTGTTCTTTTATGGCTGGCATTTTCCATCCCAAACTTCTTGACAATGTTCTTTGCATACTTGCTTTGTGAGAGGAATATGGAGTCTTCCATCTGCTTCACTTGGAGTCCCAGAAAATAAGTCAGCTCTCCAACAAGACTCATCTCAAATTCAGATTGCATCTGTTGGACAAAATGTCGAAGCATCTCATTCGACATCCCTCCAAACACAATGTCATCAACATATATCTGTGCTATCATCAAGTTTTCAGCATCTTGTTTGACAAAGAGAGTCTTGTCAATTCCTCCCTTCCTATACCCTTGCTGAGTAAGGAATTCTGTTAGCCTTTCATACCAAGCTCTTGGAGCTTGCTTCAATCCATAGAGAGCCTTCTTGAGCCTGTATACATGATCTGGATGAGTTGGATCTACAAATCCCTTTGGCTGCTCCACATAGACTTCTTCATTCAGGTATCCATTCAGAAACGCGCTCTTCACATCCATCTGGTACAGCTTGAATTTGAGGATGCAAGCTACACCAAGTAACAATCTGATGGACTTAAGTCTAGCAACAGGGGCGAAAGTTTCATCAAAGTCTACACCTTCAATCTGAGTGTAGCCTTGAGCAACCAGTCTGGCCTTGTTTCTGGTTATAACACCTTCTTCATTGGTTTTGTTCTTGAAGATCCACTTGGTGCCAATCACATTTGTTCCCTCGGGTCTAGGAACTAGCTCCCAAACTTCATTCCTTTTGAATTGCTCCAATTCTTCTTGCATAGCATTGATCCAGAACTCATCAGTCAGTGCCTCTTTCACATTCTTGGGCTCAATTTTGGAGACAAAACATGAATTGGAGACAATCTCAATCTCCCTTGATCTTGTAGTGACTCCTCTATTTGGATCTCCTATAATCAGCTCCTTGGGGTGCATCTTCTGGATTCTAATGGAGGGTCTCTTGTCAGATTGATTGATGTTTGGTTCATCTGTAGCAGAATCAGAGTTTTCTGCATTTTCTGCACTTTTAGCTGTATCTGCTACATTGTCTCCCGATGTTCTGACATCTTCTTCGACATCCTTCTTTCTTGCTGGAGTTAGATCATCAACAACCACATTGATGGATTCCATCACAGTTCTGGTTCTGGAATTGAATACTCTATATGCTCTGCTGTTTGTAGAGTATCCCAAGAATATCCCTGCATCACTCTTGGGATCCATCTTTCTCCTTTGCTCTCTATCTGCCAAAATGTAACATGGACTTCCAAAGATGTGGAAGTGCTTGACAGTTGGCTTCCTCCCTTTCCAGATTTCATACAGTGTGGTTGGAGTCCCTCTTCTAAGTGTGACTCTGTTGTGGATGTAGCATGTTGTGTTCATGGCTTCAGCCCAGAGATTATAGGGAAGTTCTTTGGCATGAAGCATGACCCTAGCAGCTTCTTGCAAAGTCCTGTTTTTCCTTTCAACTATGCCATTTTGTTGTGGTGTAATGGCTGCAGAGAACTCATGAGTGATGCCTTCAGATGTGCAGAATTCAGTAAACTTGCTGTTTTCAAACTCTCTGCCATGGTCACTCCTGATTCTCTTGATGACACAGTCTTTTTCTCTTTGAAGTCTTAGACTCAACTCCTTGAATACTTCAAAGGTGTCTGATTTCTCTCTGATAAAGTTGACCCAGGTAAATCTGGAGAAATCATCCACAACAACATAGGCATACCTCTTTCCTCCAAGGCTTTCAACTTGCATAGGCCCCATCAAGTCCATGTGAAGTAGTTCCAGCACCCTGGAAGTGGTCTGATGTTGAAGCTTCTGGTGGGACATCTTGACTTGCTTTCCAATCTGACATTCACCACAGATTCTGCCTTCTTCTATTTTCAGATTGGGAATGCCTCTAACAGCACCTTTGTCAATGATTTTCTTCATGCCTCTTAAGTGCAGATGTCCAAATCTTTGATGCCATATTTTGACTTCATCTTCTTTGGAGAATAGACATGTGGAGGAGTAACTGGTTTCTTGAGGTGTCCATAGGTAACAGTTGTCCTTTGATCTGCTGCCCTTCATTAGGACTTCACTCTTCTCATTTGTCACCAAGCATTCTGACTTTGTGAAGTTTACATTGAATCCTTCATCACACAACTGACTGATGCTGATCAAGTTCGCAGTCAGTCCCTTCACCAGCAGTACTTTGTTCAGACTAGGAAGTCCATCATGGACTAGCTTTCCCATTCCAGTGATCTTTCCTTTAGAGCCATCTCCAAATGTCACATAGCTAGTGGAGCAAGGTTCAATGTTCACCAGGAATTCTTTAACTCCTGTCATGTGTCTGGAACAGCCGCTATCTAGGTACCAATCTTCCTTAGCTGATGCTCTAAGTGAAGTATGAACAACAAGACTAACAGTCTTGTGTTTTGGAACCCACATCATCTTCCTTCCGCTGCTGCGACCTTGAGTTCCATGATGTGGATGGCCATGTAAATGATAGCAAAAGGGCTTTATGTGACCATACTTGCCACAGTAGTGACACCTCCACTTCTTTCTTTTGTTCTATTTCTGCTGCGTTCCATGATGTCGAGACCGATGTTGTGACATCGTGGCTCCAGTGCTGTTTTTGGCAGGAACAAATTCTGTCATGGTTATTCTGCCAGCAGATTTATGATTAAACCCAAGTCCTCTCTGGTTTCCAACATTCTTCCCAAGCTGTAGCACCTCATCAAGCATATCTGAGCCTTTATTCAGCATCTTTATTGATTTTGTCATGTTTTCCAGTTTAGAGTTCAGAAAACCAACTTCTCCTTTAAGCTCAGAGATCTCCTCTTCATGTGCCTCCTTCTCAGCCTCCAGATTTGCAATGACCTTCTTTAGTTGTGCTTCTTGCTGAAGAATCTTCTCACTTTTGATGCACAGTTCTCTATAGGATATAGCAAGCTCATCAAAAGTGATTTCACTATCTGTATCACTTGAATCTTCAGCAGATTCAAATCTCCCAGTGAGTGCATTCACATCTCTGTCAGAATCACTTTCTTGTTCACTCTCTGTATCATCAGACCGACATACAGAAAGTCCTTTCCTCTGCTTCTTGAGATGAGTGGGACATTCAGCTTTGATGTGTCCATAGCCTTCACACCCATGGCATTGAACTCCTTTGCTGTGACTGGGTTTTTCATCTGACCTTTTCTGGTTTTCACTACCTTTCCTGATGTCGAAAGGGATGTTCCGGACATGTGGTTTCTGCCTCCTGTCCATTCTGTTCAGCACTTTGTTGAACTGTTTTCCAAGGAGCACAACTGCATTAGTCAGACCTTCATCAGTATCCAGGTCATACTCATCTTCTTCTCCTTCATCATTGGACACGAACGCCAAGTTCTTGCTCTTCTTTTCAGTCCTATCCGAGAGTCCTAGCTCAAAGGTTTGAAGGGAACCAATGAGTTCATCTACTCTCATGTTGCAAATGTCTTGGGCCTCCTCTATTGCAGTGACTTTCATGTCAAATCTCTTAGGCAAGGATCTGAGGATCTTTCTCACCAGCTTTTCATCTGTCATTCTTTCTCCCAAGGCAGTGCAAGCATTGGCAATTTCAAGAATGTTCATGTGGAAGTCATGAATACACTCTTCCTCCTTCATCTTCAGATTTTCGAATTTTGTAGCCAATAGTTGCAATCTGGACATCTTCACTTTGGAGGTTCCTTCATGAGTGGTTTTCAGGATCTCCCATGCATCCTTGGCCATAGTGCATGTGTTGATCAGTCTGAAGATATTCTTGTCAACTCCATTGAATAGGGCATTCAAGGCTTTGGAGTTTCCAAGTGCCAATTCGTCTTCTTCTTTTGTCCAGTCTTCTTCTGGCTTCAATCCATCAGTGGGCTTTCCTTCTGTGTCCAGCATCTTGGGATGTTCCCAACCTTTGATGACAGCTTTCCAGGTTCTGCTATCCAGTGATTTGAGGAAGGCCACCATCCTTGCTTTCCAGTATTCATAGTTGGTTCCATCCAGAATTGGTGGTCTGTTCACTGGTCCTCCTTCTTTCTCCATGTTCATCAGAATTTATCTCCCTAGATCTCACTCAGTGATTTCGAGTGCCTGCTCTGATACCAGTTGAAATTCTGATACAGAGGTCAGATGTCGTACCGGATGTCACGACATCAGGCTTCAGAACATGCAGATTGTATTTGACTGTATGAACAGATTAAACAAGTAAATAACACAAGAGAATTGTTAACCCAGTTCGGTGCAACGTCACCTACATCTGGGGGCTACCAAGCCAGGGAGGAAATCCACTAAAATAGTGTTAGTTCGAAGATCTAACAGCCACTGTTTACAACCTTCTCACCTAACCACTACCCGTGCAACCTCTACCTAAGAGCCACTCTTAGATATGAGAACCCCTCTCACTCCCTCTCAATCACTCTCCCGTGTTTACAATTAAATCAAATACACACCAGAGATTGCTCTCTGAACAATAGAGATCAACTCTACACACTCAGGTCCAACACTTGATGTTAGGGTAGCATCAAGATGGCTCACAAAACACTCAAGTCCCAAAACTCACAAAATAACTCTTCAATCTCGGACTTGGTAGAAAACTCGTGCAGCCTTCATGTTTATATAGCAGTGTGCGTGTCTGGGCTGCAACAACTTGCGCTGGATGAGATCTATCATTTTCCTGAAAATCTGCACTTAAAGATCTAAAAGATAAAGCTTGATCTTTTAGTTTTTTATCTTTAATCTTTAATCCCTGAACGAACTATTCAAGTTTGTAATTCGAACTTTAATTATCTTTTAATTCGTTCCTAAAGATAGATCGCCAAATCTGTTGCTAACTGCACATTAATCTGTTAAAGATATAACAGATTTATGTGTCCAGTATTTTCGGGCAAGATGTCCTGGACATCGTATCCGACATCGTGGAGCCTGCAGCTTCAATTCTTCATTTGACATTTTATCTTGCCTTGTGCATTATGCAGCCCAATCTGATTCCTTGACATAACGTTGGACATCATGTGCAGCAACTCCAGCTTTCCTTCATTGTCTAAGTGCTTATGTTTTAACAAAATTTTAGCCAATCTTTTAAAACTCAGTAGAGCTAAGCACTAACAATAAGGAGTGGAGGTGAATCTATGGTCATGTTGGGTCTCCGACTTGCTTGATAACAGTGAACCCTTATCTAGAGTTTTTCTCTTTGATAACATATTGTTGCTGGTAGTCCCTACTCCGCAATATGTTTTTCGAAAAACATGATACCTCTAGAAACCATCAAGAGAGATATGACCACCTTGGAAATTATCACTAAAGGCCTTTTAGTTCCTCCCGTTTAGGTCCCTAAAATAGGGGCACAAAGCGAACACGCTGTGTGCCTTTTTAAACACTGCCATGCATATAACCTAAATGTCATGTACGCCTTTACTGTATGATTATTTGAGGATATTGTCATGCTGTGTACATCCCCCTGTTCCGCTTTGGCGTATCTGCATCATGTCATCGCGCATGCATTGTATATTGGTCTCGTCTTTTGTCACGGGAAGCCGGAAGGTCCATATCACCTTCTTAACTGCACACATGGGGCACTGCGCCCCCGAATGTGCAAGTAAGAAGAGATGATTTTCTGGACTCTCGTGTCCGTAAATGCATTCATATCATGCATCGCATAAGCATCTCTTCATGGCATCATAATGAACATATCGTCCCTGCATTTGTCCGTTATGATATTCCAGCATCACATTTTGCATGAGTCATTGCATCATCATGCATATGCATTCAACATACTTTTTGTTCTACAAATTGCTTACCTTTTGTTTTCATGTTCGCTCATGCATGATCCTTGTGTTTTCCTCTGCAAGAAAAAAAAAACAAAAATGGAAGCATGAAAATTCACACTGCATTCTTAGTTGCATGTGTTAGGTACCATGAGCCAACCATGTTGGGATTATAAACTCATTTCTTAAAAAAAAAGAAACAAAACAAAATGATTGGGCATGGTAACTAATGCGTGGTTAACTAGGAAATGATGTTTCTTCGGGCATCTCAATCGCATAATTACATTTTCCATGTATAGTGTCATACCCTAATTTCGTCTGGGGACCTTTGCTTGGTGGCATGCAACTTGTGTTTGGTCATTTTGAGGTGCTTGGCAACCCTCATTAGGCAATTTGTGAAGTTCCGTGACGTGCCGAAAATCAAAAGAAAGTAATGATGCACAATCCGTAAGGTTCCGTGACACACCGGAAATCAAAAAGGAAGCATCGTTGCACAATTCGTGAGGTTCTGTAACATTCCGTAAGTCAAAAAAGGGATGATTATGTAATCCGCAAGGTTCCGTAACATTACGGAAAGAAAACAAGTATCGTTACGAAATTCGTAAGTTTCCATAACTTTACGAAAAAAGAATCACCAAAAAAAAGCCAAAGGGGGGTGTATTTAGTAAAATGGGGGGTGCAAATAGTAATTTTCGAATCTAGGCCCTTCTAGAGGTTTCTGGGCAATTTCTTGCTTAAGGTTGAAGTAACCTAGCTCGCCTGGGCGAGCTAGGTGGCCACGACACCCCCCAATTTGTTGAAAAATGGGATTCCGGGGCTTCCGGGACACCCGTAATGCTTCCGTAAAATTCCCATAACTCTAAATAAGCATAATTAACTTAATACGGGTGAGACGGAAGGGAAAAAAGAAGAAAATCAAGTCCTATATGCTTCCGTAACTTTTCCGTAAATTACGAAAGAAGGGGTGAACTTATCAAAATTGGGGGGGTGCAAATAGTAATTTCGAAATTTTGAATTGGGCCTTCCAGAATGTTTTTTGAAGCTGGGTTGCTTCCTCAGAAGCAACCCAGCTCGCCTGGGCGAGCTGGGCGGCCACCTCCTCCCCTTTTTCCCTATAAATAGGCTGAAAGGGGCTGTTCTAAGGATCCCTGAGCCCCCTGGCTTTGTATTTCAGCTGTTTCGGGTGAAAAATGTTAGTGTTTAGCTCTACTGAGCTTTAAAAAGATTGGCTAAGATTTTGTTAAAACATAAGCACTTAGACAATGAAGGAAAGCTGGAGTTGCTGCACATGATGTCCAACGTTATATCAAGGAATGAGATCGGGCTGCACAATGCACAAGGCAAGATAAAATGTCAAATGAAGAATTGAAGTTGCAGGATCCACGATGTCGGATACAATGTCCTGACATCCTGCCCGAGAATACTGGAGTTGTTGTACAATGCAAGATAAAAGACAAGTGCAGAAGTGAAGCTGCAGGATCCACGATGTCGGATACAATGTCCTGACATCCTGCCCGAGAATACTGGAGTTGCTGTACAATGCAAGTTAAAAGTCAAGTGCAGAAGTGAAGCTGCAGGATCCACGATGTCGGACACGATGTCCTGACATCTTGCCCGAAAATACTGGACACATAAATCTGTTATATCTTTAACAGATTATTGTGCAGTTAGCAAGAGATAAGAAGATCTATCTTTAGGAACGAATTAAAAGATCATTAAAGTTCGAATTTCAAAGTAGAAGAGTTCGTTCAGGGATTAAAGATTAAAGATTAAAGATTCAAACTAAAAGATCAAAAGTTATCTTTTAGTGCAGATTTTTCAGAAGAAGATAGATCTCCTCCAGCACAAGCCGTTGCAGCCCAGAAACGCAAATTGCTATATAATCATGGAGGCTGCACGAGTTCTGTACCAAGTCCGGGATTGAAGAGTTAATTTGTGAGTTTTTGGGACTTGAGTCTTTTGTGAGCCACCTTGATGGTACCCTTACATCAAGTGTTGGACCTATGTGTGTAGAGTTGATCTCTTGTGTCTAGAGTTGATCTCTAGTGTGTAGAGTTGATCTCTTTTGTTCAGAGTTGATCTCTGGTGTGTCTTTGACTTAATTGTAAACACAGGAGTGTGAGTGAGAGGGAGTGAGCGGAGGTTCTCATATCTAAGAGTGGCTCTTAGGTAGAGATCGCACGGGTAGTGGTTAGGTGAGAAGGTTGTAAACAGGGGCTGTTAGACCTTGAACTAACACTATTGAGAGTGGATTTCCTCCCTGGCTTGGTAGCCCCCAGATGTAGGTGAGGTAGCACCGAACTGGGTAAACAATTCTCTTGTGTTATTTACTTGTTTAATCTGTTCATACGGACACATATAATCTGCATGTTCTGAAGCGTGATGTCGTGACATCCTGTACGACATCTGTCCCCTGGTATCAGAATTTCAATTGGTATCAGAGCCAACACTCGAAATCACAGAGTGAGATCTAGGGAGATAAATTCTGATGAACATGGAGAAAGAAGGCGGACCAGTGAACAGACCACCAATTCTCGATGGAAGCAACTATGAATATTGGAAAGCAAGAATGGTGGCCTTCCTCAAATCACTGGATAGCAGAACCTGGAAAGCTGTCATCAAAGGCTGGGAACATCCCAAGATGCTGGACACAGAAGGAAAGCCCACTGAAGAATTGAAGCCAGAAGAAGACTGGACTAAAGAAGAAGACGAATTGGCACTTGGAAACTCCAAAGCTTTGAATGCTCTATTCAATGGAGTTGACAAGAATATCTTCAGACTGATCAACACTTGCACAGTGGCCAAAGATGCATGGGAGATCCTGAAAATCACTCATGAAGGAACCTCCAAAGTGAAGATGTCCAGATTGCAACTGTTGGCCACAAAATTCGAAAATCTGAAGATGAAGGAGGAAGAATGCATTCATGACTTCCACATGA
Source organism: Glycine soja (assembly GCF_004193775.1). NCBI lineage: Eukaryota > Viridiplantae > Streptophyta > Magnoliopsida > Fabales > Fabaceae > Glycine > Glycine soja. The sequence goes on along the minus strand of NC_041014.1, from coordinate 9,258,617 downwards.
ACATTCTTGAAATTGCCAATGCTTGCACTGCCTTGGGAGAGAAGATGACAGATGAAAAGCTGGTGAGAAAGATCCTCAGATCCTTGCCTAAGAGATTTGACATGAAAGTCACTGCAATAGAGGAGGCCCAAGACATTTGCAACATGAGAGTAGATGAACTCATTGGTTCCCTTCAAACCTTTGAGCTAGGACTCTCGGATAGGGCTGAAAAGAAGAGTAAAAATCTGGCTTTCATGTCCAATGATGAAGGAGAAGAAGGTGAATATGACCTGGATACTGATGAAGGTCTGACTAATGCAGTTGTGCTCCTTGGAAAGCAGTTCAACAAAGTGCAGAACAGAATGGACAGAAGGCAGAAACCACATGTCCAGAACATCCCTTTCGACATCAGGAAAGGCAGTAAAAACCAGAAAAGATCAGATGTAAAGCCCAGTCACAGCAAAGGAATTCAATGTCATGGGTGTGAAGGCTATGGACACATCATAGCTGAATGTCCCACTCATCTCAAGAAGCAGAGGAAAGGACTTTCTGTAGGTCATTCTGATACAGAGAGTGAACAAGAAAGTGACTCTGACAGAGATGTGAATGCACTCACTGGGAGATTTGAATCTGCTGAAGATTCAAGTGATACAGACAGTGAAATCACTTTTGATGAGCTTGCTACATCCTATAGAGAACTATGCATCAAAAGTGAGAAGATTCTTCAGCAAGAAGCACAACTGAAGAAGGTCATTGCAGATCTGGAGGCTGATAAGGAGGCACATAAAGAGGAGATCTCTGAGCTTAAAGGAGAAGTCGGTTTTCTGAACTCTAAATTGGAAAACATGACCAAATCAATAAAGATGCTGAATAAAGGCTCAGATACGCTTGATGAGGTGCTGCTGCTTGGAAAGAATGCTGGAAACCAGAGAGGACTTGGATTTAATCCTAAGTCTGCTGGCAGAACGACCATGACAGAATTTGTTCCTGCCAAAAACAGGACTGGAGCCACGATGTCACAACATCGGTCTCGACATCATGGAACGCAGCAGAAAAAGAGCAAAAGAAAGAAGTGGAGGTGTCACTACTGTGGCAAGTATGGTCACATAAAGCCCTTTTGCTATCATCTACATGGCCATCCACATCATGGAACTCAAAGCAGCAACAGCAGAAAGAAGATGATGTGGGTTCCAAAACACAAGGCTGTCAGTCTTGTTGTTCATACTTCACTTAGAGCATCAGCTAAGGAAGATTGGTACCTAGATAGCGGCTGTTCCCGACACATGACAGGAGTCAAAGAATTCCTGCTGAACATTGAGCCCTGCTCCACTAGTTATGTGACATTTGGAGATGGCTCTAAAGGAAAGATCATTGGAATGGGAAAGCTAGTTCATGATGGACTTCCTAGTCTGAACAAAGTACTGCTGGTGAAGGGACTGACTGCAAACTTGATCAGCATCAGTCAGCTGTGTGATGAAGGATTCAATGTAAACTTCACAAAGTCAGAATGCTTGGTGACAAATGAGAAGAGTGAAGTTCTAATGAAGGGCAGCAGATCAAAGGATAATTGTTACCTATGGACACCCCAAGAAACCAGCTACTCCTCCACATGTCTATCCTCCAAAGAAGATGAAGTCAGAATATGGCATCAAAGGTTTGGACATCTGCACTTAAGAGGCATGAAGAAAATCCTTGACAAAAGTGCTGTTAGAGGCATTCCCAATCTGAAAATAGAAGAAGGCAGAATTTGTGATGAATGTCAGATTGGAAAGCAAGTCAAGATGTCCCACCAGAAGCTTCAACATCAGACCACCTCCAGGGTGCTGGAACTACTTCACATGGACTTGATGGGGCCTATGCAAGTTGAAAGCCTTGGAGGAAAGAGGTATGCCTATGTCATCCACAACAGAGTCACACTTAGAAGAGGGACTCCAACCACTCTGTATGAAATCTGGAAAGGGAGGAAGCCAACTGTCAAGCACTTCCACATCTTTGGAAGTCCATGTTACACTTTGGCAGATAGAGAGCAAAGGAGAAAGATGGATCCCAAGAGTGATGCAGGAATATTCCTGGGATACTCTACAAACAGCAGAGCATATAGAGTATTCAATTCCAGAACCAGAACAGTGATGGAATCCATCAATGTGGTTGTTGATGATCTGTCTCCAGCAAGAAAGAAGGATGTCGAAGAAGATGTCAGAACATCGGGAGACAATGTAGCAGATGCAGCTAAAAGTGGAGAAAATGCAGAAAACTCTGATTTTGCTACAGATGAATCAAACATCAACCAACCTGACAAGAGACCCTCCATTAGAATCCAGAAGATGCACCCCAAGGAGCTGATTATAGGGGATCCAAACAGAGGAGTCACTACAAGATCAAGGGAGATTGAAATTGTCTCCAACTCATGCTTTGTCTCCAGAATTGAGCCCAAGAATGTGAAAGAGGCACTGACTGATGAGTTCTGGATCAATGCTATGCATGAAGAAGTCTATGAGGAGCAGCCAAAGGGATTTGCAGATCCAACTCATCCAGATCATGTATACAGGCTCAAGAAGGCTCTCTATGGATTGAAGCAAGCTCCAAGAGCTTGGTATGAAAGGCTAACAGAGTTCCTTACTCAGCAAGGAGGAATTGACAAGACTCTCTTTGTCAAACAAGATGCTGAAAACTTGATGATTGCACAGATATATGTTGATGACATTGTGTTTGGAGGGATGTCGAATGAGATGCTTCGACATTTTGTCCAACAGATGCAATCTGAATTTGAGATGAGTCTTGTTGGAGAGCTGACTTATTTTCTGGGACTTCAAGTGAAGCAGATGGAAGACTCCATATTCCTCTCACAGAGCAAGTATACAAAGAACATTGTCAAGAAGTTTGGGATGGAAAATGCCGGCCATAAAAGAACACCTGCACCAACTCACTTGAAGCTGTCAAAGGATGAAGCAGGCACCAGTGTTGATCAAAGTCTGTACAGAAGCATGATAGGGAGCTTACTATATTTAACAGCTAGCAGACCCGACATCACCTATGCAGTAGGTGTTTGTGCAAGATATCAAGCCAATCCTAAGATAAGTCACTTGACTCAAGTAAAGAGAATTCTGAAATATGTAAATGGCACCAGTGACTATGGGATTATGTACTGTCATTGTTCAAATTCAATGCTGGTTGGGTATTGTGATGCTGATTGGGCTGGAAGTGCAGATGACAGAAAAAGCACTTCTGGTGGATGCTTCTATCTGGGCAACAACCTTATTTCATGGTTCAGCAAGAAGCAGAACTGTGTGTCCCTATCTACTGCAGAAGCCGAGTATATTGCAGCAGGAAGCAGCTGTTCACAGCTAGTTTGGATGAAGCAAATGCTGAAGGAGTACAATGTCAAACAAGATGTCATGACATTGCACTGTGACAACATGAGTGCTATTAATATTTCTAAGAATCCTGTTCAACACAGCAGAACCAAGCACATTGACATTAGACATCACTATATCAGAGATCTTGTTGATGATAAAGTGATCACACTGAAGCATGTTGACACTGAGGAACAAATAGCAGATATTTTCACAAAGGCTTTGGATGCAAATCAGTTTGAAAAACTGAGGGGCAAGCTGGGCATTTGTGTGCTAGAGGAATTATAGCAACTACAACAATCTGAACGTGCCCAAACGAATCACTTAACATTAATAGCACGTTCACTACTGAACCAAGGAAAATTCGACCGTTGCTTCACACGACCCTCTACATTCCTCATTCAAATTTATATCTGCTTGGCATTCGTGTTTATACCAGCATTTCCCAATAGCCTTCTGAGATTTACGAAATCATTCCAAACGCTCTGCTTTTCCATGGCTACCTCACCAAAAGAAACTTCCGCTTCTGGTTCACCCGCTGTACCATCATCTCCGCACCAGGAACAACCGGAATTCAACATTCAACCCATACAAATAATTCCTGGTCAAGCTTCAGTCCCTGAGAAACTGATTCCCAGAAGACAACAGGGGGTGAAGATTGCTGAAAACCCTAGCCCTGCAACAAGTCCTAGGGAAGTAGACACGGAGATGGACAAGAAAATCCGCGGTATTGTGAGTAGCATTCTGAAGGATGCTTCTGTGCCTGATGCTGAGAAAGATGTTCCAACATCTTCCACCCCAGATGTTTCTGTGCCTGATGTCAATAAAGATGTTCCAACATCCTCCGCTCCAAATGCTGAAGCCCTCCCTTCACCCAGTGAAGAGGAATCAACAGAAGAAGAGGATCAAGCCTCAGAGGAGACCCCTGCACCAAGGGCACCAGAACCTGCTCCAGGTAACCTCATTGACTTGGAAGAAGTCGAATCTGATGAAGAACCCATTGCCAACAGGTTGGCACCTGGCATTGCAGAAAGGTTACAAAGCCGAAAGGGAAAAACTCCCATTAAGAGGTCTGGAAGAATCAAGACTATGGCCCAGAAGAAGAGTGCTCCAATCACTCCTGCCACATCCAGAAGAAGCAAGGTTGCTATCCCCTCCAAGAAAAGGAAAGAAATTTCCTCATCCGATACTGATGATGATGTCGAACTAGATGTCTCGACATCTAAGAGGGCCAAGACTTCAGGGAGAAAGGTGCCTGGAAATGTTCCTGATGCACCATTGGACAACATCTCTTTCCACTCCATTGGCAATGTTGAAAAGTGGAAATATGTGTATCAACGTAGACTTGCCTTGGAAAGAGAACTGGGAAGAGCTGCCATGGATTGCAAGGAGATCATGGACCTCATCAAGGCTGCTGGACTGCTGAAGACTGTCAGCAAGTTGGGAGATTGCTATGAAGGCTTAGTCAGGGAATTCATTGTCAACATTCCCTCTGACATATCAAACAGAAAAAGTGATGATTATCAAAGAGTGTTTGTCAGAGGAAAGTGTGTTAGATTCTCCCCTGCTGTGATTAACAAATATCTGGGCAGACCTACTGATGGAGTGATAGATATTGATGTTTCTGAGCATCAAATTGCCAAGGAAATCACTGCCAAACGAGTCCAGCATTGGCCAAAGAAAGGGAAGCTTTCAGCAGGGAAGCTAAGTGTGAAGTATGCAATTCTGCACAGGATTGGAGCTGCAAACTGGGTTCCCACCAATCATACTTCCACTGTTGCCACAGGTTTGGGTAAATTTCTGTATGCTGTTGGAACCAAATCCAAATTTAATTTTGGAAACTATATCTTTGATCAAACTGTTAAGCATTCAGAATCATTTGCTGTCAAATTACCCATTGCCTTCCCTACTGTATTGTGTGGCATTATGTTGAGTCAGCATCCCAATATGTTAAACTACACTGACTCTGTGATAAAGAGAGAATCTCCTCTATCCCTGCATTACAAACTGTTTGAAGGGACACATGTCCCAGACATTGTCTCGACATCAGGGAAATCTGCTGCTTCAGGTGCTGTGTCCAAGGATGCCTTGATTGCTGAACTCAAGGACACATGCAAAGTGCTGGAAGCAACCATCAAAGCCACCACAGAAAAGAAGATGGAGCTAGAACGGCTGATCACAAGGCTCTCAGAAAGTGGCATTGATGATGAAGAAGCAGCTGAAGACGAGGAAGAGGCAGCTGAGGAAGACAGAGAAGCAGCTGAAGAAGAAGAAGAAGCTGCTGAGGAAGAGGAAGATGCAGCAGAAGAGACAGAATCAGATGATGATTCTGAAGCCACCCCATGATCATCAGACCCTTATGTTTGCTTTTCACTTTTATTAGCTAAAGGGGCATGTCCCTTTGAACAATTGATTGTTATTGGTCTGTAATATTCGCACATTAATTTCATGCATCCTACTTTTGCCAAATTTATGTCTAAAAAGGGGGAGTAATAATAGTATTATGCTTGCTATTATGCATGATTATGTTGAATGTATGATGTATGGCAGTAGGATACGATGTATGCATGATTCATGATCTTGAGGATACGGTGTATGCATGATTCATGAGCTTGAGGGGGAGTTGTATGAATATGATTTTGAGGGGGAGACTGCTGCTGATGACGACTGATGTAAGCTACTAGAAGCTGATAGAAGATGCTGCAGTAAGAGCATGAAGACAGGGGGAGCAGATAGCGGATGTCACATGAGATGTCTCGACATCCTGGAAAAGACTAGTAGCTGATAGAAGATGTTGCAGTGAGCATGGAGACAGGGGGAGCAGTAGCAGAAAGCTGATGTCACGAGAGATGTCTTGACATCCTGGAGAAGACTTGTAGATTTGCAACTTGAAGAATTTCCGCTGTGCTTGATTACTCTGATAATGAAAGTTGCTGATCCCACTTGCATAACTGCTCGTACCTGCTCAGGAAGTGTCTAAGTATGTTTTAGACAAAATTTGCCAAAGGGGGAGATTGTTAGTGTTTAGCTCTACTGAGCTTTAAAAAGATTGGCTAAGATTTTGTTAAAACATAAGCACTTAGACAATGAAGGAAAGCTGGAGTTGCTGCACATGATGTCCAACGTTATATCAAGGAATGAGATCGGGCTGCACAATGCACAAGGCAAGATAAAATGTCAAATGAAGAATTGAAGTTGCAGGATCCACGATGTCGGATACAATGTCCTGACATCCTGCCCGAGAATACTGGAGTTGTTGTACAATGCAAGATAAAAGACAAGTGCAGAAGTGAAGCTGCAGGATCCACGATGTCGGATACAATGTCCTGACATCCTGCCCGAGAATACTGGAGTTGCTGTACAATGCAAGTTAAAAGTCAAGTGCAGAAGTGAAGCTGCAGGATCCACGATGTCGGACACGATGTCCTGACATCTTGCCCGAAAATACTGGACACATAAATCTGTTATATCTTTAACAGATTATTGTGCAGTTAGCAAGAGATAAGAAGATCTATCTTTAGGAACGAATTAAAAGATCATTAAAGTTCGAATTTCAAAGTAGAAGAGTTCGTTCAGGGATTAAAGATTAAAGATTAAAGATTCAAACTAAAAGATCAAAAGTTATCTTTTAGTGCAGATTTTTCAGAAGAAGATAGATCTCCTCCAGCACAAGCCGTTGCAGCCCAGAAACGCAAATTGCTATATAATCATGGAGGCTGCACGAGTTCTGTACCAAGTCCGGGATTGAAGAGTTAATTTGTGAGTTTTTGGGACTTGAGTCTTTTGTGAGCCACCTTGATGGTACCCTTACATCAAGTGTTGGACCTATGTGTGTAGAGTTGATCTCTTGTGTCTAGAGTTGATCTCTAGTGTGTAGAGTTGATCTCTTTTGTTCAGAGTTGATCTCTGGTGTGTCTTTGACTTAATTGTAAACACAGGAGTGTGAGTGAGAGGGAGTGAGCGGAGGTTCTCATATCTAAGAGTGGCTCTTAGGTAGAGATCGCACGGGTAGTGGTTAGGTGAGAAGGTTGTAAACAGGGGCTGTTAGACCTTGAACTAACACTATTGAGAGTGGATTTCCTCCCTGGCTTGGTAGCCCCCAGATGTAGGTGAGGTAGCACCGAACTGGGTAAACAATTCTCTTGTGTTATTTACTTGTTTAATCTGTTCATACGGACACATATAATCTGCATGTTCTGAAGCGTGATGTCGTGACATCCTGTACGACATCTGTCCCCTGGTATCAGAATTTCAAAAAAAATTGTTTCCGTGAAGAAAATCCAAGTCGAGGTGCTTCCGTAACGCTTCCGAGATGTTTCTGTAAGCAAATCCGTGAAGGTTTTCGTCCGTTCTTCACCGTCCTTCATCCGTTCTTCGTTCTTCAACGGGTAAGTTTTCGAATCCGAGACTTTCAATTCATTTCTTGTTTTTTAAGCTTTCATCTTTATTTCTTTCATTTTCGATTTCTTTTCTTTAACGCGCTTTTACCGTTTATTTAAGCCGTTTTCTCACCTAATAAATGATAAAATGAATTTCAACCGATCATTTGTGTTGTAATCTCATTTAATCACTTTTAAAAAGAAATCTAACTGATCGTTCACGCTATAACCTCGGTTAAACCAAAAAAAGTAAAATAATCAAAATATCTTTGAATAAAATAACCAAAAAAATCAATCGGACGTTTTTCTTTGAAAGTTTCCTTGAATGAATTGATTAATAACCAAAGTGAAACTAAGACTAAAATCAACTCACAAATCAAGTTTTTTTCCGAAAAATCACTAAAAACCATTTTAAGGTCCAACGCCTTAAACGGTCCTCTTTGCTTTTATCGGTTAACATTGACCGTTCAAAAGCATAAAATCAACATGTGACTTTACCGCTTTTGCAAGAACTACGTAGGTCTGATTTCCTCATCGCAATTGAGGATACGTAGGAGCAAAAGCCCCACTTTTGTCGACCACCCCGAGAGATCGTTAATGGTCCAAGTGCCTTAACGTTTCTCTCCTTTCAAAAACAAGAGATCGTTAATGGTCCAACGCCTTAACGTTTCTCTCCTTTCAAAATCAAAAGATCGTTTAATGGTCCAACACCTTAAATGACCTTTTTGTTCAATCAAAATATATCTTGCAAAAAGATAAAAAACAACTTAACCAAACACTTTGTTCCGAAAGAACTACGTAGGTCTGATTTCCTCATCACAATTGAGGAATACGTAGGAGCAAAGGGAAACACCCTTGTCGACCACAAAAAGATAAAAAATATAAAAAGGGTATAAAGGATATAAAGACATAAAAGGGAACGTAAAAATCAAAGTCATGTTTGCACATTCGATTAAAGGCTGCCGTCCCTTGTGACGGACGTGTGGGGTGCTAATACCTTCCCCGTGCGTAAATACAACTCCCGAGCCTTTCACTTAAAAGTTCATAGATCACGTCTTTTTCGGTTTTTCTGACGTTTTCCTCAAATAAACTTTGGTGGCGACTCCGCGCGTATTCCTTTCGTGGAACACGCATCCCGCGAGTCACGCGTCGCCCTCCCGCCGAAGGGTAGGTTGCGACAGTTGGCGACTCCACTGGGGAATGTTTTTAGAGAGTTAGGCCATTTAATCTTGTGCAAAGTTTTGCCATGACTTACTCCTTTGTTGGTTTCCCTTTATTATGTTCTTGTATATATAACTCTTTGATGCTTTTAGTGCATTTTTGTATGCATGAGGTAAATATTTATTCATTTAATGCACACAAACACTAACACTATTTGCATACACGGTGAGTTGAAAAAGGGCCCTATACCCGGGTTCGTGGGAACATAAGGAGTGGAGGTGAATCCGTGATCATGCTAGGTCTCCGACTTGCTTGATTACAGTGAACCCTCATCTAGAGTTTTTCTCTTTGAAAACATATTGTTGCTAGTAGTCCCTACTGCTGCAGTATGTTCTTCGAAGGGGATGATACCTCTAGAAACCATCAAGAGAGATATGACTACCTTGGGGGTTATCACTAAAAGCCTAGTTAGCTCTCTCCCTTATAGGTCCCTTAAATAGGGGCACGGAGCAAACACGTTGCGTGCCATTTTTCACACTGCCATGCATAAGTATCATATACCCTTTTGCTTATATTTGTTTGTGAATATTGTCGTACTATGTACATCCCCGTGTTGTGCCTTTCGCATATGCATCATGCGTGGGTTTCGTCTTTGATCCCTTCACTTTAGCAAACCGACGGAGGGTCCATGTCGCCTTCTTAAAAAAACATACGTTGGGTGCCATGCTGCCCAAACGTTGTATCCAAGAAGGAAACAATTTCTCGGGCTCCCGTATTCGTAAATTGCATCTGTGTCATATGCATTTCTTCATGCATTCATCCATTCCACCCATGATAGATGTCGGAGTTTTGATTCGGACTAGATTTTATTTCACTTTAGTAAAACATGGGATCAAGTCAAAAGCCTTCGCTTAAAAAGAGGTTCTATCAAGTCAAAATCAAGAGCTTAGAGGTCACTAGTTTACGAGAGTTGGGGCAATTAATGGGTCAACTTCAACAGCAAGCCTTCCGCAAAGCCTATGGTAAGATTTGGGACCTAGCTAGGGTAGAAGTCTCCATGGAACCGATTGCATCCCTTTCCCAGTATTATGACCAGCCCTTAAGGTGCTTCACATTCGAGGACTTCCAGCTAGTGCCGACTGTGAAAGAGTTTGAAGAAATCCTGGGATGCCCACTGGGAGGAAGGAAGCCATATCTTTTCTCTGGGTTCTATCCCTCCACGACAAGAGTTGCCAAGGTAGTGAAAATCTCAACACAAGAGTTGAACCAGGTAAAGCAAAATAGGAATGGGGTAGTCGGAGTATCAAGGAAGTGTTTGGAGGAAAGGGCAAAGGCCTTGGAAAATCAAGGCGAATGGGCTTTCTTTTATTGACATCTTGGCGCTTTTGATCTTTGGAGTTGTCCTCTTTCCGAATATGGAAGGGTTAGTGGACCTAGCAGTGATTGACGCTTTCCTCGCCTTTCATCATGGCAAGGAAAGCCCGGTCGTCGCCATTTTGGCCATGTATGACACGTTCGACCGGGGATGTGAAAAGAGCGACGCAAGAATTTTTTGTTGTGCACTGGCTCTCTATGTGTGGCTGGTTTCACACCCTTTTCTCCAAGAAGGTAGGCCCGTCTATCCGCTACAAGGTCACCGCTCGTGCGTCGAAAAAGGAAAGGCGAATTGGGACCAACTCTTGGCTAGCATGGAGGGGCGTCTGTTAATTGGTTCCCTCGCTAGAAGGAAGGAAGAATCAGGATTCTATCTTCATGCGAAGGATGTCCAAATGTTCTCTTGATGGGAACAAGGGGTTGTATTAATTATAATCCCGTCCTCGCCATAAGACAGCTTGGCTACCCCATGAGAGAAGTGCCATCAGACGAAAGCATCACGCCTTTCATCGCACGGGGTTTCAGTGACCGCAACGCGAGGGTACTCCAAGGAGTTCGCAAGGCATGGGATGCGGCGTGAAGAAAGGACAGAGAGCTTAGGGGAAGCAGTAATGGGATCATCGGCGGCTATCATAAGTGGCTGAGAGTCCAAACACAAGGATTGGATTGGCTCCCAAATCTAAAGACTGTGAGAGACGATGAGGTTAAAGCTTCGGAAGAAAGTGATGAGGTACAAGCCCTAAAGGCAGAGCTTGAAAGAGCCCGGGTAGTCGATGAGAAGTTCAAGTCCATAGCCATCAAAGTCTGAAAAGAGTATGATGAACTAAGGGACGTCAATATGGCCACAGCTGAAGCCTTGGAATGAGAAACCAAGAAGGCCCGAAAGGAAGAACACGACCAAAGCAAAGTTTTGAGGGGCTTTATAGGGCAGCAATAGTGAGCTCAAGCTCCGAAGAGGTGAAAGGAATCATCACGGGTCAAAGGCATGATCTTGAAGGACGAGCTAAAGGTTTGCCTTAGGTCGAAAAGAAATTTGTCCCGACAGTTAAGCGAGACTGAAGGGAATATGTGGGCCATCATCGATAAGTGCAAAGAGAAGCTAAATCTAGCGGCGAATCACGAGCAAAGGCTAGAGGATGAGTACGCCAAGATATCAGCAGAAAGGGAAGCAAGGGAAAGGGTAATTGATTCATTGCACCAAGAGGCAACAATGTGGACGGACCGATTTGCTCTTACTTTGAACAGGAGTCAAGAACTTCCCCGATTGCTAGCCAAGGCCAAAGCAGTGGCGGATACCTACTCCGCCCCCGAGGAGATCCACGGACTTCTCAGCTATTGTCAGCATATGATAGACTTAATGGACCATATGATTGGAAACCGCTAGGAAGTTTGTATTGTCGCTCAGATCTTGATTAGTTATAACTTTTTGAATAAGATGAGTTTATCCCACGTTTTTACTCCAAAAATCAGTGCGAATCAAGTCACTCCCGCATTTTATCTCTAGCATGCATTGTATGTTGGTCTCGTCCTTTGTCACGGGAAGCCGGAAGGTCCATATCACCTTCTTAATTGTACGCATGGGGCACTGCGCCCCCAAATGCGCAAGTAAGAAGAGATAATTTTCCAGGCTCTCGTGTCCGTAAAATGCATTCATATCATGCACCGCATAAACATCTCTTCAGCATCATAATGAACATATCGTTCCTGCATTTGTCCGTTATCACATTCCCATTTTGCATGAGTCATTGCATCATCATATGCGTTCAACATACTTTTTGTTTGGTCATACATGATCCTTGTATTTTCCTCTACAAAACAAAAACAAAAAAAAAAGGAAGTACGAAAATTCACACTGCATTCTTAGTTGCATATATCCGGTACCATGAGCCAACCATGTTGGGATCATAAACCCATTTCACTTAAAAACAAAATGATTGAACATGGTACCTAATGCATGTTTAACTAAGAAAGGATGTTTCTTCGGGCATCTCAATCTCATAATTACATTTTCCATGCATAGCATGCATATTCTCGAGTCTTTCATCCCTATGAAATGTTGCTGAAGTATTGGCGATCAAAATTGCCATTCCCTGGGATATGGGGTTGAACCAAGCTCCCGCTTTTACGAAAAGGTTCATCGAGTCAAGTTGAAGCATGGAAGTGACCATCTTGCAAAAATTGGGGCAAAAGATGGATCGTGTTACATCATTGCTTCGTCTACTGCCAAACACGTTTAGGATTGTTGATATCCTTGTTACTTCCAGCTTCACCTTAACAAAGATGTCATGGACCATGTTGAAAATTTAAATTGATTCAACCCCATGTGCTACGTAAAAATTCGCAATACTTCAACTATGCATCATTCGCATACATCCATGCTTTTCATTGGTTGCATTGCTCATTGCATTCTTTCCTTGAAAAATAAAATAAAATAAAATAAAATGAACTTAATCATTGTTATCAAAAAGAAAAGGACACGCTTTACGGCGCCCTTACCAAACTCGTGCTAGAGCTAGAGTAATGGGTGAAGCAGAGGAGCTGCAAGAGAAGATGAAGGCCGACATGGAGGCCATGATAGAGAAAATGGCCACAATGATGGAGGCCATGATGAGCATGAAGAAGATAATGGAAGCCAATGCGATAATAGTTGCCGCTACTAGTGCTGTCGCTAAGGTGAACCCGATGCTCCCATCTGGCCTCAAGCAAATGAATCATCCAACCTCAAATATGGTAGGCAAAGATTTAGGAAGTACGGATGACCCCATGATGTGAAAATTCAAAACAAGCACGCCTTCCCGCCATATGGCTTGCCTCCCAAACTATACACCACCCAATGTGGCATACATTCCCAATGAGGATGTCAATAACTCCACTCCCATACTCATTAAGAGCCAACAACCTCAATCTGATCATGCACATGTCTCTCGACCCATGGAGGAGACGCATGAAATTCCCCACCACGATCTAGTCGACTTCGAGCCTTGCCTCGGATATGCCGCTGAAGGGCAAGCAGTTGGTGGTGTACCCCTGCAAAACACTTTGGAGGGCCCTCAGTATCATCCACAACCCTCACGTTCCACAGCGATTAAAAACCCTCATGACTATGGCAGGAATGGGAAAGTTGGATCATCTAGAGGAAAGGCTCAGGGCCATTGAAGGAGGTGAAGATTATTCCTTTGCTAACCTAGAAGAGTTGTTCCCAATACCCAATATCATCACCCCTCTCAAGTTCAAGGTGCTGGACTTTGACAAGTACAAGGGGATTACTTGCCCCAAGAACCATCTAAAGATGTATTATCGGAAGATGGGGGCATGCACCAAAGATGAGGAACTGCTGATACATTCCTTCCAAGAAAATCTTACTGGGGTAGCTGTTACCTGGTACACTAACCTGGAACCTTCTCGAGTCCACTCTTGGAAGGACCTAATGGTGGCCTTCATTAGGCAGTATCAGTACAATTTTGATATGGTTCCGGATAGGATGCAACAACAGAACATGTGCAAAAAGGGGGTACAAATCTTTCAAAGAATACGCCTAAAGGTGGAGAACCTGGCAGCTCAAAGTGACACCTCAATGACGAAAAAACGATGACAATGATAGTAGACACATTACCAGTATTCTACTATGGAAAATGGTGGGCTACGCATCTTCAAAGCTTTGAGGATTTGGTCTTTGCCAGTGAAAGGATCGATGTGGGTCTGAAAAAAGGCAAATTTAGTCATCCTGCTTGGACGAATGAGAAAACTGGGGCAAATGAAGAGGGTGAGAAAGAGGGAGAAACCCATGCTGTGACTGCCATTCCTATACGGCCAAGTTTCCCACCAACCCAACAATGTCATTACTCAGCCAATAACAAACCTCCTCCTTACCCACCGCCCAGTTATCCACAAAGGTCATCCCTAAATCAACCACAAAGCCTGTCTACCGCACTTCTAATGACGAAGACCACCTTTAGCACAAACCAAAAAACACCAACAAAAAGGAATTTTGTAGCAAAAAGCCTGTAGGGTTCACCCCAAATTATGTTGTCATATGCTAAACTTGATCCCATATCCACTCAATAATTCAATGGTAGCCATAACCCCAACCAAGGTTCCTCAACCTCCATTTTTCTGAGGATACGACTCGAACGCAATGTGTGCTTATCATGGAGGAGCCCCGGGGCATTCCATTGAGCATTGTATGACCCCGAAGCATAAAGTGTGAAGTCTAATTGATGCGGGCTGGCTGAAATTTGAGGAGAATCGCTTGTTGAATCCTAACATTGACAAGCAACACCATACATGGGGCAATTCTGGAAGCTGTTGTTATGACTCATCAGGATTTTCAAGTTTATGCCATAAACCACAGTTACAATGCTAAATGATATGGATAAAATGGACATCCTCTCACGAACACATCTTTGCTTATTCAACTTCCACCGGAATGTGAGTGTAAGCCATTGGTCTGTTTGCTCAAGCAACCTGCGCTCCTGAGTGTTGACTTCCAAGACCGTTCAATCAGAGATTACTCATCTTGCACGTTGGTGGGGGTGTCGTAAAACGACGAGTAAAGTAAAAAAAAAAACAAAAAAAGAAGAGAGGGCATTTGATTGACTGTGTTTTCAAGTAAAAATATAGACGTTCATGTGACCTCATTTTATCATGCCGGAAAGTTTGTCTTCTTAGAGAAGCGAGTTGTCAAGAATAGGATGTTGGACAAATGGCCTCAGTTATCTTAAGAAAGGGGGGGGGTTGAATTAAGATGCAAAGACTATTCCCCAATTGAACTATCACTCTTTCTTTTTGGATTAACAATGCACCCTTAACATGAATTACTCAAAAGACAAATCAAAATAAACTTCTTTAAAGCAAAAGATAAATAGCAATAAAAGAAGTTTAAAGGAAGAGAGGAATGCAAACTTGATTTATACTGGTTCGGCCACTTCCCGCGCCTACGTCCAGTCCTCAAGAAACCCACTTGAGATTTTCCACTCTCTTTGTAAAACTCCTTTTACAAAGTCTGAACCACACAGGGACAACCCTTCCCTTGTGTTCAAGAATCCTCTACAATAAGAGACTCTCAGTCTCTTAATCCTTTTTCAGAAGTAAGAAGAAGAGAAAAAGAAATCTCTCTTAAAAGGGATAGATTGTACAATGAAGACCAATCAAAATTCCTTATTGAATATGCAAGTGGTTGACCAAGGAATCTTTTTGAGAGGATAAGACAGTTCAGTTCAGAAAAACTCTTAATCTTTTGAGAGGATAAACTTTGTGGGCAATGAAAACTCTCTTTAAATTCGTGCTTCCAAGCCACCTTTGATGCCCATTCATAAACCATTTGAATAGATGTGACTCTTGGAAATTATTTTCCGAAAATCCCCTCTGGTAATCGATTACAAGACTTGTGTAAACGATTACAGGTTTTAAAAATTTGAATTAAAACATTTTCAACTGCTGGTAATCGATTACCAGAGAGCAAATCTCAATTTGAAATGATAGAATTCTTTGGTCAAACCTTTTGTTTTTCAATTTGGAAACTTCTTCCTAAGATTCTAGAGATCAACTTGATCATATATCTTGATTTCTTGTCTCGAATAAAACTTAGAAGCACTTGATCCTTCGGCATCATCAAAACATCAAAACATCTTGCTTCTACATAGGAGTCATTTGACTTAATCCATCAACTGAAAAAAATCCTTCAACTATTTCTCGTCCTTGGAAAATTCTTTTTGCAAAAATCAATTGCTTCTTTCATTCTCCCTTGCTACAAGGTTGTGAAAAAAAAACAACGATGGATACCTTAGAGCCTTACACTGGGGCAATGAAAGGCACTATGCATAAACCTCAAACGAACCTAGGGGCATATTAGAAGCTCTCACCCAATAGGTTCCTTGCTACAAGGTCATGATGAAAGATAACAATTGGTACCTCAAAGCCTTACACTGGGGCAATGAGGGGCATCGTGCATGAGCCTCAGGTGAACCTAGGGGAAGATTAGAAGTTCTAACCCATCGATGTTTTTTTTTTAAAAAAAATAATAATAATAAAAAATGGGACAAACCCTGGAATTTCAATGGATTGATTAAACATCAAACGACTCCATTGCCGTCACTCCAAAATGGTCAAATGACTAAATCAAACAGAACACACACTCTGAGGGAGTTCTCGAAGAGATTTGCAAAAGATAGGATAAGGTTGCATGGACTATCACCTCTTTCAAAAGGACAGTCAATCTGTGTTTTCCAAAAAATTAAATCAAAATCAAAATCACAAAATAGGGAAAGAATGTCATGAACGTTGTACAAACTTTCCATTACATTGCATTGTTTCATATGAAGTCTGCATTTACCGCATTTCAAGACAAAAGTTGCATGCATCTGCATCCTTAAAAAATCATGTTAACTGCATAGATTTCCTACATCTAATATCCAGTCGTGTGGATTTGGGATGACCGACCCTCTCGATGAGTCGATCTCTTGCTTTCTCATAAGGGTGAACCCTTGGGTACTAGTACCCTCACCTCCAGAGGACTACATGTCCTCGCCATAAGAGGACTGCATGTCCTCACCTTCGTAGGGCTACACGCCCTCACCTTCAAAGGACCACACGTCCTCACCTTCAGAGGGCTACACGCCCTCGCCATCAGAGGACTGCATGTCCTCACCTTCAGAGGGCTACACGCCCTCGCCATCAGAGGACTGCATGTCCTCACCTTCGTAGAGCTACACGCCCTCACCTTTAGAGGACCACACGTCCTCACCTTCAGAGGGCTACACGCCCTCGCCATCAGAGGACTGCATGTCCTCACCTTCAGAGGGCTACACGCCCTCGCCATTAGAGGACTGCATGTCCTCACCTTCAGAAGGCAACACGCCCTCGCCATCAGAGGACTGCATACCCTCACCTTCAGAGGACTACATGTCCTCACCTTCGTAGGGCTACACGCCCTCACCTTTAGAGGACTACACATCCTCACCTTCAGAGGACTGCACGTCCTCACCTTGAGAGGACTACACGTCCTCGCCTTGAGAGGACTACATGTCCTCACCATCAGAGGGCTGCACGCCCTCACCTCCAGAGGACTACACTTCCACGCCTTGAGAGGGCTACCCGCCCTCGCCTTGGGTACTAGTTACCCTCACCTTCAGAGGACTACATGTCCTCACCTTCGTAGGGCTACACGCCCTCACCTTTAGAGGACCACACGTCCTCACCTTCAGAGGGCTACACGCCCTCGCCATCAGAGGACTGCATGTCCTCACCTTCGTAGGGCTACGCGCCCTCACCTTTAGAGGACCAGACGTCCTCACCTTCAGAGGGCTACACGCCCTCGCCATCAGAGAACTGCATGTCCTCACCTTTGAGAGGGCTGCACACCCTCACCTTGAGAGGACTACACGTCCTCGCCTTGAGAGGACTACACGTCCTCACCATCAGAGGGCTGCACGCCCTCACCTCTAGAGGACTACACGTCCTCGCCTTAAGAGTGCTACCCGCCCTCGCCTTGGGTACTAGTTACCCTCACCTTTAGAGGACTACATGTCCTCGCCAAAGAGGGCTACACGCCCTCACCTTGAGAGGACTACACGTCCTCGCCTTGAGAGGACTACACATCCTCACCATCAGAGGGCTGCACGCCCTCACCTCCAGAGGACTACACGTCCTCGCCTTGAGAGGGCTACCCGCCCTCGCCTTGGGTACTAGTTACCCTCACCTTTAGAGGACTACACGTCCTCGCCAACACAGGGCTGCACGCCCTCACCTTGAGAGGACTACACGTCCTCGCCTTGAGAGGACTACATGTCCTCACCATCAGAGGGCTGCACGCCCTCACCTCCAGAGGACTACACGTCCTCGCCTTGAGAGGGTTACCCGCCCTCGCCTTTGGTACTAGTTACCCTCACCTTCAGAGGACTACATGTCCTCACCTTCGTTTAGAGGACTACACATCCTCGCCTTCAGAGGACTGCACGTCCTCACCTTGAGAGGACTACACGTCCTCGCCTTGAGAGGACTACATGTCCTCACCATCAGAGGGCTGCACGCCCTCACCTCCAGAGGACTACACGTCCTCGCCTTGAGAGGGCTACCCGCCCTCGCCTTGGGTACTAGTTACCCTCACCTTCAGAGGACTACATGTCCTCACCTTCGTAGGGCTACATGCCCTCACCTTTAGAGGACCACATGTCCTCACCTTCAGAGGGCTACACGCCCTCGCCATCAGAGGACTGCATGTCCTCACCTTCGTAGGGCTACACGCCCTCACCTTTAGAGGACTACACGTCCTCGCCAACAGAGGGCTGCACGCCCTCACCTTGAGAGGGCTGCACATCCTCGCCAATAGAGGGCTGCACGCCCTCACCTTGAGAGGACTGCACGCCCTCACCTTTAGAGGGCTACGTGTCCTCATTTTCAGTGTGCTCCACATCTACACCTTAAGAGAATTTAAGGTCCTCTGTCCTTAAATGCTTAACCGAGACTTGCACTCCCGGTTAAGGGGCCAGTAGTTTCCTTTTAATGGTTCCTAGGCCACCCCCTGATATTAGAGGAGGGCCAACTGTGCGAGCACAACCAGAGAGGGAAGCTGTCACACAGCTACTATGCATACCGGGGCAAGATTTCACCCGTACCGCTGCAAAGAGACGAGTGCGGACCATGCGCACCAACATGACCACTCTTACACAGATATAGATGACATTGCTACTTAGCAACATTCTGCCCAGCGACCGCAATGCCAATCTCCCCCTGCAAAAGTATCAGTTGGTCTGTGCGTCCCGACATGGGTAAGTATGCATATGGTTCAACTGATTTCTGATACCATCTATTGTTTGCAGGGATCGCACCCACAAAGACACCCAGTGGACATGAAGAAGTCCAACAGGGCCCTGGGGTTTCCAGCTCTGGTTACGGGCCTCTGTCGGCCCTACAGGGCGCCCGTTCCCCCCAGCAAGTTCATGTCGTCGTGGCATAGGTATGTATGCACCTCCCCCAACTGATTTCTGATGTCATCTATTGTTCGCAGGGATTGTGCCCGCAAGACACCTAGTGGACCCGAAGAAGGCCAACAGGGTCTTGGAGTTGCCAGCTCTAAATACGGGTCTCTGTCAGTTCTACGGAGTGCCCGTCGCCCCAACAAGGTCATTAGGCCCCACATTAACCGGGCTTTCATCAAGAAGTACTGCGCCCCTAGACGGGCGCAGGGCGAGACACCACAGTAGCATTGGGATGGCCGGTAGCGGGCAATAGACGCACCGCCACCACCTTTAGAGTTCACCTCTGCTCATCCACAAAAAGGTTTTAGTATTGCCTACACCACATGGCCGACCAATAGGCGACCAAGTCCAAAGCCAAAGGTAAGCAAAGTACTAGGTCAGTGACCGACAAGTCCTAAGGCGTCCAGCTCAAGACGTTAAAGAAGCGCTACTAGGAGGCAACCTAGTACCTTTAGAATCTATGCTTGTTATTTGATCACTTTTTATAGTAGGACGCACCTAGTTGCTCACGATCCTGGGAATTTAAATAAAACAAGCGCAAGCTCGGAAGGTAGTCATACCTCACAAAATATATATATGTATGTTTAGGTAGTGAAAATACCTTAGATATGCATGTATGTAAACAAAAAAATACTTCACAAAATATATATATGTATGTTTAGGTAGAAAGATACCTTAGATATGCATGTATGTAAACAAAAAAACACTTCACAAAATATATATATATGTATGTTTAGGTAGAAAGATACCTTAGATATGCATGTATGTAAACAAAAAATACTTCACAAAATATATATATGTATGTTTAGGTAGAAAGATACCTTGAATATGCATGTATGTAGCAAAAATACTTCACAAAATATATATATGTATGTTTAGGTAGCAAGATACCTTGGATATGCATGTATATAGCAAAAATATCTCACAAAACATATATATGTTTTGGTAGCAAGATACCTTGGACACGCATGTATATAGCAAAAATATCTCACAAAACATATATATGTTTAGGTAGCAAAATACCTCAAAAAAACAAAAAAAAGAGAATAAGGAAAATATATATATATATATATACATATATATATATATATATATATATAATAAAGGTTGTCTAGCTAAAAAAACAACATGCTTTTGAAAAGAGATGACTTCCAACTTTTCTTTGAAAAAATTCACTGATCATAACTAGTTTTTGAAAAAATGTGTATGCACCTGAAGGGTGAATGCTGTGAAAATTTTCCCGGACGCCCAAAATGGACTCGGATGAATGCACAAATTGATAAAAGAACATATTTTGGAAATATTGGGTTGATTTAAAATAGAGGAAATGAATCCTGAGCCCTAGCATCACATGACCATAAAAATTTGACACTTGAGTGTCCACATAGGTGCATGCATGACCAGTTTTGCATAAAGTTTCCAAACCATCATTTTTGCATTTGTGTCATGGAAATAATGTGGGGCATCCCTTTTTATCCTTGAACCAAACCAAACCCTGACATGTATCATGTCTAGCCATTCTACAAGCCTTGAGCCAAAATCCTAACTCACCATAAACCTTGACCCAGGGTGAGAATGTCGATCCTTACCCTCGGAAGTAAAAAAGAAGAGAAGGAAAATTTCCAATCAAAGAATGGGAGAAAGTAAAAAAAAAAAGGAAGAAAAAGGAAGGAAAGAAAGTTCCTAATCAAAGAAGCAGAAGAGATGTGCAGAAAGGTCTTTTGACCAGACAATATCTGAACAATACAGAATTGTCACCAAATGAACAAAAGGAAGGAAAGGAAACCATGACCTAAAGTGGTCTTCTCCCTTTGATTACCAACCAAAATCCTGTGCGTCGGTGACTTGTTCGCCTCGCATCAAACAATAACAGAAAAGGAAAAAAGCCAAAAAAAATCATCATCGAAAGCCGAAAAACCTACCAAAAGAACCCATTTCCAAGGGGAGCCCTATTGATCCATGATCACCCATGTAATCTTTGATTTGATAGGAAATAATTCGCAAAGTCAAGTCGTGACATATCTATGGTTCGAAATTAGGATGAAACACTTACCTGTGCGAGGTTGATACACTTTGAGTGATTTTCTTCTATTTTAGTTGAACCCAGTGTTTCCTCTAAATGGTCATTTAGAAACGAAATGCTAACATCCAAAATCTCATTTATGGTTATGGGGGGGTTTCATCAGCAGATTCTCCTTCCCCGGTAGACGCATTGTTTTTCACTCAAAAAAGCATATGCTGCTCAAATCAGTTGGAATATTTGTCTCTTTACTAAAGCATGTTTGCATTTTAGTGGAGAAAACACCGAGACTTTTTCAAGTCTCACAAGTTATCCAGAACTACGGAGGTCTGAGTTCCTCATTTGAGGATACGTAGGAGCAAAAGCCTTGCTTTTGTCGACCACACCGCTTTTTGTTACCATGACCCAAGAGCTGGTAGCCCGCGGAGACACCTTACGGTTATCTGCACCTCGTCATTCAATGACCCCAAGTGTGATTGACGAGCAGAGGCCAATGTGGTCATCTGCGCCCTTTCCGAAGATGTCAGCATCTTTCGGTGGAGACTTTTTCAAGTCTCACAAGTTATCAAGAACTACGTAGGTCTGAGTTCCTCATTGGAGGATACGTAGGAGAAAGAGCCTCGCTTTTGTTGGCCACCTTCACAAGATCTGTCATACTGACTTTTGAGTCACGCTGACGGGCGGAAATACCCGAGTGGTTATCCGTATAAACATTATTTTTTGCTATCTGTAAGACGAAAAATCTGATAGCACGCAGAGACTAACGTCGTCTTCTGCGCCCTTCGTCAATCGCGGCCGACAAACCCGTTGACACGCAGAGATTTACGTCATCTTCCGCGCTCACAAGATCTGTCATACTGACTTTTGAGTCACGCTGACGGGCGGAAATACCCGAGTGGTTATCCGTATAAACATTATTTTTTGCTATCTGTAAGACGAAAAGCCTGATAGCACGCAGAGACTAACGTCGTCTTCTGCACCCTTCGTCAATCGCGGCCGACAAGCCCGTTGACACGCGGAGATTTACGTCATCTTCCGCGCTCACAAGATCTGTCATACTGACTTTTGAGTCACGCTGACGGGCAAAAATACCCGAGTGGTTATCCGTATAAACATTCTTTTTTGCTATCTGCAAGACGAAAAGCCTGATAGCACGCAGAGACTAACGTCGTCTTCTGTGCCCTTCGTCAATCGCGGCCGACAAGCCCGTTGACACGCGGAGATTTACGTCATCTTCCGCGCTCACAAGATCTGTCATACTGACTTTTGAGTCACGCTGACGGGCGGAAATACCCGAGTGGTTATCCGTATAAACATTCTTTTTTGCTATCTGTAAGACGAAAAGCCTGATAGCATGCAGAGACTAACGTCGTCTTCTGCGCCCTTCGTCAATCGCGGCCGACAAGCCCGTTGACACGCAGAGATTTACGTCATCTTCCGTGCTCACAAGATCTGTCATATTGACTTTTGAGTCACGCTGACGGGCGGAAATACCCGAGTGGTTATCCGTATAAACATTCTTTTTTGCTATCTGTAAGACGAAAAGCCTGATAGCATGCAGAGACTAATGTCGTCTTCTGCGCCCTTCGTCAATCGTGGCCGACAAGCCCGTTGACACGCGGAGATTTACGTCATCTTCCGCGCTCACAAGATCTGTCATATTGACTTTTGAGTCACGTTGACGGGCGGAAATACCCGAGTGATTATCCGTATAAACGTTCCTTTTTGCTATCTGTAAGACGAAAAGCCTGATAGCATGCAGAGACTGACATCGTCTTCTGCACCCTTTGTTCCCCCGGGGACAACAAGTCATTTGCATGCGAATATTTTATGGTCACCCGCGACTCTCGTCAACCGAGAGGAACGAAATTAGTGTCTTATCTTTACTTCCCTTTTACCTCCAATAAAAGACATGTAAAGAGGGGCAACTGTCATACCCTAATTTCGTCCGGGGACCTTTGCTTGGTGGCATGCAACTTGTGTTTGGTCATTTTGAGGTGCTTGGCACCCCTCATTAGACAATTTGTGAAGTTCCGTGACATGCCGGAAATCAAAAGAAAGTATTGATGCACAATCCGTAAGGTTCCGTGACACACCAGAAATCAAAAAGGAAGCATCGTTGCACAATTCGTGAGGTTCCGTAACATTCCATAAGTCAAAAAAGGGATGATTATGTAATCCGCAAGGTTCTGTAACATTACGGAAAGAAAACAAGTATCGTTACGAAATTCGTAAGTTTCCGTAACTTTACGAAAAAAGAATCACAAAAAAAAAGCCAAAGGGGGGTGTATTTAGTAAAATGGGGGTGCAAATAGTGATTTTTGAATCTGGGCTGTTCTAGAGGTTTCTGGGCAATTTCTTGCTTAAGGTTGAAGTAACCTAGCTCGCCTGGGCGAGCTGAGCTCGCCTGGGCGAGCTAGGTGGCCACCACACCCCCCGTTTTGTTGAAAAATGGGATTCCGGGGCTTCCGGGACACCCGTAATGCTTCTGTAAAATTCCCATAACTCTAAATAAGCATAATTAACTTAATATGGGTGAGACGGAAGAGAAAAAAAAGAAGAAAATCAAGTCCTATATGCTTCCGTAAGGCTTCCGTAACTTTTCCGTAAATTACGAAAGAAGGGGGGTGAACTTATCAAAATTGGGGGGGGTGCAAATAGCAATTTCGAAATTTTGAATTGGGCCTTCCAGAATGTTTTATGAAGCTGGGTTGCTTCTGGAGGAAGCATCCCAGCTCGCCTGGGTGGGCTAAGGTCGCCTGGGCGAGCTGGGCGGCAACCTCCTCCCCCTTTTTCCTATAAATAGGCTGAAGGGGGCGGTTCTAAGGATTCCTCAGCCCCCTGGCTATGTATTTCAGCTGTTTTGGATGAAAAAAATTGTTTCCGTGAAGAAAATCCAAGCCGAGGTGCTTCCGTAATGCTTCCGAGATGTTTCCGTAAGCAAATCCGTGAAGGTTTTCGTCCGTTCTTCACCGTCCTTCATCCGTTCTTCGTTCTTCAACGGGTAAGTTTTTGAATCCGAGACTTTCAATTCATTTCTTGTTTCTTAAGCTTTCATCTTTATTTCGTTCATTTTCGATTTCTTTTCTTTAACGCGCTTTTACCGTTTATTTAAGTCGTTTTCTCACCTAATAAATGATAAAATGAATTTCAACCGATCATTTGTGTTGTAATCTCATTTAATCACTTTTAAAACGAAATCTAATCGATCATTCACGCTATAACCTCGGTTAAACCAAAAAAAGTAAAATAATCAAAATATCTTGAAAAATAATAATAAAATAATCAAAATATCTTTGAATAAAATAACCAAAAAAATCAATCGGACGTTTTTCTTTGAAAGTTTCCTTGAATGAATTGATTAATAACCAAAGTGAAACTAAGACTAAAATCAACTCACAAATCAAGTTTTGTCCGAAAAATCACTAAAAACCGTTTTAAGGTCCAACGCCTTAAACGGTCCTCTTTGCTTTTATCGGTTAACATGGACCGTTCAAAAGCATAAAATCAACATGTGACTTTACCGCTTTTGCAAGAACTACGTAGGTCTGATTTCCTCATCGCAATTGAGGATATGTAGGAGCAAAAGCCCCGCTTTTGTCGACCACCCCGAGAGATCGTTAATGGTCCAAGTGCTTTAACGTTTCTCTCCTTTCAAAAACAAGAGATCGTTAATGGTCCAACGCCTTAACGTTTCTCTCCTTTCAAAATCAAAAGATCGTTTAATGGTCCAACACCTTAAATGACCTTTTTGTTCAATCAAAATATATCTTGCAAAAAGATAAAAAATAACTTAACCAAACACTTTGTTCCGAAAGAACTACGTAGGTCTAATTTCCTCATCACAATTGAGGAATACGTAGGAGCAAAGGGAAACACCCTTGTCGACCACAAAAAGATAAAAAATATAAAAAGGGTATAAAGGATATAAAGACATAAAAGGGAATGTAAAAATCAAAGTCATGTTTGCACATTCGATTAAAGGCTGTCGTCCCTTGTGACGGACGTGTGGGGTGCTAATACCTTCCCCGTGCGTAAATACAACTCCCGAGCCTTTCACTTAAAAGTTCGTAGATCGCGTCTTTTCCGGTTTTTCTGACGTTTTCCTCAAATAAACTTTGGTGGCGACTCCGCGCGTATTCCTTTCGTGGAACACGCATCCCGCGAGTCACGCGTCGCCCTCCCGCCGAAGGGTAGGTTGCGACATATAGCATACGTATTCCCGAGTCTTTCATCCCTATGAAATGTTGTCGAAGTATTGGCGATCAAAATTGCCATTCCTTGGATTACCGGGTTGAACCAAGCTCATTCCTTGGACTACACGTCCTCGCCTTCAGAGGCTTCACACCCTCACCTTTAGAGGACTACACGTCCTCACCCTCAGAGGGCTGCACGCCCTCGCCTTCAGAGGACTCCACATCTACGCCTTCAGAGAACTCAAGGTCCTCCGCCCTTAATGCTTAATCGAGGTTTGCGCTCCCAGGTGAGGGGCTAGTAGTTTGCTTCATTCAATTCCTGGGCCACCCCCCAATATTGGAGGGTGACCAACTGTGCAAGCGCAACCAAAGAGGGAGGCTATCATGCAGTTACTATGCATACCGGGGCAAGATTTCGCTTAGACCACTACAGGGAGACGAGCGCAGATCATTCGCACCACCACAACTCTGATCTCCCCTTGCCGAAGTTTCAGTTGGGATCGCGCCCACAAGACACCCATTGGACCAAGAGAAGTCCAACAGGGCCCTGGGGTTTCCAACTCTGGTTACGGGCCTCTATCAGTCCTACAGGGTGCCCGTCCCCCCCAGCAAGGTCATGCCATCGTGACATAGGTAAGTATGCACATGGCTCAACTGATTTCTGATGTCATCTACTGTGTGTAGGGATCGTGCCCGCAAGACACCCAGTGGACACGGAGAAGTCCAACAGGGTCCTGGGGTTTCCAGCTCTGATTACGGGCCTCTGCCAGTTCTATGGAGTGCCCATTGCCCCCAGCAAGGTCATCAGGCCCCCTACTAACCGAGCTTTCATCAAGAAGTACTGCGCCCCAAGGCAGGCACAGGGCGAGACACCACAAATGAATAGAGAAGCGATGGGGAATAAGTGGAAATTAAGCACAAGTAGTAAACCCAAACCCTCTAATATCAACAAAATCAACCAAGGCTTCAACCCAAATCAAGTCCTCAGAACAAGACCTCATTTATTCAACTTCATTTCTCTTTTTTTTTTTCATTTTTGTTGAAACAGTACGAATTTGCAATAGTTGAAAGTATTTTGAATTTTTGAAGATTAAAGCAAGAATTAGGCAATATATATATACATCAAGCATGACCAAAATAAAACATTAAGCATGGTTAAAAATCATAACTTCCAATGAAACATACCCCCCCACACTTATTCCCAAAACAATTCCAAAGCTCCAAAATTCCTTAAGGGTACGGTGATATCATGGTTTTTCACTTAAGGCTTGTAGTGAGCTTCAAAACAAGGAAAGGGAAACATAGGCTCAAAAGGGCTATCAAAGGAATTAATTCAAGGTAGGTTCATTTGGCTAGAGGCTAATAAGAATAAAATGCCTAAATCATCTCCCAACATGCATGTGAACCAAGAAGTATCAACAAGAGTCAAGCCAAGGCTATTGTGCAAGCAATCAATGGGGCAAAGCAGACCGAATAAAATAAACAATGATGGCTCAAAATCTCACCAATGGTAAATCTATCACTATCACTTTCAATTCGACCTTTCATAACTAACTTGACATGTATAGAAGGCAAGGATTTCAATTCACAAAATGCCAAGAATCTCCTATTTCGAAAACAATTACCCATTTCCTGAACATAACCCAAAATTCAAAGAGAAACATGCAATGTTGTACACAAAACATAAAACCAACATCACAAATTTAACCTAGAAAAACAAAACTCAAACAAAGAACAATCTCCCCCCTGCCACACTTAAACAACACATTGTCCTCAATGTGGCACTATCACCATATTCAAAGCAATCAGATCAATCAATAAAATTGGACAAGTGCATCAAAAGTAAAGAAGGAGACAGAAAAAAAGAAGAACTCCCTAAGTCATGGTGGAGGAAAAGTAGGGTGGAGTAAGGAAGTCTCTTCCACCACTACGTCCACTAAAGAAGGGTTTGTGAGGAATGGCTTAAGTCGGTGTCCATTGACCTTGAAGCCTTTGTTTGTGGAGTCACTTTTGATCTCAACTGTACCATAAGGAAAAACATTAGTAACAAAAAAATGACCAATCCACTTAGACCTCAACTAACCACTCATGAGTCCAAGCCTAGAATTATACAATAACACTTTTTGCCCAACCATGAAGTCCTTCTTAATTATCATGCTATCATGGAACTTCTGGGTCTTTTCTTTGTAGAACTTGGCATTCTCATATGCTTCAAGGCGGATCTCATCTAACTCACTCAGTTGCAACTTTCTTTCCTCACCAGCTTGATCCATAGAGAAGTTGCAGGTCTTTATTGCCCAGTATGCTTTGTGCTCAATCTCCACTAGAAGATGACATGCCTTTCCAAAGACAACCCGATAAGAAGACATTCCTATGGGTGCTTTGTAGGCAGTCCTATGTGCCCAAAGAGCATCATCAAGCCTGGTACTCCAATCTATCCTTCTTGGTTGCACAATCTTCTCTAAAATTCTCTTGATCTCCCTGTTAGAAATTTCTGCCTGTCCATTGGTTTGGGGGTGGTATGGTGTGCATACCCTGTGTACAACCCTGTACTTTTAAAGCAAGGCATGCATTGATTTGTTGCAAAAATGGGTTCCTTGATCACTAACGATTGCTTTAGGTACTTCAAACTTGCAAAACAGATTAGATCTGACAAAATCTACAACAACCTTAGCATCATTAGTTCTAGTGGGCTTGGCTTTCACCCATTTTGAAACATAATCAACTACAAGGAGAATATAAACATAACCAAAAGAGATAGGAAAAGGGCCCATGAAATCCATGCCCCAGACATCAAACACCTCACAGAATAGCATGGGTTGCTGAGGCATTTGTTGTCGCCATGTAAGTGCACTTCTTGCTTTCTGACACTGCTCACAAGTGCTACAAGTCTTCCACGCATCTTTAAAAATGGTGGGCCAATAAAAGCCACAGTCAAGCACTTTGCGAGCTATCCATTGAACACCCAGATGACCTCCCGATGCGGAAGAATGACAAAACTACAGGACTGAGTCAGTCTCATGATCTGGATTGCCTCGTCTAATGACCTGATCACTGCACAATTTCCACAAGTAGGGGTCATCCCAAATAAAATGCTTAGCATCACTTTTAATTTTATCTTTTTGTGCCTTAGATGCTAAGGGAGGAAAAACAGAAGCAACTAAATAATTTACAATATTAGAAAACCCGGGAGTAGAAAAAGAATAAAAAATACTATACAATATATACGAAAGATCATCCGGGAAATCATCCCGAATGGGTGAGTCCTCATCAGACACATGTTCGATCCGACTAAAATGATCAACAACTAAATTTTGTGCTCCGCTCCTATCACGGATCTCCAAGACAAACTCTTGGAGCCAGAGCATCCATTGGATCAACCTAGGCTTTGAATGAGCCTTCTTCAACAAGTACTTTAGAGCTGCATGGTCAGTATAAACAATAATGCGTGTACCAAGCAAATAAGAATGAAATTTTTCAAGAGCAAAAACTATTGCTAGTAGCTCTTTCTCAGTAGTAGTATAATTCGCTTGGGCAGCATCTAAAGTCCTAGAAGCATAATATATCACCCTAGGCAATTTATCAATTTTCTGAGCAAGGACAGCCCCCAATGCATAATTTGATGCATCACACATAAGCTCAAAAGGGGCTGTCCAGTCGGGTGCCTGGATGATGGGGGTGGTAGTCAGTGCTCTTTTGAGGCAATCAAAAGCCTCTTTGCATTTATCATTAAAGTCAAACTCCACCTCCTTTTGCAACAAGTTGGATAGTGGAAGTGCTACTTTGCTAAAATCTCTTATAAACCGCTTGTAGAATCCTGCATGACCAAGAAAAGATCGCACCTCTCGCACGCAAGAGGGGTAAGGCAAATGTGAAATAACAAAATTTTTTGCAGGATCTACTTCAATGCCCTTATTGGAAATAATGTGGCCTAAAACTATACCTTGCTCAACCATAAAATGACATTTTTCAAAATTTAGGACAAGGTTAGTTTCAATGCATCTATTCAAAACCTTTTCCAGACTATCCAAACAAACATCAAAAGGGGATCAATATACAGTGAAATCATCCATAAACACCTCTATGAAATTTTCTAAAAAATCACTGAAAATACTGATTCTACACCGCAGGAAGGTATCAGGGGCATTGCACAGGCTGAAAGGCATCCTCCTATAGGCAAAAGTGTCGAAGGGGCAGGTGAATGTGGCCTTGTCCTGATCCTCAGGAGCAATAGTGATTTGCATATATCCAGAAAAACCATCAAGGAAACAATAGTGAGATTTACCTGCCAGGCGTTCAAGCATCTAGTCAATGAATGGCAGGGGAAAATGGTCCTTTTTGGTAACCTGGTTTAGCCTCCTATAGTCGATGCAGACTCTCCAACTGTTCTGCACCCGAGTAGGAATCAGCTCCTCCTTCTCATTTTTTATCACGGTGAGGCCGGTTTTCTTCGGGACTACTTGGACGGCACTCACCCATTGGCTATCGGAGATAGGATAAATGATTCCAGCTTGCAAAATCTTGGTTACCTCCTTCTTCACTACATCAATAATCACCGGGTTGAGTCTTCTCTGTGGCTGTCTCACAGGTTTAGCTCCATCCTCTAAATTTATCCGATGCATACATATGGATGGGCTAATACCAGGAATGTCCGCCAGGGTCCAGCCTATAGCCTTCTTATGCTTCTTGAGAATTGATAACAACTTCTCCTCTTGCTCATCAGCAAGGGAGGCAGATATAATTATTGGAAAACTTTTTCCATCATCCAAGTAAGCATATTTAAAATTTGATGGCAAAGGCTTCAATTTTGGTGTGGGCGGCTGTATAGTGGTAGAAAGAGATGGTTTCTCAGCCTGTACCTCATAAAGAAAGTCAGAGGTATATGAACTTCCTGAAGCATGGTTAGTTCTATCTGACTCTAGAAAATCAATATCAAGAGGTAAAACATCACCAGACATGTAATCAATATCAAATTCAGATTCACTCTCAGCATCAAATTCAGACATATGATCAAATACAAATTCAGATTCAATGCATGAAGAGTGACAGGCATGCAGATTAGAATGAAGATCAGTCATGTATTCATCAACAATATGGTCAATTATTTCAGCACGGAATACAGAAAGATCTTCAGATGGGTGTTTCATAGCATTGAGAATATTAAAATGAAGAGTTATATCACCAAACTCCATATTTAGTGTGTCTACATATACATCTATCTTAGTTCTAGCAGCTTTCATAAAAGGTCTGCCTAGAATGATGGGAACTGATCCTTGAGAAAATCCCTCTTCCATATTCAAAACATAAAAATCAACAGGGAAAATCAGTTCACCAACTCTAACTAAGACATCCTCTATGAAACCAGCAGGATAGGCAACACTTCTATTAGCTAAATGAATCACCACATCGGTTGATTGCAATGGACCAAGAGATAGAGAATTAAAAATAAACAAAGGCATAACACTAACAAAAGCTCCTAAATCTAGCATGGCATTGTCAAACTTATTGTTCCCTATAATACAAGGTATGCAGAATTGTCATACCCTAATTTCGTCCGGGAACCGTTGTTTGATGGCATACAACCTTTGCTTGACCACTTAGAGGTACTTGGCACCCATCGTTGCACAATACGTGAAGTTCCGTAACATGCCGAAAATCAAAGGGAAGCGTTGTTACACAATCCGTGAGGTTTCGTAACATGCCGAAAACCAAAAGGAAGCATTGTTACGCCATCCGTGAGGTTCCGTAACATTCTGAAAGCCAAAAAGGGGATGATTACGTAATTCGTAAGGTTCCGTAACATTACGAAAGGAAAACAAGTATCGTTAATTTCCGTAACGTTACGGAAAAAGAATCAGCAAAAAATGCAGGGGGTGTATTTAGTAAACAGGGGGGTGCAAATAGCATCCAAGCCACTTGGGCCTTCCAGGATGTTCCTCCAGAAGGCGGTTGCTTCTGGACGAAGCAACCTAGCTCGCCTGGGCGAGCTGGGTGGCAAGCTCCTCCCCCATTTTCCTATAAATAGGGGGAGGAGTGAAGGAGAAAAATGTTCAGCCCTCCTAGTATCTTGGGATCACTTGAAATTAGTGAAAAAAATCATTTTTGTGAAGAAAATCCAAGCCGAGGCGCTTCCGTAACGCGTCGGAAACGTTTCCGTGGGAGATTTCGTGAAGATTTTCCATCGTCTTTCGTTCGTTCTTCATCGTTCTTTGGTCTTCCACCGGTAAGTTCCCGAAATCAAACTTTTTAATTCATTCTATGTACCCTTGGTGGTCCCCACTTGTTTCGTGTACTTTTATTTTCATTTCATTTACTTTCCGTACCCCTTTTGACGTGCTTTAGTCATTTATTTAAGTCATTTTCTTGCCTAATCAAAAAATAAAATAAATTTCCACCAATCATTTGAATTGTAACATCCGTTAATTTCTGTTAAAATGAAATCCGACCGTTCGGTCATCCCATAACCACGTTGGAAACCCAAAAAGAGGTAAAATAATAATATAATAATCAAAAAATATCTTTTAGTAAAATAAAACAAAAAAATCAATTGGACATTTCTCTTTGGGATTTTTCTTTCTTAATTGAATTGGCTAATAATTAAAGTAAAACTAAGGCTAAAATTGACTCACGAAATCAAGCTTTGTCCGCAAAAATCATTAAAAAACGTTTTAAGGTCCAACGCCTCAGCTTTTGTCACCAAGTAAAATGGATCATTTTAAGGTCCAACGTCTTAAATGGCCACCTTCCAAGTAAAAAGAATCACTTGATTCGCCCCTTTCGAAAGAACTACGTAGGTCTGATTTCCTCTTCGATGGAGGGCACGTAGGAACAAGAGCCTCGCTTTTGTCGACCTCAAAAAATAAAAAAAGAAATAAAAGTTTAGATACATAGTTTCACACAATTCTAATCTAAGGTTGTTGTCCTTTGGGACAAACGTGAGAGGTGCTAATACCTTCCTCAAACGTAAATACAACTCCCGAATTTGGAATATTCTTCATGACTGGTTTCCTTTGGTTTTTCTAACGTTTTCCTTTCAATAAATGTTAGTGGCGACTCCGTGCATTTTCCTCCTTTGGAAGACGCACCCGTGAGCCTCGCCTCGCTCGCCCGCAAAAGGGTAGGTTGCGACAGTTGGCAACTCCACCGGGGACTGTTTTTGTGATTTAGGCATATTTTAGGAAAGTGTGGAATTGTGAAACTTTGTGTGTGCATTTTTTTTGAACTGTGTAAATATAATAAATGCTGTTTTTTCCACATTTTTACACTGCATTCTAAGCACCCACGGGTTTGAGTAAAAAGGGGCCCTATACCCGGGTCCATGGAAATCTAAGGAGTGGAGGTGAATCTATGGTCATGCTAGGTCTTCGACTTGCTTGATAATAGTGAAACCTCGTCTAGAGCTTTCTCTCTTTATAATGTGTGGTCGCTGGTATTCCATACCACTGCAATATTATTATCTTGGGTGATGATACCTCTAGAAAACAGCCATGTGAGATATGGATCGTTGGGAGTAGTTATAAGAGACCCCTAGATATTATCCTATAGGTCCCCAAATAGGGGCATGGAGCAAGCACGCTCTGTGCCATTTGTTCTCATGCATTCTTCTGCGAATAGCACATAAATTATAGTTTTGCTGTATATCTAGTGATATCTTGTCTCTTTAGAGTAACGCGTCACCTTTTAATGCATACGCTAGGGCACCTAGAACGTAGTATTAAAAAGATGGAATTTTTTCGGTCTCGTATATGTAAATTACCACTTGCTTTTCTTTTCGTTTCATGCATGTGCATTGAATCATTCTTATCAGAGCCTTGATTCACCACTTTTTAGGTAAAGGATGGGGACAAATCAAATCGGAAAAAGATTCTATCAAGTCAAGATTAAGGGCCTAGATGTCACCAGCCTTAAGGAGTTGGGACGGTTGATGGGACCCCTCCAGAGGCAAGCCTTCCGCAAGGCGTACGAAAAGATTTTAGATTTGACCATAGCGGAGGTATTTACAGAAGCCGTTGTATCCCTCACCCAATACTATGACCAGCCATTGAGATGCTTCACGTTTGGGAACTTCCAAATAGTATCGACTGTTGAAGAATTTGAGGAGATTCTAGGATGTCCTCTTGGGAGAAGAAAACCGTATCTTTTCTCCGGGTTTCTTCCCTCCTTGAGCAAGATTGCAGCTGTGGTCGGGGATTTAGCGAGAGAGTTGGATCGTATAAAGCAAACTCGAAATGGTGTAGTGGGCCTACCGCAGAAATACTTGGAAGGCAAGGCAAGGGATATGGTGAATCAAGAGGAGTGGGTCCCGTTTGCGGATGTACTTGCTTTGCTAATCTCTGGGGTTGTCCTCTTTCCAAACATGGACAGTTTGGTGGACCTAGTCGCGATTGATGCTTTCCTTGCATATCACCATAGAAAGGAGAGCCCGATGGTAGCTATCTTGGCGGACTTATTTGATACATTTGACCGAAGGTGCGAGAAGAACAATGCACGGATTGTATGTTGCTTACCCGCTCTTTGTGTGTGGTTGGTTTCGCACCTATTCCAACAAGACATAAGGCACCCGTGTCCGCTCCAAAGTTATCGCTCGTGCGTCGAAAAGAGAAGAGTAGATTGGGACCAATACTTGGCTGGGATAAGAGGCAGAACAATCAACTGGTTTCCTCGATGGAAGGAAGGAAAGGAGGGAGTTCTCTTCTCATGTGGGGACTACCCAAACATTCCGTTGATAGGGACGAGGGGTTGTATTAACTACAATCCTGCACTTGCTATAAGACAGTTAGGGTACCCCATGAGGGGAGCACCGACGGAAGAGAGCCTCTCGCCTTTCCTTGCGAGAGATTTCAGTGCACAAAGTTTCAAGATTGTACAAAGAGTCCACAAGGCGTGGGAAAGCCCGTTAAGGAAAGATAAAGAACTTAGGGGCATCCGTAATGGCATCATCGGTGGTTATCATGAATTGTTAAGAGTTCATACACGAGGGTTAGATTGGCTCTCCAAGTTGAAAATTATCAATGAGGAGAACTTCGAAGCTCCGGAAGAGGATGAAGAAGTCCAAGCTCTAAAAACAGAGCTAGGAAAGGCAAGACTCGCCAAAGAAAAATTCAAGTTAGTCGCTACAGACATCCGGAAAAAGTGTGCCAAGTTACAAGAAGAAAATGCAGCTACCGCAAGAGCCCTTGAACAAGAAACCAAGAGGGCTCGCAAGGAAGAGCATGGCCGAGATAAATTCTGAGGAGCTTTGTGGGGCATCAACAATTAGCTCAAGCTCCGGAGAGAGGATAGAGACCAGTCACGAGTACATGGCATGGTCTTAAAGGAGGAGTTAGCTGCCTGCTCAAGATCCAAGAGGAGTTTGGCCCAACACTTAGAAGCCACGGAGCAAAGCATGCTAGCTATAATAGGGCAGTACAAAGAAGAGTTAAACCAGTCTTTGACCCATGAACAAAAACTTGTAGAGGACTTCGCACAAGCATACACCGAGAAGGAAGCAAGAGGGAGGGTGATTGATTCATTGCATCAAGAAGCGACCATGTGGATGGATAGGTTCGCCTTGACCTTAAATGGAAGTCAAGACCTCCCGTGACTACTAATCAATTAATGTCAACACATGATAGTTTTGATGGCCCATATAGTTAGAAACTATTAGGTTCTGTTGTAACACTTTTGTATGATCTTGGCTAGATAAAAAGCTTTTGTTCCTTTTTTATAAAAAGAGAAGTTCTGAAACTCATCACGTTGTCTAAAAAGGCCTTGAGGTGGATCCAAGTGCTCTGATCATTCATTAGCATATTCATAATTTGGTGGCATGCTCACCACTATTTGTTTCTTTAGGGAACTCACCATAAATAAAAAAGTG
Source organism: Glycine soja (assembly GCF_004193775.1). Classification (NCBI taxonomy): domain Eukaryota; kingdom Viridiplantae; phylum Streptophyta; class Magnoliopsida; order Fabales; family Fabaceae; genus Glycine; species Glycine soja. The sequence goes on along the minus strand of NC_041014.1, from coordinate 9,223,324 downwards.
CAAAGGCACCCCTATAACACCCGATCCAAAAGTAAGATGGATAACGAAGAGGGAGTGCAAGAACAGATGAAGGCCGACATGTCGGCCTTAAAAGATCAGATGGCTTCTATCACGGAAGCCATGCTAAAGATTCAAAAATCAATAGAAGATAATGCTATAGTGGCCGCTTCCAATACAGCTAGGGAAGCCGAACCGGTGCTACGGCCCGCAATAAACTTGGGCCGAAACAGAAACGCGACGGGTTTCAATCGGAGGTATAGTCCTCAAGCCTACCCTTATGGTTTGCCTCCAGACTTCAGTCCCCGTACCGCTCCAGACGATTTGAGCCAAGCCCCTACCTTCGAGGGGCAGCTCCCTCCTGGTGCCAACTATCCTCAGTAGGAAGATGATGAAGGAGATGCCCACTTAGGCCCTCTACTTCCCCTCAAGGAACCTGCCCCCCATGAGTTGCCCCAACCAAACATAATCTGCCATGCCCTGTCTCCATCCGCACCCGTTAAGGAACTCGTTCCCTCTTCAAAAGACAAGGGAAAGATCGATCTGCTTGAAGAGAGGTTGAGAGCGGTGGAAGGCCTCAACAATTATCCTTTCTCGGATTTAGCCGATCTGTGTCTGGTACCTGACACCATTATTCCTCCCAAGTTTAAAGTACCAGATTTTGATAAATACAAAGGGACGACGTTTCCAAAGAGTCATCTTCGGATGTATTGCCGAAGGATGGGGGCATATTCCACAGACGAAAAGCTGTTAATGCATTTCTTTCAAGACAGCTTAGTTGGAGCAACAGTAGCGTGGTACATAAATCTGGAAGCCTCTCAGGTCCGGTCATGGAAAGACTTGGCAACTGCTTTCATTAGGCAGTACCAATACAACACGGATATGGCTCCCGATCGGAACCAACTTCAGAGCATGAGCAAACGGGAACATGAGTCCATCAAGGAATATGCTCAAAGGTGGAGAGACCTAGTAGCCCAAGTCATCCCACCCATGACTGAGAGGGAAATGATCACGATCATGGTAGATACGCTGCCTACGTTCTACTACGAGAATATGATAGGATATATGCCAGCCAACTTTGCAGACCTTGTCTTCGCCAGAGAAAGAATCGAGTCTGGACAAAGGAAAGGCAAGTTTGAATACGCCTCTAACGCTGGCCCCAATAGCAATAGAAGGGCCCCAATGGTGGGCACACAGAAAAAGGAAGGGGATACCCACGCGGTCACCACCGCCCCAACGTGGATGAAAGCTCCCCAAAATGCTCAAAACTCATACCAACACAACCACCTGAAATTTTCGATTCGAGCCAGAAGTCCCCTCCCAACTCAAGTAGAAGGGCCTGCCACAATAGAAAAAATGCCTGCACAACACGCGGCTCCAGCCACACCCCGACCAGCCAATAATACGACTCCTGGCATGAGCTATAACAATACACGACACCCCCCGAGAGACGAGTTCTCTCCTATTCCCATGGCGTATTCTAAGTTATGGCCCTCATTATTGCAAAACCATTTGGTGGTGGCCATACCTGGGAAGGTCTTCCAGTCACCATACCCCAAGTGGTACAACTCAAATGCCACGTGCGCATACCATAGTGGAGTCCTCGGACACAACATTGATTCTTGCTTGCCATTCAAGTATAAGGTGCAACACCTAATAAATGCCGACTGGCTATCATTTCAAGAAGAGGGCCCCAATGTTAAGACCAATCCACTAGCCAGTCATGGAGGAGCTAGCGTAAACGCCATCAAAAAGGATAGGCCGTCAGGGTCAAAGAGATTAGAAGATGTGGCTACATCCAGAAGATTCATCTATCAGTCGCTGCAGGCAGCATGCATGGTCTCTCGTGGCAGAGACAAAAGCGACGAATGTCTGTTTCATCTTGGGGAATCACACGACATGGAAACCTGCCCCGCGGTGTAAGAGCTGCTCCAACGGCTCATGGTTTGGGGGCAGCTTGAAGTGTCCGAGGGAGATAGGGAAGAACCGCAGGTTTGCACGTAATCGGCAGAAAGGAAGGCTCCCCCAACCCTTAAAGCCCTGGTAATATGTTTCACTAGGAATGTGACCGGCTCCAGGTCCGAGTACCCCCCGACAGTGCCCAAGCCGATGCCATTTTCCTATCAAAGCAATAAGGCCGTCCCGTGGAAATATACCCCTCCCGCTTTTGCAGAAGGGGCTGCAACCGAGGTTGACTCTTTGTCAGCCAAAGTGACCAACATTACCGGCCTTAGTGGCGTAACCCGCAATGGTCGGGTGTTCGATCCCCCTCACTCGACAGAATTGCCCTCCAAGTGGAAAGCACCCATGATCCAGGAGTCCGCAGGCGCGGCCACCCCCTCAAAAGAAGTGGATCCCCCGGTAGTAAAGGGAGCTGAAAAGAAGGAAGGTCTCCAAGGAAAGGCGGTGACCTTGGAAGAGGCTCCTGAGTTCCTTCGTCTCATCCAACAAAGTGAGTTTAAAGTAGTTGAGCAATTGAATAAAACTTTAGCAAGGATCTCTTTGCTCGAACTGCTCATAAACTCTGAGCCTCATTGTGCACTATTGGTAAAGGTCCTCAATGAAGCCCACGTAGCACACGACATCTCAGTCGAGGGTTTTGAAGGCATTGTTAATCACATAACTACTAATAACTATATCGCGTTCGCAGAGAAGAGATTCCGGTTGAGGGGAGAGGGCACAACAAGGCTCTACATGTGTCTGTCAGATGCATGGACCATGTCATCGCTAAGGTACTCATCGACAATGGTTCAAGTTTAAATGTGATGCCAAAGACCACCTTGTAAAAACTTCCTTTTAATGTGTCACGTCTAAAACTGAGTTTGATGGTAGTACGAGCCTTCGACGGTAGTCGGCGGGAGGTGATGGGGGAAATTGACATCCCCATTCAGATAGGGCCCCACACTTGCAATGTGGTTTTCCAAGTGATGGACATAAATCCCGCCTACTGCTGCCTTTTGGGGAGGCCATGGATTCATGCGCTAGGAGTGGTCCCTTCAACGCTTCACCAGAAATTGAAATTCGCGATTGGTGGACTCTTGGTGATAGTGTCAGGCGAAAAGGATATGTTGGTAAGCTGCCCCTCCTCAGCACCATATGTAGAGGCAGCGGAGGAATCATTGGAAACAGCTTTCCAATCCTCCGAGGTGGTAAGTTGTGCCTCTATGGAAACAAGTCCATTGCTACCTTGTCTCTCTAATGCGACCCTGATGGTGGCGCGGGTAATGCTCAGGCAAGGTTATGAGCCCGGAATGGGGCTGGGCAAGGACAACCATGGGAATGCCGATGTGGTTGACATTAGGGGTAACCCGTACAAATATGGGCTGGGGTATGAACCCGGGAAACCTGGAAGAAGGAATGCACCATCAAGACTCCGGGCAGATAGGGCATGGCTCGGTCATGTTAGCCAGTGTTTCACAAGTGTCGGGATAATGTTCGAGGAAAAGGTGGCGGCAATAGGAGAGAAGGCTCTACAAGATCCGCAAAGTTTCGTGCGACCGTGCCATCCCAATTTCCAAGTGGGGAACTGGTGCGTGATGAGCCAGTCAGAAGTCTATATCGCTGATTCAATGTAATTGGAGGCTATTGATTCCTTTCTCATTTGTTTTGTGAAACCTACCTTATTAAATAACAAAGAGATCTTGTTTCATCTATTCTTGCGATTCCACCTTTTCTCATATCATTTTTCATGTTTTTGTTTTTTGTCTTGAATGGTATAGATGTGAGGATCGATCCTTTGAGGATCCTAACAACAAGGGTTTGATAATCGATTTTGACCGAGAAGTAAGTCAAACAATAAACGAAGAAGAGGAAGAGGACGTCCTTTCACGAGAGTTTGAGAGATTGATCGCTCAGGAAGAACACGAAATGAAGCCTCACCAAGAGGAAACCGAACTGATAGACTTAGAGACCGGAGAGGGAAAGAAAGAAGTAAAAGTAGGAACCGGCATGACCACACCTATCCGCCAAGGTTTGGTAACCCTTCTTGAAGAATATCAAGACATCTTCGCATGGTCGTACCAAGACATGCCAGGTCTAGGCCTCGACATTATGCAGCATAAGTTGCCATTGAATCCTGGGTCTTCCCCGGTTAAACAAAAATTACGAAGGATGAGACCCGAAATGTCTTTGAAAATTAAAGAAGAAGTGAGAAAGCAGTTCGATGCGGGTTTCTTGGCTGTGGCTCGATACCCGGAGTGGGTAGCCAATATTGTCCCGGTCCCAAAAAAGGATGGCAAAGTGTGAATATGCGTAGACTCTCGGGATTTAAACCGAGCCAGTCCTAAAGACAATTTTCCCTTACCACACATTGATATACTAGTAGATAATACGGCCAAGTTCGCCCTTTTCTCATTTATGGATGGTTTCTCAGGGTTTAACCTGATAAAAATGGCACCCAAAGATGTGGAGAAGACTACTTTCGTCACCCTATGGGGGACGTTTTGCTATAAAGTGATGGCCTTCGGGCTAAAAAATGCTGGGGCAACCTATCAACGTGCCATGGTAGCTTTATTCCACGACATGATGCATAAGGAGATAGAAGTCTATGTAGATGACATGATTGCCAAATCTCGAACCGAGGACGAACACCTCGTCAATCTGCGTAAGCTGTTTGGAAGGCTGCAGAAATACCAACTGAAACTAAACCCCGCCATGTGCACCTTCGGGGTAAAGTCGGGAAAGTTGTTGGGATTTATCGTGAGCCAGAAAGGGATAGAGATAGATCCCGAGAAAGTGAAGGCCATTCTTGAAATGCCAGAGCCACGCACGGAGAAGCAGGTTCGAGGTTTCCTGGGCAGGTTGAATTACATCGCGAGATTTATCTCGCAACTCACCCCTACCTGCGAGCCCATCTTCAAACTATTGCGTAAAAACCAGGCGTTCTGTGGAATAGCAACTGCCAAGAGGCCTTCAAAAAACTCAAGCAGAGCCTTGCGAACCCCCGGTGCTCATGCCACCTGTAACAGGAAGACTTCTCTTCTTGTACATGACTGTATTAGACGAGTCTGTGGGGTGCGTGTTAGGTCAGCACGATGACTATGGGAAGAAGGAATAAGGCATTTACTATTTAAGCAAGAAGTTTACCACCTGTGAGATGAATTACTCGATGTTGGAAAGGACGTGCTGCACCTTGGTATGGGCATCACATCGTCTTAGGCAGTACATGCTCAGTCATACCACTTGGCTTATTTCCAAAATGGATCCCGTGAAATACATCTTTGAGAAACCGGGCCTCACGGGACGAATCTCTAGGTGGCAGGTACTACTATCTGAATTTGATATTGTGTATGTCATCCAAAAGGAGATAAAGGGAAGTGCCTTAGCAGATTATTTGGCCCAATAACCCCTCCAAGATTATCGGCCGATGCACCCTGAGTTCCCGGATGAAGACATCATGGCCCTATTCGAAGAGAAGCAGACACACGAGGATATAGACAAATGAATTGTTTGTTTCGATGGGGGCATCTAATGCTTTGGGCCATGGAGTAGGGGCAGTCCTTGTATCCCTAGATGATCAATGTATTCCTTTCACGGCCAGGCTAGGTTTCGATTGTACCAACAATTTGGCCGAATATAAAGTGTGCGCCATTGGGATTCAAGCAGCCATTGATGTTAGTGCTTAGCTTTACTTAGTTTTAAAAGATTGGCTAAAATTTTGTTAAAACATAAGCACTTAGACAATGAAGGAAAGCTGGAGTTGCTGCACATGATGTCTAACATTATGTCAAGGAATCAGATTGGGCTGCACAATGCACAAGGCAAGATAAAATGTCAAATGAAGAATTGAAGCTGCAGGATCCACGATGTTGGATACAATGTCCAGGACATCCTGCCCGCAAATACTGGACACATAAATCTGTTATATCTTTAACAGATTAATGTGCAGTCAGCAACAAATTAGGCGCTATATCTTTAGGAACGAATTAAAAGATAATTAAAGTTTGAATTACAAACTTGAATAGTTTCGTTCAGGGATTAGAGATTGAAGATAAAAACTAAAAGATAAAACTTTATCTTTTAGATCTTTAAGTGCAGATTTTTCAGGAGAATGATAGATCTCATCCAGCGCAAGGTGTTGCAGCCCAGATACGCACACTGCTATATAAACATGAAGGTTGCACGGGTTCTGCACCAAGTCCGAGATTGAAGAGTTATTTTGTGAGTTTTGGGACTTGAGTGTTTTGTGAGCCACCTTGATGTTACCCTAACATCAAGTGTTGGACCTGAGTGTGTAGAGTTGATCTCTATTGTTCAGAGAGCAATCTCTGGTGTGTCTTTGATTTATTTGTAAACACGGGAGAGTGATTGAGAGGGAGTGAGAGGGGTTCTCATATCTAAGAGTGGCTCTTAGGTAGAGGTTGCATGGGTAGTGGTTAGGTGAGAAGGTTGTAAACAGTGGCTGTTAGATCTTCGAACTAACACTATTTTAGTGGATTTCCTCCCTGGCTTGGTAGCCCCCAGATGTAGGTGACGTTGCACCGAACTGGGTTAACAATTCTCTTGTGTTATTTACTTGTTTAATCTGTTCATACTGTCAAATATAATCTGCATGTTCTGAAGCATGATGTCGTGACATCCGGTACGACATCTGTCATTGGTATCAGAATTTCAATTGGTATCAGAGCGGGCACTCTAAATCACTGAGTGAGATCTAGGGAGATAAATTCTGATGAACATGGAGAAAGAAGGAGGACCAGTGAACAGACCACCAATTCTAGATGGAACCAACTATGAATACTGGAAAGCAAGGATGGTGGCCTTCCTCAAATCACTGGATAGCAGAACCTGGAAAGCTGTCATCAAAGGCTGGGAACATCCCAAGATGTTGGACACAGAAGGAAAGCCCACTAATGAATTGAAGCCAGAAGAAGACTGGACAAAAGAAGAAGACGAATTGGCACTTGGAAACTCCAAAGCCTTGAATGCCCTATTCAATGGAGTTGACAAGAATATCTTCAGACTGATCAACACATGCACAGTGGCCAAGGATGCATGGGAGATCCTGAAAACCACTCATGAAGGAACCTCCAAAGTGAAGATGTCCAGATTGCAACTATTGGCTACAAAATTCGAAAATCTGAAGATGAAGGAGGAAGAGTGTATTCATGACTTCCACATGAACATTCTTAAAATTGCCAATGCTTGCACTGCCTTGGGAGAAAGGATGACAGATGAAAAGCTGGTGAGAAAGATCCTCAGATCTTTGCCTAAGAGATTTGACATGAAAGTCACTGCAATAGAGGAGGCCCAAGACATTTGCAACATGAGAGTAGATGAACTCATTGGTTCCCTTCAAACCTTTGAGCTAGGACTCTCAGATAGGACTAAAAAGAAGAGCAAGAACCTGGCGTTCGTGTCCAATGATGAAGGAGAAGAAGATGAGTATGACCTGGATACTGATGAAGGTCTGACTAACGCAGTTGTGCTCCTTGGAAAACAGTTCAACAAAGTGCTGAACAGAATGGACAGGAGGCAGAAACCACATGTCCGGAACATCCCTTTCGACATCAGGAAAGGTAGTGAATACCACAAAAATTCAGATGAAAAGCCCAGTCACAGCAAAGGAATTCAATGCCATGGGTGTGAAGGCTATGGGCACATCAAAGCTGAATGTCCCACCCATCTCAAGAAGCAGAGGAAAGGACTTTCTGTATGTCGGTCTGATGATACAGAGAGTGAACAAGAAAGTGATTCTGACAGAGATGTGAATGCACTCACTGGGAGATTTGAATCTGATGAAGATTCAAGTGATATTGAAATCACTTTTGATGAGCTTGCTATATCCTATAGAAAACTATGCATCAAAAGTGAGAAGATCCTTCAGCAAGAAGCACAACTGAAGAAGGTCATTGCAAATGTGGAGGCTGAGAAGGAGGCACATGAAGAGGAGATCTCTGAGCTTAAAGGAGAAGTTGGTTTTCTGAACTCTAAACTGGAAAACATGACAAATTCAATAAAGATGCTGAATAAAGGCTCAGATATGCTTGATGAGGTGCTACAGCTTGGGAAGAATGTTGGAAACCTGAGAGGACTTGGGTTTAATCATAAATCTGCTGGCAGAATAACCATGACAGAATTTGTTCCTGCCAAAAACAGCACTGGAGCCACGATGTCACAACATCGATCTCGACATCATGGAACGCAGCAGAAAAAGAGCAAAAGAAAGAAGTGGAGGTGTCACTACTGTGGCAAGTATGGTCACATAAAGCCCTTTTGCTATCATCTACATGGCCATCCACATCATGGAACTCAAAGTAGCAGCAGCAGAAGGAAGATGATGTGGGTTCCAAAACACAAGATTGTTAGTCTTGTTGTTCATACTTCACTTAGAGCATCAGCTAAGGAAGATTGGTACCTAGATAGCGGCTGTTCCAGACACATGACAGGAGTTAAAGAATTCCTGGTGAACATTGAACCTTGCTCCACTAGCTATGTGACATTTGGAGATGGCTCTAAAGGAAAGATCACTGGAATGGGAAAGCTAGTCCATGATGGACTTCCTAGTCTGAACAAAGTACTGCTGGTGAAGGGACTGACTGCGAACTTGATCAGCATCAGTCAGTTGTGTGATGAAGGATTCAATGCAAACTTCACAAAGTCAGAATGCTTGGTGACAAATGAGAAGAGTGAAGTTCTAATGAAGGGCAGCAGATCAAAGGACAACTGTTACCTATGGACACCTCAAGAAATCAGTTACTCCTCCACATGTCTATTCTCCAAAGAAGATGAAGTCAAAATATGGCATCAAAGATTTGGACATCTGCACTTAAGAGGCATGAAGAAAATCATTGACAAAGGTGTTGTTAGAGGCATTCCCAATCTGAAAATAGAAGAAGGCAGAATCTGTGGTGAATGTCAGATTGGAAAGCAAGTCAAGATGTCCCACCAGAAGCTTCAACATCAGACCACTTCCAGGGTGCTGGAACTACTTCACATGGACTTGATGGGGCCTATGCAAGTTGAAAGCCTTGGAGGAAAGAGGTATGCCTATGTTGTTGTGGATGATTTCTCCAGATTTACCTGGGTCAACTTTATCAGAGAGAAATCAGACACCTTTGAAGTATTCAAGGAGTTGAGTCTAAGACTTCAAAGAGAAAAAGACTGTGTCATCAAGAGAATCAGGAGTGACCATGGCAGAGAGTTTGAAAACAGCAAGTTTACTGAATTCTGCACATCTGAAGGCATCACTCATGTGTTCTCTGCAGCCATTACACCACAACAAAATGGCATAGTTGAAAGGAAAAACAGGACTTTGCAAGAAGCTGCTAGGGTCATGCTTCATGCCAAAGAACTTCCCTATAACCTCTGGGCTGAAGCCATGAACACAGCATGCTACATCCACAACAGAGTCACACTTAGAAGAGGGACTCCAACCACACTGTATGAAATCTGGAAAGGGAGGAAGCCAACTGTCAAGCACTTCCACATCTTTGGAAGTCCATGTTACATTTTGGCAGATAGAGAGCAAAGGAGAAAGATGGATCCCAAGAGTGATGCAGGAATATTCTTGGGATACTCTACAAACAGCAGAGCATATAGAGTATTCAATTCCAGAACCAGAACTGTGATGGAATCCATCAATGTGGTTGTTGATGATCTAACTCCAGCAAGAAAGAAGGATGTCGAAGAAGATGTCAGAACATCGGGAGACAATGTAGCAGATACAGCTAAAAGTGCAGAAAATGCAGAAAACTCTGATTCTGCTACAGATGAACCAAACATCAATCAACCTGACAAGAGTCCCTCCATTAGAATCCAGAAGATGCACCCCAAGGAGCTGATTATAGGAGATCCAAACAGAGGAGTCACTACAAGATCAAGGGAGATTGAGATTGTCTCCAATTCATGTTTTGTCTCCAAAATTGAGCCCAAGAATGTGAAAGAGGCACTGACTGATGAGTTCTGGATCAATGCTATGCAAGAAGAATTGGAGCAATTCAAAAGGAATGAAGTTTGGGAGCTAGTTCCTAGACCCGAGGGAACTAATGTGATTGGCACCAAGTGGATCTTCAAGAACAAAACCAATGAAGAAGGTGTTATAACCAGAAACAAGGCCAGACTTGTTGCTCAAGGCTACACTCAGATTGAAGGTGTAGACTTTGATGAAACTTTCGCCCCTGTTGCTAGACTTGAGTCCATCAGATTGTTACTTGGTGTAGCTTGCATCCTCAAATTCAAGCTGTACCAGATGGATGTGAAGAGCGCGTTTCTGAATGGATACCTGAATGAAGAAGCCTATGTGGAGCAGCCAAAGGGATTTGTAGATCCAACTCATCCAGATCATGTATACAGGCTCAAGAAGGCTCTCTATGGATTGAAGCAAGCTCCAAGAGCTTGGTATGAAAGGCTAACAGAGTTCCTTACTCAGCAAGGGTATAGGAAGGGAGGAATTGACAAGACTCTCTTTGTCAAACAAGATGCTGAAAACTTGATGATAGCACAGATATATGTTGATGACATTGTGTTTGGAGGGATGTCGAATGAGATGCTTCGACATTTTGTCCAACAGATGCAATCTGAATTTGAGATGAGTCTTGTTGGAGAGCTGACTTATTTTCTGGGACTCCAAGTGAAGCAGATGGAAGACTCCATATTCCTCTCACAAAGCAAGTATGCAAAGAACATTGTCAAGAAGTTTGGGATGGAAAATGCCAGCCATAAAAGAACACCTGCACCTACTCACTTGAAGCTGTCAAAAGATGAAGCTGGCACCAGTGTTGATCAAAGTCTGTACAGAAGCATGATTGGGAGCTTACTATATTTAACAGCAAGCAGACCTGACATCACCTTTGCAGTAGGTGTTTGTGCAAGATATCAAGCCAACCCTAAGATAAGTCACTTGAATCAAGTAAAGAGAATTCTGAAATATGTAAATGGCACCAGTGACTATGGGATTATGTACTGTCATTGTTCAGATTCAATGCTGGTTGGGTATTGTGATGCTGATTGGGCTGGGAGTGCAGATGACAGAAAAAGCACTTCTGGTGGATGTTTCTATTTGGGCAACAATCTTATTTCATGGTTCAGCAAGAAGCAGAACTGTGTGTCCCTATCTACTGCAGAAGCAGAGTATATTGCAGCAGGAAGCAGCTGTTCACAACTAGTTTGGATGAAGCAGATGCTTAAGGAGTACAATGTCGAACAAGATGTCATGACATTGTACTGTGACAACTTGAGTGCTATTAATATTTCTAAAAATCCTGTTCAACACAGCAGAACCAAGCACATTGACATTAGACATCACTATATTAGAGATCTTGTTGATGATAAAGTTATCACACTGAAGCATGTTGACACTGAGGAACAAATAGCAGATATTTTCACAAAGGCATTGGATGCAAATCAGTTTGAAAAACTGAGGGGCAAGCTGGGCATTTGTCTGCTAGAGGATTTATAGCAATTACTTTTATCTGAACGTGCTCAAACGTTAATAGCGCGTTCACTACTGGGCCAAAACAAATTCGACCGTTGCTTCACACGTCCCTCTACATTCCTCATTCAAACTCATATTTTCGTGGTAATCTCGTTTTCATCAGCATTCCCCAACACCTCTCAGAGATTTATGAAACCACTCCAAAGGCTCTGCTTCTCCATGGCTACCTCACCAAAAGAAACTTCATCTCCTGGTTCACCCTCTGTACCATCATCTCCATCATCCACCAAAGCACCATCAAACCAGGAACAACCTGAATTCAATATCCAACCCATACAAATGACTCCTGGTCAAGCCCCTATTCCTGAGAAACTGGTCCCCAAAAGACAACAGGGAGTGAAGATTTCTGAAAACCCTAGCCTTGCAACAAGTCCTAGGGAAGTAGACACGGAGATGGATAAGAAGATCCGCAGTATTGTGAGTAGCATTCTGAAAAATGCTTCTGTCCCTGATGCTGATAAAGATGTTCCAACATCTTCCACCCCAAATGTTGAAGTCCTCTCTTCATCCAGTAAAGAGGAATCAACAGAGGAAGAGGATCAAGCCACAGAGGAGACCCCTGCACCAAGGGCACCAGAACCTGCTCCAGGTGACCTCATTGACCTAGAAGAAGTAGAATCTGATGAGGAACCCATTGCCAACAAGTTGGCACCTGGCATTGCAGAAAGATTACAAAGCAGAAAGGGAAAAACCCCCATTACTAGGTCTGGACGAATCAAAACTATGGCACAGAAGAAGAGCACTCCAATCACTCCTACCACATCCAGATGGAGCAAAGTTGCAATCCCTTCCAAGAAGAGGAAAGAAATTTCCTCATCTGATTCTGATGATGATGTCGAACTAGATGTTCCCGACATCAAGAGGGCCAAGAAATCAGGGAAAAAGGTGCCTGGAAATGTCCCTGATGCACCATTGGACAACATTTCATTCCACTCCATTGGCAATGTTGAAAGGTGGAAATTTGTATATCAACGCAGACTTGCCTTAGAAAGAGAACTGGGAAGAGATGCCTTGGATTGCAAGGAGATCATGGACCTCATCAAGGCTGCTGGACTGCTGAAAACTGTCACCAAGTTGGGAGATTGCTATGAAAGTCTAGTCAGGGAATTCATTGTCAACATTCCCTCTGACATAACAAACAGAAAGAGTGATGAGTATCAGAAAGTGTTTGTCAGAGGAAAATGTGTTAGATTCTCCCCTGCTGTAATCAACAAATACCTGGGCAGACCAACTGAAGGAGTGGTGGATATTGCTGTTTCTGAGCATCAAATTGCCAAGGAAATCACTGCCAAACAAGTCCAGCATTGGCCAAAGAAAGGGAAGCTTTCTGCAGGGAAGCTAAGTGTGAAGTATGCAATCCTGCATAGGATTGGCACTGCAAACTGGGTACCCACCAATCATACTTCCACTGTTGCCACAGGTTTGGGTAAATTTCTGTATGCTGTTGGAACCAAGTCCAAATTTAATTTTGGAAACTATATTTTTGATCAAACTGTTAAGCATTCAGAATCTTTTGCTGTCAAATTACCCATTGCCTTCCCAACTGTATTGTGTGGCATTATGTTGAGTCAACATCCCAATATTTTAAACAACATTGACTCTGTGAAGAAGAGAGAATCTGCTCTCTCCCTGCATTACAAACTGTTTGAGGGGACACATGTCCCAGACATTGTCTCGACATCAGGGAAAGCTGCTGCTTCAGGTGCTGTGTCCAAGGATGCTTTGATTGCTGAACTCAAGGACACATGCAAGGTGCTGGAAGCAACCATCAAAGCCACCACAGAGAAGAAAATGGAGCTGGAACGCCTGATCAAAAGACTCTCAGACAGTGGCATTGATGATGGAGAAGCAGCTGAGGAAGAAGAAGATGCAGCAGAGGATACAGAATCAGATGATGATGATTCTGATGCCACCCCATGACCATCAGACCTTTATTTTTGCTTTTACTTTTACTAGTTATTGGTCTGTAATATTTGCACATTAATTTCATGCATTCTACTTTTGCCAAATTCTGTCTAAAAAGGGGGAGTAGTAGGATATTAGGAATTAGGATATTATGCATGATTTATGATCTTGAGGGGGAGTAGTATTGGTACTGCTGCTGATGATGATTGATGTAAGCTACTGAAACTAGTAGTTGATAGAAGATGCTGCAGTGAACTGCTGCCTAGCAGAATATTCACTTCACAACAGCAAGAGCATGGAGACAGGGGGAGCAGAAAGCTGATGTCACGAGAGATGTCTTGACATCCTGGAAAAGACTTGTAGATTTGCAACTTGCAGAATTTTGCTGTCACCACTACAGATACTGCTGTGCTTGATTACTCTGATAATGAAAGTTGCTGATCCCACTTGCATGACTGCTCGTACCTGCTCAGGAAGTGTCTAAGTATGTTTTAGACAAAATTTGCCAAAGGGGGAGATTGTTAGTGCTTAGCTTTACTTAGTTTTAAAAGATTGGCTAAAATTTTGTTAAAACATAAGCACTTAGACAATGAAGGAAAGCTGGAGTTGCTGCACATGATGTCTAACATTATGTCAAGGAATCAGATTGGGCTGCACAATGCACAAGGCAAGATAAAATGTCAAATGAAGAATTGAAGCTGCAGGATCCACGATGTCGGATACAATGTCCAGGACATCCTGCCCGCAAATACTGGACACATAAATCTGTTATATCTTTAACAGATTAATGTGCAGTCAGCAACAGATTAGGCGCTATATCTTTAGGAACGAATTAAAAGATAATTAAAGTTTGAATTACAAACTTGAATAGTTTCGTTCAGGGATTAGAGATTGAAGATAAAAACTAAAAGATAAAACTTTATCTTTTAGATCTTTAAGTGCAGATTTTTCAGGAGAATGATAGATCTCATCCAGCGCAAGGTGTTGCAGCCCAGATACGCACACTGCTATATAAACATGAAGGTTGCACGGGTTCTGCACCAAGTCCGAGATTGAAGAGTTATTTTGTGAGTTTTGGGACTTGAGTGTTTTGTGAGCCACCTTGATGTTACCCTAACATCAAGTGTTGGACCTGAGTGTGTAGAGTTGATCTCTATTGTTCAGAGAGCAATCTCTGGTGTGTCTTTGATTTATTTGTAAACACGGGAGAGTGATTGAGAGGGAGTGAGAGGGGTTCTCATATCTAAGAGTGGCTCTTAGGTAGAGGTTGCATGGGTAGTGGTTAGGTGAGAAGGTTGTAAACAGTGGCTGTTAGATCTTCGAACTAACACTATTTTAGTGGATTTCCTCCCTGGCTTGGTAGCCCCCAGATGTAGGTGACGTTGCACCGAACTGGGTTAACAATTCTCTTGTGTTATTTACTTGTTTAATCTGTTCATACTGTCAAATATAATCTGCATGTTCTGAAGCATGATGTCGTGACATCCGGTACGACATCTGTCATTGGTATCAGAATTTCAATTGATTTTGACGTAAAGCTACTCAAAGTGTATGGAGACTCGGCTTTGGTAATACGCTAGTTGAGAGGAGAATGGGAAACAAGGGATCCAAAATTGATACTCTATCAAACTTATATCTTGAAGTTAGCCGAATTCTATGACGACATTTCGTTCCACCACATACCTCGGGAAAAGAACCAAATGGTCGATGCATTGGCCACCTTGGCATCCATGTTTCAACTTGCCCCACACGGGGATCTGCCGTACATTGAATTCAGATCTCGGGGCAAGCCGACACATTGTTGTGCGATAGAGGAAGAGCGAGATGGGAAACCCTGGTATTTCGACATCAAACAGTATGTCGAGAACAAAGAATATCCACCAGGGATTTTCGACAATGACAAAAGAACATTAAGGAGATTGGCTACTGGTTTCTTTGTGAGTGGTACCGTCCTGTACAAACAAAACCATGACATGACCCTCCTGTGATGCGTAGATGCCAAAGAGGCGAATTACATGATTAAGGAAGTCCATGGGGGTTCATTTAGGACACATGCCAATGGGCATGCTATGGCCAGGAAGATCCTTAGAGCAGGTTATTACTGGCTCACTATGGAAAGTGATTGCTGCGCCAATGTAAGGAAATGCCATAAATGTCAAACGTACGCGGACAATGTCAATGTTCTGCCACATCCTCTGAATGTCATGTCCGCCCCTTGCCCTTTTTCCATGTGGGGGATAGATGTCATTGGGGCCATCGAACCCAATGCTTCGAACGGGCATCGCTTCATTCTCGTGGCAATAGATTATTTCACCAAATGGGTCGAAGCGGCTTCCTATACCAATGTCACGAGGAGTGTGGTGGTCAGATTCATAAAGAGGGAACTGATTTGTCAATATGGACTCCCTAGGAAAATCATTACTGACAATGGTACCAATCTAAATAACCAAATGATGCAGGAAATGTGCGAGGATTTCAAGATCCCGCATCATAACTCCACCCCCTATCGGCCGAAGATGAATGGGGCTGTGGAGGCTGCAAATAAAAATATTAAGAAGATTATTCAGAAGATGACGGTGTCATACAAAGATTGGCATGAGATGTTGCCTTTTGCTCTGCCTGGATATCGAACCTCGGTACGAACTTTTACTGGGGCAACGCCGTACTCCTTGGTTTATGGGATGGAAGCAGTACTCCCATTTGAGGTAGAGGTCCCTTCTCAGAAGATACTAGCAGAATCGTGCCTAAAAGAATCAGAGTGGGCTCAAACACGCTACGACCAACTCAACCTTATTGAAGGAAAGCGTTTGACGGCCATGAGCCATGGGCGCCTATATCATCAAAGGATAAAAAATGCGTTCGACAAGAAGGTGCGCCCGCACAAGTTCAAAGAGGGGGACCTTGTGCTGAAAAAGATATCCCACGCTGTTAAAGATAATCGAGGGAAGTGGGCCCCAAACTATGAAGGGCCTTTCGTTGTGAAAAGGGATTTTTCTGGAGGGGCTCTAGTGCTCACAAACATGGATGGCGAGGAGCTACCCTCGCCCGTGAACTCTGATGTTGTCAAGCGATATTATGCTTAAGATCTGGGGCAATTGAGGAAATTGCTGCATGTTCTTTTATTTTTGTGTGTTCTTCTTGGTTTCCTCCAGGGATTCCTGTCCGCTGTAATTTTATCGTCACAGTTCTTTAAAAGAAGAGAACATGGGTTGAGGCTTCAGTCCTCACTTTGGTTTTAAACCATGTGCAGTTTGTGATAACCTGAGCCCTTTTCGCTCAGTTCATGGGGTGCCCCAAGCGCTTAATTAAAATTGAACCTAACTAGCTTTCACTAAAAAGATTATTGCATTTGAAAACACTCATGCATACGCATACGCATGCATATTTTGTGATAATAGGGGCAGAATCGTCTTAGGCAACGGTCAGATGACGAGACAAAGCTAAAGGCAGAAACCAAACAAAGTAAAACGGTAATGCGGCCATGGTTCGCCGCGCAATGTCTTTTCCTACTTTCAGGTACTTAGGGACGGATGCAAGTAGAGGCTAGGGTTACGACCGATGGATCGTCGTCCCTTGCCCGACTCTAGACAAACGAAAACCACTGCCGTAAGGCAACCCAATATCCTTTAAATTCCCAGTAATTATTACTGTTATGTCTTTAAAGTAAATATTGGGTGCCTAATATACCCTGAGGGGGGTTCGAGTAAGCGAACGCGGACCCATAGAAAGGCTTACTTATTTCCTCCCAAAAAAAAATGAAGGTTAGCTCGCCTGGGCGAGCAACCCCTGCACGAAATGGGTTAAAAAGAGGGGAGGGGGGAGGTTTTTGCACCAAAAACTCTCCCCCCTCATTCAAAAAACCAAGAGCTCACGGGACTCATGGATTTTGCAGCCCTTAGGACACCATTTTTCGCATTTTTGATTCCATTTGGCTCTATTATTCATCTCCTACAAGTAAGTACCTCATTCTTGGGCTCTCTTGCTTTCCATTGATGTATTTTGGTGCTCTAAATTGCATGTGTTTGCTCCAAAACGTGAGGGATTTATCCTTGGATTGTTGCTTGTTTTTTATGAATTGAGGGGTTGTAGGGGATGGCCCTAGGCCTATGGTGCATTCTGAGATAATGGGGCATGCCACATTGTCCCCATTCCCTTGATTTTCATGCTTAAACATGCGCCCACCAAGTGTTCGGTGAAATGCCTCAATGGCATTTGCGCATGATTTTGTGGAACTTAGCTTGTGAAACAAATTGTGCACATGTGGCTGTCATTGTGAGTGTGTGAGCAGTTTTGTGGAAGCTAGACTAAAGTGCCTGAAGCATAACTTACACCTAGGAATCTAAGCTTTCCATTTTGAATATAAAAGATGCATGAATATTAGGACATGTTTTAGAGGTTTTTTGACTAGAATTTGGGTTGGCTGCCTCATGAGGAATACCTTGCATCTAGGTAGCATGGAAAATACTTTTCAAGGGTATGTATATATGTGAATATATATAGCATGGAAATGCCTTGCAAAGTGTGTGAATATATAGCAAATAATGCCTTTCAAAAATTTGGATTGGTAGCGTAAAAATGCCTTTCAAAATATGTATATTTATGAGTAGGTAGCATAAGGAGCCTTTCAAAAAAAATGTACACATGTTGAATGGGGCACGAGAATGCTTCCCCAAAATGAATATATGTGATGGGGAATTGCCTTTCAAGTGTGGATAGATGACATGAAAAATCCTCTTCAAATAAATGCAAGTGTGTGTATGACATGAGATTGGCTCACCAATGTGCATATATATGTAAATAAATGTGAATGAAACAACAAAATTTTTTATGCTAATAAAGTACTTCCAATGTGCGTATGTAATTTTTGGTAGCAAAATGCTTTGAATAAGGACATGTGTAAATTTCGGTGCAATACCTTAAGCATGCATATATGAATTCTTTTCAAAAGAGTATGTGTGGTAGCTAGAATGTTTTGAATGTTCTGGTATATTGATATAAGTAGCAAGATATTTTGCGCGTATGCACTTTCATAAATGTTCTTCTTTAAGGAAATGTGTGCACAAGTTTGTTCTAAATCGAAAAGATTAGCATGCCGTTTTTGCTTTAAAATAGCATCTCCTTGTAAACTAACTTTCCAAATGATCGGCCTCGCAAGAAATGGCTCCGAAAAAGCTTTCCGCGAAGAGATCTAGGAGGGACGTCGTGGCTAAAGGGACCAGTGCCGCCCCTGAGTTTGATAGCCACCGTTTCAGGAGTGCCGAGCACTAGCAGCGCTTCGAGGCCATCAAAGGATGGTCGTTCCATCGAGAGAGACGCGTCCAGCTCAGGGACGACGAGTACACGGATTTTCAAGAAGAGATAGCTCACCAACATTGGACATCGCTCGTAACTCCCATGGCTAAGTTTGACCCAGATATAGTCCTGGAGTTTTATGCTAATGCTTGGTCCACAGTAGAGGGAGTGCGGGACATGCGGTCATGGGTGAGGGGTCAGTGGATTCCATTTGACGTAGATGCCCTCAGCCAGTTCTTGGGTGACCCGCTAGTGTTGGAGGAAGGCCAGGAGTGCGAGTTCAGTCAGTGGAGGAACAGGGTTGACGGGTTCGACGAGGAGGCCATTGCCCAGTTATTGTGCACACCGGGGTAGGATTTCGCTCGGACCGCCGCCGGGAGACGGGTGCGGATCATGCGCACGAGCATGACCACCTTGACCCAGATGTGGATGACATTGCTACTCAGCAATGTCTTGCCTAGTGATCATAACTCCGACCTTCCTCTGCCGAAGTGTCAGCTGGTGTATGCCATCCTGACACGGATGAGCGTCCAAGTGGCTCAGTTGATTGCTGACGCCATCTATTTATTTGCAGGTATGCCACCTACCAGGAACCCTCTAGACCCGGATAAGTCTAACAGGGCCCGAGGGTTTCCAGCATTGATCACGGGCCTCTGCCAGTCATTCGGGGTTCCCGTCACACCTAGTAAGGTGATCCGACCGCCGATCACCCGGGCCTTCATTGAAAAGTATTGCATGCCTAGGTAGGCGCAGGGCGATGCACTACAGGCTGCGGACGCACCACCACCCCCTCATCAGGCTGATCTTGCTGGATCATTAGGCATGGAGCGGTATCTACAGCACTTGGTTCGCCAACAGGCGGCCAACCACCGGGGGCAGGTGCAGATACATGACTGTCTCTACCAGCTCAGCCTCAGTCAGCAGGGCCAGGGTTTTATTCCTTTTGTGTGCCCTACTCCAGATCAATTTAGGGCTGAGGTCGCATGGCCTGGAGATTGGCCTGAGGCCCGGGCAGGGGAGGCGCCTGCAGAGGCTCCCGGCGATGCAGAGGAAGCCCGCATAGATGAGGAGATGACAGATTTGCTTAATTTCTTGGGAGGGAGCGGAGCCACATGACCATGGGATCCCCAGATTTATTCTTTTTTTTTTTTAATGTTTCATCCTTTATTATTTACATGTTATTTTATTTATATGACTTGAGGGACTAATGTTTGTTTTTTTTGTTTTGATTGTCATTTGTTTTGTGCATACTTATTGAACAGTTGCATTAGTGCTTACTTCGTTATTGTCGATAATGTTTGTTGAAATTCCGGAACCGTGTAGAGTTTTCATTTAGGAACGTCGTCCTAAAGAAGAACGAACAAACATCATGATAACACCTAGAAAAAGAAAGAGGCGTTGTGACCAAATGTCATATTTGTATATAAAGAAAAGAAAAGAGTTTTTGTATATAAAAAGTGTATGAAAAGATTTTGTGCGTATAGATAATGTGTGAAAAGAAATTCTTGTGTGTGAGCAATGAGTGTATATAAAGAAAATTTTTGTAATAAAAAACTAGTGTATGTTGAAAAAGGAAAAAGAAATCTTTGAAAAGGAATAGAGGTTTTATATAGACCATGCTGATATAAAGAGAAAGGTTTTTTTAATAATACGTGTGTATACAGAAAAAGTTTTTCGTGTATAGGAATGTAGGTGTACAGAGAAAAAGCTTCTCTCATAGAGGGCGATGGATGTATAGTTTTTTCAAACATGCAAGAAAAAATGAAACAAAAATAAAAGAGAAAGAAAGACCTCGAAGGTCAGCATGTTATGGTCATAGGAAGCATAAATCATTCGTAGAGAGCAAACATATCCTTTGGAAACAAGAAACTGACACTAAGAGTTTATTTTCCAAAATAACCGAGATAAGAATGGATGGATTCGTTGAACCAATGAAAGAACATAATTTGGAAACTTTGGGTCTACTTGCGTAAATCCCAAGCCTTAGTATCACAATGCCATAAACAGGATGCTTGAGTACCCACCTAGTTGTATGCATGACTGATTTTGCACGTTATTTCCAAATCATCGTTGTTACGCGTGCCTCGTGGAGATGATATGGAAGTTTAACCCGAAACCGACACCTTGACACATGAATCTATTTTGCCCCAAATATCAAAGTTTGGCACGCACGATGAAAAGACCATGTTGAGACAAAACCTTAAGCTACTTTGAACCTTGGCCCATGAAGAAAATCCTCATCCTTTCCCCGAAGAAAAGGACAGCAGAATCTCATCAAGGGAGAGCGAATAATGAATGCTAAAATCCAAATTCCCAATCAAAGATCGGAAGAAAATGAAAAGAAAGAAAAGGAAGAAATGAAAAGAAAGAAAAGAAAAGGAAAAGAAGGATTCCTGATCAAAAGAAAGTAAAAAAGGAAAAGATAGGAGGAAAACAGAATAATTCCCGATCAATAATGGAAAGCAAGAAAGAGAACTCGAGATCTTCGGACCAGATAAATTTTCGGCGAGGTAAATAACCGCCGGCAAAGGGAAAACCCATTTTTAAAGTGGTTCTTCCTTTGGGATTGGCATTCAAGGTCACTCCCGACTGGCGATGTCCTGCTCCACATAAACAAAGAGAAAAAGACCGAAACACCCAGCTTCCTCTCCAAAAACACTACCCTCGAGAAAATCCTATTGATCCGTGATCGCGCGTGTAATCTTTTGGTTCGATAGGAAATCATGTGCAAAATATAAGTCATGGTGCAGCTATGGTTTGGAATTAGGGTAAAACACTTACCTGTGTGAGTTTTTATACACCATGAGTGATTTTATTCCCAGTTTCAGTTTGACCCGACGTTTCCCCTTAATGTTCATTTAAAAGCTAAACGTTGACATTCTACCCTTCATTTTCGGTTACAAGGAAAACTATTTTGACATAAGCATATTGTTTCTCTAAAATATGGTGCTCTCATGAATGATTTATTTTTCCTTGCTAAAGCATGTTCGCCTTTTAGGTGAAAGAACTCGGTGGACCATTCGGTCCAAAAATCAAATCTTATCCGGAGCCCCACGAATTGATTGCCTAGCGTTGTTTGTGTGTCCTCTACCATCAAGTTCAGAGCCCCATGAATTGATTTTCATTCATGCATCCTCCACCATCGAGTCCGGAGCCTCACGAATTGATTGCCTAGCGTTGTTCGTGCGTCCTCCACCATCAAATCCTATCCAGAGCCCCATGAATTGATTGTCGTTCATGCATCCTCCACCATCAAGTCCGGAGCCCCATGAATTGATTGTCATTCATGCATCCTCCATCATCGAGTCCAGAGCCCCACGAATTGATTGCCTAGCGCTGTTCATGCGTCCTCGACCATCAAATCTTATCCGGAGCCCCATGAATTGATTGTCATTCATGCATCCTCCACCATCGAGTCTGGAGTCCCACGAATTGATTGCCTAGCACTGTTCGTGCATCCTCCACCATCGTATTTGGAGTCCCATGAATTTATTGCCTAGTGTTGTTCATGCGACCTCTGTTATCAAGTACGGAGCCTCCGGTGAGGGGAAAATACGGAGAAAATAACAACCCTAACTATTAAAACAAAAATCGCCAATTAAATTGTCAGTAGCAGTCACTAATTCAGTCACTAATGTAATGTTGTGTGAACAGTAGCAGTCTCTAATCCTGTCACTAAGCACTATCCACAGCAAAAAATGAAACTGAAACAGGGGAAGCGCTGAACAAGAGGTACTACTAAATTGCAAAACAGAACATCAAATAAAACAGAAAAATACACTAACACGACACGAACATACTAAACAAAAGAATTAAACGTAAAACAACTAAACATAAAACACAAATCACTAGCTATTATGAACTTTTGGACCACTGTTCCCCTACAACGGCGCCAAATTTGATCGAGGCCGTACCCGAATCAAATAAACATTAGAATGCAGTAACTAGGAAGTGATCCTAGATCGTTTCCCAACGAGCAATGACTAACCAAATGTTCATAATATGCTTCGTTATAACAGTAACAATTGGGGGGGGGTGTTTGTTTTGTGAATTTAAGAACAAAAAGATTGGAATACAAAATTAATAGTATTAAAAACGTGTTGTTTCCTCTGATTCAGAAGCCATTCGCTTATCCTAGGTTATCAGGATTTCACCCCTGGCAGTTAACCACTTAATCCAACCCTAATTTAATTTACTAAGCGAAAATCAATTTAGGGTTGTCAATATGCGATTAAGCAACACATACACCAATTAACCCCTTGTTCATTAAGCACGAACGTAATTTAAGCACAGTGGCAATTAATCGAACACGAAGCATGCACAAAATAACAGAACGCATGTGGGTTAATTGGCGAAGGGAAAACCGATAGGAGAGCAACATTAAAAATAGAACCTCAAAGAGAGTTATGCTTCTTCCTCAGAGGGAAACAACACTTGAAATTTAGCCTTCCATAAGTTCAACAAAAGAAGAAAACATAAATGAAACTAAAGGAAGAAAACAAAAATGAAGCTAAAGGCAGAAAACGAAAATGAAACTAAAGGCAAAAGAAGGAACAGAAACGAAATTGCAATTAGAAGTAGAAAATGGAAAAATGCATTCACGTGAACAGTAATACAAAGCTCAAAATGTAAAACCCTAAAACTCCTGAATAATAGAATAATCTTCACGAATCCCAAGGCTGAGCTATTTATAAGGGGCACTCAAAGTCACTGGGCCTGATTACATTATTTTGGCCTAAAACGAAATAAAAATACTAAATAAAAACTAAATGCAATGAAATGAAATTAGACAAAATCTAATAAAATTGTCTTCTCTCTTCCAGTCCAATCTGGCTCAGCCCAATTGCTTATAATTATCCAGAAATTGAATTAAAACACCAAATTAGTCAAGTGAGCCTAATTAATAAAACTGAATGTCGCAACCTACCCTTCGGTGGCAGGGCGACGCGTGACTCCCAGGTGCGTGTTCCAAGAAAGGAATACGCGCGGAGTCGCCACCAACGTTTATTTGAGGAAAACGTCGGAAAAACCGGAAAAGACGTTGTCATACCCTAATTTCGTCCGAGGATTATTACTTGATGATATGCAACCTTTGATCGACCGCTTTGGGATACTTGGCATCCTTTGTTTCACAATATGTGAAGTCCCGAGACATGCCGGAAATCAAAAGGAAGCAGGCTTACGCGATCCGTGAAATTCCGTAATATGGCGGAAACCAAAAGGAAGTGTTTTTGCGCAATCCGTGAGTTTCCGTAACTTCTTCGAAAGCTAAAAAAGAGTAAATAAGTGATCCATGAGGATTCGTAACCTTACGGAAAGAAAATAGGTGTCGTTACGAAATTTGTAAAGTTTCGTAACGTTACAGAACAAGAATTACCAAAAAAAGTAGAAGGGGTGCATTTAGTAAAAAGGGGGGTACAAATAGCAATCAGGCCCACTTGGGCCTTCATGTTTCTTCCTCCAGAAGGCGGTTGCTTCTGGAGGAAGCAACCTTGCTCGCCTTGGCGAGTTGAGCTCGCCTTGGCGAGTTGAGCTCGCCTGGGCGAGCTGGGTGGCAAGCTCCTCCCCTATTTTGCTATAAATAGGGGAAGGAGTGAAGAGGAAAGGGGTTTAGCGTTCTTGGCACTTCTTATTCTCTCGAAATTGCTGAGGAAAATTGTTTCCGTGAAGAAAATCCAAGCCGAGGCGCTTCCATAATGTTTCCGTAACGTTTCCGTGAGTAATTACGGGAAAATTTTCAACCGTTCTTCGACATTCATCGTTCGTTCTTCGTTTTCTTCAGTCTTCAACTGGTAAGTACCTCAAATCGAGCTTTTCAATTCATTCTATGTACCCATGGTGGTCCACATTTAGTTTCATGTATTTTTATTCTCATTTTCATTTACTTTCCATACCCCCTTTTCACATGCTTCAGTCATTTATTTAAGTCATTTATCGCCTAATCAAAAAATAAAATAAATTTCCACCGATCATTTGATTTGTAATATCCGTTAATTTCTGTTAAAATGAATTCCGACCGTTCGGTCGTGCCGTAACCACGTGGGAAATAAAAAAAGAGGTAAAATAATAATATAATAATAAAAAATACCTTTTAGTAAAATGAAGCGAAAATATCAATCGGACGTTTTCTCTTTGGGATTTCTCATTCTTAATTGAATTGACTAATAACTAAAGTGAAACTAAGGCTAAAATCAACCTGCCTAGTCAAGCTCGTCCACAAAAAAGTCACTAAAAAGGATTTGAAAGTTTATTATCTCAGTTTTCCTTACCAAGTAAATGGATCATTTTTAAGGTCCAATGCCTTAAAATGATCACCTTTCAAGTAAAAAGAATCGCTTGATTCACTCTTAAAAAAGAACTACGTAGGTCTGATTTCCTCTTCAATGGAGGGTACGTTGGAGCAAAAGCCTCGCTTTTGTCGACCTCAAAAAATAAAAAGAAACAAAAGGTAAAATAACACAATTTCACAATTCTAAAAAATAGGCTGTTGTCCTTTGAGACAAACGTGAGAGGTGCTAATACCTTCCTCAAACGTAAATACAACTCCCGAACTTAGAATTTTCATTTTTGACCAGTTTCCTTCGGTTTTTCCGACGTTTTCCACAAATAAACGTTGGTGGCGACTCCGCGCATCTTTCCTCCTTTGGAAAGCGCACCCGTGAGCCTCGTCTCGCTCGCCCGCAAAAGGGCATGTTGCGACAGTTGGCGACTCCGCTGGGGACCTTTTTGTGAGTTAGGCCTATTCTAAAGGAATTGTGGAATTATGAAACCTTGTGTGTGCATTTATTGAACTGTGTAAAATGTAAATAACTGTTGTCTATTTCGCATTCTTTACACTGCATTCTAAGCACCCACGGGTTTGATTAAAAAAGGGGCCCTATACCCGGGTTCATGGGAATTTAAGGAGTGGAGGTGAATCTATCATCATGCTAGGTCTCCGACTTGCTTGATAATAGTGAAACCTCGTCTAGAGCTTTCTCTCTTTATAATATGTTGTCGCTGGTATTCCATACCGCCACAATATTATTATCTTGAGTGATGATACCTCTAGAAAACAGCCGTGTGAGTTATGAATTGTTGGGGAGTAGTTATTAGAGACCCCTAGATATTGTCCTATAGGTTCCCAAATAGGGGCAAAGAGCAAACACGCTCCGTGCCATTCATTCTCATGCATTTTTTTGTAAATAGCACTAGTTTATAGTTTTGCTAGTGATGTTTGGTTTCTCTAGAGTAATACGTAACCTTTTTAATACAACGTTGAGGCGCCATCATGCCCAAAACGTAGAATTAAAATTGGATCTCTGCGGTCTCGTATGTGTGAATTACCCCTTTGTGTTGTTTTCTTTCCGTTTCATGCATACGCATTGCATCATTCATGTCGGAGTCTTGATCCACCCCTTTTTTAGGTAAATGATGGGGACAAATCAAAACGGCAAAAGGTTTTATCAAGTCAAGGTTAAAAGTCTAGATGTCACCAGCCTCAAGGAATTGGGACGATTGATGGGACCTCTCCAAAGGCAAGCCTTCCACAAAGTGTACGGAAAGATTCTAGATTTGACCGCAGCGGAGGTATTTACGGAAGCTGTCGTATCCCTCGCCCAATACTATGACCAGCCATTGAGGTGCTTCACATTTGGGGACTTCCAAATGGTACCGACTATTGAAGAGTCTGAGGAAATACTAGGATGCCCTCTTGGGGGAAGAAAACCGTATCTTTTCTCCGAGTTTCTTCCCTCCTTGAGCAAGATTGCAGCTGTGGTCGTGGATTCGGCAAAAGAGTTGGATCGCATGAAGCAAACTCGCAACGGCGTAGTAGGCCTGCCACAGAAATACTTGGAAGGCAAGGCAAGGGATATGGTGAGCCAAGAGAAGTGGGGCCCGTTTGCAGATATACTAGCTTTGTTGATTTTTGGGGTTGTCCTCTTTCCGAACGTGGACGGTTTGGTGGACTTAGCCGCGATTGATGCTTTCCTCGCATATCACCATAGCAAGGAAAGTCCAGTGGTGGCTATCTTGGCAGATTTGTTTGACACCTTTGACCGGAGGTGTGAGAAAAACAGTGCACGGATTGTCTGTTGTTTACCCGCTCTCTGTGTGTGGTTGGTTTCACACCTATTCCAACAAGACACAAGACACCCGTGTCCGCTTCAAAGTTATCGCTTATGCGCCGAAAAAGGAAGAGTCGATTGGGACCAACATTTGGCTGGGATAGGGGGCAGCGCAATCAATTGGTTTCCTCGATGGAAGGAAGGCAAGGAGGGAGTCCTTTTCTCATGTGGGGACTACCCTAATGTTCCGTTGTTAGGGACAAGGGGTTGCATTAACTATAATCCCGCACTTGCCATAAGACAGTTAGGGTACCCCATGAGGGGAGCGCCAACAGAGGAGAGTCTCTCGCCTCTCCTTGTGAGGGATCTAGGCGTGCAAAGTCTCAAGGTTATACAAAGAGTCCACAAGGCGTGGAGAAGTCCGTTGAGGAAAGACAAGGAGCTTAAGGGCATCCGTAATGGCGTCATCGGTGTTTATCATGGATGGCTAAGAGTTCACACGCGAGGGTTAGATTGGCTCTCCAAGTTGAAAGTTATCGATGAGGAGAACTTCGAAGCTCCGGAGGAAGATGAAGAAGTCCGAGCTCTAAAATTAGAGCTAGGGAAGGCAAGACTCGCCAAGGAGAAGTTCAAAACAGCCGCTACACACATCCGGAAAGAGTGCACCGAGTTACAAGAGGAAAACACGGCCACTGCAAGAGCCCTTGAACAAGAAACCAAAAGGGCCCGCAAGGAGGAACATGGCCGAGAGAAATTCCGAGGAGCATTGTGGGGTAGCAACAATGAGCTCAAGCTCTGAAGAGAGGAAAGAGACCAGTCACGGGTGTATGGCATGATTTTAAAAGAAGAGTTAGCTGCTTGCGCAAGGTCCAAGAGGAGTTTGGCTCAACACTTGGAAGCCATGGAGCAAAGCATGCTAACTATCATAGGGCAGTACAAGGAAGAGTTGAACTAGTCTGTGACCCATGAACAAAAGCTAGTGGAGGATTTTGCACAAGTGTACGCCGAAAAAGAAGCAAGCGGGAGGGTGATTGATGCATTGCATCAAGAAGCGACTATGTGAATGGATAGGTTCGCCTTGACCTTGAATGGAAGTCAAGACCTCCCGCGTCTATTAGCCAAAGCAAAAGCCATGGCCGAAGTGTGTACGGCCCCCGAGGAGATTCATGGGCTAATCAATTACTGTCAACACATGATAGATTTGATGGCCCATATAATTAGAAACTGTTAGGTTCTCTTGTAACACCTTTGTATAATTTTGGCTAGATGAAAGCTTTGTTCTTTTTATAAAATGAGAAGTTCTGAACTCATCACGTTATCTAAAAAAACCTTGGGGTGGATCCAAGTGCTCCGATCATTCATTTGCATATTCATGTTTTGGTGGCATACTCACCGTTGTTTATTTCTTTAGGAATTTCATCATAACTAAAAAAGCACAAAGGCACCCCTATAACACTCGATCCAGAAAAATGGATAATGAAGAGGGCATGCAGGAACAGATGAAGGCCGATCTATCTGCCTTAAAAGATCAAATGGCTTCCATCTCAGAGGTCATGCTAAAACTCTAGAAAACTATAGAGGATAAAGCCACGACAACCGCCTCCAGTACAGCTAGGGAAGCGAAGCCGGTGCTACAGCCCGCCTTAAATCTGGGCCGAGACAGAAATACGATAGTGTTTGGTCGGAAGTATAGTCCGCAAGCTTACCCCTATGGCTTGCCTCCGGACTTCACTCCCCGTGCCGCTCCGGAAGATGTGAGCGAAGCCCCTACCTTCGAGGGGCAACTTCCTCCTTATGCCGATTATCCCGTGCAAGACGATGAGGAAGGAGATACCCATCTCGGCCCCCTGCTCCACCTCAAAGATCCATCCCCCCATGAACTACCCCAACCAAACATAGTCCGCCACGTCCCATCTTCACCCGCACCCGTAATCGAATCCGTTCCCTTCGTAGAGGATAAGGGAAAGATTGATGCGCTTGAGGAGAGGCTGAGAGCGGTAGAGGGCCTCGGCAATTACCCATTCTCGGATCTAGCGGACCTATGTCTCGTGCCCAACATCGTCATCCCTTCCAAGTTCAAAGTATCGGACTTTGATAAGTACAAAGGGACGACATGTCCGAAAGGGCATCTTCGGATGTATTGCCGAAAGATGGGGGCGTATTCTGTGGACGAAAAGTTGTTGGTCCATTTCTTTCAAGACAGCTTGGCCGGAGCGGCTGTAGCATGGTATACCAATCTGGAAGCTTCCCAGATCCGATCATGGAAAGACTTGGCAGCTGCCTTCATTAGGCAGTACCAGTACAATATGGATATTGCTCTCGATCGGAACCAGCTTCAGAGTATGACTAAGTGAGAGCATGAATCCATTAAGGAATATGCCCAAAGATGGAGAGATCTCACAGCCCAAGTCGTACCGCCCATGACAGAGAGGGAGATGATCACAATTATGGTGGATACGTTGCCTACGTTCTACTATGAAAAGCTGATAGGCTACATGCCAGCTAACTTTGCGGACCTCGTCATCGCCAGAGAAAGAATTGAATCAGGACCGAGAAAAGGCAAGTTCGAATAGGCCTCCAACACGGCCCCCAATAACAACAGAAGAGCCCCAGTGGTAGGCACGAGGAGAAAAGAAGGAGATATCCATGCGGTCACCACCGCCCCAACATGGATGAAAGCACCCCAAAATATCCAAAGCTCATACCAGCCTAACCCCCCAAACTTTTCAATCCGAGCCGGGAATTCCCTCCCGACTCAAGTAAAAGGACCACCCGCAGCAGAAAGAGCGTCGGCCCAACGCACAGCTCCAGCCGCTCCCCAGCCAGTCAATAATACAGCCCTCGGCGCGAGCTATAAATATGCACAGCACCCACCCCCGAAAGATAACTTCTCTCCTATTCCCATGGCATACTCCGAGTTATGGCCTTCATTATTGGAGAATCATTTGGTGGTGGCCATACCCGGAAGGGTCTTCTAGCCACCCTACCCCAAGTGGTACGACCCGGGTGCCAAGTGTGCGTACCATAGTGGAGCTCCCGGACACAACATTGACTCCTGCATCCCATTCAAGTATAAGGTGCAGCACCTGATTAGTGCCGGCTGGCTATCGTTTCAAGAGGAAGGCCCAAATGTTAAAACTAATCTGCTAGCTAGTCATGGAGGGGCTAGCGTGAACGCCATCGAAGAGGATGGGCCATCGTGGGCAAAGTGTTTAGGAAAGGTAGCTACTTCCAGACGCTTCATCTACTAATCGCTGCAAGCGGCGTGTATGGTCTCCTGTGGCGGAGGTGAAAGGGACGAGTGTTTGTTTCACCTCGGGGAGTCAGACGACATGGAAACATGTCCCGCGGTAGAAGAATTGCTTCAGCGGCTCATGGACTGGGGGCAGCTTGAAGTGTCCAAAGGAGGGAAGGAGGAACCACATATTTGCATGCAGCCGGAAGAAAGGAAGGTTCCCTTAACCCCCAAGACCCTAGTAATATGTTTTACTATGAAAGAGACCGGCTCCACACTCATATACCCCCGAACAGCGCCCAAGCCAACGCCTTTTGCATATCAAAGCAATAAGGTCGTTCCGTGGAAGTATACCCCTCCCGCGTTCGGCGAAAGAGTTTCAATCGAAGTTGACTCCCTGTCAGCCAAGGTGACCAACATCACCGGCCTCAGTGGTGTAACCCACAGTGGTCGGGTGTTTGCTTCCCCTCACTCGGCGGAGTTGCCCTCCAAGGGGAAAGCGCCCATGGTCCAAGAGCCCACAGACGTAGCCACCCCCTCGAAAGAAGTGGATTCTCCGATGGTAAAAGGGGCTGAAAAGAAAGAGGGTCTTCAAGGAAAGACCATGACTTTGGAAGAGGCCCATGAGTTCCTCCGCCTCATCCAACAAAGCGAGTTTAAGGTAGTCGAGCAACTAAATAAAACTCCAGCAAGAATCTCGTTGCTTGAACTGCTCATAAACTCTGAGCCTCATCGTTCGCTGTTGATAAAAGTCCTCAACGATGCCCATGTAGCACATGATATCTCGGTGGAGGGTTTCGAAGGCATCGTTAATCATATAACCACCAATAATTATATCGCGTTTGCGGAAGAAGAGATTCCCGTTGAGGGGAGAGGACACAACAAGGCTCTACATGTGTTGGTGAGATGTATGGACCATGTTGTCGCAAAGGTACTTATCGACAATGGATCAAGTTTGAATGTGATGCCGAAGACCACTTTGGAAAAGCTTCCTTTTAGTGCGTCACGTTTAAAACCGAGCTCGATGGTGGTACGAGCCTTTGATGGTACTCGGCGGGAAGTGATGGGGGAAATCGACATTCCCATTCAGATAGGCCCCCACACTTGCAATGTGGTGTTTCAAGTGATGGACATAAATCCCGCCTATAGCTGTCTCTTGGGGAGACCTTGGATTCATGCGCTAGGAGTGGTCCCTTCGACACTTCACCAAAAATTGAAGTTCGCGGTGGGCGGACTTTTAGTGATAGTATCGGGTGAACAAGATATGTTGGTGAGCTGCCCCTCCTCTGCACCATACGTAGAAGCGGCGGAAGAATCATTGGAAACGGCTTTCCAATCCTTCGAGGTGGTGAGCTGCGCCTCTGTGGAACCAAGTCCGTTGCTACCTTCTCTCTCCAACGTGGCCATAATGGTGGCACGAGTTATGCTCAGGAATGGATTTGAGCCCGAAATGGGTCTAGGCAAGGACGGCCTCGGGAATGTCGACGTAGTCGATATTAAGGGAAATCCATACAAGTATGGATTGGGGTATGTACCCGGGATGCCGGGGAGGAGGAATATGCCGTCAAGATTTTGGGCGGATAGAGTATGGCCCGGCCGTATTAGCCAGTGTTTTACCAGTGTCGGAATGGTGTCTGAGGAAGAAGTGGCCGCAGTAGGAGAGGAGTTCCCTCAAGACCCACCAAGTTTCGTGCAACCATGCCATCCCAATTCCCAAGTGGGGAACTGGCGCGTGATAAGCCAGTCAAAGGTCTATACCGCTGATTCAATGTAATTAGAGCCTATAGACTTCCGTTCTCTTTTGTTTTGTGAAACCTACCTTATTAAATAAACAAAGAGATCTTGTTTCATCTGTTCTTGCAGTTCCACCTTTCTCATATCATTTTGCATGTTTTTGTTTATTTTGTCTTGTTTGGTATAGATATGAGGGTCAATTCTTTGAGGATCCTAACAACGAGGGTTTGACGATCGATTTCGACCGAGATGTAAGCCAAATGATGAACGAAGAAGAGGAAGAGGACGTCCTTTCACCAAAGTTGGAGAGGTTGATCGCTCAGGAAAAACGTGAAATGAAGCCTCACCAAGAAGAAACCGAACTGGTGAACTTAGGGACCGGAGAGGAAAGGAAAGAGGTAAAAGTGGGAACCAGTATGACCGCACCTATCCGCCAAGGCTTGATAACCCTTCTTGAAGAATATCAAGACGTCTTTGCGTGATCATACCAAGACATGCCCGGTTTGGACTCCGACATTGTGCAGCATAAGTTGCCGTTGAATCCTGGGTCCTCCCCTGTTAAACAAAAGCTACGAAGGATGAGACCTGATATGTCTTTGAAGATCAAAGAAGAAGTAAGAAAGCAATTCGATGCAGGTTTCTTAGCTGTGGCGCGGTACCCAGAGTGGGTGGCCAACATTGTCCCGGTCCCAAAAAAGGATGGCAAGGTTCGAATGTGTGTAGACTATCGGGACTTAAACCGAGCCAGTCCTAAAGACAATTTTCCTCTGCCACACATTGATGTATTGGTAGATAATACAGCTAAGTTCGCCCTTTTCTCATTTATGGATGGTTTCTCGGGGTATAATCAAATAAAAATGGCACCCGAAGATGTAGAGAAGACCACTTTCGTCACCCTATGGGGGACGTTCTGCTATAAAGTGATGGCCTTCGGGCTCAAAAATGCTGGGGCAACCTATCAGCGTGCCATGGTGGCATTGTTCCATGACATGATGCATAAGGAAATAGAGGTCTACGTAGATGACATGATTGCCAAATCTCGGACTGAGGACGAACACCCCGTCAATCTACGTAAGCTGTTCGGAAGGTTACGGAAATACCAACTGAAGCTAAACCCAACCAAGTGTACCTTTGGGGTAAAGTCGGGAAAGTTGCTGGGATTTATCGTAAGTCAGAAAGGGATAGAGATAGATCCCGAGAAAGTGAAGGCCATCCTTGAAATGTCGGAACCACGCATGGAGAAGTAGGTTCGGGGGTTCTTGGGCAGGTTGAATTATATCGCGAGATTTATCTCGCAACTCACCCCTACATGTGAGCCCATTTTCAAGCTATTACGTAAGAACCAGGCGGTCCTGTGGAATAGTGGCTGCCAAGAGGCCTTCGAAAAGATCAAACAGAGTCTCGCAAACCCCCCGGTGCTCATGCCACCTGTAACAGGAAGACCTCTTTTCCTGTACATGACTGTGTTGGACGAGTCTATGGGGTGCGTGTTGGGTTAGCACGATGATTCTGGGAAAAAGGAGCAAGCCATCTACTATCTAAGCAAGAATTTTACCGCATGTGAGATGAATTACTCAATACTGGAAAGGACGTGTTGTACTCTGGTATGGGCATCACATCGGCTCAGGCAGTACATGCTCAGCCATACCACGTGGCTTATTTCCAAAATGGATCCCGTGAAATACATCTTTGAGAAACCGGCCCTCACGGGACGAATTGCTAGGTGGCAGGTATTATTATCTGAATTCGATATCATTTACGTCACCCAAAAGGCGGTAAAGGGAAGCGCCTTGGCAGATTATTTGGCCCAGCAACCCCTCCAGGATTATCGGCCGATGCACCCTGAGTTCCCAGATGAAGAAATCATAGCCCTATTCGAAGAGAAGCGGACGCACGAGGACATAGACAAATGGATTGTTTGCTTCGATGGGGCATCTAATGCTTTGGGCCATGGTGTAAGGGCAGTCCTTGTATCCCCGGATGATCAGTGTATTCCTTTCACAGCTAGGCTAGGTTTTGATTGTACCAACAATATGGCCGAGTACGAAGCATGCGCCCTCGGGGTTCAGGCGGCCATTGATTTTGATGTAAAACTACTCAAAGTGTATGGAGACTCAGCTTTGGTGATACGCCAGTTGAAAGGAGAATGGGAAACTAGGGATCTGAAGTTGATACCCTATTAGAATCACATCTTGAGGTTAGCCAAGTACTTTGACGATATTTCTTTCCACCACATACCTCGGGAAGAGAATCAAATGGCTGATGCATTAGCCACCCTGGCATCCATGTTTCAACTTGCCCCACACAGGGATCTACCGTACATCGAATTCAGATCTCAGGGCATTCCGGCATATTGTTATGCAATAGAGGAAGAACGGGATGGGAAACCGTGGTATTTCGACATCAAACAATATGTCGAGAACAAAGAATACCCACCAGGGATTTCTGACAATGACAAAAGGACGTTGAGGAGATTGGCTACTGGTTTCTTTGTAAGTGGTACCATCCTGTACAAACGGAACTACGACATGACCCTCCTACGATGCATAGATGCCAAAGAGGCGAACTTCATGATTGAGGAGATCCACGAGGGTTCATTTGGGACACATGCCAATGGGCATGCCATGGCCAGGAAGATCCTTAGGGCCGGTTATTACTGGCTCACCATGGAGAGCGATTGCTGCGCCCATGTAAAGAAGTGTCATAAATGTCATATGCAGACAATGTCAATGTTCCGCCACATCCTCTGAATGTTATGTCCGCCCCCTGGCCTTTTTCAATGTGGGGGATACACGTTATTAGGGCCTTCGAACCCAAGGCTTCGAATGGTCACTGCTTCATCCTTGTGGCGATAGACTACTTCACCAAATGGGTCGAAGCAGCTTCTTATACCAATGTCACGAGGAGTGTGGTAGTCAGATTCATCAAGAGGGAGCTAATTTGTCGATACGGACTCCCTAGGAAGATCATCACTGACAATGGCACCAATCTGAACAACAAGATGATGCAAGAATTGTGTGAGGATTTCAAGATCCAACATCATAACTCCACCCCTTATCGGCCAAAGATGAATGGGGCTGTAGAGGCTGCAAATAAAAATATTAAGAAGATTGTCCAGAAGATGACCGTGTCATACAAAGATTGGCATGAGATGTTTCCTTTCGCCCTACATGGATATAGAACTTCAGTACGAACTTCTACTGGGGTAACCCCGTATTCCTTGGTTTATGGGATGGAGGCAGTACTCCCATTTGAGGTAGAGGTTCCTTCTCAGAGGATAATAGCAGAGTTAAGCCTAGGAGAGTCAGAATGGGCTCAATCACGCTACGACCAACTCAACCTTATTGAAGGTAAGCGTTTGACGGCCATGAGCCATGGGCGTCTATATCAACGAAGGATAAAAAACGTGTTTGACAAGAAGGTACGTCCACGCAAGTTTAACGAGGGGGACCTTGTGCTGAAGAAGATGTCCCACGCTATTAAGGAAAATCGGGGCAAGTGGGCCCCGAATTATGAAGGGCCTTTCGTGGTGAAAAGAGCTTTTTCTGGGGGTGCTTTGATACTCACCAACATGGATGGCGAGGAGCTACCCTCACCCGTAAACTCCGGTATTATTAAGCGATACTACGCTTGAAGTCTGGGGCAATCGAGAGGACCGTTGCATGTTCTTTTACTTCTGAGTTTTTGTTCTTCTTGGTTTCCTCCAGGGATTCCCTTTCACTGTAATTGTCTCGTTTCTTTAAAAGAAGAGGAGATGGGTTAGGCTTCAGTCCTCCCTTTGGTTTTAAACCTTGTGTTAGTTTATAATCACCTGAGCCCTCTTCGCTTTGGTTCATGGGGTGCCCCAAACGCTTAAAATTAAAATTGGACCTAACTAGCTTTCACTAAGAAAATCGTCGCATTAGGAACATTCATACATGCACATACACATGCATGTCTTGTGGTAACAGGGGCAAGATCATCTTAGGCCATGGTCAGAAGTCGAGACGAGTTGACGGCAGAAATCAACCAAGGTAAGATAATGACCCGGTCACGATTGGCCGCACATTGTTTGCTCCCTACTTGCAGGTACTTAGGCACGGATGCAAATGGAGGATAGGGTCACGACCGACCAATCGTCGTCCCTTCCCGACGCTGGGCCAGCGGTGAACGTCACTTCAAGGCAGCCCAGTATCCTTTGAATTCACAGTATTTTATTACTATTGTTTGTTTTAAATAAGTAATCGACGCCTAATTCTAACTTAAGTAGGTTCAATTAGGCAAAACGCTAACCCATAAGAGGGGGGGGGGGGGGGAAGGCGTGGTTAATGTATCCCAAAAAAAAATGGCAGGTTAGCTCGCCTGGGCGAGCAACCCCTGCACCCAAAATATAAAAACGAGGGAGGGAAACGTTTTTGTACCCAAAAACTCCCCCCCCCCCCTCATTCAAAAGAGAGAACTCTCGAAGGCTTGCATTTTTTGCTCCCCTAAGCCACTTTTGGTTGCGTTTTGCTTTCATTTTCGTTGTTTCTACTCACTCCAACAAGTAAGTATTCAATCCTTGAGTTTTTTGCTTTCCGTTGGTGCATTTTGTTCATTTTGGTGCTCTAAATTGTGAGAACATGCTCATGCTTGTGGGGCATTTTTTGGTTGCTTTTTATGCTTGATTTGTTGAGTTAAGGATTTGAGTGAGAGGGCCTTAGGCCTATGATGCATTCTGAAGCAATGGGGGCATGCCACATTGCTCCCATTCTCTTGCAATTTATGTCTAAACATGCGCCCACCAAGTGCTCGGTGAAATGCCCCAATGACGTATGAATCTGATTTTGTAAAATTAGGATGGTGGGACTGTTTTTTATATGTAGGGACAGCATAGGAGATTCAAAATAGGTGCCCAAATGCAATTCCAAGCTTAGGAACCCAAACTTGTAGCTTCAATGCAAGGAAACATACTCATGCCTAAGAACCCAAATTTTGGTTTTAGAATTAGAAAAGCATGAAAATTAGGACTTGCTTGTGAGAGTTTTTGCTCGAATTTGGGCTGCCCCATGTTTGATGCTTTGCATAGAGGTAGTGTGGAAAACACCTTGCAATAATGTGTATATATAGGTAAATATAAGGGGCATGAAATTCTTTGCAAAGGGTGAATGAATATTGAGGTCACTTCCTAAATGAATGTATGATAGCACGGAATTCCCTTTTCAATGCAAGTGTGTGCATAATGTAAATAGCTTGCCAATATGCATAAGTGTGAGTGAAACAATAAAAGTTTGTATGATATATATTTCAAATATGTGTAGGTAGTTTGTAATAGCAAATGTTTAGGATGTAATTAAGTGTAAATTTTGACGCAATGCCTTGAGCGTAAAAGTGTATGTTCTTTTCAAATGCATATGTATGTGTGACAATTAGAATGTGTCGGATGTCCTTGTATGTTGGCATAAATAGTAGGATATTCTACACATACGCGTGTGCATAAATAGATTACATGAGTTCATTCTAAAATCAGAGGGATTAACATGTCATTTTTGTGTTAAGATAAGCATTATCTTGTAAAACTAACTTCCATATGTTTGTTCTCGCAGGAAATGGCCCCAAGGAAGCTTGCTTCAAAGAGATCCAGGAAGGATGAAGTGGCTGAAGGAACCAGTTTTGCTCCCGAATATGATAGTCATCGTTTTAGGATCGCTGAGCACCAGCAGCGCTTCGAGGCCATCAAGGGATGGTCATTTCTCCGGGAGCGACGCATCCAGCTCAGGGACGACGAGTATACCGATGCGCACCAACATGACCACCCTGACCCAGATCTGGATGACTTTGCTGCTCAGCAACATCCAGCCCAGCGATCATAATTCCGACCTCCCCCTGCCGAAGTGTCAGCTGGTGTATGCCATCCTGACACGGATGAGCATTCACGTGGCTCAGTTAATCGCTGATGCCATCTATCTATTTGCAGGTATGGCACCTACCAGGCACCCTCTGGACCCGGATAAGTCCAACAGGGCCCTGGGATTTCCCGCTTTGATCAGAGAACTCTGCCAGTCGTTCGGAGTCCCCGTCGCACCTAGCAAGGTGATTCGGCCACCCATCACCCGAGCTTTTGTTGAGAAGTATTACCCGCAGAGACAGGCTCAGGGGGATGCTCCACAGGCTGTAGACACGCTTCCACCTCATCAGGCTGGCCCAGCTGGATCATTTGATACGGAGCAGTATTTACGGCATTTGGTTCGCCAGCAAGCGGCCAACCACCGGGCGCATGTACAGACCCATGATTGTCTTTACCAGTTGAGCCTCAGCCTGCAGAGCCAGGGTTTTACTTCTTTTCCATGCCCAACTCTGGATCAGTTCAGGGCAGAGGTCGCTTGGCTCGGAGATTGGCCTGAGGCCCGGGTAGGAGAGGCACCAGCAGAGGCTCCCGACGAGGCAGATGAGGCTCGTGAGGACGAGGAGATGACCGATTTGCTTGATTTCTTGGGAGGGAGCGGAGCCACATGATTGGGAGATCCCTAGATCCATATTTCTTTTTATGTTATGTTTTTATTTCCATTTTTTCCTGTTACATATCATCTTTTTTTTAACTAAGGGACTAACGTTTGTTTTGTGTTGGTTGACTTTTGTTTTGTACATACATATCATTTGAGTCGTTATGTTAGTACTTGTTTCGTTGTTGTCAATAGTGTTTGTAGAAATTCCGGAATCGCGTAGAATTTTTTCATTTAGGAACATCGTCCTAAAAATAAAATGAACCAAAATCATGATAAAAAAGAAAGAAGTGTTGTGAATAAAATGTCTGCGTATATAAAGAAAAAGGGAAATGTGCATAGAAGGGTTTTTATAAAAAAAATACGTGTAGAGAAATTCTTGTATGTGTGAACAACGAGTGTATATAAAGAAACTTTTGTATGAACCATAGGTGTGCATTGGAGAAAAACGAAAAAGATCTTTGAATGTAAATAGGGTTTGACCATGTGACGTAAAGAGAGAGAGTTCCAATGCGTATACAGAAAAAGTTTGTCATGTATAAGAGTGTAGATATACAAAGAAAAATTTCTTCATAGAGGACCATAGGTGTATAATTTTGTGAATATATAAAAATGAAACAAAAAGGAAAAAGAAAGAAAGACCGCGAAGGTCGACATGTTATAGTTAAGAAGTATAAATCATTCATAAAGAGCAAACGTATCTTCTGGAAACAAGGGACTGACGCTAAGAGTTTATTTTCCAGAATAACCGAGATAAGAATGGACGAATTCACTGAACTGATGAAGGAACATAACTTGGAAACGTTGGGTCTGTTTGTGTAAATTCCCAACCGTAGTATCACAATGCCATAAACGGGATGCTTGAGTGCCCACCTGGCTGTAGCCATGACTAATTTTGCACGTTGTTTTCAAATCATCATTGTCACGCGTGCCTTGTGGAGTAATATGGGAGTTCGGCCCGAGACCGACGCCTTGACACCCAAATTTGTTTTGCCCCAGATATCAAGATTGGGTTCCTACGATAAAAGACCCCCTTGAAACACAACCTTAGACTTTTTTGAACCTTGGCCTATCAAAAGAATCCTCATCCTTTCCGCCGAAGCAAAGGACAACGGAATCTCCTCAAAGGAGAGCAAATAGAATGCTAAAACCCGATTTCCCAAAGAAAGGAAAGGAGGAAGTGAAAAGAAAAGGAAGAAATGAAAAGAAAAGAAAGAAAAAGAACAATAAAAAAGAAAGAAAAAGAAGGATTCCCGATCGAAGATCGAAAGGAAGTGAAAATGGAAAAGATCGGAGGAAAACAAAGTAATTCTTGATCAATGAAAGAAAGGGAATGGAAAATCTTCAGACCGGATAAATTTTCGGCAAGATAAGTGACTGTCGGCAAAGGAAAACCCATTTTTGGTGTCTCTTCCTTTCAAATTGCCATTCAAAGTCATTCTCGACTGGCGATATCCCACCCCACATGAACAAAGAGGAAAAGACCGAAACACCCAGCTTCCTCTCCAAAAAACACTACCCTCGAGAAAATCCTATTGGTTCGTGATCGTACGTTTGATCTTTGATTCGATAGGAAATCGTGTGCAACATAAAGTCATGGTGCAGTTATGGTTTGGGGATAGGGTGAAACACTTGCCTGTGTGAGTTTTATACACTATGAGTGATTTATTTTCAGCTTAGCCCGATGTTTCCCCCGCATGTTCATTTAAAAGCTAAATGTTGACATCCTGCCCTTTCATTTTCGGTCACAAGGAAGATTGCCCTTGGCACAAGTATATTGTTTCTCTAAGATATAGTGTTATCACGAATGATTTATTTTTCTTTGCAAAAAGCATGTTTGCCTTTTCAGGTGGAAAAAACCCGGTGGACCATTCGGTACTACCAACATTTTATTCGGAGCCCCATGAATTGCGTTTTCGTTCATGCATCCTCCACCCAAAGAGTTTGGAGCTATGCTTCATGATTGACTAGTGAGGACCCTCTAGTACAATCCTCCATCCTCGCCTTTTTTCGGAGCCCCATGAATTGCGTTTTCGTTCATGCATCCTCCACCCAAAAAGTTTGGAGCTATGCTTCATGATTGACTAGTGAGGACCCTCTAGTGCAATCCTCCATTCTCGCCTTTTTTTCGGAGCCCCACGAATTGTGTTTTCGTTCATGCATCCTCCACCCAAAGAGTTTGGAGCTATGCTTCATGATTGACTAGTGAGGACCCTCTAGTGCAATCCTCCTTTCTCGCCTTTTTTTCGGAGCCCCACGAATTGCGTTTTCGTTCATGCATCCTCCACCCAAAGAGTTTGGAGCTATGCTTCATGATTGACTAGTGAGGACCCTCTAGTGCAATCCTCCATTCTCACCTTTTTTTCGGAGCCCCATGAATTGCGTTTTCGTTCATGCATCCTCCACCCAAAGAGTTTGGAGCTATGCTTCATGATTGACTAGTGAGGACACTCTAGTGCAATCCTCCATTCTCGCCTTTTTTTCGAAGCCCCATGAATTGCGTTTTCGTTCATGCATCCTTGACCAAAGAATTTGGAGCTATGCTTCGTGATTGACTAGTGAGGACCCTCTAGTGCAATCCTCTATCCTCGCCCTTTTTTCGGAGCCACATGAATTGCGTTTTCGTTCATGCATCCTCCACCCGAAGAGTTTGGAGCTATGCTTCATGATTGACTAGTGAGGACCCTCTAGTGCAATCCTCCATTCTCTAGGGTTTTTCATCGTCAAGTGCAGATCCTCTTGACTGGGAAATGTGATCTTTGTTATTTTCTCGATTGATTCCTTTGCCAAATGTGTATATGTATATTATAATATTGTTGTTTTTGTTGTTGTTTGTATTTTGTTTTATGTTGTGCAGAAAAAGAAGGAGTAGAGGCGAGAGTCGTCATAGACTAATCACGGAAAGGGCAAGACGGACAAAATCAGTGTCTTATCTTTGCTTTCCTCTTATCTCCGATAAAAGGTAAGTAAAGAGGGGCAATTGTCATACCCTAATTTCGTCCGGGGATTATTACTTGATGATATGCAACCTTTGATCGGCCGCTTTGGGATACTTGGCATCCTTTGTTTCACAATATGTGAAGTCCCGAGACAAGCCGGAAATCAAAAGGAAGCAGGCTTACGCGATCCGTGAAATTTCGTAATGTGGCGGAAACCAAAAGGAAGTGTTTTTGCACAATCCGTGAGTTTCTGTAACTTCTTCGAAAGGTAAAAAAGAGTAAATAAGTGATCTGTGAGGATTCGTAACCTTACGGAAAGAAAATAGGCGTCGTTACGAAATTCGTAAAGTTTTGTGACGTTACGGAAAAAGAATTACCAAAAAAAGTAGAACGGGGGTGCATTTAGTAAAAAGGGGGGTACAAATAGCAACCAGGCCCACTTGGGCCTTCCTGTTTCTTCCTCCAAAAGGCGGTTGCTTCTGGAGGAAGCAACCTTGCTCGCCTAGGCGAGCTAGGTGGCAAGCTCCTCCCCTATTTTGCTATAAATAGGGGAAGGAGTGAAGAGGAAAGGGGTTCATCATTCTTGGTACTTCTTATTCTCTCGAAATTGCTGAGGAAAATTGTTTCCGTGAAGAAAATCCAAGCTGAGGCGCTTCCGTAACGTTTCCGTGAGTAATTACGCGAAGATTTTCAACCGTTCTTCGACATTCATCGTTCGTTCTTCATTTTCTTCAGTCTTCAACTGGTAAGTACCTCAAACCGAGCTTTTCAATTCATTCTATGTACCCTTGGTGATCCATATTTTGTTTCATGTATCTTTATTCTCGTTTTCATTTACTTTCCGTACCCCCTTTTGACGTGCTTTAGTCATTTATTTAAGTCATTTATCGCCTAATCAAAAAATAAAATAAATTTCCATCGATCATTTGATTTGTAATATCCGTTAATTTCTGTTAAAATGAATTCCGACTGTTCGATCGTGCCGTAACCACGTGGGAAATAAAAAAAGAGGTAAAATAATAATATAATAATCAAAAAATACCTTTTAGTAAAATGAAGCGAAAAAATCAATCGGACGTTTTCTCTTTGGGATTTCTCATTCTCAATTGAATTGACTAATAACTAAAGTGAAACTAAGGCTAAAATCAACCCGCCTAGTCAAGCTCGTCCACAAAAAAGTCACTAAAAAAGGATTTGAAAGTTTATTATCTCAGTTTTCCTTACCAAGTAAATGGATCATTTTTAAGGTCCAACGCCTTAAAATGATCAGCTTTCAAGTAAAAAGAATCGCTTGATTCACTCTTAAAAAAGAACTACGTAGGTCTGATTTCCTCTTCGATGGAGGGTACGTAGGAGCAAAAGCCTCGCTTTTGTCGACCTCAAAAAATAAAAAGAAATAAAAGGTAAAATAACACAATTTCACAATTCTAAAAAATAGGTTGTTGTCCTTTGAGACAAACGTGAGAGGTGCTAATACCTTCCTCAAACGTAAATACAACTCCCGAACTTAGAATTTTCATTTTTGACCAGTTTCCTTCGGTTTTTCCGACGTTTTCCTCAAATAAACGTTGGTGGTGACTCCGCGCATCTTTCCTCCTTTGGAAAGCGTACCCGTGAGCCTCGCCTCGCTCGCCCGCAAAAGGGCATGCTGCGACAGACGTGATCTATGAACTTTAAGTGAAAGGTTCGGGAGTTGTATTTACACACGGGGAAGGTATTAGCACCCCATGCGTCCTTTACAAGAGACGGCAACCTTTAATTAAATGTGCAAACATGACTTCAATTTTATGTTCCCTTTTACGTCATTATTTCTTTTTATATTTTTTATCTTTTTGCGATCGACGAGGGTGTTTCCCTTGCTCCTACGTATTCCTTATGTGTGATAAGGAAATCAGACCTACGTAGTTCTTTGTGAACAAAGTGTTTGGTTAAGTTGTTTTTATCCTTTTTGCAAAATATGTTTTTATTTAATGAAAGGTCATTTAAGGCGTTGGACCATTAAACAATCTTTCGCTTCTTTTGAAAAGAGAGAAGACATTAAGGCATTGGACCATTAATGATCTCTTTATTTTTTGAAAGAGGTAATAAAGTTACATGTTGATTTTAGGCCTTTAGAAATCTACACTTAAGCAATAAAAGCGGAGAAGACCATTTCAAGGCGTTGGGCCTTTAAAAATGGCCTTTTTTAGGCGATGACAAAAGTTTGGTTTACAAATTGATATTAGCCTTAGTTTCACTTTGGTTAATAGTCCATTCGATTAAGAAAGAAAAATCCTAAAGAGAAACGTCTAATTGATTTTTTGTTTTATTTTACTAAAAGATATTTTTGATTATTATATTATCATCTTACCTCTTTTTGGTTTCCAACGTGGTTACGACATGATCGAACGGTCAGATTTCATTTTAACAAAAATTAACGGATATTACAATTAAAATGATCAGTGGAAATTTATTTTATTTTTTGATTAGGCGAGAGAATGACTTAAGAAAATGACTAAAGCACGTCAAAAAGGGGTACGGAAAGTAAATGAAATGAATATAAAAGCACGTGAAAACAAATGAGGACCACTAAGGGTACATAGAATGAATTGAAAAGTTTGATTTCGGGAACTTCCCGGTTGAAAACCGAAGAGCGATGAAGAACGAACGTAGAACGTTGAAGAACGGTTGAAAATCTTTGCGAAATCAACCACAAAAACGTTACGGAAATGTTACGGAAGCGCCTCATCTTGGATTTTCTTCACGGAAACAATTTTTTCACTAATTTCAAGTGATTCTCGAATTACCAAGAGGGCTGAACATTTTTTCCCTTCACCTCTCCCCCTATTTATAGGAAAATGCGGGACAGGCTTGCCACCCAGCTCGCCCAGGCGAGCTAGGTTGCTTCCTCCAGAAGCAACTGCCTTCTGGAGGAATTTTCTAGAAGGCCCAAGTGGGCCTGGTTGCTATTTGCACCCCCATTTTTACTACATACACTCCCTTGCTATTTTTTGGTGATTCTTTTTCCGTAACGTTATGAAGCTTTACGAATTTCGTAACGATGCTTGTTTTCTTTCCATAATGTTACGAAACCTTAAGGATTACGTAATCATCCCCTTTTTACCTTCTGGAACGTTACAGAACATTACAGATTGCGCACTAACACTTCCTTTTAATTTCCGGCATGTCATGGAACTTCACGCATTGTGCTACAATGCTTTCTTTTGACTTCCGGCATGTCACGAAACTTCACGAACTGCCTAATGATGGGTGCCAAGTACCTCGAAGTGGTCAAACGAGGGTCG
This sequence comes from Glycine soja, assembly GCF_004193775.1. Classification (NCBI taxonomy): domain Eukaryota; kingdom Viridiplantae; phylum Streptophyta; class Magnoliopsida; order Fabales; family Fabaceae; genus Glycine; species Glycine soja. Next base: position 9,178,995 of record NC_041014.1, on the reverse strand, counting down.
CATCCCAACAATGGATGGTCCCCGAACGAAATTAGGGTATGACAGTTGCCCCTCTTTACTTGTCTTTTATTGGAGATATAAGGGAAGTAAAGATAAGACACTAATTTCGTTCGAGCGAAACACCATTCAGCCAGTGAACCTCCCTGCCAACGGAACCTACAAAAATTTGAAAATGATCAGTAGTGACACATCATCCTGATACCATCGAATTTGTTCCTCTCGGTTGATACAAGACGTAGAATGACCATAATTTTCTCTGCGTTTTATTGGAAATGATCGAGCCTAGGTGGGGAGATACAGAATGACCATAACTTGTCTCTGCATGCCACCGGACACGATCGCCCGTTTTTGAATGACAAAGGGCGCAAAATCAATTTTTGCACGTTTATCACCCGCCTCGCTGCTCCTAAATGATAAAGGGCGTAAAATCTGTCTCTGCGCATTTACCCACTCAGCTTGTTGTTCCTGAATGATGAAGGGCGCAGAATCTGTCTCTATGCGTTTACCCATTCAACTTGTCGTTCCTGAATGATAAAGGGCGCAGAATCTGTCTCTGCGCGTTTACCCACTCAGCTTGTTGTTCCTGAATGATAAAGGGCGTAAAATCTGTCTCTGTGTATTTACCCACTCAGCTTGTTGTTCCAGAATGATAAAGGGCGCAGAATTTGTCTCTTGGCGTTTACCCACTCAGCTTGTTGTTCCTGAATGATAAACGGCGCAGAATTTGTCTCTACGCGTTTACCCACTCAGCTTGTTGTTCCTGAATGATAAAGGGCGCAGGATTTGTCTCTGCGCGTTTACCCACTCAGCTTGTTGTTCCTAAATGATAAAGGGCGCAGAATCTGTCTCTATGCGAAAGACAACGTAAATCTCCGCGTGTCAACGGGCTTGTTGGCCGCGATTGACAAAGGGTGCAGAAGACGACGTTAGTCTCCACGTGCTATCATGCTTTGAGTCTTAGAGATGGCAAAAGAAAGTTTAAACAGATAACCACTCGGGTATCTCCGCATGTCAAGTGACTCCAGTGTCAGTATGACAGAAATTGTCTGTGCGGAAGATGACGTAAATCTCCGCGTGTCAATGGGCTTGTCAGCCGTGATTGACAAAGGGTGCAGAAGACGACGTTAGTCTCCGCGTGCTATCATTCTTTGAGTCTTAGAGATAGCAAAAGAAAGTTTAAACGGATAACCCCTCGGGTATCTCCGCATGTCAAGTGACTCCAGTGTCAGTATGACAGAAATTGTCTGTGCGGAAGATGATGTAAATCTCCGCGTGTCAACGGGCTTGTCAGCCGCGATTGACAAATGGTGCAGAAGACGATGTTAGTCTCTGCGTGCTATCATGCTTTGAGTCTTAGAGATAGCAAAAGAAAATTTAAACGGATAACCACTCGGGTATCTCCACGTGTCACGTGACTCCAGTGTTAGTATGACAGAAATTGTGGGGGCGGCCGACAAAAGCGAGGCTCTTGATCCTACGTATCCTCAATGAGGAACTCAGACCTACGTAGTTCTGGATAACTTGTGAGACAAAAAATAGTTTCGGTGTTTTCTTCACTAAAAATGAGAACATGCTTTAGTAAAGAGAGAAAACTTCCAACTAAACAGAGCAACATATGCTTCTCGGACAAAAAACAATGTGTCTACTGGGGAAGGGGAGTATGCTGATGAAATCTTCTCATAACCACAAATGAGATTTTGGATGTTTAGCATTTTTCTAAATGACCATTTAAAGGAAACACTGGGTTCAACAAAAATATTAGAAAATCACTCAAAGTGTATCAATCTCACACAGGTAAGTGTTTCATCCTAATTCCGAACCATAGATATGCCATGACTTGATTTTGCAAATTATTTCCTATCAAATCAAAGATTACATGCGTGATAATGGATCAGTAGGACTTTTCCTTGGGAATGGGGGTTTTCTTGGTGGGAAATTTGGCTTTGAGTGTTTTTGGCGTTTTTCCTTTCTGTTTTTGTTTGGCGCGAGGCGAACAAGCCACTGACGCACAGGTTTTTGGTTGGCAATGTTTTCTTGGTGACAATTCTGTATTGTTCAGATATTCTCTGGTCCAAAGACCTTTCTGTATATTTCTTCTGTTTTCTTCCGATCTTTGATCGAGGATTTCCTTTCTTCTTTTTATTTTCTTATTCTCCCTCTTTTAATTGGGAATTTTCTTTCCTTTTTTTGCTTTCTCCCTTTCTTTGATTGGGGATTTTCCTTCTTTTTGTGTTTTCTTCCGAGGGCAAGGATTGATATTCTCACCTTGGTTCAAGGTTTATGGTAAGTTGGGATTTTGGCTCAAAGCTTGTAGCATGGCGGGACATGATATATGTCAGGGTTTGGTTTAGTTCAAGGATAAAAAGGGAATGTCCCACATTATTTGCATGACACAAATGCAACAATAATGATTTGGAAATTTTATGCAAAACTAGTCATGCATGCACCTATGTGGACATTCAAGTGTCAAACTTTTATGGTCATGTGATGCTAGGGCTCACGATTCATTTCCTCTATTTTAGTCAACCCAGTGTTTCCAAAATACATTCCTTTATCAATTTGTGCATTCATTCGAGTCTATTTTTGGGTGTTCGAAAAACTTTCACAGCATTTACCCTTCAGGCGTACACACATTTTTTCGAAAACTGGTTATGATCAGTGAATTCTTTCAAAGAAAAGTTGGAAATTATCTCTTTTCGCAAGCATGTTGTTTTTTAGCCAGACAACTTTTTATTTTTATCATTTTTTTCCTTCCTTCTTTTTCTTTTCTTACGTGCTCTCTTTTCCTTTTCCTCTTTTTCCTTTTTTAAGTTATTTATCATTTGTTCATTTCCACTCTCTTCTTTCTTTTTTTCTCTTTTTCTCTCTGAAAAGGTCGTGCGGACGAGGGCGCACACTACCTACTTACGTCTAACCACAAGGTGAACAAAAACGCACGAAAATGGTAAGTCGCGAAAATGGTGACGAATAACTGAGAACCATAACGCCAAAAATTTCTAACAGAAACGAACAATAATGATAGTAACGTTAGTAACCGTATGAACAAAACAGAAAATAGTAATGTCAACAACAATATGGGCAATAACAGAAAACGCTAATAGCAAACTAAACAAAACAAAAACAGATATGTCAAAAAAAATGCGGTGACCTCGGTCACGTGGCTCTGCTTCCTCCCAAGAAATCGAGCATATCCGTCATCTCCTCATCCATGTGGGCCTCCTCTCCATCGTCGGGAGCCTCTGCGGGCGCCTCCCCTGCCTGGGCCTCGGGCCAATCTTCGGGCCATGCGACCTCTGCCCTGAACTGATCTGGAGTAGGGCACGGAAAAGGAGCGAAACTCTGGCTCTGCAGACTAAGGCTGAGCTGGTAGAGGCTCTCATGGGTCTGCATGTGCCCCCTGTGGTTGGCTGCCTGCTGGCGAACCAAATGCCGTAAATACCGCTCTGTGTCAAATGACCCAGCAGGATCAGCCTGATGAGGTGGCGGCGGTGCGTCTGGGGCCTACGGTGCACCACCCTGTGCCTATCTAGGCGTACAATACTTCTCTATGAAGGCCCGGGTGATCGGCGGTCGAATCACCTTACTAGGCGTGACGGGAACCCCGAACGACTGGCAGAGACCCGTGATCAACGCTGGAAACCCCAGGGCCCTGTTAGACTTATCTGGGTCTAAAGGGTGCCTGGTAGGTGGCATATGGACACTCATCCATGTCAGGATGGTGTACATCAGCTGACACTTCGGCAGAGGGAGGTCGGAGTTATGATCGCTGGTGCGCATGATCCGCACCCGTCTCCCGGCAACGGTCCGGGCAAAATCCTGACCCGGTATGCATAACAGCTGGGCGATGGCCTCCTCGTCAAACCCATCGGCCCGGTTCCTTCTCTAACTATACTCGCACTCCTAGCTCTCCTCTAACACTAGCGGGTATCCCAGGAACTGGCTGAGGGCGTCTGCAACAAAGGGAATCCACTGGCCCCTTACCCATGACCGCATGTCCCGCACACCCTCCTCCGTGGGCCAAGCATTGGCATAAAACTCTAGGACTACATCTAGGTCAAACTTGGCCATGGGAGTGACCAGCGACGTCCAACGCTGACAGGCTATCTCCTCCTGGAAATCTGTGTACTCATCGTCCCTGATGGCCTCGAAACGCTGCTGGTGCTCAACGCTCCTGAAACGATGGTTGTTGAACTTGGGAGCGGCACTGGTCCCTTCAACCGCGGCATCCTTCCTAGATCTCTTTGCATAAAGCTTTCTCGGAGCCATTTCCTACGAGGACAAACATTTGGAAAGTTAGTTTACAAGAAAACGCTTATTTTAAAGCAAAAACGGCATGTTAATCTTTCCGATTTAGAACAAACTTGTGCACACATTTCCTTAACGTAAAACATTTATGAACGTGCATATGCGTAAATATCCTACTATTTATATCAACATACAAGGATATTCAAAATATTCTAGTTACCACGCATATATATTTTTTTGAAAAGAATACATATACACATGCTCAAAATATTCTGTCAAAATTACACATGTTCATATCCTAAGCATTTCGCTACCACAAACTACCTACGCATATTTGAAGTATTAACATACAAATTTTTTTTGTTTCATTCACATTATTTATACATATATGCAAATTGGGGAGCCAATCTCATGTCATGCACACACTTGCATTTGAGAAGGAACTTTCATGCCATCTATATACACTTGAGGGGCAATTCCACATCATATATTCATTTGGGAAGCATACTCGTGCCATTTTTGACATGGGTACATTTTTTTAAAAAAAAGGCTCCTTATGCTACCTATCCACAAATATACATATTTTGAAAGGTATTTTTACGCTACCTATCCACAAATATACATATCTTGAAAGGCATTTTTTGCTATTCATTCACACTTTGCAAGGTATTTTTATGCCATATATATTCACATATATACATACCGTTGAAAGGTATTTTCCATGCTACCTAGGTGCAAGATATTCCTCATGGGGCAGCCAAATTTAAATTCTAATAAAACCTCTCAAACATGTCCTAATATTATACCTTTTGATATTCAAAACCAAAATTTCGATTCCTAGGCATAAGTCATGATTCCTTGCATTGAAATTAAAAGCTTGGGTTCCTAGGCCTAGAATTGCATTCGGGCACTCATTTTAAATCCTTCATGCTGCCCCTATATATATAAAACAGTCCCACAATCCCAAGCTTACAAAACCATGCTCATATGTCATTGAGACATTTCACCGAGCACTTGGTGGGCGCATGTTTTGGCATGAATAGCAAGAGAATGGGGGCAATGTGGCATGCCCCATTGCTTCAGAATGCAACATAGGCCTAAGGCCATCCCTTACAACCCCTCAATTCAAACCAATCAAGCATGAAAACAAACCAAAATTGCCCCACAAATTTGAGCACATTCCCACAATTTAGAGCACCAAAAGAAGACCAAAATACACCAATGGAAAGCAAGAAAGCTCAAGGATGAGATACTTTCTTGTTGGAGTGAGTAACAACACTAACAATGGAAACAAAAGCGCAAAAATGGTGGCCTAGGGGTGAAAAACCCTTAATTTTCGTGAGCTCTCTTTTTTGAATGAGGGGGGAAGTTTTTGAGTGCAGAAAACGTTCCCCTCCCTCGTTTCTTATATTTTGGTGCAGGGGTTACTCGCCCAAGCGAGCTAACCTGCCATTTTTTTTTATTTTAGGGAAACATAAGCATGGCCCTCGACATTCACTTAATCGAACCCACTCAAGGTAGATTAGGCATCCATTATTTATTTTAAACAAACAATAGTAATAATTACTGTGAATTTAAATGATACTAGGCTACCTTGCAGCGGCGTTCTCCGCTTGTCCCGAGCTAGGAAGGGATGACGATCTGTCGGTCGTGACCCTAGCCTCTATTTGCATCCGTCCCTAAGTACCTGAAAGTAGGAAACAACAATGCATGGCAAATCGTGACCGCGTCGTCATCCTACCTTGATTGGTTTCTGCCTTTAACTTTGTCTCGACCTCTGACTGTGGCCTAAGACGATTCTGCCCCTGTTTATCACAACAATATGCATGCGTATGCGTATGCATGAATGTTTTCAAATGCAATAATCTTATTAGTGAAAGCTGGTTAGGTTTAGTTTTGATTAAGCGCTTGGGGCATCCCATGAACTGAGCGAAAGGGCTCAGGTTATTACAAACTAACACATGGTTTAAAACTAAAGTGAGGACTGAAGCCTCAAACCCAAGTTCTCTTCTCTTAAAAGACTGTGATGAGAGATATACAGTAGACGGAAATCCTTGGGGGAAACCAAGAAGACATACAAAAATAAAAGAACATGCAGCGACATCCTTAATTTCCCCAGATTCTAAGCATAGTATCACTTGACAACATCAGAGTTCACAAGTAAAGGTAGCTCCTCGCCATCCATGTTGGTAAGCACCAAGGCTCCTCCGAAAAAAGCCCTTTTCACAATGAAAGGTCCTTCGTAGTTTGGGGCCCACTTCCCTCGATTATCTTTAACGGCGTGGGACATCTTTTTCAGCACAAGGTCTCGCTCATGGAACTTGCGCAAGCGTACCTTCTTGTTGAATGCATTCTTCATTCTTTGTTGATACAGGCACCCATGACTCATGGCTGTCATGCGCTTACCTTCAATAAGGTTGAGTTGGTCATAGCGTGTTTGAGCCCACTCTGATTCTTCTAAGCCCGATTCTGCTAGTATCCTCTAGGAAGGGATCTCTACTACAAATGGGAGTACCGCTTCCATTCCATAAACCAAGGAATACGGCGTTGCCCCAGTAGAAGTTCGTACTAAAGTTCGGTATCCATGCAAGGCAAAAGGCAACATCTCATGCCAATCTTTGTATGATACTGTCATCTTCTGAATAATTTTCTTAATATTCTTGTTGGCTGCTTCCACGGCTCTGTTCATCTTTGGCCGGTAGGGCGTGGAGTTGTGATGCTAGATTTTGAAATCTGCACACATTTCCTGCATCATCTTGTTATTCAGGTTGGTGCCATTGTCAGTAATGATCTTCCTAGGGAGTCCATACCAACAAATCAACTCCCTCTTTATGAACCTAACCACTACACTCCTCATGACATTGGTGTAGGAAGCCGCCTCAACTCACTTGGTGAAATAATCTATCGCCACGAGAATGAAGCGATGATCGTTCGAAGCCTTGGGCTTGATGGCCCCGATGACATCTATTCCCCACATGGAAAATGACCAAGGGGCGGACATGACATTCAAAGGATGCGGCGGAGCATTGACATTCTCCGCGAACGCTTGACACTTGTGGCATTTCCTTACATGAACGCAACAATCACTTTCCATGGTGAGCCAATAATAACCTACTCTCAGGATCTTCCTGGCCATAGCATGCCCATTGGCGTGCATTCCAAACGAACCCTCGCGGACTTCCTCGATCATGTGGTACGCCTCTTTGGCATCTACGTATCGCTGGAGAGTCACGTTGTGGTTTCTTGTATATAGTATGCTCCCGCTCATGAAGAAACCGGCCGCCAATCTCCTCAATGTCCTTTTATCATTATCGGAAGTCCTCGGTGGGTACTCTTTGCTTTCGACATATCGCTTGATATCGAAATACCAAGGCTTACCGTCCCGTTCCTCTTCCACCTGGCAACAATGTGCAGGTTTTCCATGACACCAGAACTCAATGTATGGTAGATCCCCGTGCGGTGTTAGCTGGAACATGGACGCCAAAGTAGCAAGCGCATCCGCCATTTGATTTTCCTCCCGGGGAACATGATGGAAGGAGATCTCATCAAAGGAATCAGCCAACTCCTTGATATAGGCTTTGTAGGGTATCAGCTTGAGTAGCTTGACATTGGAGTCAATCGCCGCCTGGACGGCCAGGGCACATGCTTCATACTCAGCCATATTGTTGGTGCAGTCAAACCCTAGCCTGGCTGTGAAAGGTATACATTGATTGTCTGGAGAGACCAATATTGCTCCAATGCCATGGCCTATAACGCTTGACGCTCCATCAAACCACACGGTCCATTTGTCCCGGTCCTCGTTTAGTTTTTCCTCAAACAAGGCCATGATGTCCTCATCCGGGAATTCGGGATGCATGGGCTGATAGTTGTTGAGAGGCTGTTGAGCCAAATAATCTGCTAAGGCGCTTCCTTTTATCGCCTTTTGGGTGATGTAAACTATATCAAACTCGAAAAGCAAAACTTGCCACTGGTCGATCCGTCCCGTAAGAGCTCGCTTTTCAAAAATGTACTTAACCGGGTCCATCTTGGATATCAACCAGGTGGTATGGCTCAGCATGTATTGTCTTAGGCGATGGGACACCCAAACTAAACCACAACATGTTCTTTCGAGGAGGGAATAATTCATTTTACAGGCCGTGAACTTCTTACTCAAGTAGTAGACAACGTGCTCTTTCTTTCCGGACTCGTCATGTTGCCCCAGCATACATCCCATCGACTCGTCCAAAATCGTCATATACAAGATGAGAGGCCTTCCGGGTACCGGTGGCATAAGCACAGGGGGATTCATGAGATACTTTTTTATCCTTCCAAATGCCTCTTGACAATCCTCGTTCCAACGGTCAGTTTGGTTTTTGCGCAAGAGTTTGAACAACGGCTCACAAATAGTAGTGAGTTGTGATATGAATCTGGCAATATAATTCAAACGTCCCAGGAAACCTCGGACTTACCTCTCGGTACGGGGTTCCGGCATCTCAAGGATGGCCTTCACCTTTTCGGGGACTACCTCTATCCCTTTCTAGCTTACGATAAAACCTAGCAATTTCCCTGATATGACCCCGAAAGTGCACTTAGCGGGGTTCAACCTCAATTGATACTTCCTAAGCCTTTCGAACAACTTCCGCAGGTTGACAAGGTGTTCCTCCTCAGATTTAGATTTGGCAATTATGTCATCCACATAGACCTCGATCTCTTGGTGCATCATATCGTGGAACAAAGCTACCATAGCCCGTTGATAAGTTGCCCCAGCATTCTTGAGTCTAAAGGACATCACCTTGTAACAGAACGTTCCCCACAGGGTATCGAAGGTTGTCTTTTCCATATCCTCTGGTGCCATCTTTATCTGATTGTAATCGGAGAACCCATCCATGAAGGAAAATAAAGTGAAATTAGTCGTATTATCCACAAGGATATCGATGTGCGGCAAAGGAAAGTTGTCTTTGGGACTGGCCCGATTCAGATCCCGATAATCGACGCACATTCGCACCTTTCCATCCTTCTTAGGGATGGGTACAATGTTGGCAACCCATTCTTGGTACCGAGCGACAGCCAAAAACCCAGCGTCAAATTGTTTCTTTACCTCTTCTTTTATCTTCAAGGATGTCTCGGGCTTCATCCTTCTCAGTTTCTGTTTTATTGGGGGACACTCGGGATTTAGGCGTAATCGGTGTTGTACAATGTCAGAACTCAAACCGGGCATATCTTGGTACGACCAAGCAAAGATGTCTTGGTAGTCTCTTAGCAGGGCTGCTAATTCTTCGCGTGCCTATCTTTACTTCCCTTTTTCCACTGCCAGTTCCCAAGTCTACTAGTTTTGTCTCTTCTTGATGAGGCCCCATTTCTTGGTCCTCCTGGGCGACTATCCTTTCCAACTCCGGGGAAAGTCTCACATCCTCGTTCTCTTCATCTTCTGTTTGATTTGTTTCTTGCTCGAAGTTGGTGGGCGGGTCCCAGGTATTAGTAGCTTCGAGGGACTCGTCGTCGGATCTAGCGTTTTAAACATAAAGAAGTAAACATGCAAATGGATGAGAATGGGTAGAGACGCAGGAACAGATGAAGTTTTTTGTGTTATAGATTCAGGAAAAAAAGACACAAATCCTTAACAAAAGGAAACTCTAAAGCCTAGGCCCAACTATAGAGCTTTTAAAGGCATAAAAAGGTTTACATTATGCTTGTCGCGTAAATGTCCGAGCGTTCCTCTACTCGCCAATTTCCTAGTCGGAAATCAGGAGGGCATGGTCGTACCAAATCCGACCCACTAAGAGCATCATCTTCGCATATTGCAACGACTTGGCCTTCGTCCCCTAGACCCGCGCTTATAAAGCTCCTACTTATGTGGCAGGGCGGGCTTCCTCCATCTTCTTGTCTTAATCGCGAGCCTTGACTTCCGCTTTTCCTTCCCGCAATGCTTTTCCTTATATCTGCCTGTGTGGGTTTATAGCCTAACCCAAACTTCCCGCGATTTCCCTTGGCGCTTATCAGGCTAGTTATGCCGCCGTTGTCCTTGCCTAAACCCATTGCAGGCTCGTAACCATTCCCTAACATTACCCGGGCCACCATTACTGGCGTATCTGACAGGCAAGGTTGCCCAGAGAAGGAATCCACGGAGGAAATGCTTTCCACCTCGAAAGACTGGAAAGCGGTTTCAAATGACTCCTCCGCGGCCTCCATATATGGCATAGAGGATGGGCAACTCACCAAGATGTCTTCCTCGCCCGATACGATAACAAAATGCCCTTCCACTACGAACTTCAATTTCTGGTGGAGTGTAGAGGGAATGACTCCCACTGAATGGATCCACGGGCGTCCCAACAGGCAGCTGTAAGGGGGGTTAATATCCATGATTTGAAAGGTAACCTGACAGGTGTGAGGGCCTATTTGTAACGGGAGGTCGATCTCTCCCCTAACCTCTCGGTGGGTGCCGTCGAAGGCACAAACTACCATGGAACTTGGCTTTAGATGGGAAGCATTAAACGGTAATTTCTCCAAAGTGCTTTTGGGCATCACGTTTAAGCTGGAACCATTATCGATGAGCACCTTGGCTACAACGTGGTCTATACACTTGACTGATACGTGCAAAGCCTTGTTATGCCCTCTTCCCTCGGCAGGGATTTCTTCTTCGGCGAAGGCGAGATAGTTGTTGGCAGTGATATTATTGACGAGCCCTCCAAAGCCTTCTACAGAGATATCTTGGGCCACATGGGCTTCATTCAAAACCTTTACTAGCAAAGCCCGATGAGGCTTTGAGCTCATGAGTAATTCCAACAGCGAGAGCCTGGCCGGGGTTTTGTTGAGCTGCTCAATAACCTTGAACTCGCTCTGCTGAATTATGCAGAGAAACTCACTGGATGCCTCTAGCAACACCTCCTTCTTGCCATAACCATCTCTTTTCTCCAGAAGACCTTTCACCAGAATATCCTCATTCGGAGTGAGGAGCGCTTTATCATCTTGTTCTTCCACTACCTTCGCCTTCCCCTTGACGTTCGTGGGTTGAATTGGTAGGTCTGGGGGCGCAAATACGCGACCGCTGCGGGTCACACCGCTCAGCCCCGTGATATTGGTTACCTTGGCCGACAACGAACTGATGTCGGTGGCTTCTTCTTCTTCTTTGTACGGAAGTGTGTACCTCCATGGGACTGCGTGACTGTTTTGGTATGGGAAAGGGACAGGTTTAACTACCGAGGGGTGTCGAGGCTTTTGCAAAGCTGCGCCCTTGGTGAAATATATCACCAAAGGTTTAGGCCTTCCAAAACTTCTCTCATCCACAGACTGCATACATATCTGCTGCTCTTCTCTTCCCTCATCACCGACTTCCAGTCGGCCTTGATCTATCATTCGCTGCAACAATTCATCTACTGCCGAACATGTTTCCATGCTATGTAGCTCGCCAGGATGCAACAAACAAGAGTCCTCTTTATGCCCACCGTGGGGAATCACACCTCCCATTTGTAGGGCCTTCAAAGATAAACCTCCTAGGGCACCCATCTACTGACTCAATGGCATTAACCGCTCCCCCTCCATGATTAGCGAGTGGGTTGGTTTTCACGTTGGGCCGATCCTCTTGGAATGTCAGCCATCGAGCATCTATCAAATGTTGGACCTTGTATTTAAGGGCCAAGCATTTTTCGATGGAATGCCCCGGGGTATTCCCATGGTACTTGCAAGTTGTGTTAGGATCATACCACTTTGGGAAAGGGGGTTGGAAGATCTTCCCGGGAGTTATTACGGCATGTTGGTTGGCGATGAGGGACGGCAAGAGGTCTTCATACGTCATTGGGAGTGGGGTGAATTCTTGAATTGGCCTTGGGGGAAAGTTCCTCATTGCGTTGGAATTGCCGGCCGGGCGAGTCGTGGTTGGAGTTGGAACTTGGGGGGCCTCCCTCTGGACGGGTGCCTTAGGCTGCACGGGTGCTGAATTAGAGGAGTTCCCAGCATGAGCTGAGAAGTTCGGATAATGTTGCACCTACTGATGTGTACCATGAGATGTCTGCGGGGGTTTGACCCATGCGGGCGCCGAAGTGATGGCGTGGGCATCTCCCTCCTTCCTTTTTTCCCCAGTTGCTCCAATTCTTTTAGCATTGGCACTTGTGGAGGAAACGTAATCGAACTTCCCTCTTTTCAACCCTACTTCGATTCTTTCCCTGGCGAAAACTAGGTCCGCGAAGCTGGATGGCATGTAGCCTACCAACTTCTCATAGTAAAACACTGGCAAGGTGTCTACCATCATGGTGATCATCTCCCTTTTGACCATGGGAGGGGCCACTTGTGCTGCCAGGTCTCTCCACCGCTATGCGTATTCTTTAAAGGTCTCACCTACCTTCTTGAACATATTCTGTAGCTGAGTGTGATCGGGAGCCATATCGGAATTATACTGATATTGCCTTAGGAAAGCAGTAATCAGGTCCTTCCAAGTACGGATGCGGGAAGCTTCCAGATTAGTGTACCAAACAACAGCAGCCCCGGCCAAGCTATCTTGGAAAAAGTGTATTAATAGCTTCTCATCCCTAGAGCGCGCGCCCATCTTGCGACAATACATCTTGAGATGGTTCTTGGGACAAGCTGTCCCTTTATACTTGTCGAAGACCATCACTTTGAATTTTGGGGGGATAACAACATCTGGTACCAAACAAAGATCTGTCATGTCTGCGAACGGATAGTCACCAAAGCCTTCAATAGCCCTCAATCTCTCCTCGAGGAGATCGAGTTTCCTTCTTTCTTCGGTCGCCGGGGGTGGTCCTTCTGTGGACAAGATTATTGGCTGTGCTGTGATGTTGGGCTGAGGCAAAGTGTTGGGTGCCGGCCCCTCGACGAGGATCGGGGGATAGAACTCGACATCCTTTTAGGCATACTCTTGATGATCTTCGTGGACCTCATCGGGTTGTCAAGGAGGCTCCCCTTCAAGGATGGGAGAAGAGATATTACCCGCATCATCTTGCATGACTGGCGGCGTGTAATTAGGCGGCAATCCATAAGGGTAAGCCGTTTGGTTGTATCCCAAATGGGGGTTGCTGTTGTGCCCCAGTGTGCTCCTTCCTCGTCCTACTGCATTTGGGGGAGGATGGTGCGCGGTAGCTAGGAGAGTTGGGTCTGCTTCGGCAACCGAACTAACAGCGGCAGCGGTGGCCACGTTTTTCTCCGTGAGTTGCCTCATTCCTAACATGGCCTCCATCATGGAAGCCATTTGTTCTTTCAGAGCTGACATGTCGGCTTTCATCTGTTCCTGTGTCTCCTCTTGATCACCCATCATTCTAGATTTGAATCTGGTGCAATAGGGATGCCTTCGGGCGCGTTTAATTATGGTGTTCCCTAAAAAAACCAAACGTGAGGAGTAGGTAAAATAATGAATGCATGTTTAGGGATAAAATGCAGGAGTGATTTGATTCGCACTGACTTTTTGGAGTAAAAACATGGGATAAACTCATTTTATTCAAAAGTTATCACTAGTCAAGATCTGAGTGACAATACAAGTTCCCTAGCGGTTCCTAATTATATGGGCCATTAAATCTATCATATGCTGACAATAGTCGAGAAGTCCGTGGATCTCCTCGGAGGCGGAGTAGGTGTTCGCCATTGCTTTGGCCTTGGCTAGCAATCGAGGAAGTTCTTGACTCCCATTCAAGGTAAGAGCAAATCGGTCCATCCACATGGTTGCCTCTTGGTGTAACGAGTTGATCACCCTTCCTCTAGCCACCTTTTCCGCGTACACTTGGGCATACTCGTCTGCCACCCTATGCTCGTGGGCCGTGGCTAGACTTAGTTCTTCTTGGTACTTGGTGATGATAGCTAACATGTTGGTCTTTGTCTCGCATAAACGCTAAGACAAGTTTCTTTTGGACCTTGAGCAAACGGCTAACTCTTCTTTAAAAACCATGCTATGTGCTTGTGATCGGTCTCTCTCTTCCCTTTGAAGCTTGAGCTCACTGTTGCTGCCCCTCAATGCTCCACAGAATTTGTCATGGCCACACTCTTTCCGGAGGTCTGTAGCGACCAACTTGAATTTTTCTTTGGCAAGTCTTGTTTTTCCTAGTTCGGTTTTCAAAGCTCGGACTTCTTCATCCTCTTCCGGAGCTTCGAAGTTCTCTTCGTTGATAATCTTTAACTTGGCGAGCAAATCTAAACCTCGTGTACAAACTTTCAGCCATTCATGATAACCACCAATGATGCCATTACGAATGCCCCTAAGTTCTTTATCTTTCCTTAACGGGCTTTCCCACGCCTTATGGACTCTTTGTATAGCCTTGAAATTTTGCGCGCCAAAATCTCTCACAAGGAAAGGAGACAGGCTTTCTTCCGTCGGTGTTCCCCTCATGGGGTACCCTAACTGTCTTATAGCAAGTGTGGGATTGTAGTTAATGCAACCCCTCGTTCCTATCAACGGGATGTTTGGGTAGCCCCCACATGAGAAGAGGGATCCCTCCTTTCCTTTTTTCCATCATGGAAACCAGTTGACTGCTCTGCCTCCTATCCCCGCCAAGTGTTGGTCCCAATCTACTCTTCTTTTTTCGATACACGAATGATGGCTTCGGAGCGGACATGGATGCCTTATGTCTTGTTGGAATAAGTGCGAAACCAACCATACACAAAGAGCGGGTAAACAACAGATGATCCGTGCACTACTTTTTTCGCACCTTCGATCAAATGTGTCAAATAAGTCCGCCAAGACAGCTACCACTGGGCTCTCTTTGCTATGGTGATATGCAAGGAAAGCATCAATTGTGGCTAGGTCCACCAAACCATCCACGTTTGGAAAGAGGACAACCCCAAAGATTAGCAATGCTAATACATCCATAAACGAAAAACCCACTCCTCTTGATTTGCCATATCCCTCGCGTTGCCTTCTAAGTACTTCCGTTGTAGGCCCACTATGTCGTTTCGAGTTTGCTTTACGTGGTCCAATCCTCTCGCCGAATCCCTGACCACAATTGCAATTTTGCTCAAAGAGGGAAGAAACCCGGAGAAAAGATACGGTTTCCTTCCCCGAAGAGGACATCCTAGAATATCCTCAAATTCTTCAACGGTCGGTACTAATTGGAAGTCTCCAAACGTGAAGCATCTCAAGGGCTGGTCATAGTATTGGGTGAGTGATGTAATGGCTTCTGTGGATATCTCTGCTAAGGTCAAATTTAAGATTTTTTCGTACGCCTTGCGGAAGGATTGCATTTGGAGAGGTCCCATTAACCGCCCCAACTCCTTAATGCAGGCACTATTAGAAAATACACTTTCAACATCGGTTATTTAGAACATTCTACATCGGTTCTAAAACCGATGTTGAAAGTGGCGATGTTGAATGTATGAATGTTAACATCGGTTTTGGAGAATCGATGTTAACATACATATGACAACATTGGTTCTCTAAATACCCGATGTTAAATACAATGAACAACAACAAAAAAAAGTGTACGCATGATGAACGTTGACATCGGTTTTCCAGTAAAACCGATGTTAATATGTTAGTTTAACATCGGTTTTCTTAAAAAACCGATGTTAATATATGTCCTTAACATCGGTTTTGCTAGAAAACCGATGTCAACGTTGATGATGCATACACTTATTTGGTGTAGTTCCTTGTGTATAATTAACCGATGTTAATGTACAATAGTTGACATCGGTTATCTATAGATAACCGATGTTAAAATACAAACGCTGACATCGGTTATACACAAATAACTGATGTTAATATACAAACGTTAACATCGGTTTTCTATTATAACCGATGTTAAGGTTCATATCGACATCGGTTTTTTAAAATAACCGATGTTGGTTATGATATTAACATCGGTTTTTGTTAATAACCGATGTTGTTTTCAAGTATTTTTTTTATATATACTTTCTGTTTTTACAGTAATCCCAAAATTGTACCTATCAAATGCAATTTCAGGAGGCCCAATTCACAGCAAATAAACATTTTATTCTGCTTTCAAGCAGTTTTAATGATAATAAACATCAAATAATTGATTTATTATAAAGAAAAAACATCAAATGAATTCAATGTTCATGTTACATAGAAAATGTAAAAAATGTTAAAAAATGTCCCTAAATCCTATGCCTGATCTCTAACTCGGAGATAAAACTGTGCCCACTGGATCCGCAATGCTTTTAATCTCTCTGGCTCCAATGGTCTAGGATCGTTAAAATACTGCATGATGAAATAAATCATAATAAGTTAATAATGTAATACAAATTATAAATAAATCGATTTTGTTTGAAATAAACTTACCGCTTCCCAATTATTTCTAAAAGTTCCTAAAATGATGGTGGACATCCAGTGCATCACATAGTAGCCGCACTCAGTACTTCCTTTTTGTCTATCACACTAAATACATAATGAAATTTGGATATTAATTAAACAACTAGTGTACAGACACATAAAGAAATATATATAAGTGGAAGTTTTATGTAAATGACGTACCTTGACGACAATCCACCTAGCAGAAGCCTTTGATTTAGGCTGTGGAGCATCATCAAGACCCTTGATAGCACTGTTCCATATGAGTAACAATTAAAAATTGGTGTTGTACGTTGAGGTATTACAATGCAAATGTATTGAAAAGAACACTAACCTATTAATAATCCCCTTAAGGTAGTTGTCTGGCCAGTTATGCAATGAACAAATCCAGACAACTAAGTGTTCCTTGGGCAGGATGACCACCATCTGCCAGTGTCCGCTGCAGTGGAACCTAAAATGGGTTAGTACATTAGTAAACATTAATTAAATTTAGTTATTTTGTGACTTACCCATTTAGGTAGGCTCCAAGATACATATCGCGTTGTGAACTCTACATCCAACTCTTTATGTAACTTTCAGATTCAAACTGCGATTGCCCAGACCTCTGAATGGACTGTGGCTCGAGGAATCCATAGATATCCGAATTCCCCGCCCGCATACATGTTTCAGTGAGATGCCTGTTTATGTTAAGTCAAAGTTAAATATTTATGAATTGAAAGCCATAACTTAGGTAATTAAAAGCCTTTTATATAAAGACTTACAGAATCCACAACTGTAACACTGATATGTTGAGACATTGACCACCGTGTGCGATTTCGGAGAGGTCTTCGTGCTTTATGTACAGGGGTGTCATACCCTAATTTCGTACGGGGACCTTTGCTTGGTGGCATGCAACTTTCATTTGACCATTTTGAGGTACTTGGCACCCATCGTTAGGCAATTCGTGAAGTTCCGTGACATGCCGGAACTCAAAAGGAAGCATCGTTGCACAATTCGTGAGGTTACGTAACATTCTGTAAGTCAAAAAGGGGATGACTATGTAATCCGCAAGGTTCCATAACCTTACGGAAAGAAAATAAGTGTCGTTATGAAATTCGTAAAGTTTCGTAACGTTACGGAAAAAGAATCAGCAAAAAAGGGCAAAGGGGTGTATTTTAGTAAAATGGGGGTGCAAATAGTAATTTTCGAATCTGGGCCCGTCTAGAGGTTTCTGGGCAATTTCTTGCTTAAGGTGGAAGCAACCAAGCTCGCCTGGGCGAGCTAGGTGGCAACCACCTCCCCCGTTTTGTTAAAAAATGGGATTCCGGGGCTTCCGGGACACCCGTAATGCTTCCGTAAAATTCCCATAACCCTGAATAAGCATATTTCACTTAATACGGGTGAGAGGGAAGAGAAAAAAAGAATAAAATCAAGTCCTATATGCTTCCGTAAGGCTTTCGTAACTTTTCCATAAATTACGAAAGAAGGGGGGTCAACTTATCAAAATTGGGGGGTGCAAATAGCAATTTCGAAATTTTGAATTGGGCCTTCCAAAATGATTTTTTGAAACTGGATTGCTTCTGGAGGAAGCAACCCAGCTCGCCTGGGCGAGCTGGGCGGCAACCTCCTCCCCCTTTTTCCTATAAATAGGCTGAAGGGGGTTGTTCTAAGGGTTCTGGATCCCCCTGATGATGTATCTTCGCTGTTTTGGATGAAAAAAATTGTTTCCGTGAAGAAAATCCAAGCCGAGGTGCTTCCGTAATGCTTCCGAGATGTTTCCGTAAGCAAATCCGTGAAGGTTTTCCTCCGTTATTCACCGTTCTTCATCCGTTCTTGGTTCTTCAATGGGTAAGTTTCCAAATCGAGCTTTTCAATTCATTCTATGTACCTGTGGTGGTCGTCATTTGTTTTGTGTACATTTATTCTCATTTTATTTACTTTCCGTACCCCCTTTTGACGTGCTTTAGTCATTTGCTTAAGTTATTTCCTCGCCTAATCAAAAAATAAAATAAATTTCCACCGATCATTTGAATTGTAATATCCGTTAGTTTCTGTTGAAATGAAATCCGACTGTTCGGTCATGCCGTAACTACGTTGGAAACCAAAAAAAAAGGGTAAAATCATAATATAATAATCAAAAATATCTTTTAGTAAAATAAATAAAAAAGAATCAATCGGACATTTTCCTTTGGGATTTCTCTTTCTTAATCGAATCGATTAATAACCAAAGTGAAACTAAGGCTAAAATCAATTCATAAACCAAATGACGTTGCCTAAAAAAGCCATTTTTAAAGGTCCAAAGCCTTGAAATGGTCTTTTCCGCTTTTATCGATTAAGTGTAAATTTCAAAAGGGCTAAAATAAACATGTAGCTATATTACCTCTTTCAAAAATAAAGAGAACATTAAATGGTCCAATGCCTTAATGTCTTCTCTCTTTTCAAAAGAATTGAAAGCTTGTTTAATGGTCCGACGCCTTAAATGACCTTTCATTCAATAAAAACATGTCTTGCAAAAAGGATAAAGACAACTTAACCAAACACTTTGTTCACAAAGAACTACGTAGGTTTGATTTCCTTATCGCAATTAAGGAATACGTAGGAGCAAGGGAAACACCCTCGTCGACCGCAAAAAGATAAAAAAATATAAAAAAGAATAAAGACGTAAAAGGGAACCTAAATTTGAAGTCATGTTTGCACATTTAATTAAAGGCTGCCGTCTCTTGTGACGGACGCGTGGGGTGCTAATACCTTCCCCGCGCGTAAATACAACTCTCGAACCTTTCACTTAAAGTTCGTAGATCACGTCTTTTCCGGTTTTTCCGACGTTTTCCTCAAATAAACGTTGGTGGCGACTCCACGCGTACTCCTTTCTTGGAACACGCACCCGCGAGCCACGCGTCGCCCTCCCGCCGAAGGGTAGGTTGCGACAGTTGGCGACTCCGCTGGGGACTTTTTTTTAGAGAGTTAGGCCATTTAATCTTGTGCAATGTTTTATCATGACTTTCTTCTTTGTTGGTTTCCCTTTATTTGTCTTATGTTCTTGTGTATATAAACTCTTTGTTGCTTTTAGTGCGTTTTAAAATGTATGCATGAGGTAAATATTTATTCATTTGATGCACACAAACTCCAACACTATTTGCACACACTGTGAGTTGAAAAAGGGCCCTATACCCGGGTTCATGGGAACATAAGGAGTGGAGGTGAATCTGTGATCATGCTAGGTCTCCGACTTGCTTGATTACAGTGAACCCTCATCTAGAGTTTTTCTCTTTGAAAACATATTGTTGCTAGTAGTCCCTAATGCTGCAATATGTGCTTCAAAGGGGATGATACCTCTAGAGACCATCAAGAGAGATATGACCACCTTGGGGATTATCGCTAAAAACCTTTTTAGCTCTCTCCCATATAGGTCCCTTAAATGGGGGCACGGAGCAAACACGCTGCGTGCCATTTTTCTACTGCCATGCATAAGTTTCATGTACCCTTTTATATTTTGTGAATATTGTCATACTATGTTGCGCCTTTTGCATATGCGTCACACACGGATTCTGTCTAGATCCCCTCTCTTTAACAAACCAACGAAGGGTCCGTGTCACCTTCTTAAATACATATGTTGGGCACTTTGCTACCCCAAGACGTTGTATCTAAAAAGGAGACAATTTCCCGGGCTCCCGTATTCATAAATTGCATTTGTTTCATATACATTTCTTCATGCATTCATCCATTTCAACCTATAATAGATGTCGGAGTTTTGATTCGCACTGGGTTTTGTTTCACTTTAGTAAAACATGGGATCAAGTCAAAAGCCTTCACTTAAAAAGAGGTTCTATCCAGTCAAGGTCAAGAGCCTAGGGATCACCAGTCTAAGAGAGTTAGGGCAGTTGATGGGTCAGCTCCAGCAACAAGCTTTTCGTAAAGCTTACGGTAAAATCTGGGACCTAGCCATGGTAGAAGTCTCCACAGAGGCCATTGCCTCCCTCGCCCAGTATTATGATCAGCCGTTGAGGTGCTTCATCTTTGGGGACTTCCAGCTATCACCAATGGTGGAAGAATTTGAAGAGATCCTAGGATGTCCTCTAGGGGGAAGGAAACCATACCTCTTCTCAGGGTTCTACCCCTCATTGGCCAGAATTTCTAAAATAGTCCAAATCTCGGCGCAGGAATTAGACCGCCAAAAGTAAGTCGAAAATGGGGTGGTTAGGAATACCGAGAAAATGTTTGGAGGCAAAAGCAAGAATCTTGGTAGGTAAAGGCGAATGGGCCCTGTTCATATACATTCTCGCACTATTGATCTTTGGAGGAGTCCTCTTTCCAAATGTGGATGGGTTGGTGGACCTGGCAGCGATCGACGCTTTTCTCGCCTATCATAACCACAAGGAAAGCCCGGTTGTCACTATGCTAGCCGACCTATATGACACCTTCGGCCGAAGATGTGAAAAGAGCAATACAAGGATTGTTTGCTGTACTCCAGCTCTTTATGCATGGTTAGTTTCACACCTTTTTCGCCAAGAGGTGAGGCATGCTTGCCCACTAGAAAGCCACCGTTCATGTACAGAGAAAGGAGGGACAAATTGGGACCAACTCTTAGCAAGCAAAGAAGGAGCATCTGTCAATTGGTTCTCTCGATGGAAGGAAGGAAGAACCGGAGTTCTTATTTCATGCGGAGGGTTTCCAAATGTTCCCTTGATGGGGACGAGGGGTTGTATTAGCTACAATCCCGTTCTTGCTATAAAACAACTGGGCTACCCTATGAGAGGGGCGCCACTAGAGGATGAGCTCGCACCTGTCATTTCTCGAGGCTTCAATAAGACCAACATGGAGACACTTCAGAAGGTCCGCAAGGCATGGGAGGTGGTACAAAAGAAAGACAAAGAGCTCAGAGGTAGGGGGCCCATTGGTGGCTACCGTGAGTGGTTGAAAGCCCACGTGCAAGGTTTGGATTGGCTCCCAAGTTTGAGAACCGCTAAAAGGGAGGAAGTTGAGGCAGCGGAGGAAGAGGAAGAGGTGTAGGCTCTTAGGACAGAACTCGAGCAAGCTCAAACAATCAAAGAAAGGTTCAAATCAGTGGCTCTTAGGATCCGAAAGGAGAATGCCGAACTGAGGGATGTAAATGTAGCTACCACCAAGGCCTTGGAACAAGAGACCAAGAGGGCTCGTAGGGAAGAGCACAAGCTTAAACTCCGGAGGGAGGAAAGGGACCAATCGCGGGTAGACAGTTTGATCTTGAAGGATGAGTTGAAGGCTTGCTCGAGGTCCAAGAGAAGTTTGTCTCAGCGTTTATGCGAGACAGAGACCAACATGTTAGCCATCATCATCAAGTACCAAGAGGAACTAAGTCTAGCCACGGCCCATGAGCATAGGGTGGCGGACGAGTATGCCCAAGTGTACGCGGAAAAGGAGGCTAGAGGAAGGGTGATCGACTCATTACACCAAGAGGCAACCATGTGGATGGACCAATTTTCTCTTACCTTGAACAGGAGTCAAGAACTTCCCCGATTGCTAGCCAAGGCCAAAGCAATGGCGGACACCTACTTCGCCCCCGAGGAGATCCACAGACTTCTCAACTATTGTCAGCATATGATAGACTTAATGGCCCATATAATTAGAAACTGCTAGGAAGTTTGTATTGTCGCTCAGATCTTGACTAGTTATAAACTTTCTGAATAAAATGAGTTTATCCCGCATTTTTACTCCAAAGATCAGTGCGAATCAAATCACTCCCGCATTTTTATCTCTAGCATGCATAAGCATCTCTTCATGGCATCATAATGAACATATCGCTCCTGCATTTGTCTGTTATCATATTCCAGCATCACATTTTGGATGAGTCATTGCATCATCATGCATAAGCGTTCAACATACTTTTTGTTCTACAAACTGCATACCTTTTGTTTTCATGTTTGCTCATGCGTGATCCTTGCATTTTCCTCTACAAAACAAAAACAAAAAAGGAAGCATGAAAATTCATGATGCATTCTTGGTTGCATATATTCGGTACCATGAGCCAACCATGTTGGGATCATAAACCCGTTTCACTTAAAAACAAAATGAGTGAACATGGTACCTAATGCATGGTTAACTAAGAAAAGATGTTTCTTCGGGCATCTCAATTTCATAATTACATTCTCCATGCATAGTATGCGTATTCCTGAGTCTTTCATCCCTATGAAATGTTGTTAAAGTATTGGCGATCAAAATTGCCATTCCCTGGGTTATGGGGTTGAACCAAGCTCATGCTTTTTCGAAAAAAGTTCATCAAGTCAAGTTGAAGTATGGAAGTAACCATCTTGCAAAAATTGGGGCAAAAGATGAATCGAGTTACATCACTGCTTCGTTTACTGCCAAACACATTTAGGACTGTTGATGTCCTTGTTACTTCCAGTTTCACCTTGACCAAGATGTCATGAACCATGTTGAAAAATCTAAATTGATTCAACCCCATGTCCTGCGTAAAAATTCGCAATACTTCATCTGTGTATCATTCACATACATCCATGCTTTTCATTGGTTGCATTGCTCATTGCATTCTTTCATTGAAAAAGAAAATAAAAATAAATAAATAAAATAAAATAAAATAAAAATAAACTTAATCGTTATTATCAAAAAGAAAAAAACACGCTTTACGGCGCCCTTACCGAACCTGTGCTAGAGCTAGAGTAATGAATGAAATAGAGAAGGTGCAAGAGCAGATGAAGGCCGACATGGAGGCCTTGAAAGAGAAAATGGCCACAATGGTAGAGGCCATGATGAGCATAAAGGAGATAGTGGAGGTCAGTGCGGCTTACCAAACCCGTGCTAGAGCTAGAGTAATGGGTGAAGTAGAGAAGGTGCAAGAGCAGATGAAGGCCGACATGGAGGCCATGAAAGAGCAAATGGCCACAATGATGGAGGCCATAATAAGCATGAAAAAGATAAGGGAAGTCGATACGGTTGCAGTTGCCGCTACCAGCGCTGTTGCTAAGGTGAACCCGGTGCCCCCATTTGGCCTCAACCAAATGAATCATCCAACCTCAAATATGGTAGGCAAAGATTTGGGAAGTACGGACGGCCCCATGATGTGCAAATTCAAAACGAGCATGCCTTCCCATCATATGGCTTGCCTCCCAACTATACACCACCCAATGTGGCATACACTCTCAATGAAAATCTCAATAACTCCACTCCGATACTCATTGAGAACCAACAACCCCAAACTGATCATGCACATGTCTCTTAAACCGTGGGGGAGACACATGAAATTCCCCATCACAATCTAGCCGACTTCGAGCCTTGGCTCGGATATGCCACTAAAGGGCAAGCAGTTGGTGGTATACCCCTTGAAAACACTTTGGAAGGCCCTCAGTATCACCCCCAGCTACACCTCTTGCATTCCACAACAAGTAAAAACCCTCGTGCTATGGCAGAAATGGAAAAGTTGGATCATTTAGAGGAAAGGCTCAGGGCCATTGAAGGAGGTGAAGATTATGCCTTTGCTAACCTAAAAGAGTTGTTCCTAGAACCCAATATCATCACCCCTCCCAAGTTCAAGGTGCTGGACTTTGACAAGTACAAGGGGACTACTTGCCCCAAGAACCATCTAAAGATGTATTATCGGAAGATGGGGGCATACGCAAAAGATGAGGAATTGCTGATACATTCCTTCCAAGAAAATATTACTGGGGTAGCTGTTACCTGGTACACTAACCTGGAACCTTCTCGAGTCCACTCTTGGAAGGACCTAATGGTTGCCTTCGTTAGGCAGTATCAGTACAATTTTGATATGGTTCCGGATAGGATGCAACAACAGAACATGTGCAAAAAGGGGCACAGATCTTTCAAAGAATACGCCCAAAGGTGGAGAGACCTGGAAGCTCAAGTGGCACCTCAATGACGGAGAAAAAATGATAACAATGATAGTAGACACATTACTAGTATTCTACTATGAAAAGATGGTGGACTACACACCTTCAAGCTTTGATGATATGGTCTTCACCGACGAAAGGATCAAAGTGGGTCTAAAAAGAGGCAAATCTGATCATCATGCTTTGATAAATGCAAAAAAAAAAAAAAAACAAAATAGGGCAAATAAAGAGGGTGAGAATGAGGGAGAAGCCCATGCTGTGACTGCCATTCCTATACAGCCAAGTTTCCCACCAACCCAATAATGTCATTACTCAGCCAATAACAAACCTTCTCCTTACCCACCACCCAGTTATCCACAAAGGCAATCCCTAAATCAACCACAAAGTCTGTCTACCGCACTTCCAATGACGAACACCACCTTTAGCACAAACCAAAAACACCAACCAAGAAATGAATTTTGCGGCGAGAAAGCCTGTAGAATTCACCCCAATTCCAGTGTCGTATGCTGACTTGCTCCCATATCTATTTGATAATTCAATGGTAGCCATAACCCTAGCCAAGGTTCATCAACCTCCATTTCTCCGAGAATACGACTCGAACGCAACGTGTGCTTGTCACGGAGAAGCCCCGGGGCATTCCATTAAGCATTGTAGGGCTTTGAAGCGTAAGGGGCAAGGTCTAATTGATGCTGGCTGAAATTTGAGGAGAATCGTGTGTAAATCCTGACATTGACAAGAGATGCCACACATGGGGCAATTTTGAAAGCTGTTGTTAGATGTCTCTAAATGACTCATCAGGATTTTCAAGTTTGTACCATTATTGTAAACCACAGTTACAATGTTAAATGAAATGGATAAAGTTGATATCTTTGTCCCTCATCCTCTCACAAACGCATCTTTGCTTATTCAACTTTCACCGGAATGTGGGTGCAAGCCATTGAGCTGTTTGCTCAAGCGACCTGTGCTCCTGAGTTTGGACTTCCAAGACCGTTCAATCAGAGATTACTCGTTGGTGGGGGTGCCATAAAACAACGAGTAAAGTTCAAAACAAATAAGTTTCAAAATAAAAATAAAAAAAGAGTTCAAAAAGAAAAAAAAAGCATTTGATTGACTGTGTTTTCAAGACGTTCATGTGACCTCATTTTATCATTCCGGAAAGTTTGTCTTATCAAGAATAGGATGTTGGACAAATGGCCTCAGTTACCTTAAGAAAAAAAGGGTTTGAATTAAGATACAAAGACTATTCCCCAATTAAACTTCCACTCTCTCTTTTCGGATTAACAATGCACCCTTAACATGAATTACTCAAAAGACAATTCAAAATAAACTTCTTTAAAGCAAAAGATAAATAGCAATAAATAAAAGAAGTTTAAGGGAAGAGAGGAATGCAAACTTGATTTATACTGGTTCGGCCACTTCCCGTGCCTACGTCCAATCCTCAAGCAACCCACTTGAGATTTTCCATTCTCTTTGTAAAACTCTTTTTACAAAGTCTGAACCACATAGGGACAACCCTTCCCTTGTGTTCAGGAATCCTCTACAACAAGAGACCCATGGTCTCTTAATCCCTTTTCAGAAATAAGAAGAAGAGAAGAAGTGATCTCTCTTAAAAGAGATAGATTGTACAATGAAGATCAATCAAAATTCCTTATTGAATATGCAAGTGATTGACCAAGGAATCTTTTTGAGAGGATAAGATAGTTCAGTTCAGAAAAACTCTTAATCTTTTGAGAGGATAAACTTTTTGGGCAATGAAAACTCTCTTTAAATTCGTGTTTCCAAGTCACCTTTGATGGCCATTCATAAACCATTTGAATTGATGTGACTCTTGGAAATTATTTTCTGAAAATCCCCTCTGGTAATCGGTTACAAGACTTGTGTAATCAATTACAGGCTTTAAAATTTGAATTAAAACGTTCAATAAACTGCTGGTAATCAATTACCGTCCATGTGTAATCAATTCCACATTATAAATTTTGAATTCAAATTTCTAGTGACTGTTATAAACATTTTCAGCTGCTGGTAATCGATTACCAGAGAGTAAACCTCAATTTAAAATGATTTAGATAAAATTCTTTGGCCAAACCTTTTGCTTTTTCGATTTGGAAACTTCTTCCTAAGATTCTAGAGATCAACTTGATCATATATCTTGATTTTCTTGGATTCGTGGATTCTTGTCTTGAATAACCTTGAGAAGCACTTGATCCTTTGGCATCGTCAAAACATCAAAATATCTTGCTTCTACATAGGAGTCATTTGACTTATCCCGTCAACTGAAAAAAATCCTTCAACTATTTCTCGTCCTTGAAAAATTCTTTTTGCGAGAATCAACCACTTTTATTCTTTCTTCCTTGCTACAAGGTTATGAAGACAAAACAAAGATGGATACCTCAAAGCCCTACAATGGGGCAATAAGGGGCACCGTGCATGAACCTCGAGTGAACCTAGGGGCAGATTAGAAGTTCTCACCCAATAGGCTCCCAGCTACAAGGTCATGACAAAAGATAACAATTGGTACCTCAAAGCCTTACACTGGGGCAATGAGGGGCATTGTGCATGAGCCTCAAGTGAACATAGGGGCAGATTAAAAGTTCTCACCCATCGATGTTTTTAAACAAAAAAAAGGGGGGGGGAGAGCAAACCCTGGAATTTCAATGGATTGTTTAAATATCAAATGGCTCCATTGCCGTCACTCCAAAATGGTCAAGTGACTAATTCAAACAGAACATACACTCTGAGGGAGTTCTTGGAGAGATTTGCAAAAGACAGGATAAGGTTGCATGAATTATCACCTTTTTCAAAAGGACAATCAATCTGTGTTTTCCAAAAAAAATTCAAAATCAAAATCACAAAATAAGGAAAGAATGTCATGAACATTGTACAAACTTTCCATTACATTGCATTGTTTCATACGAAGTCTGCATTTACCAAATTTCACAACAAAGGTTACATGCATCTGCATCACTAAACATTATGTTAACTGCATAGATTTCCTACATCTAATGAATTTGGGATGACCGACCCTTTCGGTGAGTCGATCTTTTGATTTCTCATAAGGGTGGACCCTTGGGTACTAGTACCTATCTTCTTCAGAGGGCTGCATGCCCTCACCTTAAGAGGACTACACGTCCTTGCCTTCAGAGGGCTCCACTCCCTCGCCTTTAGAGGGCCGCAAGTCCTCACCTTCAGAGGGCTGCATGCCCTCACCTTAAGAGGACTACACGTCCTTGCCTTCAGAGGGCCGCAAGTCCTCACCTTCAGAGGGCTGCATGCCCTCACCTTAAGAGGACTACACGTCCTTGCCTTCGTAGGGCTACACGCCCTCACCTTCTGAGCACTACATGTCCTCACCTTCGGAGGACTACATGTCCTCACCTTCAGAGGACTACACGTCCTAACCTTCAGAGGGCCGCACGCCCTCGTCTTCAGAGGACTACACGTCCTCGCCATCATAGGACTACACTCCCTCACCTTCAAAAGGCGACACGTCCTCACCTTCAAAGGACTACACGTCCTCACCATCAGAGGGCTGCACACCCTTGCCTTCAGAGGACTGCATGTCCTCACCTTTAGAGGACTAGACATCCTCGCCTTCAAAGGACTACACGTCCTCACCATCAGAGGGCTGCACACCCTTGCCTTCAGAGGACTACATGTCCTCACCTTCAGAGGACTACACGTCCTCGCCTTCAAAGGGTCATGTACCTTCGCCTTTGTAGGGCTACACGCCCTCACCTTCAGAGGACTACACGTCCTCGCCTTCAAAGGGTCATGTAACTTCGCCATTGTAGGGCTACACGCCCTCACCTTCAGAGGACTACACGTCCTCGCCATCATAGGACTACACTCCCTCGCCTTCAAAAGGCAACACGTCCTGAACTTCAGAGGGCTGCACGCCCTCGCCTTTAGAGGGCTACGCGTCCTCACTATCAGTGGGCTCCATATCCACACCTTAAGATAATTTAAGGTCCTTTGCCCTTAAATGCTTAACCGAGACTCGCACTCCCGGTTAAGGGGCCAGTAGTTTCCTTTTATCAGTTTCTGGGCCACCCCCTGATATTGGAGGGCGACCAACTGTGCAAGCACAACTAGAGAGGGAGGCTATCACGTAGCTACTATGTATACTGGGGCAAAATTTCACCCGTGCCGCTGCAAAGAGACGAGTGTGGATCATGCGCACCAACTTGACCACTCTTACACAGATATAGATGACGTTGCTACTTAGCAACATTCAGCCCAGCGACCGTAGTGCCAATCTCCCCCTGCGGAAGTATCAGTTGGTCTGTGCCGTCCCGACATAGGTAAGTATGCATTTGGTTCAAATGATTTCTGATGTCATCTATTATTTGCAGGGGTAGCGCCCACAAGACACCCAGTGGACTCGAAGGAGCCCAACATGGCCCTGGGGTTTCCAGCTCTAATTACGGGGCTCTATCAGACCTACAGGGTGCCTGTCCCCCCCAGCAAGATCATGCCATCGTGACATAGGACACCCAGTGGACCCAAAGAAGTCCAATAGGGTCCTGGGGTTTCCAGCTCTGATTATGGGCCTCTATCATTTCTACGGAGTGCCTGTCACCCACGGCAAGGTCATCAGGTCCCCTACTAATCAAGCTTTCATAAAGAAGTACTGCGCCCCCAGGCAGGCGCAAAGCGAAACACAACAGCAGCCTGGGGATGGCCAGCAACAGGCAACAGATGCACCGTTGCCACCTTCAGAGCCCCTCAGCTCATCCACAAAAAGGTTAGAGTATTGCCTACGACACATGGCCGACCAATAGGCGACCAAGTCCAAAGCCAAAGGTAAGCAAAGTACTAGGTCCGTGACCGACAAGTCATCAGGCGTCCAGCTCAAGACGTTAATGAAGCGCTACTAGGAGGCAACCTAGTACCTTTTAAATCTCTGCTTGTTATTTGATCACTTTTGTTTCTCAAGTCATAGTAGGACACACCTAGTTGCTCATGATCCTAGGAATTTAAATAAATCAAGCACAAGCTGGAAAGGTAGTCATACCTCACAAAATATATATGTATGTTTAGGTAGAAAGTACCTTAGATATGCATGTATGTAAACAAAAAAATACTTCACAAAATATATATATATATATATATGTATGTTTAGGTAGAAAGATACCTTAGATATGCATGTATGTAAACAAAAAATACTTCACAAAATATATATATGTATGTTTAGGTAGAAAGATACCTTAGATATGCATGTATGTAAACAAAAAACACTTCACAAAATATATATATGTATGTTTAGGTAGAAAGATACCTTAGATATGCATGTATGTAAACAAAAAAATACTTCACAAAATATATATATGTATGTTTAGGTAGAAAGATACCTTAGATATGCATGTATGTAAACAAAAAATACTTCACAATATATATATATATATATATATATATATATATATATATATATATATATATATATATATATATATATATATGTATGTATGTATGTTTAGGTAGAAAGATACCTTAGATATGCATGTATGTAAACAAAAAAATACCTCACAAAATATATATATGTATGTTTAGGTAGCAAGATACCTTGGACATGCATGTATATAGCAAAAATACCTCACAAAAATATACACATGTTTAGGTAGCAAAATAACTCATGAAAAAAAAGGAAAAAAAAAAACAAAAAACAAACAAGAAAAAGAAATAAACAAATGATAAAAAAGAAAAAAAGAAAAATAAGTTGTCTAGCTGAAAACCAACATGCTTTTGAAAAGAGATGACTTCCAACTTTTCTTTGAAAAAATTTACTGATCATGACTAGTTTTTGAAAAAAAATGTGTATACACCTGAAGGGTGAATGCTGTGAAATTTTTTCCCGAAGACCCAAAATGGACTCGGATAAATGCACAAATTGATAAAAGAACATATTTTGGAAACATTGGGTTGACTTAAAATAGAGGAAATGAATCCTGAGCCCTAGCATCACATGAACATAAAAGTTTGACACTTGAGTGTCCACATAGGTGCATGCATGACTAGTTTTGCATAAAATTTCCAAATCATCATTGTTTGCATTCGTGTCATGGAAATAATGTGGGGCAACCCTTTTATCCTTGAACTAAACCAAACCCAGACATGTGTCATGTCTATCCATTTTACAAGCCTTGAGCCAAAAATCCTAACTTACCATAAACCTTGACCCAGGGTGAGAATCCTTACCCTCGGAAGAAAAAATGGGAAGAAGGAAAGTTCCCAATCAAAGAGTGGGAGAAAGCAAAAAAGAAAAGAAGGAAAGTTCCCAATCAAAGAGTGAGAGAAAGCAAAAAAGAAAAGAAGGAAAATTCCCAAATCAAAGAGTGGGAGAAAGAAAAGGAGAAGAAAGAAAATCCCCGATCAAAGATCGGAAGAGAAAAGAAGAAATATGCAAAAAGGTCTTGGGACCAGACAATATCTGAACAAATTTGTCACCAAGTAAACAAGAAAAGAAAGGAAACCACGACCTAAAATGGTCCTCTCCCTTTGATTGCCAACCAAAAAACCTGTGTGTTAGCGACTTTTTCGCCCCGCACTAAACAAAAACAGAAAAGGAAAAGGCCAAAAAATTAAAAGCCAAAATTCCCGCAAAAAATACCATTCCAAAGAAAAAGTCCTACTGATCCATGATCACGCATGTAATCTTTGATTTGATAGGAAATAATTTGCAAAATCAAGTCATGGCATATCTATGGTTCGGAATTAGAATGAAACACTTACCCGTGTGAGATTGATACACTTTGAGTGATTTTCTTCTATTTTTGTTGAACCCAATGTTTCCTCTAAATGCTCATTTAGAACCGAAATGCTAACATCCAAAATCTCATTTATGGTTATGAGAAGATTTCATCAGTTTACATTCCTTCCCTGGTAGACACATTGTTTTTCATCCAAAAAATATGTTGCTCTAATTAGTTGGAAGTTTTGTCTCTTTACTAAAGCATGTTCGCATTTTAGTGAAGAAAACACCGAGACTATTTTTAGTCTCACAAGTTACCCAGAACTACGTAGGTCTGAATTCCTCATTTGAGGATACGTAGGAGCAAGAGCCTCACTTTTGTTGACTGCCCCACAAGATCTGTCATACTGACATTTGAGTCACGCTGACGGGCGGAAATACCCGAGTGGTTATCCGTATAAACATTCTTTTGCTATCTGTAAGACAGAAAGCCTGATAGCATGCAGAGACTAACATTGTCTTCTGCACCCTTCGTCAATCGCAGCCCAACAAGCCCGTTGACACATGGAGTTTTACCTCATCTGTCATACTGACATTTGAGTCACGCTGGCGGTTGGAAATACCCGAGTGGTTATCCTGATCGAGGCCGTACCCGAATCAAATAAACATTAAAATGTAGTAACTAGGAAGTGATCCTAGGTCGTTTCCCAACGAGCAGTGACAAGCCAAATGTTCATAATATACTTGCAGTAACAGTAACAGTAACGATGGGGGGGGGGGGGGGTTGTTTGCTTTTGTAAATTAAACAGCGAATATATGTGAATTAGAAAATATCAGAATTAAAACACGTTGCTTCCCCTTGATTCACAAGCAAGTCTCTTATCCTAGGTTACGAGAGTTTATCCTTTATCAGTTTAACCACTTAATCCAACCCTAAATTAAATTACTAAGCGAAATTCAACATAAGGCATTCATTATGTGATTAAGCATCACATACACCAATTACTCATAAACGATCATTAAGCATGAACGTAAATTAAGCGCAGAGACAATTAATCAAGCACTAAGCATGCATGAATTAAAAGCAACAAATTCAAAGTAATTAGTGAAGAGGAAAAACTAAACAGAATTTAACAGTAATAATAGAACCTCAAAGAGAACTGTGCTTGATCCTCAAGGGAAAACAACGCTGCGGACTTAGCCTTCCATTAATCAAATAGAGAATGAAATTTTATTGATAAAACTAAAAGTCTGAACTGGAATTGAAAAAAAACGAAAATAAAAGAGGAAGAGAAGAGAGACTAAAACTAAAAACGAAAAATAGAAGAGAGAGAGGAGAGAGAGAGAGAGTCTCCCGCGAGGGAGAGAGAGGGGGGGGGGGCCCTAAACTAGAACCTTGGTGCTGTTATATAGTTTTTTTTCAGCCCCAAAGCTTACAAATATGTTTTAAATCCAAGCCCATAAGTAAAATCAAATCAAATCTAGATAAGATAAGATAAGATAAGATCTAGATGAAATAATATCTAGATGAGATCAAATCTAAATAATATCTAGATAAGATAAGATCTAATTTTATAGAATAAATTAGTCTGCCCTCTTCAAGTCCAAGCCCAATTCTAGATTCAAGCCCAATGCTAGATTCAAGCCCAATGCTTCATTAATTCCTGAAATTAGATTAAAAACATCAAATTAGCTGAATGGGCCCAAATAATAAAACTGCCTAATTAATTGACAATTAAGACCAATCAATAATTAAAATGGTGCAAAAAGGGTTTAGAAAATAGAAGAAAATGATGGCACATCATATCCGTATAAACATTCTTTTGCTTTCTGTAAGACAGAAAGCCTGATAGCATGCAGAGACTAACATCGTCTTCTCCACCCTTCGTCAATCGCGGCCCAATAAGCCCATTGACATGCAGAGATTTACGTCATCTTCCGCGCTCACAAGATCTGTCATACTGACATTTGAGTCACGCTGGCGGTTGGAAATACCTGAGTGGTTATCCTTATAAACATTCTTTTGCTATCTGTAAGACAGAAAGCCTGATAGCATGCAGACACTAACATCGTCTAATGCACCCTTCGTCAATCGTGGCCCAACAAGCCCGTTGACACGCGTAGATTTACGTCATCTTCCGCGCTCACAAGATCTGTCATACTGACATTTGAGTCACGCTGACGAGTGGAAATACCCGAGTGGTTATCCGTATAAACATTCTTTTGCTATCTGTAATACAGAAAGCCTGATAGCATGCAGAGACTAACGTCGTCTTCTCCACCCTTCGTCAATCGCGGCCCAACATGCCCGTTGACACGCAGAGATTTACGCCATCTTCCGCGCTCACAAGATCTGTCATACTGGCATTTGAGTCATGTGGCGTCCCTAAATTAATGATTGGTTTAATAGTAATAATTTAAATAACAAAAACCATGGTAAATTTTTTTTTTCTTTTTCTTTTTCATTTCTTTCTCTTTTTACCATAACTAGGTTTAGAAGGAAAATCCTCACTATAAAGTCCTGAATGGCCAGTTCACAACTCTATTCGGAGTCATTTCTTTCTTACCGCCCATAATTCTCTAAATTATTTTGTTGTTTCAAAAGGAAGAATATACCAGCCATTACTTTAGGTCGTCACGTGAAAATAAAAGGATAAAATACAGTCGATAAACTCTTTTACAAATAAAGTTGCTAATACTTTCTTTTCAAATAACAACATTGATCACAAATGCATTCATCATTTAAAGCTGTCCAAAATATGGGAGTTTTACAAAATATATAGTGTCATCCAGAGCAAAGGTGTCCATAGTGGTGGCTTCAGCCACATGTATACAATTATCAAATTCCTATACATCAGGTCTACCCATACAAAAAACAAAAGAGTAAACCTAACAGTCAGTTCTAGATACACCCACCCTCAAAAATATATAAAACTAATCCATGGAACTGTCCACTCCACCGTGCGCTGAAGCGTCCGTGCAGGTTCATCTGGATGCACCAAAGAAGTAGCTGTGAATCGAATGGTGCCCCGAAGTCGGCACCTCGTGTTGCCTTCGAGGGTCTACCAAGTTCCCTCTAGGCACTCCATCTCTACTCGATCACGGATTAGCTGCGCCACCATCACGATCTACAAGAAAGAAAAGAGAGGGGTAGACTCTTTCACAAGAATCTAACTGCGCTGCACACAATTTGTCTCATAACCACTACATGCAAGTAAAAGGGGTATTTTAAGGCTTTCCATCTCTGGTAATCGATTACACAGCCTTGGTAATCGATTACCAGAGGCTAAACTTGAATTACACAGCCTCAGGACATGAAATATGCAATAATGCACTGTGTAATCGATTACACATGCCTGGTAATCGATTACCAGTGACCCATTCCTCTGTGTAATCGATTACACAGGCTGGTAATCGATTACCAGAGGCTTCCACCATCTCCCAGTTCCCTTTTTAAGCCTGGTAATCGATTACACCCCTTGGTAATCGATTACCAGAGGCTTCCCTAGCTTCTTGACCTCGTTTTCAAGCCTGGTAATCGATTACACCCCGTGGTAATCGATTACCAGAGACCATCTTAGCCTCCTGTCTTCATTTTTAAGCCTTGTAATCGATTACCCACCCTTGGTAATTGATTACCAGAGGCCATAACCCACATATCAATCAAAGTTCACAGCTGGCCAGCCACCACAAGCCTCCTTGCTTTGTGGTCTTTGTTCCTTTTATCTGTTGACTGCCAGGAGCTCGCCTGCTTAGGTACATCACAGGTTCTCACTGACCGACTATGCCCGGGTTGGGTCGGGATTGGTCAAGCTTGGTTTTGGGCAATAGCACCCCACCTGACGTCCCCAAGGTCTCCTGACCCCCGCGACATATCTCCAGGTACCACTCTGTGGTCAACAATAAAAGCAGGAAGTTTCACCCTTCAACACTTCCTCATCTCAAGCTTGTAGGATTATGGGGTACCCATCACATGTGGTACTAGGTGGCGGTCGGGCGATGGTGCACAACAAGCTTTCCACATCCACAATGCGCGCATAAACCCACCATCCCCTGTTGCCCACCTTCAACTGAGCTCACGTACTCCCACGTAGCCCATATCCTCGTTTCTCTCAACACCGGGTCCCCATCAATCCTCTCAAGCCTCCACAACATCCAAGCAAAACAACATTCAAACAGCACAAGCTATCACAGCCAAGCAAAACAGAGCAAAGGCAGAAAACTCTGCTTAACACATCAACCAAAATCACAGCTTTTCTCACGTAAAGACCACAGTAACAATTCCTTAGATCCAATTCGTTAACCGTTGGATCGACTCCAAAATTTTACTGGAAGTCTATAGTGCATAAGCCTACATTTTGACCGTTGGGATCTACTAGCAAACATCCAGAACTCATTCTGCACTAGACTTTCCACAGCCAACCACACACAAGCATTTTTCTGCACTTGTGCAAAATTCTGCTGCACAATTTCACAGCAAAAATTCTGCATAAGTGCAGATTTCGAAAATCACACTTCCTCTCATCCAATCTTGCCCAAATCAATTCCTACAAGTCCCAAATCATGTATCAATCATGTCTAAACCAAATTCAAGCTTTAAAGCACAGCAACACAGAATCTAGGTGTCCAACACCCCTCCATTCAATGGCTTTTCTAGGTTTGAAAGGTGAAATTTAGAATGAGGTAAATTTGAGGCAAACTCTCACCTCACACCAGTCCATAACGTCAATCTAAACTTGCCCAAACTGGATTTATACCTAAAATTCCACCAAATCAAAATTTGACTCTTCAACACCCAATTTTGCCCTAGAAATGGCTCTTGGTTCACTTTGGTCATTTGTTTTTCTCTCTAGCTCAGCCTAACCTTTCTCACATGTCCTAAATGACATTTCAAGCTAGTATTAACTCACTTTAACCTCCATTTACCCCAGAATTCAGACTTAGCCTTCCAACTCTCAAAGTCTCACTCTTTTTCCACTCATAACATCACATTCTCACTTTCTAACCTTAGGTTAGTTCTGCCCTTCGTCTCTAACAGATTTCCATCAGCAATTTCAGCATATAAACATCACAAACATCATCACAAAAACCCTAAAACAGAATGGGTATGTTTAACACATCCAAACATGGCAATTTCAACAAGCTTTCAACAAATGTCTTCACAAATAATCATCACACAGTAGAACCCTAGCAAGATTACCCATCATATCTCCCCAAAACCCCATACCCACGAAATTTAAGAGAGAAAGAAGTCCACCCAAACCTGAATTTTCGAAGTCCCACTCGTAGCCACGCACTTCACGACCCCGAAAATGCTGTCCTTTCGCGATTTGGAGCAGAAATGAGCACCAAAGGTTGAAGCTTTGTTGGGCAACAATGGTGGATGGGAGAAAAGAAGAAGAAGGCTGCGTGAGAGAGAGAGAGCTGTCTGAAATTTTGTGGGGCTGAGTGAAGAGAGAGAGAGTTGCTTTTTAGTTTTAAAAGAAAGAGTTTTCCCTTTTTCCATTATTTTATTTGAGCAATGCCACATGTCTCCATTTGAGTGGAGCAAGAAGGGCCCACTGTCCCTTTTTGACTGTGACCCATACTCAGTCACAAAAGTGAGGAAAATCTGACCTTTGAAACGCTAAAATCCTGCCTCGGTTTGCGTGCCGTTTCTCTGGTTCCAATTCCTCGCGTTTCTCTGCGTCCTTCGGGGCCAGTTTTCGAAAGCAAGCAATATATATATCAAAACACTTAGAATAAAACCCCGAGCGTGGTTCAGAGGTTGGTTTCGTTAAATTTTAAGTTGCACGCAAAATGATGATTTTTAAACTAATTAATTAAGAATTAACCCATAACCTCCCAGTTATGGATTTCTCTTCCTTAATTAGTCTAACCCGCGTATCTTGCCCCCGCTATTCCTACTCTCACCAAGAACATATATGCATATACACTGAATAATATTTATATATATAATCATTCAAAATACATCGTTTCCAAAAATTCCGGGTAGAAATTTCTAGGATGTTACAATACTCCCACCCTTTTAGGAATTTCGTCCCCGAAATTAACTACTCGATGAACAAGCTTGGGTACAATTCTCTCATCCTATCCTCCAACTCCCATGTAGAATCACCCTCATCGGTTCCCCACCGCACCTTCACCAACGCGATTTCCTTTCCTCTCAACGACTTCATTCTTCGGTCAGTGATCTTCTGAGGTTGTGCTTTATAGGTGAGGTTATCCTTCACCTGTACCTCGTCCACTGCAAGAATATGTGATGGATCCGGGTTGTACCGTCTCAGTTGAGAGACATGGAACACAGGGTGCAAATTCGATAAACTCGGAGGTAAGGCGATATGATAAGCTACAGGCCCAATCTTCTTCAAAATCTGATACGGACCTAGATACTTGGGTGTCAACTTCCTAGCCTTAAGAGCTCTTCCGACTCCGGTTACGGGAGAAACCTTCAAAAACACATGTTCTCCTTCCTGAAAATCTAGTGGCTTCCTCCTTCTATCATAATAGCTCTTCTGCCTATCCTGAGATGCTTTTATCTTCTCTCGAATCAACTTCACTTGTTCGTTAATCTGTTGTAGCATTTCAGGTCCAAGAAGTACTGCTTCTCCATCATCATACCAACAAATAGGAGTTTTGCACTTTCGTCCATATAAAGCTTCAAAAGGAGCCATACCAATACTGGCTTGGTAGCTATTGTTGTAAGTAAACTCAATCAATGGCAAACAATCCATCCAGCTACCTTGTTGCTCTATAATACACGCCCGAAGTAGATCCTCTAGAGTCTGAATGGTTCGTTCAGTCTGACCATCTGTTTGAGGATGATAAGCTGAACTAAGCTTCAGCTTTGTCCCCAAGGCTTCATGTAGACTCGTCCAAAATCGCGAAGTGAACCTCGGATCCCTGTCAGATACAATACTAGAAGGAATTCCATGCAACCTTATTACTTCCTTGATGTATAACTCCACGAGTTTCTCCATTCTATACTTCATATTTCTGGGATAAAATGAGCAGATTTGGTAAGTCGATCTACTATGACCCACACAGCGTCATGTCCACGACTAGTCTTGGGTAAACTAGACACAAAATCCATAGATATGCTCTCCCATTTCCATTCCGGAATCTCCAATGACTTCAATTCTCCCGATGGTCGTTGGTGCTCAACCTTAGCCTTTTGACATGTCAAACATCTTGCTACATATTCAGCTACATCTTTCTTCATGCCATGCCACCAAAAACTTCTCTTCAAATCTTGGTACATCTTAGTCATTCCTGGGTGGAAACTAAGACGACTTTTATGAGCTTCTTCCAAGATCTTAACTTTCAAATCATCTAAAGATGGAACACATATCCTCCCCTTGAATTTAATTAACCCGGTTGTGTCCTTCTCAAACTCCACACCCTTATCCCCCATTACATCTAACACCTTGCCTTGCAAAAACGGATCATCCTCTTGAGCCTTGCGTATGTGATCCACGAATTCATTGGTGATCTGCAACGCTCCCACAAATAAGCTCTTGGGTCGCATCTCGATTGCTAGATTCAAGTCTCGAAACTCCTCAATCAATCTCTGCTCCAAACTCATCATAGTCGCAACATGTAAAGATTTCCGGCTTAGCGCATCGGCTACTACATTAGCCTTTCCCGGATGGTAGGAAAGTCCAAAATCATAATCCTTAAGGAACTCCATCCATCTTCGTTGCCTCATATTGAGTTCCTTCTGATCGAACAAGTATTTGAGACTCTTGTGATCACTGAAAACTTCAAAGCGAGTACCGTATAAATAATGCCTCCAAATCTTTAAGGCAAAGACCACCGCTGCTAGTTCCAAGTCATGAGTCGGATAGTTAACTTCATGAGGACGTAATTGACGCGAAGCATAAGCCACTACTCTTCCCTCTTGCATCAACACACATCCCAAGCCTTGCCCGCTTGCATCGCAATACACTTCAAATGTCCTCT
Organism: Glycine soja; assembly: GCF_004193775.1. Taxonomy (NCBI): domain Eukaryota; kingdom Viridiplantae; phylum Streptophyta; class Magnoliopsida; order Fabales; family Fabaceae; genus Glycine; species Glycine soja. Next base: position 9,140,057 of record NC_041014.1, on the reverse strand, counting down.
TAGGGTCGGGCAAAATTAACACTGGAGCTGTCGTCAATCGCCTCTTCAACTCTTGGAAACTTTGATCACACTTCTCATCCCAGACAAACTTCTCATTCTTACGAGTCAACTTAGTTAGGGGTAATGCCAATTTAGAAAATCCCTCAATAAATTTTCTATAATAGCCAGCCAACCCCAAGAATCTTCGAACCTCTATTGGAGTTGTTGGTTGTTGCCACTCCATAACCGACTCCACCTTGTTCGGATCCACCGCAACCCCGTCCTTAGAAATCACGTGCCCTAAGAACTGCACTTTCTCCAACCAAAAGTCACATTTTGACAGTTTGGCGAACAACTTCCTGTCCCTCAGGATATGCAATACAATCCTCAAGTGCTTCTCATGCTCCTCCTTATTCCTTGAATACACTAGGATATCATCAATAAACACAACCACAAACTGGTCCAAGTAATCATGGAATATACGGTTCATATAGTCCATGAAAATAGCCGGAGCATTAGTCACTCCAAATGGCATGACTAAATACTCGTAGTGCCCATACCGAGTCCGAAACACAGTCTTTGGGATATCTTCCTTCTTAACTCGGATTTGATGATACCCCGATCGCAAGTCTATCTTCGAAAATATCGTCGCTCCCCTCAATTGGTCAATCAAATCATCTATCCTTGGTAGAGGATATTTGTTCTTGATAGTGACCTTGTTTAACTGCCGGTAGTCTACACACATCCTCATACTGCCATCCTTCTTTTTAACCAACAAGACCGGCGCTCCCCACGGTGATGCGCTTGGACGAACAAATTGTTTGCTCAAAAGATCCTGTACTTGTGCCTTCACCTCTGCTAGTTCTACCGGAGACATTCTATAAGGCGCGATCGACACTGGATTCGCCCCAGGCACCAAGTCAATAATGAATTCCACTTCTCTCTCAGGTGGAAATTCACAAATGTCGTCAGGAAAAACTTCCGGAAATTCTGACACCACCGGTATACAACTAACTTTAGCGTCCTCTTCCACATACATAGAGAACAACACCATGTAAGTTCGAACATCCCCCGTTCCTTCGTTGGCCGCATCCCTTTTCAATGGTTCACTTGGAACTACATCTCCACCAAACACTAGCATCTTCTCCTTACAGTCTAGAAATATATGGTTAGTAGATAACCAATCCATCCCCAAGATCACATCTAGATGGGTTAAAGGTAGGCAAATCAAGTCCGCCATAAAAGATCGACCCTCAACAATTATAGGACACTTCAAACACACCCGAGAGGTGGTTACAGGCTCGCTCGTCGGAGTAGACACCACCATATCATATGGTAACTCCATCGCACATAACCCCAACCTCTCCACACATGCATGAGATATGAAAGAATGCGTGGCACCTGAATCATAAAGTACATCTAGTAGTTTATCAGCAATCAAACACTTACCCCTTATCAAATCGTCGGAGGCAGCTGCTTCTGAACCACTCATAGCAAATACCCGAGAGGGTACTTTTGGTCTTCCACCACTAGTGTTGTTGTTGCTAACATTACCGCTCCTTGTGGAATTAGTGGGTCCACGATTGACGGTGTTGGAATTGGCTGTTACCGTCGGTCTCCCGGTCACCCTACATTCTCGAGCATAATGACCCACCTTGCCACACACATAACAACGGTTCTCCTGTGTCTGCTGGAGCTGTGGGCAATTCCTCTTAAGATGCGATCCTCCACACTGAAAGCATTGTACCCCAGTTCCCCTTGACTGGCTCATGTTGGAGGTAGCCATAGGTTGCTTCCCCTTGTTGCTAGCATACGGCTTCAACCTCTTGTTACCATTCCCCCTAAAAGGATGGTTTCTCTGAGGTCCTCCAACACCTCTAGCTTGCCTCTCCTTCATCTTGTCCTCAAAAATCCTGCACTTTGTCACCAACTGATTAAAATCCGTAATCTGCATATAACTAACCGCCTGTTGGATCTCCAACCGAAGCCCATTCTCAAACTGAGCACACAGATCTTCCTCATTCCGAGCATCTTGGTATTGAGGCCAATACTGCAGAAGCTCATTAAACTTAGCCGTGTACTCCCCAACAGACATGTTTCCTTGCTTCAAATCCAGAAATTCCCTCGCCTTCCGCTTCCTGAGATCTCGCGGGAAGTAATTCTCCAGGAATTTGTCCTTGAAGGCATTCCAAGGAATCACGCCTCCAGGTGCAACAAACGAAGGCTTCACGAACTTCCACCAATTCTCAGCCTCCCCTTGGAGCATAAATGTCGCATAAAGAACCTTATGCTCCTCAAGGCAACCCATCGCCTCGAAAATCTTTTCCGTCTCAGCTAACCACAACCTAGCACCTTCCGGATCATAGTCTCCACTGAACTTTGGCGGGTGGTTCTTACGGAAAGCCATGAGTCCCCGATACTCCGCCGGCTCCACATCACGTTCCTGCACTAGAGTTTCCAGCACAACGGTGATGCGGTCAAGGACATCACGGTTCTGATCCCTACCACGTCCTGCCATACCTATCCCGTAGGGAAACTATTAGCACCCAAGAAATCCTAAAGAGAGAGAGTACCACACAGGCTATGACAGTTATAACAACATCCTTCTCTTTATACATACTCATACACACAACAATCCTGTGAATCAGTCACACATCCATGCTCAAGACAAGAAGGCAGAAATGCACACAATGTGTGACTTAACGTCACTCCCCGAAACCTACTTCCAAGTTTCAGAGATACACAGCATTCACACAGCAAGACCATAACAGGTTCACTAGAATCCAACTTTTGCTCTGATACCACCATTTGTGGCGTCCCTAAATTAATGACTGGTTTAATAGTAATAATTTAAATAACAAAAACCATGGTAAATTTTTTTTTTCTTTTTCTTTTTCATTTCTTTCTCTTTTTACCATAACTAGGTTTAGAAGGAAAATCCTCACTATAAAGTCCTGAATGGCCAGTTCACAACTCTATTCGGAGTCATTTCTTTCTTATTCTAAATTATTTTGCTGTTCAAAAGGAAGAATATACCAGCCATTACTTTAGGTCGTCACGTGAAAATAAAAGGATAAAATACAGTCGATAAACTCTTTTACAAATAAAGTTGCTAATACTTTCTTTTCAAATAACAAGATTGATCACAAATGCATTCATCATTTAAAGCTGTCCAAAATATGGGAGTTTTACAAAATATATAGTGTCATCCAGAGCAAAGGTGTCCATAGTGTTGGCTTCAGCCACATGTATACAATTATCAAATTCCTATACATCAGGTCTACCCATACAAAAAACAAAAGAGTAAACCTAACAGTCAGTTCTAGATACACCCACCCTCAAAAATATATAAAACTAATCCATGGAACTGTCCACTCCACCGTGCGCTGAAGCGTCCGTGCAGGTTCATCTGGATGCACCAAAGAAGTAGCCGTGAACCGAATGATGCCCCGAAGTCGGAACCTCGTGTTGCCTTCGAGGGTCTCCCAAGTTCCCTCTAGGCACTCCATCTCTACTCGATCACGGATTAGCTGCGCCACCATCACGATCTACAAGAAAGAAAAGAGAGGGGTAGACTCTTTCACAAGAATCTAACTGCGCTACACACAATTTGTCTCATAACCACTACATGCAAGTAAAAGGGGTATTTTAAGGCTTTCCATCTCTGGTAATCGATTACACAGCCTTGGTAATCGATTACCAGAGGCTAAACTTGAATTACACAGCCTCAGGACATGAAATATGCAATAATGCACTGTGTAATCGATTACACATGCCTGGTAATCGATTACCAGTGACCCATTCCTCTGTGTAATCGATTACACAGGCTGGTAATCGATTACCAGAGGCTTCCACCATCTCCCAGTTCCCTTTTTAAGCCTGGTAATCGATTACACCCCTTGGTAATCGATTACCAGAGGCTTCCCTAGCTTCCTGACCTCGTTTTCAAGCCTGGTAATCGATTACACCCCGTGGTAATCGATTACCAGAGACCATTTTAGCCTCCTGTCTTCATTTTTAAGCCTTGTAATCGATTACCCACCCTTGGTAATCGATTACCAGAGGCCATAACCCACATATCAATCAAAGTTCACAGCTGGCCAGCCACCACAAGCCTCCTTGCTTTGTGGTCTTTGTTCCTTTTATCTGTTGACTGCCAGGAGCTCGCCTGCTTAGGTACATCACAGGTTCTCACTGACCGACTATGCCCGGGTTGGGTCGGGATTGGTCAAGCTTGGTTTTGGGCAATAAACCCACCATCCCCTGTACATCACAGGTTCTCACTGACCGATTACCAGGTGCACAACAAGCTTTCCACATCCACAATGCGCGCATAAACCCACCATCCCCTGTTGCCCACCTTCAACTGAGCTCACGTACTCCCACGTAGCCCATATCCTCGTTTCTCTCAACACCGGGTCCCCATCAATCCTCTCAAGCCTCCACAACATCCAAGCAAAACAACATTCAAACAGCACAAGCTATCACAGCCAAGCAAAACAGAGCAAAGGCAGAAAACTCTGCTCAACACATCAACCAAAATCACAGCTTTTCTCACGTAAAGACCACAGTAACAATTCCTTCGATCCAATTCGTTAACCGTTGGATCGACTCCAAAATTTTACTGGAAGTCTATAGTGCATAAGCCTAAATTTTGACCGTTGGGATCTACTAGCAAACATCCAGAACTCATTCTGCACTAGACTTTCCACAGCCAACCACACACAAGCATTTTTCTGCACTTGTGCAAAATTCTGCTGCACAATTTCAAAGCAAAAATTCTGCATAAGTGCAGATTTCGAAAATCACACTTCCTCTCATCCAATCTTGCCCAAATCAATTCCTACAAGTCCCAAATCATGTATCAATCATGTCTAAACCAAATTCAAGCTTTAAAGCACAGCAACACAGAATCTAGGTGTCCAACACCCCTCCATTCAATGGCTTTTCTAGGTTTGAAAGGTGAAATTTAGAATGAGGTAAATTTGAGGCAAACTCTCACCTCACACCAGTCCATAACGTCAATCTAAACTTGCCCAAACTGGATTTATACCTAAAATTCCACCAAATCAAAATTTGACTCTTCAACACCCAATTTTGCCCTAGAAATGGCTCTTGGTTCACTTTGGTCATTTGTTTTTCTCTCTAGCTCAGCCTAACCTTTCTCACATGTCCTAAATGACATTTCAAGCTAGTATTAACTCACTTTAACCTCCATTTACCCCAGAATTCAGACTTAGCCTTCCAACTCTCAAAGTCTCACTCTTTTTCCACTCATAACATCACATTCTCACTTTCTAACCTTAGGTTAGTTCTACCCTTCGTCTCTAACAGATTTCCATCAGCAATTTCAGCATATAAACATCACAAACATCATCACAAAAACCCTAAAACAGAATGGGTATGTTTAACTCATCCAAACATGGCAATTTCAACAAGCTTTCAACAAATGTCTTCACAAATAATCATCACACAGCAGAACCCTAGCAAGATTACCCATCATATCTCCCCAAAACCCCATACCCACGAAATTTAAGAGAGAAAGAAGTCCACCCAAACCTGAATTTTCGAAGTCCCACTCGTAGCCACGCACTTCACGACCCCGAAAATGCTGTCCTTTCGCGATTTGGAGCAGAAATGAGCACCAAAGGTTGAAGCTTTGTTGGGCAACAATGGTGGATGGGAGAAAAGAAGAAGAAGGCTGCGTGAGAGAGAGAGAGCTGTCTGAAATTTTGTGGGGCTGAGTGAAGAGAGAGAGAGTTGCTTTTTAGTTTTAAAAGAAAGAGTTTTCCCTTTTTCCATTATTTTATTTGAGCAATGCCACATGTCTCCATTTGAGTGGAGCAAGAAGGGCCCACTGTCCCTTTTTGACTGTGACCCATACTCAGTCACAAAAGTGAGGAAAATCTGACCTTTGAAACGCTAAAATCCTGCCTCGGTTTGCGTGCCGTTTCTCTGGTTCCAATTCCTCGCATTTCTCTGCGTCCGTCGGGGCCAGTTTTCGAAAGCAAGCAATATATATATCAAAACGCTCAGAATAAAACCCCGAGCGTGGTTCAGAGGTTGGTTTCGTTAAATTTTAAGTTGCACACAAAACGATGATTTTTAAACTAACTAATTAAGAATTAACCCATAACCTCCCAGTTATGGATTTCTCTTCCTTAATTAGTCTAACCCGCGTATCTTGCCCCCGCTATTCCTACTCTAACCAAGAACATATATGCATATACACTGAATAATATTTATATATATAATCATTCAAAATACATCGTTTCCAAAAATTCCGGGTAGAAATTTCTAGGATGTTACAAGTCACGCTGATGGGCGGAAATACCCGAGTGGTTATCCGTATAAACATTCTTTTGCTATCTGTAAGACAGAAAGCCTGATAGCATGCAGAGACTAACGTCGTGTTCTGCACCATTCGTCAATCGCGGCCCAACAAGCCCGTTGACACGCGGAGATTTATGTCATCTTCCGCACTCACAAGATCTGTCATACTGACATTTGAGTCACGCTGACGGGCGGAAATACCCGAGTGGTTATCCGTATAAACATTCTTTTGCTATCTGTAAGACAGAAAGCTTGATAGCATGCAGAGACTAACGTCGTCTAATGCACCCTTCGTCAACCGCGGACCAACAAGCCCGTTGACACGCGTAGATTTACCTCATCTGTCATACTGACATTTGAGTCACGCTGACGGGCGGAAATACCCGAGTGGTTATCCGTATAAACATTCTTTTGCTATCTGTAAGACAGAAAGCCTGATAGCATGCAGAGACTAACGTCGTCTTCTCCACCCTTCGTCAATCGCGGCCCAACAAGCCCATTGACACGCGGAGATTTACGTCATCTTCCGTGCTCACAAGATCTGTCATACTGGCATTTGAGTCACGCTGACGGGCGGAAATACCAGAGTGATTATCCGTATAAACATTCTTTTGCTATCTGTAAGACAGAAAGCCTGATAGCATGCAGAGACTAACGTTGTCTTCTGCACCCTTCGTCAATCGCAGCCCAACAAGCCCGTTGACACACGGAGTTTTACCTCATCTGTCATACTGACATTTGAGTCACGCTGGCGGTTGGAAATACCCGAGTGGTTATCCGTATAAACATTCTTTTGCTATCTGTAAGACAGAAAGCCTGATAGCATGCAGAGACTAACATCGTCTTCTGCACCCTTCATCAATCGCGGCCCAATAAGCCCATTGACACGCGGAGATTTACGTCATTTTCCGCGCTCACAAGATCTGTCATACTGACATTTGAGTCACGCTGGCGGTTGGAAATACCCGAGTGGTTATCCTTATAAACATTATTTTGCTATCTGTAAGACAGAAAGCCTGATAGCATGCGGAGACTAACGTCGTCTTTTACACCCTTCGTCAATCGCGACCCAACAAGCTTGTTGACATGCGGAGATTTATGTCATCTTGCGCTCTCACAAGATCTGTTATATTGACGTTTGAGTCACGCTGACTGGCGGAGATACCCGAGTGGTTATCCGTATAAACTTTCTTTTGCTATCTCTAAGACTCAAAGCATGATAGCAAGCTGAGTGGGTAAACGCGCAGATACATATTCTGCACCCTTTATCATTCAGAAACAAACAAGATGAGTGGGTAAACACGCAGATACATATTCTGCTCCCTTTATCATTCAAGAACAACAAGCTGAGTGGGTAAACGCGTAGAAATAGATTTTGCGCCCTTTATCATTCAGATTTCGCAAGTTGGGTGATAAACACGCAGAAACAAATTCTGCGCCCTTTGTAATTCAGCACACCTTTTCGCCACCCAGGCTCGATCGTGTCCAACAAAATGCAGAGACAAATTATGGTCATTCTGCGTCCTGTATCAACCAAGAGAAACAAGTTCGACAGTATCGAGATGATGTGTCGGTACTGATCATTTTCAGATTTTTGTAGGTTCCGCTGGCAGGAAGGTTCACTGGCCAAAAGGTGTTTCGCTCGAACGAAATTAGTGTCTTATCTTTACTTCCCTTTTATCTCCAATAAAAGACAAGTAAAGAGAGGCAACTGTCATACCCTAATTTCATCCGGGGACCTTTGCTTGGTGCCATGCAACTTTCATTTGACCATTTTGAGGTACTTGGCACCCATCGTTAAGCAATTCGTGAAGTTCCGTGACATGTCGGAACTCAAAAGGAAGCATCGTTGCACAATTCGTGAGGTTACGTAACATTCCGTAAGTCAAAAAGGGGATGACTATGTAATCCGCAAGGTTCTGTAACCTTACGAAAAGAAAATAAGTGTCGTTACGAAATTCGTAAAGTTTCGTAACGTTACGGAAAAAGAATCAGCAAAAAAAGGGCAAAGGGGGGTGTATTTTAGTAAAATGGGGGTGCAAATAGTAATTTTCGAATCTGGGCCCTTCTAGAGGTTTCTGGGCAATTTCTTGCTTAAGGTGGAAGCAACCAAGCTCGCCTGGGCGAGCTAGGTGGCAACCACCTCCCCCGTTTTGTTAAAAAATGGGATTCCGGGACTTCTGTGGTGAACTTATCAAAATTGGGGGGGGGGTGCAAGTAGCAATTTCATAATTTTGAATTGGGACTTCCAGAATGATTTTTTGAAGCTGGATTGCTTCTGGAGGAAGCAACCCAGCTCGCCTGGGCGAGCTGGGCGGCAACCTCTTCCCCCTTTTTCCTATAAATAGGCTGTAGGGGGTTGTTCTAAGGGTCCTGGATCCCCTTGATGATGTATTTCCGCTGTTTTGGATGAAAAAAATTGTTTCCGTGATGAAAATCCAATCCGAGGTGCTTCCGTAACGCTTCCGATATGTTTCCGTCAGCAAATCCGTGAAGGTTTTCCTCTGTTATTCACCGTTCTTCATCCATTCTTCGTTCTTCAACGGGTAAGTTTCCAAATCGAGCTTTTCAATTCATTCTATGTACCCGTGGTTGTCCCCATTTGTTTTGTGTACATTTATTCTCGTTTTATTTACTTTCTGTACCCCCTTTTGACGTGCTTTAGTCATTTGCTTAAGTTATTTCCTCGCCTAATCAAAAAATAAAATAAATTTCCACCGATCATTTGAATTGTAATATCCGTTAGTTTCTGTTGAAATGAAATCCGACCGTTCGGTCATGCCATAACTACGTTGGAAACAAAAAAAAAGGGTAAAATAATAATATAATAATAAAAAATATCTTTTAGTAAAATAAATAAAAAGAATCAATCGGACATTTTCCTTTGGGATTTCTCTTTCTTAATCGAATCGATTAATAACCAAAGTGAAACTAAGGCTAAAATCAATTCATAAACCAAACTTTTGACGTTGCCTAAAAAAGCCATTTTTAAAGGTCCAAAGCCTTGAAATGGTCTTTTCCGCTTTTATCGATTAAGTGTAAATTTCAAAAGGGCTAAAATCAACATGTAGCTATATTACCTCTTTCAAAAATAAAGAGAACATTAAATGGTCCAATGCCTTAATGTCTTCTCTCTTTTCAAAAGAATCGAAAGTTTGTTTAATGGTCCGACGCCTTAAATGACCTTTCATTCAATAAAAACATGTCTTGCAAAAAGGATAAAGACAACTTAACCAAACACTTTGTTCACAAAGAACTACATAGGTCTGATTTCCTTATCGCAATTAAGAAATACGTAGGAGCAAGGGAAACACCCTCGTCGACCGCAAAAAGATAAAAAAATATAAAAAGGAATAAAGACGTAAAAGGGAACCTAAAATTGAAGTCATGTTTGCACATTTAATTAAAGGTTGTCGTCTCTTGTGACGGACGCGTGGGGTGCTAATACCTTCCCCGCGCGTAAATACAACTCCCGAACCTTTCACTTAAAGTTCATAGATCACGTCTTTTCCGGTTTTTCCGACGTTTTCCTCATATAAACGTTGGTGGCGACTCCGTGCGTACTCCTTTCTTGGAACACGCACCCGCGAGCCACTCGTCGCCCTCCCGTCGAAGGGTAGGTTGCGACAAGGGGGAAATCTGGATTAATGACCCCGTACATGGTGGCATCCCATCTAACCTAATAAGGCCTCAAGAAAAGCTCTGGGATGGTCAATGTCATCAGATAAAGCGGATCATCGACCTCCGGATCGGGCTTCGGAGGTGGTTTTGGCGGAGACACAACTACCTGTTCATGAAACAAAGTTAAATAGCCAAATTTGAGGCACGCTTAATGAATTAATTTAAAAAGAAGAAACATATAGTAAGGACAATAAGTACCTGCTGTGATAAAGACTTGACCAGATGTGTCGGCCAAGCAAGGAAGGTGTGAAGTGCCTGCCCCACTAAGGAAACCTCATCAGTGGGTACAGGAACTAGAGCATCTACATATGTAACCTCCTCCACACTCACCTTTTCTTGGCCAGGCAACAAAGGAGTGTTATGAACAATAGTGGATCCCTCATAAACTCTCCCCATGGCAACCAGGCGGGCAAGATCTGCTTCTATGTACAAGCCGCACCTGTCAGAGTCACCCATCTCAGGATCGTTTCCTGAGGGATCAACACAACTCCCCTTTGTGCTCACTCGAGGACCGGAGGGACCAGGACCAACCAGAGGCTCAGAAGGCACTGCAAGTCCTTGAGATTGCATCTGCAACTGAAGCTGGCTAAAGGATGCCATGACCTGCCTCGTCACTTTCTCTGTGATGGACTCCTCTAGCTGGTCCCTGATCTGCTGGGTCAGCTGCCGTAATTCGTCAGGAGGCAGGGAGGAAGCACTACGGGACGTCCATGGAGCCGATCCAAAGTATTGTTTGATGGTGACACCGGCTCCAGCAGCACGGACACGTCCAGGGTGCTCTGGACGTCCAATAGCAGCGGCCAGAACATCCTGACGTCCATGGGGGATGAACGATCCCTGTGTGGCCTGCTCCTTAAACGAATCCTGCACAAAAAACACATAGTGGTACATGGCATTCTCAAAATATTCAAACATAATTGTAATGGTTAGTTGAAAATGACTTACAATCTTCTCAGTGATTTCCTTTGCGGCCTCAGTCGTCATCTCCCCTGTCTTCTTCGTGCGGGCCATCTTCCACTTCACGTGGCGTCTGACCGGGGTGGAGGGTCGATGACGCCATCAACGCTTCCGGACTGTGCAGCTTCTTCTTTGTCTTCTCAGCCAGGAGCTTCTGCTCCAAATAATCATAACCCCCACGAGACAAAACGCGGGGGACAGTATTCTGCTTCTGGATGGCCTGTGCCTTGATGTGCACATCCTGAAAAAATTAAACAATAATGTTTGAAATGGGTAGAATGAAGTATAACAACATCATGTTTAATATGAAAAACAACTTAAATGGCAAGGAACATACCTCCCAAGAAGGGTCTCTGCGAGTCTGGCAAAACTGGGCCCACTTTTCCTTGCTGATTCCGTATTTGTCACAAACAGTGTCCTCGACACCGTCCTGATCGGCTGCAAGGGCCCATTTCCTCGTGAGGTCTGATTTAAACTGCCTCCATCTCTCCCCCACGGTCTGTAGTAACTTCCTTTTCGTCCTACTGTCAGAAGCCTCTGGGATATCAAATTCCGCCTGACAACATGAAACAAAGTTTATTCGTTACAATAATGTATTTTTTGGCTATTAATTACACAAAATCAAATAAGAAAAGAGAAATACCTGAATATCCTCCCAAATCAGGTCCTTCTGAGCAGTAGGGACCTCCTTCCAGTTCTCGTAGGTGATGTCCACCTTATCACGTGCCACAATCCCCAAATATGTTCTTAATTTCTTCTTGTGGGGATCGTCGGCCTTCCCGGTAGTAGGATCAACATGCACCACTGGTCTCTCAGCACCAGGTGGTCTAGTGGACAACGATCGTAGACGTGAGGCTTTGCGTGTCCGCTTCACGGCAGACGTCGAAGCCGATGCGTCTGAAGTATGAGGAGGAGAAGGAGGAAGAGGAGGAGGAGGAGTGGAGGCAGGTGGAGAACCCATGATCTTTTATACAATAACATACAAAATAGGATTAATGAAAAGAGGATCAGTCATAAGTTTTTTTTGGAAGGCAAAAGTATAATATTATTAAACAAAACCCCACCCCATAAGGAGACAAGACAAATTAACCAAAGGACTCTGAAAGATTGGTAGTTGTGCTTTTTAATTGTGATTTGGGGCAACCATGTTATAAAAAGTCTATTACATGTAATCAACAATTTGAAGGTTATACATTCAGGAACTAAAGAATTCAAAATAGCTAGTAATAAGAGGGATTTGTTTTTGGGATTTTCTGAGCCGCAAGAGCGGCTACGCAAGAAGCTTGCACTTGAGGAGGGAAGGATATTTGCAGCTAATGAACAACTTTCATAACTATTTGTCCTTCAGATTTTACTATTTTTTTTATAATATGTAAATATAAATAATATAAGGCTATGGCTTATGGACATGGTCATTTTTACCCCTAACAATCTTAGAAGTAAATATAGACCATGTTTTTACGTGATACCCTTATACCATTTATATTTACATATTAGTAAAAAGAAATAGTAAAATCTTAAGGACAAATAGTTAAGAAAGTTGTTCATTAGCTGCAAATATCCTTCCCTCCTCAAGTGCAAGCTTCTTGCGTAGCCGCTCTTGGTGCTCAGAAAATCCCAAAAACAAATCCCTCTTATTACTAGCTATTTTGAATTCTTTAGTTCCTGAATGTACAACCTTCAAATTGTTGCTCATTCCCCTCTTTGAGAATGAGGAGGATCTTCATAGGACTTCATCCAGCTGATGTTTGTTGCCAGTTTCATCATCCATCACCCTTTTCTTCTGTGCCTTCACACGTTTGTTGTTGTTAAACCCATATTTATGCCTTCTTCCCTTCATGTCTTGTTTTATCACAACTTTAGCTGAATCTCCTATCTTCAGCATAGTTGAATCTTCTGTCTTATTCTCCAATGACACACTTTGATGGCCTGTATCTCTTTTCTTCGTATGTTCTAGTGCTTCAGCTTCAGAATGCATAAAGCAATCAAAATTTTCCAGTGATCACCAAAGGCTTCTGCATCAGCATTGACACTCTCCACCCTCTTTGGTTTATGCTTCTGTGTTTTCTTCCGTGCTTCCTCCTTATAATTCTCAGATTTATTGGAGGTCTCACTAGAAGGATCAGCACCAATATGTGCCTGTTCCTTCTCTATCACCTCAATATCTTTCGTTTCACCTTTGCTTTTGTAAACTACACTTTAATTTACAAAACAAAAGTTGAAAGGAAAGATATTGAGCTGATAGACGAGGAAGAAGCACAGATTGGTGCTGATCATTCTAGTGCAACCTCGAATAAAGCTGAGATTTATAACGAGGAGGCACGAAAGAAAACACACAAGCATAAACCAAAGAAGGTGGAGAGTGTCAATGCTGATGCAGAAGCCTTTGGTGATCACTGGAAAATTTTGATTGCTTTATGCATTCTGAAGCTGAAGCACTAGAACATACGAAGAAAAGAGATACAGGCCATCAAAGTGTGTCATTGGAGAATAAGACAGGAGATTCAACTATGCTGAAGATAGGAGATTAAGCTAAAGTTGTAATAAAACAAGACATGAAGGGAAGAAAGCATAAATATGGGTTTAACAACAATAAACGTGAGAAGACAGAGAAGAAAAGGGTGGTGGATGATGAAACTGGCGACAAACATCAGCTGGATGAAGTCCTAAGGAGGCAAATTGAAACAAAAAACCGATGCCTCCATCAGAGAAAAATGTAGCTGTCACTTACTTGCTTTGGTGACCTCTGTCTCTGCAGAAAATTACATTAGACAATGTTAATCAATTCTCCCTCATCATGATCATTTCAATTAGCACGAATGTCGTCAGCTTCTTCTTCTCCAACAACGTTACGAGTGATTTGAGCGGTCAAAGGACTAACATAGGTGTCCATGTATGAATCATCATCTTCTACATTAACACCAACTGTTTTGCCCTGCAGAACCACGCACCACCTTTCATCACAAGGGTCTTGCACGTAAAATACTTGTCTAGCTTGTTCTGCCATGATGAAAGGGTCATTGTGGTAACCAAGTTTCTTTAGATCTACTAGCGTAAATCCTATATCATCGGTGCGCACATCGGTGTTGCTATCAACCCATTTACATTTGAAAACACATACTGTAAATTTCACATAATTAAGCTCCCAAATTTCATCAATGAACCCAAAGTAAGGGATGGAAGCTACACAGGGATTGGCGTCATTGACACTTGAAAAGTGTTGAGATTCAGCCCTTAGGGTGACCGCGCTGTTCTGCATTGTACTTTTGCCATCTTGTGCTTTTGTGTAAAATGAATACTTGTTTATGTCGTATCCTTGCCAGGTTATAACATTTCTTTTAGGCCCACCTGCTAGCTTTCTTAATGTTTCTGAAGCATTCTCATCTGCAAAGATTATATCTTTAAACCAATCACAGAAAGTCTTGTTATGCTTTTTCAACACCCAATTCTTTGACATTTTCGGATTATTCTACTTGACTAAAGCTTCATGCTTAACTATGTATGGCAAAACTTTCATTACTGTTGTTCAAGACATACAAGTGAGCTTGTAACAAATCTTCTACACTTGGAGTGATCACCTGCAGTCCTCTTGAACCCTTACCACCCACTGTGTCATCATGCCGAGACTCAGGAAGCCCAACAGGTTTAGCCTTCTCTAAGTATTTTGAACAAAATTCAATGGCTTCTTCTGCAATGTACCTCTCAACAATAAATGCTTCTGGACGATATAGATTCTTTGTATACCCTTTTAAGATCTTCATGTATCGCTCAACTGGGTACATCCACCATAGATAAACAGGACCACAACATTTGATTTCTCTGACCAGATGCACAATCAAGTGAATCATGATATCAAAGAAAGCAGGGGGAAAATACATCTCCAACTGGCACAGTATAATTGCGGCCTCATTTTCCAACTCATCAAACATGACTGAATCAATGACTTTGCTACATATAGCATGGAAGAAAAAACACAGGCGAGTTATCATTAACCTGACTTTGTTTGGCAAGATGTCTCGTATAGCCACGGCTAACAATTGTTGCATGTGCACGTGACAATCGTGAGACTTTAACCCTACAAACTTAAGCTCCTTCAACTTCACAAGGCTCGTAATATTTGAAGAGTATCCTTGTGGAACCTTCACCCGACGAAGACACTGACAAAAGTATGGTAGGCTGGGGGCAAGTAAATTTTTTTCCCATCAGACCTTGGATGCAACTGTGATCGTATACCCATATCAACTAGATCTTGACGGGTATTCAAGCCATCCTTCGTCTTGCCTTGAATGTTAAGGAGCGTCCCAATCACACTGTCACAAACATTTTTCTCCACATGCATAACATCAATACAATGTCTAACGTCAAGATCACACCAGTACGGAAGATCAAAGAAAATGGACCTCTTCTTCCATATGCAACTCTGACTTTTATCCTTCTTTTGGGTCTTCCCAAATACAGTATTCAGGTGTTGAACCCGCTGATATACCTGCTCACCAGTCAACGGAATCGGCGCAATATCATGCTCTTGACTTCCATTAAAATCTTTTCTCAGTCGTCTGTAAGGATGATTGGGTGTTAGAAAGCGACGATGCCTACTGTAGACTGTTTTTCTCCCATGTTTAAGTTGTATGTAACTTGTATTTTCTTCACAGATGGGGCATGCATGATGACCCTTAACACTGTAACCGCTGAGATTCCCATATGCTGGAAAGTCATTAGTGGTACAAAAAAGCATTGCACGTATTTCAAAGGTCTCCTTGCGAAATGCATCAAACACTACAACCCCCTCGTCCCACAACTTTCTCAGATCTTCAACTAACAGACTTAGATAAACATCAATGTCATTTCCTGGCTGTCTTAGGCCCGATATCATCATAGACAACATCATGTATTTTCGCTTCATGCACAACCAAGGAGGAAAATTGTAAATTACTAGCAGAACTGGCCATGAACTGTTTTGAGTGCTTAAGGTGCCATATGGATTCATTCCATCACTGGCTAGTCCAAGTCTAAGATTTCTTGGCTCATTCCCGAAATCCGGATACAAACCATCAATCTTCTTCCATTGGGAGCAATCAGCCGAATGATGGACCATTCCATCAAAAATCCTTCCATTTGCATGCCATGTAAGGTCTTTTGCGGCGTCCTCGTTAGCAAAAAGACGCTTAAACCTTGGAATGATTGGAAGATACCACAAAACCTTTGCTGGGGGGCCCTTGTTGGAGTTTTCATCAGAACTACTTTCTTCTTCATCCTTCACTTTGTACCGTGAAGTCCCGCAGATAGGGCATTTGGACATTTCTTGGAATTCATGCCTGTACAGTATGCAATCATTGGGGCAAGCATGAATCTTCTGATACTCCATACCCATCGGACACAATATCTTTTTCGCCTTGTAGTAACTTTTAGGCAATGTGTTGTCCTCTGGAAGCAGATTGTGCACTACCTCAAGTAGTGAGGTGAAACTTTTGTCACTCCACCCATACCTGGCCTTCACATTAACCAGACTTAACACAGCAGACAACATGGTTAAGGAATTCTTGCACCCTGCATACAAAGGCTTCTTAGAATCATTCTGCAATCCTTCATACACAGGGGCGTGTGCTTGCTGGAAAGACTCTTGTCCAAGGTCACGAATCATGTCCTCTAACCGATCTCCCATTTCTACATCAAACGGTTCAGATTGGGACTCACTCTGCATGTCTGTGACTTCACCATGCCATATCCATGTTGTGTAATTCTTCTTAATCCCATCACACAATAGATGGTCCCGTATGTCATCGAGTAATTGTCGTCTTCCATTCAAACAGTTGATGCAAGGACAATAATATTTTCCTTCTTCATTCGGTCGACCTCTTTCTGAAGCAAATTGCAAGAACTGTTCGACGCCATCCTCATATTCTGGGCTCATGCGACTTTCATTCATCTAACTTCGATCCATCTAAGCAATTCCATGCATGAAAATCTCACTTTTTTATTTATAGGTGTGGCCCTATCCTATTTAGGAAAACCGTCTTTTATGTTTGCTTCAAACGTCAAGGTTACCATTATTTACAAAAATTTGACTAAATTTCGGCAGCATTTGGCATTGGTCTCCAAGTACACGACATGACATCGGTGAAATGAATTTCTCGATAATCAAGTATGCACTCAGAGAACAACTTGAAATGCATTGAACCGAAATTTAATCAAATTAATGAAAATAATAATAAGCTTCACGAATGAATCTAACATAAAAATACCAGTCTCCCCAAACTGTCCAAATGGACAATTCAACACTAAATACAATGACTAATGCAAACTGTTTGCAAGAGTCATTGCATTCAGTCTCAAATGGGAATCTAAGGTTCACTCAGCATGAACAACAATTGTTTATATAGCAAATTACACTGATCACATACAAGAACATAAAAAAGGTAAAATTCAATTACAGGCAAATATAGACATCAACAGTTGTTTATGTATCTAATTTAAAATGCTGGGTTTGAAGGGTGCTTATGCTTTATTATTGTCGTTGGGTATATGTGTGTGTGTGTGTGTGTGTGTGTGTGGCTGTTTGTGGTTGTGTGTGTGTGTGTGTGTCTGTTTGTGGTTGTGTGTGTGTGTGTGTGTGTGTGTGTTTGTTTGTGTGTGTGTGTGTGTGTGTGTCTGTTTCTGGTTGGAGTTGTGTGTGTCTGTTTGTGGTTTTGTGTGTGTGTGTGTGTGTGTGTCTGTGTGTGTGTGATTATGTATGTGTATGTGTCTGTGGGTGTGTGTGTGTGTGGCTGTGTGTGTGTGTGTGGGTCTATGGGTGTGTGTGGAGGGGGGTCTGTGGGTGTGTGTGTGTGTGTGTGGCTGTGTGTGTGTGGGGGGGGGGGGGTCTGTGGGTGTGTGTGTGTGGCTGTGTGTGTGTGTGTGTGTGTCTGCTTGTGGTGGCTGTGTGTGTGTGTGTCTGCTTGTGGTTGTGTGTGTGTGTGTGTGTGGTTATGTATGTGTCTGTGACTGTGTGTGTGTGTGGTTATGTATGTGTATGTGTCTATGGGTGTGGGTGTGTGTGGGGGGGGGGGTCTGTGGGTGTGTGTGTCTTATTTCTGTAATTAGGATTTCTTAATTATCTGCTAATTAGGATTTCTTAATTATCATTTCTTGTTTTTATTAGATTAGGATTTCTTAATTTTTCTGCTATTTTTTTCTTGTCTTATTTCTGTAATTACCCATAGGGATTTGTGAAACCCATAGACTATGTATTGTACCTTTTACATGATTGCAAATTATTCATTCAAAAAAAGAAGTGAATAATTTTGATGTAGAAGAAAAGAAATTACTTTGACTTCCCTTCACCATTTGGATAAGCCTTTCTCTGCAGTTTTAGTTTTCCTCCTCAATTGATCTTTATTATTATTTAGCCCCAATGCCTGGATAGGACTAGTAAGCAAGGCAAGGCAAAGAATGTGAGTAACTGAGGGAGGCATAATAGAATTGGAAAGGGGGGGAGACAAACAACAAAACCATCAGAAAGATGGTTGAATATTCTAAGGTGCTGATAGCTGAACAATACAAAGTAGGATCAGAAACATATTATGCACCCTGTCTTGGGAGTTTTTTTTGTCTCCAATCATGGGAGATGAGATGCCATTATTAGTCGTATTGGATTTAGCAAGAAGATTGTAAATATATTGGCTCTAAGTGACAAGTAGAGAACCATCAGAAAGATGATTTACTTCAATGCCTAAAAAGTAATCAAGATGGTCAAGCTGTTTTAGGGCCAAGACTGATTTCAATCGAGTGATCAATTGTTGAATTAAAATAGGAGAGTTTCCTGTAAAAATAATATCATCAAAGTAGACCAAAATATTATGCAATAACAATGATTGCTATAATTATTAATAGTGTTTCTAATATTGTCACTTGCAGTTTATTCAGCATATTTGTGGAGCTTCTGTAGGGTTGCAGGGAAAAAGATAGCAGTGGTGGTGGTTTGCTCTCACTTACTCGATTTGGAAGCATAGGAACAACATTATTTTCTCCAATGTTGTTTTTCACGGCCAGAAATTAATGGAAGATGCAGTGTTTATTTTATGGTCATGGGTCAGATGTTTGGAAAAAAATTTCTCTTTACATTTCAATCAATGGTCCTCAAATCTCAAAGATGTTTTTCTTAGGACAGCAACTTAGGAATAGAATCTGCTCCAGGTCTTATTTGACTAGTTTGGGTTATTTTAGCTATTGTATCATTGTTTGTCCCGAACTACTTGTAATATGGCTCTAAATTTGTATTATCTGGTACTCTTCTATAATATAATATATTATTTTTGCTTAGCAAAAAAAAATCAAACTAGTAATATGGCTCTAAATTCCCTACGCTGTATCAAATCTCTAACCAACAACAGTAACCTATGAGCCTCTTGGGAAGTCATAAGGAGGAACGGTGGGAATGGAACTTTAAATGGAGGGGAAACTTATTTGATAACGAAGCTACAATGGCTGCTGAATTCCTAGAGGAAACAGTAGGGCTAGCAGTACAGCAACAAGGACCAGACTGATGGGTTTGGAAGCAAGACTCGAGTGGAATCTATTCGACCAGAACTGCATATAAGTTTCTGCTGGGGGAAATAAGGGGGGAATCAGAGGATGGGAGTTTCTCACTTCTGTGGAGACTTAAATACCACCTAAGGCAAAGGTATTTACACGGAGGCTCATCAAAGACCGTTTACCAATGAAGATGAATTTAAGAGGAAGACAAGTGGAGATAGCTGATCCATTGTGCCCGTTCTGTAACAATTTGGATGAAGATGCAGCGTACCTTTTCTTCAACTGCAACAAGGTACTTCCCTTGTGGTGGGAGACAGTCTCATGGGTCAAATCAGTGGGTGCTTTCCCAAAAGAACCAACAGACCACTTCATGCACCATAGCAGATCGAATGCTACACGAACAAGGCTTTTTGTATCACTAGAGGGTAGATTTTTATTGGGGCTTTAGCAGATGTATTAGCCATAATATGGTTCCTAATTAAACTGTATTAGTTTTTTTCTAAGGAACCATATCTATGGGATCCTATCTATGTACAAAAGTACCTCTGGTACTTCATCACTATTTACATAATGAAATATTTATATATTTTTGCCGATAAAAAAAAACCATGCAGATGATAGCAACATACTAACAGCAGTACCGGATATCACATAGATAACAACATCGGACAATAATTCCAACCAAGAGGAAATCATGACTACAAATAGCAGAGGCAATAACAGACCAAAACGCAACACACACAGGCCCAAGTACCTCAGTGACTTCGTATAAGGACCAGGGGAACTGCAAGCCCGATAGCAGATTCTAGAATTCCTTCTACTTCGCGCTTAAAGCTTTTTCCACGTTTTGCTTGATACCTGTATGGTTATGCAATTTCAAATTTTTTTTATAACAACTTAGCAAAATATCTTGTATGAAATGGGTATAAAAAGGGGTAATGATGAAATAAAAAGATATGACAATTATTCCCTGCAATTTAGCTTTTCTTTTATTCCAATTAGCTATCAACAGACTAATAGGAAAGAACAAAATACTAAGCATTTATTTAATTAAATCTAATAAAAAATTAACTTCAATCACATTATTTAACAACATACTTGCAAGGTAGGGGTGTCTTCTAAGAGGTGGAGTGTTTGGCAGCCTATTATAAGGAAGTTTGAAGCCAAGCTTGCAAAATGGAAGCAAAGAAGTCTATCTATGGGGGGCAGAATCACTCTCATTAATTCAGTTTTATCAACAGAAAGGGTATCAAAAAATGGTGAGGGAGGCCTGGAGTAATGATCAGCAGGGAGGTTGGGGGGGTATTGTCCTTAAAAATAAGCTAAAAAACTTGAAAGCTACTATAAAACAGTGGAGTAAGGGAGATGGGAATTTTGATGTCAACAAGATATTCAGCATTCAGCAGAAATTAAATGAGGTGGAGGACCTAGCCTCTAATCGAGTTTTGTCTGACCAAGAGCTCAAGGTCAGAAATTCCCTTCAGCAGGAATTATGGAATGTTTCAAATGCAGTGGAATCTCTTTTGAGACAAAAATCTAGGGCAACATGGTTGAAGGAAGTGGACTGCAACTTTGGTTATTTCCACAAAATAATAAATTACAAGAGAGCTTTCAATGTTATTCCAGGCATCTTTATTGATGGTGTGTCGGTCCAACAACCCAATACAGTGAAGAATGCAGCTGCTAATTTTTTTCATACTAGATTTACTGAACAGGACTACTCTAGACCTTATTTGGATGGGGTTCCTTTTAATTCTATTTCTCATGGGCAAAGGGGGCAAATGACTGTCCCTTTCTCTGACCAAGAGATCAAAGAAGCTGTGTGGAGCTATGAAGGTGATAAATGCCCTGGGCCAGATGGGCTTAATTTCAATTTTATCAAAAAAATTTGGGATGTGTTGAATCCAGAGTTTAGAAGATTTGTGGATGATTTTTATGCTCATGGCAACTTTCTTAGAGGCAGCAATGCTTCCTTTGTGGCATTAATTCCTAAAATGAATCACCCTCAGTCCTTCAATGATTATAGACCTATATCCTTGATAGGATGTATGTATAAAGTGATAGCCAAGCTGCTGTCTAACAGATTGAGGTCTGTCATGGATGGGATAATTGATGAAAGGCAGTCAGCCTTCATTAAAGGAAGGCATATTCTCCATGGTATCTTGATCCTCAATGAGGTGGTTGAGGAAGCAAGGAGAAGTAAGAAGCCAGTGATGATCTTCAAGGTGGATTTCGAAAAGGCCTATGATTCAGTGTCTTGGTCTTTTTTTTGATAAAACCTTTTGCGAGTTTGATCTGTCCCCATGTTTACTAAAGTGAAACAAAAACCGGGTGTGAATCAAAACTCCGACATCTATCATGGGTGGAATGGATGAATGCATGCGGGAATGCACATGACACAGATGCAATTTGCGAATACGGGAGCCCGGGAAATTGTCTCTTTCTTAGATACAACGTCTTGGGGTAGCAAAGTGCTCAACGTATGTATTTAAGAAGGTGACACGGACCCTCCGTTGGTTTGTTATAGAGAGGGGATCAAGACAGAACCCGTGCGTGATGCATATGCGAAAGGCACAACACGGGAATGTACATAGTATGACAATATAAGCAAAAAGGGTACAAGACACTTATGCATGGCAGCATGAAAAAATGGCACGCAGCGTGTCCGCTTCGTGCCCCTATTCAAGGGACCTATATGGGAGGGAGCTAACTAGGCTTTTAGTGATAATTCCGAAGGTGGTCATATCTCTCTTGATGGTCTCTAGAGGTATCATCCTTTTCGAAGAACATACTGGGGCAGTAGGGACTACTAGCAACAATATGTTTTCAAAGAAAAAAACTTTAGATGAGGGTTCACTGTAATCAAGCAAGTCGGAGACCTAGCATGATCACGGATTCACCTTCACTCCTTATGTTCCCACGAACCCGGGTATAAGGCCCTTTTTCAACTCACCGTGTGTGTAAATAGTGTTGGTGTTTGTGTGCATCAAATGAATAAATATTTACCTCATGCATACATTTTAAAGGGGAAACCAACAAAAGAGGATGTCATGATAAAACATTGCACAAGATTTTAAATGGCCTAACTCTAAAAAAATAGTCCCCAGTGGAGTCGCCGACTGTCGCAACCTACCCTTTGGCGGGAGGGCAACGCGTGACTCACGGGTGCGTGTTCCAAGAAAGGAATACGCACGGAGTCGCCACCAACGTTTATTTGAGGAAAACCGGAAAAGACGTTATCTACGAACTTTAAGTGAAAGGTTCGGGAGTTGTATTTACGCACGGGGAAGGTATTAGCACCCCATGCGTCTGTCACAAGAGACGACATCCTTTAATTAAATGTGCAAACATGACTTCAATTTTATGTTCCCTTTTACGTCTTTATTTCTTTTTTTATTTTTTATCTTTTTGCGGTCGACGAGGGTGTTTCCCTTGCTCCTCCGTATTCCTTAATTGCGATAAGGAAATCAGACCTACGTAGTTCTTTGTGAACAAAGTGTTTGGTTAAGTTGTTTTTATCCTTTTTGCAAAATATGTTTTTATTGAATGAAAGGTCATTTAAGGCGTTGGACCATTAAACAATCTTTCGCTTCTTTTGAAAAGAGAGAATTAATGATCTCTTTATTTTTTGAAAGAGGTAATAAAGTTACATGTTGATTTTAGGCCTTTAGAAATCTACACTTAACCAATAAAAGCGGAGAAGACCATTTCAAGGCGTTGGGCCTTTGAAAATGGCCTTTTTTAGGCGATGACAAAAGTTTGGTTTACGAATTGATTTTAGCCCTAGTTTCACTTTGGTTATTAGTCGATTCGATTAAGAAAGAAAAATCCCAAAGAGAAATGTCTGATTGATTTTTTGTTTTATTTTACTAAAAGATATTTTTTATTATTATATTATTATCTTACCTCTTTTTGGTTTCCAACGTGGTTACGACATGACCGAACAGTCGGATTTCATTTTAACAGAAATTAACGGATATTACAATTCAAATGATCGGTGGAAATTTATTTTATTTTTTGATTAGGCGAGAGAATGACTTAAGAAAATGACTAAAGCACGTCAAAACGGGGTACGAAAAGTAAATGAAATGAATATAAAAGCACGTGAAAACAAATGAGGACCACTAAGGGTACATAGAATGAATTGAAAAGTTCGATTTCGGGAACTTACCGGTTGAAGACCGAAGAACGATGAAGAACGAACGAAGAAGGTTGAAGAACGGTTGAAAATCTTCGCGAAATCACCCACGGAAACGTTACGGAAGCGCCTCGGCTTGGATTTTCTTTACGGAAACAATTTTTTTCACTAATTTCAAGTGATTCTCGAATTACCAAGAGGGCTGAACATTTTTTCCATTCACCTCTCCCCCTATTTATAGGAAAATGCGGAAGAGGCTTGCCACCCAACTCGCCCAATTTTCTAGAAGGCCCAAGTGGGCCTGGTTGCTATTTGCACCCCCATTTTTACTAAATACACCCCTTGCTCTTTTTTGGTGATTCTTTTTCCGTAACGTTACGAAACTTTACGAATTTCGCAACGATGCTTGTTTTCTTTCCGTAATGTTACGAAACCTTATGGATTACGTAATCATCCCCTTTTTACCTTCCGGAACATTATGGAACTTTACGGATTGCGCACTAACACTTCCTTTTAATTTCCGACATGTTATGGAACTTCACGGATTGTGCTACAATGCTTTCTTTTGACTTCAGACATGTCACGGAACTTCACGAACTGCCTAAAGATGGGTGCCAAGTACCTCGAAGTGGTCAAACGAGGGTCGCATCCCAACAACGGATGGTCCCCGGACGAAATTAGGGTATGACACTGAATAAAATTTAACAATTAGAGTAAATCAGTAATTAAATTGGTGACAAGAAGGGTTAAGAAATAGGAGAAAATAATGACACATCATCCCTCTTTCAAGATCAATGGATTCCCTAAAAATTGGTTGATAGCATATGTGTCATAAGAAATCCATTAGCCCCTCACTCTGGAGTACTTATCTTGAACGCCTACCTCAGTAGGCCAAGCGTTAACATAAAATTCCAAGAAACCTTAAAGGTCATAATTAGGTATGGGCTCTACAAATTGTGTCCAGTGATGCAATCCTCCCAAGGAAGGGACCCATCACCAGAGTCATGGCCAGGAGACTCCAGGAAGATTGGGCCAGGGATGCAGGAGAAGGCCCTAGGGTTCTCATGAGCTTTAGGGTAGATTTTGGGCCCATGGGCTAACTATCAGCCCAATTATCTTTGAGCACATTAGATTAGGGTTTCATTACTTTTTGGGCCTTGTATTTAGGGCTCCATAGTGTAGGGAGGGTACCCCACAAGTTTAGGGTACCCTAGTAATGTAGGATTTTTAAGCCCTTGTATTTTAGGGCACCTAGACTAGTTTTGTATTAGGAGTAGTTTTGCAATTTCACATACATTAAGTGCACTATTTGATGTGTGTGTTGGGAGAGAAATTTAATTGAATTGGGAGAAGCCCAATCCAATTAAATTTTGAACCAGCCTAAGGGGGAGGTGAGCCTTTGCTTGCCACACCCCATTACCACATCATATAGTCACACTTTGTGCATGTCCTTCATGCTTTAGATGCCTTATGACACCGAACCACACTTAGTGGAGAATCTTGGATATGATCTTGGATTCATGGGCTGAACCATAGCTGAAATTTAATAATCATAATTATTGAAATTTTTGCCCCAAATTTGGCTCCACAATTAAATTTAAATTCAAGTGAAATTTGAATGCAAATTCAAATTTCCCTCCCATTTTGTCTGACACTTAGGCTGTAAATAGAGGTCTTGTGTTTGCATTTTGTAACTTTTATCATTTGAGAAATTAGACTTCAATGTTCAGAACTCATTCTCTCTCTCCTCTCTCTCAAAATTTTGTTCTCATGTCTCCCTCTCCCTCCACTCATCTTCTCCTACCTTCAAGCTCTTATTCATGGCACACTGTCTTCTTAACTCCGCTATGGCTTGAATACTTTGAGTTTTGTGAAGAAACTTTAACTATATAAAATAGACATCTTGAAAAAAACAATGGAAAAAGAATGAACAAAACCTAAAAAGAAATGAGCGAGAAAAGGTGATAAAGATTAACAGCAAAATACACATCTAGAACAACAAAAACAAATGTGTATGCTTGATTTGCTTGAAAATTGTTCATTATTTTGTGTTGTATTACAAGCCTATTTGACTTCTTGGAGTTGTTAATCTTAGATGTGTTTCCTCATTGACATAACTAGAATTTTTCTTTGAGTCTTGTTTTTAATTTCTCAATCTAATCTAGTGTCATTCTAGGACTTCCTTTGTTTTCCACCTTAGCTTGTGGTGCTGTCCTTTTACTTTATTTTTCCTTGAATTTCATTGAATTAATGTGATGTTAAATTTCCTTTTGGTTTAGCTTTCATTTCATCTTTTAGTTTCTAGCTTGTCTTTTTTTTTTTTGTGTGTTTAAGTGCTGCCTGCAATAAGGATTGGAAAAGGAAATTGGTGCATTGCTTGAAGGAAAATTTTTGAGTCTTGGAAGTTAACTATCCTAGGAGCACCATTGGATTTGAAGCAACCAAAGCCTCATAAAATTTAGAGTGAAACAATTGAGAAAACAAACAATCATTGAAGACAAATTTGAAGACCTTAATAGCTTAGTTAAATTGTTGTAATAGAACAAATGAGTGATGAATTTTTTTCTATTGTAATTCCTTGTATTTGGAAAAATTTCAAGGGTGTATAGGGAGTGATGCAATCCTACCCCAAGGGGAATTGGATAAAAGACTCTAGGAAGATTGGGCCAGAGATGCAAGAGAAGGCCCTAGGGTTCTCAAGAGCCTTAGGTAGATTTCGGGCACATGGGCTAAGTATGAGCCCACTTATCTTTGTACATCTTAGATTAAGGTTTCATTATTTTTGAGCCTTGTATTAAGGGTTTCATAGTGTAGGGAGTGTACCCTAGTAATGTAAGATTTTTCAACCCTTGTATTTTAGGGCACCTGGACTAGTTTTTGTATTAGGGGTAGCTTTGTAATTTCACATGCATTAAGTTCACTATTTGACGTGTGTGTGTTGGGAGATAAATTTAATTGAATTGGGAGAAGCCCGATCTAATTAAATTTTGGACCATCTTAAGGGGGAGGTGAGCATTTGCTTGCTACACCCTATTGCCACACCATATAATCACACTTTGTGCATGACCTTCATGCTTTACATGCCTCATGACACCTATTGGATTTCCCCTGCAGTTACTTTTTGGTCCACTTTTTCTGTATGCAAATATGTTCAACGGAAATCCGGTTTGCCAGAAAGCGCACCGGGTCGTCAAGTAGTTAAAATTAAAACTGATGAATCTGAGTATGGAACTCAGGGAACTAGTATTAGATAGGATTAAATTCAGAAACAATGCATTATTGAAAGAAACATTGATAATTGATGATTTAGAACAAAATTAAACTAAGTCTAGGCTAAAAACAGTAAAAATGCAAGTATGTAAGATTGACAGCAGTAGGTAAAGGTGTTGGGTCTTTCTAACAAACTAGCTGATGTATATAAAGATGTTTCTCTAATCAATCATGCTTTTGTGTTCTATGTTATAGCCTAAATTACTAAATCTTGATCCCTAGTTAGACTGAATCAATCCAAGCTTCGTCCTCAGATCCCTCTTGTTGGACTAGGCTCAATTTAGACAACCCTCCTAGGTTTAGACTAACTTACACTAAGTTTTGTCCTCAGATCCCTCTTGTTGGACTAGACTCAGCTTAAATAGCTTAACAAAGTTTAGACTAATTTAACCTAAGCTTTGTCCTCAGATCCCTCTTGTTGGACTAGACTTAGACCAAACAACATTATTATAAAAGCATATTTAAAACCAAAACTTAATCCGCAGATCCCTCATTTAAGACTAAGTTTCAATCCTGCTTCATTCAAGTTCTAAGGCAACAATACATTCCCCAATGCTAAAGTCACCTAACCATGCACACAAATGGGTGATCAGACCAAGAGCATACAAAATTTAAGCACTGAAAGAAGCATTGAACACAAGAAACACAATCAATTAGATATTAAAGTAATTACATCAGCTGTTCATTAGAAATCCCCAACATGGGTCTTTAGCCAACCATTACAGAAAAACCCTAACAATAATGAGATTAAGAGTAGAGAATAATTGTTCCTTATACAAGAAGGGGGATCCCTCATCCTCTTCTCAGCATTTCACAATTACTCTGCCACTTAATAATCTCTCTCTAATTCCAAAACCTAGGTATCTCTGCAAAAGTTGCTCCTCTTGCTGCCTCCAGAGCTCTATTCCCAAAATAGGCATTGTGGTGTGCTCTGGAATTTTGTGCCAATCCTCTATAAAAGTGTGTGTCGAGGGTGTGTGTGTACCCTAATTTTGCACAAGACAGGCTTTAAATAGGCTCTAAATCCACAATGTTGCGCTTAGCGCGAGTAAGAGGATTTGAGCTTAGCGCTAGTCATGCACTGAGCTTGGCTGAAGACAAATGTTGTGCTTAGCGCACTGATCTCGCACTTCGCGTGCGGCATTCATATTGATGCTCTGCCAGATTCTTCTGTTGCTCTAAGTGTGCTGAAGCTGTGTGATGCAATCCTACCCCGCAAGGGCATTGGATAGAAGACTCCAAGAAGATTGGGTCAGAGATGCAAGAGAAGGCCCTAGGGTTCTCATGAGCCTTTGGGTAGATTTCGGGCCCATGGGCTAAGTATGAGCCCACTTATCTTTGTACATATTAGATTAAGGTTTCATTATTATTGGGCCTTGTATTTAGGGCTCCATAATATAGGTAAGGTACCCTAGAAATGTAGGATTTTTCAGCCCTTGTATTTTAGGGCACCTAGACTAGTTTTTGTATTAGGGGTAGTTTTGTAATTTCACATGCATTAAGTGAATATTTGATGTGTGTGGTTGGAAATAAATTTAATTGAATTGGGAGAAGCCTAATCCAATTAAGTTTTAGAAGGGGAGGAGAGGAGAGAGAGAAGAGAAGAGAGCCTAAACTAGAACCTTGGTGCTGTTATATAGTTTTCAGCCCCAAAGCTTACAAATCTGTTTTAAATCCAAGCCCATAAATAAAATAAAATCTAGATAAGATAAGATAAGATCTAGATGAGATCAAATCTAAATAATATCTAGATAAGATAAAATTTGGTAGAATAAAATAGTCTGCTCTCTTCAAGTCCAAGCCCAATTTTGGATTCAAGCCCAAGCCCAATTCTGGATTCAAGCCCAATTGCTTATAATTCTCCTGAAATTAAATTAAAAACACAAAATTAATCCAGTAGGCCTAAATGATAAAACTGCATAATTAATTTGACAATTAAGAATAATCAGTAATTAAAATGGTGCAAAAAGGGTTAAGAAATAGGAGAAAATAATGGCACATCAAAACCCCCCATACTTAGCCTTTTGCACTCCTGGGCAAAATGAAACAAAGAACAAAATCCAAGGATATCAAAGAGAGACAAACAAAAACATTTACATATTTCTCAATGAACATCAAGGAATGAAAGGAATGGGTAACATCTAACATGAAGAGATCCAAAGAGTCAAGACATTCATGAAAATCATCCAAGCAACCCAATCATGGCAAAATAGTTAATCAGCTTAAGAATAAAAAGTGATAAAGCCTCACAAGATATACATTCTATCTCTCAAGTGTTTAGGCTACTATTTACCTTCAAAGCACCCATGAAAACCAACACCACATAAACTTGGCAAGATTCTAAAATTGACAATCAACCCATAAACACAAACACATGAGGATCAAAAGGTCTTTTAAGGTTGTAATGGGGCCAAGGACAAGTTAGGAAAAAATATGGAATAAGTAGCTAAATCCCAAAGGAATAGAGGAGCAATGGGGAATAAGTGCATATTAAGAAAAAAAAGAAAACCTAAAGATAAAATTTAAACGAAAAGAGTAGAGCCAAGAGTCTCATCATTCTTTTTCCATTTAAGATCTTATTCACTCAACTTTATTGCTTTTCTTTTTCTTTTTTTCGAATTGATTCAACTATTTTTTTTTAACTGTAGCATTTGAGGAATAGCATATCATTCAACATGTCCAACATTTAACCAGTATACAATGAACATCAAGTATGACCCAAAATACATCATGAAGCATAGCCAACGAAATATGTTATCCAACAAAACCCCCCACACTTATTCCCAAAACAATTCCAAAGCTCCAAAATTTCTTAAGGTTAAGGTGAGATCATGGTTTTTCACTTAAGGCTTGTAATGAGCTTCAAAACAAAGAAAGGGAAACATAGGCTCAAAGGGCTACCAAAGGATTAATTCAATGTAAGTCCATTTGGCTAGAGGCTTATAAGAACAAAATTGCCTAAATCATTTCCAAATATGCATGTGAATTAGGAAGCATTAACAAGAATCAAGCCAAGGCTATTGTGCAAGCAATCAATGGGGCAATACACACCAAATGATTATGATGATGGCTCAAATTCTCACAAAGGTAAACTTATCACTTCCAAATTTAACTTTCAAAACTATCATGACATGTAGAGGAAAAACAAGGACTTCAAATCACAAAATGTCAAGTGACTTTTATTTTCAAAACAATTACCCATTACTTGAACATATCCTATAATTCAAAGAAAAATATGCAAAGTTGTACATGCAAAAAAAATTGACCTAAAATATTAAACTAGAAACCCAACAAAACTAACAAAATTAACAAATTTAACACAACTAACAAAATTAACAAAACTAGCAAAACCAAAGAACACTCCCCCCATACTTAAACAACACATTGTCCTCAATGTAGCACAAGTAAAAGATTAAAAGCAATTAAACCATCAAATAGAATTGGATAAATGTAATAAAAGTAAAGAAGGAGATAGGAAAAGAAAAACTCCCTAAGTCATGGTGGAGGAAGAGTAGGGTGGAGTAAGGAAGTCTCTTCCACCACTACGTCCACTAAAGAAGGGTTTGTGAGAAATGGCTTAAGTCGGTGTCCATTGACCTTGAAGCTCTTGGTTGTGGAGTCGCTTTTGATCTCAACTGTACCATAAGGAAAAACATTAGTAACAACAAAAGGACCAATCCACTTAGACCTCAACTTACCACTCATGAGACCAAGCCTAGAATTATACAATAACACTTTTTGCCCTACCATGAAGTCCTTCTTAATTATCATGCTATCATGGAACTTCTTAGTCTTTTCTTTGTAGAACTTGGCATTTTCATACGCTTCTAGGCAGATCTCATCAAACTCACTCAGTTGCAACTTTCTTTCCTCACCAGCTTGATCCATAGAGAAGTTGCAGGTTTTCAATGCCTAGTATGCTTTGTTCTCAATCTCCACTGGAAGATGACATGCCTTTCCAAAGACAACCCGATAAGGAGACATTCCTATGGGTGCTTTGTAGGCAGTCCTATGTGCCCAAAGAGAATCATCAAGCCTGGTACTCCAATCTTTCCTGCTTGGCTGCACAATCGTCTCTAAAATTCTCTTGATCTCCTTGTTAGAAATTTATGCTTGTCCATTGGTTTGGGGGTGGTATGGTGTGGATACCCTGTGTACGACCCCATACTTTTTAAGCAAGGCATGCAATGATTTGTTGCAAAAATGGGTTCCTTGATCACTAACGATTGCTTTAGGTACTCCAAACCTGCAAAACAGATTAGATCTGACAAAATCTGCAACAACCTTAGCATCATTAGTTCTAGTGGGCTTGGCTTCCACCTATTTTGAAACATAATCAACTGCAAGGAGAATGTAAACATAACCAAAAGAGACACGAAAAGGGCCCATGAAATCTATGCCCCATACATCAAGCACCTCACATAATAGCATAGGTTGCTGAGGCATTTGTTGTTGCCATGTAAGTGCACTTCCTGCTCTCTGACACTGCTCACAAGTGCTACAAATCTTCCACGCATCTTCAAAGATGGTGGGCCAATAAATGATGCAATCCTCCCTAGGAAGGGACCAATCACTAGAACCATCAGCAAGAGGCTCTAAGAAGATTGGGCTAGAGCCGCTGAAGAAGGCCCTAGGGTTCTCATGAACCTTAGGGTAGATTTCTGAGCCCATGGGCCAAGGTTGGGTCCAATTATCTTTGTACATATTAGACTAGGATGTCATTATATTTGGTCCTTGTATTTAGGGCTCCATATTGTAGGTAGGGTACCCTAGAAATATAGGATTTTTCAGCCCTTGTATTTTTGGGCACCTAGACTAGTTTTTGTATTAAGGGTAGTTTTGTAATTTCACATGCAGTAAGTGGATATTGGATGTGTGTGGTTGGAAATAAATTTAATTGAATTGGTAGAAGCCCAATCCAATTAAATTTTAGAGGGGGAGGTGAGCATTTGCTTACTACACCCCATTGCCACATCATATAGTCACACTTTGTGCATGTCCTTCATGATTTTCATGCCTCATGACACCTAAGCACACTTAGTGGAGAATCTTGGAATTAATCTTGGATTAGTGGGCTGAACCATAACTAAAATTCACTAATCATAATTAGTGAAATTTTGGCTCCAAAGTTTGGCTCCACAAATTCAATTTCAAATTCAAGTGAAATTTGAATTTCCCTCCAATTTTGTGTGACATTTAGGCTATAAATAGAGGTCATCTGTGTGCATTTTTTTTTCAACTTTGATCATTTGAATATTAAACTTAAGATCTCAAAGCTCATTTAGAGCACAAAATTTCGTGCTCTTCTCTCCCTCTCCCTTCATTCATCTCCTTCTTCCTCCAAGCTCTTATCCATGGCCTCCTATGGTGGTGAGCTTCTTCTAGACTCATCTTCTCCTTGAAGTGGCGTCTCCTCTCTCTCTTCCTTTCTCCATTCCGCTGCGATTCATCTTCCAAGAAGCAAAGGAATCCATTGATGAAGAAGATCCTAGGCCTACAAGCTCCAATGGAGCTTGCATCATGTGGTATCAAGAGCATCTTCATCTAGGTGATGTTCTTTTGCTTCCTCTATCTTTTTGTTCGGTGGATTCTCTTTAAATCCTTGTTCTTCATCTTATTCTCCATGTATCTCCTCCATTGTCTTGTGGTTTGGTGCTGTTTAGAGTAGATTCCAAAAAAAAATAAACCGATTAAATCTTAGATCTACACTTGTTCTTGCATTTCTATGGTTCAAATTTTGTAGATCTACTCTTGAATCTTGTTTTTGTGTAGGTTCTATCAATTTTCATTCATAATATTCTTGTGCTGAACCTTTAGATCTAAATTTTGTTCAAAAATATTGATTAGAAAAAAAAACACAAAAATCTAAGTGTAAATCACTTAATCCATGTTGTCTTAGAGTCATGTTTAGTCATAGTAATTGTCACATTATGTTCTAAGTTTGTGTTGAATTTTATTTTGTTGATTGAATTCTAGATACATTTGTTCATGTATTCTTGTCATTCTTAGCCTATCTTTTGAATTTTGAGTCTAATTCATGCATGTTATTTAGTTCATAACATGTTCTAAATCAAATCCTAGAAGTAGTCTTGTTCTTGAACTTTTTTTTTTTGCTTTCTAAGTTTCCTACATGATGCCTATGATGAAGTTGAGTTGTGGTGCTGAGTTGTGGCTGGATTTGTGAATCAAAATAAGTCTTAAGCTCTCTTTAATTGTGTTATTCAAGATAATTGAGCATAAGAAAACACAAATTGTAACTATCCAAGCCTCAAGCAACATAAACACTACTCTTGATTTCTAGGCTGAAATCGCTGGTGCTGGCAGCTTGAACATACGAACTTGTATAAATTACTGGGAACTGGTCACTACGTTTTTTGAGCTGAAACTTTTACTGAATTTTCTAGACATCTGGACCAAAATTATAAAAAAAGAAACAAGCGATTTGGATTAAAGGAAAAAATAATAAAAATCTCACAAGTTGGCAGAAAAATCAGTGTCCAGGAAAAAAAAAAGAAAAGTGAAAGGAAAGTGTACTTGTTGTTTTGGCTCAAAATTTGTTCTATAATTGGTGCCTATTTTATACCAATCCTAGTTTTGAAATTTCAATTGAAAATTATTGTGAAAACAAGTGCCAAAACTAGAGATTTCTTGAGTCTTTTTTTTTTTAGAGTTTTTCTACTCTACTCTAGAGCCATTCTAGGTTTCTCTTTGAGTCCTAGCTTGCTTTTTTGTGCTTTTCATTGCTTTAATTGTTTAATAATCCTTGAAAATTTGTCTTGTTAAAACTCTATTGGTTTAGCTTTCATTTCATTTTTTTTTGGTCTTTGGTTATTGCTTGTCTCTTCGTTTCCTTGGTTGTGAGTTGCCATATAGGGAATTGGAAAGGAGGATTGGTGCCATATCTTGAAAAATTTGAGTCAAGAAGAAATGGGCCAACCACCTTAAGAGCTATTGGACTAAGAAGCACTCCAAATTGAGTGAAACACTAAAGAGAGAATAGCCACCACAATTGAGGACTTTTTTTTTCTTTGTAATTTTGTAATTGGCAATTTGCTTTGTTTTCAAATTTTGTAACAAAAAGGCCTTTCATTGGAAGTAAGTTGGGAGCCTCCGCTAGGTCACCCTACTTCCATTTGTGTGTAATAATTTTAGGCAATTTTCCCTTAGGATAGTGAGTGTTTTGTTGGGAACCTTAAATGAGGTCATCCAAACACTCTTAGGATCCGCCTAGTTTGCATTTCTTGCACTTTAATTTCTTGCTTACTTTCATAGCTTATTTCTTTTACCCTCCATTGTCAAACCACCTAGATAGCTTGCCTTTTACCAATTAGTTTTTACCTTATCTTACACACCTCTTTTAGTGTTTATTTTGGCTAGTTTCAACCATAGTTTCTTTTACCTTTTGTTTTCAAAGCCCCAACAAGAAAGAACCATAACTTAGGAACCAACATGAGTCTTCATTCTTCATCTAGTGTTAATGGTGAGGGTTCTACTCCTAAGGACCCCTTGTATAAGATATTAGATGAGTTGAGATCCCTTAAGTTGTGGAAAGAAAAACAAGAGAGAAAAGAAAAAGGTAAAAAAAGAGTGGAAGAAATAAGTCAAGATGAAAGAGAGAAAATAAGAGAGGAAGAAAGAAGAAAAATAATGAAAGAAATGAAAAGAGAAAAACATGCCTCCTATAGTAGTCATGACTCTTGCAAGAGTTTAAGTGAAGAACTTAGCGACTATTATAGAGGGCGTCATAGTTCACATACTAAACATCACTCCCAAAGAAGAGAAAAGGATAGAAGGCCTCAAGAGGTTAACATTAGCCTCCCATATTTCCACGGAAAAGATAATGTTGAGGCCTACTTGGATTGGGAAATGAAGGTTGAACAACTCTTTGCTTGCCATCATATTAGTGAAGAGAGAAAAGTTCCATTGGCTACCCTTAGCTTTCAAGGGTATGCCCTCTATTGGTGGACTTCCCTTGTTAAAGAACGAAGGATTCATGGGGATCCTCCAGTAGAGTATTGGAATGATCTTAAGAGTGCCCTTAGGAAGAGGCACATTCCCTCCTACTATGAAAGGGAGCTTATGGACAAGCTCCAAAGGCTTAGACAAGGGAGTATGAGTGTTGAAGAATATAGACAACAAATGGAACTACTCCTTTTAAGAGCTGGACTTAGGGAGGAGGAAAGAACAAGCATAGCTAGGTTCCTTAGTGGGCTCAATATGGAAGTGAGGGACAAGGTTGAACTCCTTCCATATAGGGACCTAGATGAGCTAGTCCAACTTTGTATAAGAGTGGAGCAACAACTTAAAAGAAAGCCTTCTTCAAGATCTTATGGCTCTCACTCTTATCCAAGGAAGGACCAAGCCCATGGAATTTTAGGGGCTGCACCTTCAAAACCCAAGGAAGATAAGGGTAAGACCATAGAAAAATACACCCCTAAGACTAGTTCCCAAGAGATACCCCCTGGGCTACCTCCTTTAAGGGGAATAGAACACCAAATAGATTTAGTCCCAGGAGCAAGCCTTCCTAATAGGCCAGCCTATAGGACTAACCCTTAGGAGACTAAGGAGATAGAGTCTCAGGTTAAAGAATTATTGGAGAAGGGCTGGGTCCAAGAGAGCCTAAGCCCATGTGCTGTGCCAGTGTTGTTGGTGCCTAAAAAGGATGGTACGTGGAGAATGTGTACAGATTGCAGGGCCATCAACAACATCACTGTAAAGTATAGGCACCCCATTCCTAGACTTGATGATTTGCTTGATGAGTTGCATGGTGCCAATATCTTTTCAAAAATTGATCTTAAAAGTGGTTATCACCAAATCAGGATGAAAAAGGGTGATGAGTGGAAAACTGCTTTCAAGACCAAGTTTGGTTTGTATGAATGGCTAGTGATGGCTTTTGGGCTCACTAATGCACCAAGCACCTTTATGAGGCTTATGCATAATGTCTTAAGGGATTTCATAGGTAGATTTGTAGTTGTTTATTTTGATGATATTTTAGTGTATAGTAGGAGCCTAGATGATCACTTAGGACATCTCAGACAAGTTCTTTCAGTCCTTAGGAAAAACACCATCTATGCAAATATAGAGAAGTGTACCTTTTGTGTAGATAATATAGTTTTCTTAGGTTTTGTAGTTGGTATAAATGGGGTCCAAGTGGACCCTGAGAAAATCAAGGCCATCCAAGAATGGCCCACCCCAAAAAGTGTGGGAGATATTAGGAGCTTCCATGGGTTAGCAAGCTTCTATAGAAGGTTTGTTCCTAATTTCTCTACAATTGCATCACCTCTCAATGAGCTGGTGAAGAAGAATGTGGCATTTACCTGGGGTGAAAAACAAGAGCAAGCATTTGCTTTGCTCAAAGAAAAGCTTACTAAGGCACCTGTTCTAGCTCTTCCTGACTTTTCTAAAACTTTTGAGCTAGAATGTGATGCCTCTGGAGTGGGAGTTGGAGCTGTATTGTTACAAGGTGGGCACCCTATTGCTTATTTTAGTGAAAAACTTCATAGTGCCACCCTCAACTACCCCACCTATGATAAAGAGCTTTATGCCTTAATAAGAGCCCTCCAAACTTGGGAGCATTACCTTGTTTCCAAGGAATTTGTCATTCATAGTGATCATCAATCACTTAAGTACATTAGAGGGCAAAGCAAGTTAAACAAGAGGCATGCAAAATGGGTAGAGTACCTAGAGCAATTTCCATATGTTATCAAATACAAAAAGGGAAAAACAAATGTGGTAGCTGATGCCCTCTCTAGGAGACACACATTGTTTTGCTCCCTAGGAGCTCAAATTTTAGGATTTGATAATATTAGGGACTTGTATGCTTTAGATGAACATTTCTCTCCCATTTATGAGAGTTGTGGGAAAAAGGCCCAAGATGGATTCTATTTGGCTGAGGGGTATTTGTTCAAAGAGGGAAAGCTTTGCATACCCCAAGGATCCATTAGGAAATTACTTGTGAAAGAGAGCCATGAGGGTGGGCTCATGGGCCACTTTGGAATAGACAAGACCCTTGTCTTACTCAAAGAAAAGTTTTATTGACCCCATATGAAGAAAGATGTCCATAAGCATTGCACTAGGTGTGTGGCTTGTTTACAAGCCAAGTCTAGGGTGATGCCTCATGGGCTATACACACCCTTACCCATCCCATCTGCACCTTGGGTAGACATTAGTATGGACTTTGTCCTTGGGCTTCCTAGAACCCAAAGAGGTGTAGACTCTATCTTTGTGGTGGTGGATAGGTTTAGCAAGATGGCACACTTTATACCATGCCACAAGGTGGATGATGCTTCCCACATCTCAAAACTCTTTTTCAAGGAAGTTGTGAGACTCCATGGTTTGCCTAGGACCATTGTGTCAGATAGAGATGCTAAGTTCCTTAGCCACTTCTGGAAAACCTTATGGGCTAAGCTAGGAACTAAACTTCTTTTCTCTACCACTTGTCATCCACAAACTGATGGGCAAACAGAGGTAGTGAATAGGTCTTTATCCACCCTTTTAAGGGCTCTTCTGAAAGGCAACCATAAGTCTTGGGATGAGTATCTTCCTCATGTAGAATTTTCCTACAACAGGGGGGTTCATAGAACCACCAAGCAGTCCTCTTTTGAGGTTGTCTATGGGTTCAATCCCCTAACACCGTTAGACCTCATTCCCTCCCACTGGACACTTCTTTTATACATAAAGAAGGGGAATCTAGGTCAGAATTTGTAAAGAAGTTGCATGAGAGGGTTAAGAACCAAATAGAGAACCAAACAAAGGTGTATTCAACTAAAGGCAATAGAGGAAGAAAAAAGCTAGTTCTTAATGAGGGTGATTGGGTTTGGCTCCATCTTAGGAAGGATAGATTCCCTACTAAAAGGAAATCCAAGCTTAGCCCTAGAGGGGATGGACCTTTTCAGGTTTTGGAGAGGATCAATAACAATGCCTATAGGTTGGACCTCCCAGAAGAGTATGGAGTTAGCACCACTTTTAACATTTCTGATTTAACTCCTTTTGCAGGTGGAGCTGATATTGAGGAGGAGGAACTAACAGATTTGAGGTCAAATCCTCTTCAAGGGGAAGGGGATGATGCAATCCTCCCTAGGAAGGGACCAATCACTAGAACCATGAGCAAGAGGCTCCAAGAAGATTGGGCTAGAGCTGCTGAAGAAGGCCCTAAGGTTCTCATGAACCTTAGGGTAGATTTCTGAGCCCATGGGCCAAGGTTGGGTCCAATTATCTTTGTACATATTAGACTAGGATGTCATTATATTTGGTCCTTGTATTTAGGGCTCCATATTGTAGGTAGGGTACCCTAGAAATATAGGATTTTTCAGCCCTTGTATTTTTGGGCACCTAGACTAGTATTTGTATTAGGGGTAGTTTTGTAATTTCACATGCACTAAGTGGATATTGGATGTGTGTGGTTGGAAATAAATTTAATTGAATTGGTAGAAGCCCAATCCAATTAAATTTTAGAGGGGGAGGTGAGCATTTGCTTACTACACCCCATTGCCACATCATATAGTCACACTTTGTGCATGTCCTTCATGCTTTTCATGCCTCATGACACCTAAGCACACTTAGTGGAGAATCTTGGAATTGATCTTGGATTAGTGGGCTGAACCATAACTAAAATTCACTAATCATAATTAGTGAAATTTTGGCTCCAAAGTTTGGCTCCACAAATTCAATTTCAAATTCAAGTGAAATTTGAATTTCCCTCCAATTTTGTGTGACACTTAGGCTATAAATAGAGGTCATGTGTGTGCATTTTTTTCAACTTTGATCATTTGAATATTAAACTTCAGATCTCAAAGCTCATTTAGAGCACAAAATTTCGTGCTCTTCTCTCCCTCTCCCTTCATTCATCTCCTTCTTCCTCCAAGCTCTTATCCATGGCCTCCTATGGTGGTGAGCTTCTTCTAGACTCATCTTCTCCTTGAAGTGGCGTCTCCCCTCTCTCTTCCTTTCTCCATTCCGCTGCGATTCATCTTCCAAGAAGCAAAGGAATCCATTGATGAAGAAGATCCTAGGCCTACAAGCTCCAATGGAGCTTGCATCAATAAAAGCCACAGTCAAGCACTTTGCGACCTATCCTTTGAACACCCAGATGACCTCCCGGTGCGGAAGAATGACAGAACTGCAGGACTGAGTCAGTCTCATGATCTGGAATGCATTGTCTAATGACCTGATCACTGCACAATTTCCACAAGTAGGGGTCATCCCAAATAAAATGCTTAGCATTACTTTTAATTTTATCTTTTTGAGCCTTAGATGCTAAGGGAGGAAAAACATAAGCAACTAAATAATTGACAATGTTAGCAAACCAGGGAGTAGAAAGAGAATCAGAAATACTATACAATATATACAAATGATCATTCGGGAAATCATCCCGAATGGGTGAATCCTCATCAGACACATGTTCGATCCAACTCAAATGATCAGCAACTAAATTTTGTGCTCCGCTCCTATCACGGATCTTTAAGTCAAACTCTTGGAGCCAAAGCATCCATCGAATCAATCTAGGCTTCGAATCAGCCTTCTTCAACAAGTACTTTAGAGCTGCATGGTCAGTATAAACAATAATGCGAGTACCATGCTGTCGCAACCTACCCTTTTGCGGGCGAGCGAGGCGAGGCTCACGGGTGCGTCTTCCAAAGGAGGAAAATGTGTGGAGTTGCCACCAACGTTTATTTCTGGAAAACGTCGGAAAAACCGAAGGAAACCGGTCATGAAGAATATTTCAGATTCGGGAGTTGTATTTACGTTTGAGGAAGGTATTAGCACCTCTCACGTTTGTCTCAAAGGACAACAGCCTTAAATTAGAATTGTGTGAAATTGTGTATCTAAACTTTTATTTCTTTTTTTATTTTGAGGTCGACAAAAGCGGGGCTCTTGCTCCTACGTACCCTCCATCGAAGAGGAAATCAGACCGACGTAGTTCTTTCTAATGGGCGAATCAAGCGATTCTTTTTACTTGGAAGGTGGTCCTTTTAAGGCGTTGGACCTTGAAATGATCCATTTTTACTTGGTGAGAAAAACTGAGGTATCAAACCTTAAAATCCTTTTTAGTGATTTTTTGCGGACAAGCTTGACTTGGCGAGTTGATTTTAGCATTAGTTTCACTTTAGTTATTAGTCAATTCAATTAAGAAAGAGAAATACCAAAGAGAAACGTCCGATTGATTTTTTTGGTTTATTTTACTAAAAGATATTTTTTGATTATTATATTATTATTTTACCTCTTTTTGGTTTCCAACGTGGTTACGGCATGACCGAACGGTCGGATTTCATTTTAACAGAAATTAACGGATATTACAAATCAAATGGTCGGTGGAAATTTATTTCATTTTTTGATTAGGCGAGAAAATGACTTAAGTAAATGACTAAAGCACGTCAAAAGGGGGTACGGAAAGTAAATGAAACGAAAATAAAAGTACGCGAAACAAATGGGGACCACCAAGGGTACATAGAATGAATTGAAAAGTTCGATTTCGGAAACTTACCGGTTGAAGACCAAAGAACGAACGACGAACGACAAAGAACGGTTGAAAATCTTCGCGAAATCACCCATGGAAACGTTACGGAAGCGCCTCGGCTTGGATTTTCTTCACGGAAACAATTTTCCTCACTAATTTTAAGTGATCCCGAAGTACTAGAAGGGTTGAACCCCTTTCTCCTTCACTCCTCCCCCTATTTATAGGAAAATAGGGGAGGAGCTTGCCACCCAGCTCGCCTAGGCGAGCCAGGTTGCTTCCACTAGAAGCAATCGCCTTCTGGAGGAACATCCTGGAAGGCCCAAGTGGGCCTGGTTGCTATTTACACCCCCTTGCTTTTTTTCGTGATTCTTTTTCCGTAACGTTATGAAACTTTACGAATTTCGTAACGATACTTGTTTTCTTTCCGTAAGGCTACAGAACCTTACGAGTCACGTAATTACTCCTTTTTTGGCTTTCAGAATGTTACGGAACCTCATGGATTGCGTAACAATGCTTCCTTTTGATTTTCGGCATGTTACGAAATCTCACGAATTGTGTAACAATGCTTCCTTTTGATCTCCAGCATATCACGGAACTTCACGTATGGGGCAACAAAGGGTGCCAAGTACCTTGAAGCGGTCAAACAAGGGTTGCATGCCATCAAACAATAGTCCCCAGACGAAATTAGGATATGACAGTTGCCCCTCTTTACTTACCTTTTATTGGACATAAGAGGAAAGCAAAGATAAAACACTGATTTCGTCCGTCTTCGCCCTCTCCGTGATTAGTCTATGACAACTCCCGTTTCTCTTTCTTATTTCTCTGCACAACACAAAAGAAACACAAACAAAAGACACCAACAACATAATATATAAGCATACACATGTTTGGCGAAGGAACCGATCGAGAAAATAACAAAAAAGCATATTTTCCAGTCACCGGAGGCTCCACGCTTGATAACGGAGGATGCATGAACAGTGCTAGGCAACCAATTCATGGGGATCCGAATAGGATGGTGGAGGATACATGAACAACGCTAGACAATCAATTCGTGTGACTATAAACTCGATGGTGGAGGATGCATGAATGGGAATCAATTCATGGGGCTCCGGACAAGATTCGTTATTGGAGGATGCACGAACAGTGCTAGGCAATCAATTCGTGGGGCTCCGGACTCGATGGTGGAGGACGCATGAATGACAATCAATTCATAGGGCTCCGGATAAGATTTGAGGGTGAAGGATAGACGAACAGCGCTAGGCAATCAATTCGTGGGGCTCCAGACTCGATGGTGGAGGATGCATGAATGACAATCAATTCATGGGGCTCCGGATAAGATTTGAGGGTGGAGGATAGACGAACACCGCTAGGCAATCAATTCGTGGGGCTCCAGACTCGATGGTGGTGGATGCATGAATGACAATCAATTCATGGGGCTCTGGATAAGATTTGAGGATGGAGGATAGACGAACAACGCTAGGCAATCAATTCATGGGGCTCCAGACTCGATGATGGAGGATGCATGCATGAGAATCAATTCATGGGGCTTCGGATAAAATTTGAGGGTGGAGGATAGACGAACAGCGCTAGGCAATCAATTTGTGGGGCTCCAGACTCAATGGTGGAGGATGCATGAATGACAATCAATTCATGGGGCTCTGGATAAGAGTTGAGGATGGAGGATACACGAACAACGCTAGGCAATCAATTCGTGGGGCTCCAGACTCGATGGTGGAGGATGCATGAATGACAATCAATTCATAGAGCTCCGAATAAGATTTGAAGGTGGAGGATAGATGAACAGTGTCAGGCAATCAATTCGTGGGGCTACAGACTCGATGTTGGAGGATGCATGAATGACAATCAATTCATGGGGCTATGGATAAAATTTGTGGGTGGAGGATAGATGAACAATGCTAGGCAATCAATTCATGGGGCTCCAGACTCGATGGTGGAGGATGCATGAATGACAATCAATTCATGGGGCTCCAAATAAGATTTAAGGATGGAGGATAGATGAACAGCGCTAGGAAATCAATTCGTGGGGCTCAAGACTCGATGGTGGAGGATGCATGAATGACAATCAATTCATAGGGCTCCGAATAAGATTTGAAGGTGGAGGATAGATGAACAGTGCAAGGCAATCAATTCGTGGGGCTCCAGACTCGATGGTGGAGGATGCATGAATGACAATCAATTCATAGGGCTCGGAATAAGATTTGAAGGTGGAGGATAGACGAACAGTGCAAGGCAATCAATTCGTGGGGCTCCAGATTCGATGGTGTAGGATGCATGAATGACAATCAATTCATGGGGCTCCAGATAAAATTTGAGGGTGGAGGATAGACGAACAGCGCTAGGCAATCAATTCGTGGGGCTCCAGACTCGATGGTGGAGGATGCATGAATGACAATCAATTCATAGGGCTCCGAATAAGATTTGAAGGTGGAGGATAGACGAACTGTGCAAGGCAATCAATTCGTGG
Source organism: Glycine soja (assembly GCF_004193775.1). Classification (NCBI taxonomy): domain Eukaryota; kingdom Viridiplantae; phylum Streptophyta; class Magnoliopsida; order Fabales; family Fabaceae; genus Glycine; species Glycine soja. The sequence goes on along the minus strand of NC_041014.1, from coordinate 9,097,247 downwards.
GGCTCTAGATTCGATGGTGGAGGATGCATGAATGACAATCAATTCATGGGGCTCCAGATGAGATTTGAGGATGGAGGATAGACGAACAACGCTAGGCAATCAATTCGTGGGGCTCCAGACTCGATGGTGGAGGATGCATGAATGATGTGACATCCTGGAAATTTCTACTCGGAATTTTTGTAAACAGTGTATTTTGAATGATTATATATATATATATATATATATATATATATATATATATATATATATATATATATATATATATATATAAGTATTATTCAGTGTATGTGCATATATGTTCCTGGTAGAAGTAGGTTAATTCTTAATTAATTAGTAAAAAAAAATCATCGTTTTGCGTGCGACTAAGAATTTAACAAAACCAACCTTTGAACCATGCTCGGGGTTTCATTCTGAGCGTTTTGATATATATATTGCCTACTTTCGAAAACTGGTCCCGACGGGCGCAGAGAAACGTGAGGGACTGGAACCAAAGAAATGGCATGCAAACCGAGGCAGGACTTTGGCATTTCAAAAGGTCAAAATTTTCTCTTCATGTGGTTGAGCATGAGTCACATCAAGAGAAAAGTGGGCCTTTTGCTCCACTCAAATGGAGACATGTGGCATAACTTAAAATAAAATAATAGAAAAGAGAAAAAGCCTTTTAAACCAAAAAGCAACTCTCTCTCTCCTCACTCAGCCCACATTTCAGAAGCTTTCTCCCTCTCCCTCACGTTTCTTTTACTTTCTTCTTCATCCTCCATTGAAACTCCATTAAAGCTCCAACCTTTGGTGCCCATTTCTGCTCCAAATCGCGAAAGGAAGGCATTTTCGGAGTCGTGAAGCGCATCTCTATGTGTGGGACCTCGAAATTTCAGGTTTGGGTAGACTTCTTTCTCACTTGATTTTCGTGGGTATTGGGTTTTGGGAGATATGATGGGTGGGTAGTTTTGCTAGGTTTCTGCTTCATGATAGTTATTTGTGAAGAAATTTGTTGAAAGCATGTTGAACTTGCCATGTTTGGATGAGTTAAGCTTACCCATTCAGTTTTAGGGTTTTTATGATGATGCTTGTGATGTTTATGTGCTGAAATTGCTTATGGAAAACTGTTAGAGATGAAGGGTAGAGTTAACCTAGGGTTAGAAAGTGAGAATATGGTGTTATGAGTGGAAAAAGAGTGAGGTTTTGAGAGTTGGAAGGCCAAATCTGGATTTAGTGGCATTTGGAGGTTAGAGTGAGTTAATCCTAGCTTGAAATGTCATTTAGGACTTATGAGAAAGCTGGGGTTGTACAAGAGAGAAAAACAAATGACCAAAGTGAACAAAGAGCCATTTCTAGGGTAAAATTGGGTGTTGAGGAGTCAAATTTTGATTCAGTGGAATTTTAGGTGTAAATCCAGTTGAGCAAGTTTAAATTGATGTTATAGACTTGTGTGAGGTGAGAGTTTGCTCCAAATTTACCTCATTCTCAATTTCACTTCTGAAACCTTGAAAATCCATTAAATTGATGGGTTTTGGATACCTAGATTTTGTGTTGCTTTGGTCTGAAGCTTGTCCTTGGTTTAGACATGATTGGTACATGATTTGGGACTTGTAGGATGCAATTTGGGCAAAATTGGATGAGGGAAAAAGTGGTTTTCGAAATCTGCACTTTATGCAGAATTTTGCTGTTGAAATGTGCAGCAGAATTTTGTACAAGTGCAGAAAAATGCTTGTGTATGGCTGGTTGTGAAAAGGGTAGTACATATGGGGTTCTGGACATTTGCTAGTAGATCCCAACGGTCAACATATAGACTTATGTACTAGAGACTTCCAGTAAAATTTTCGAGTCGATCCAACGGTTAACGAATTGGAACGAAGAAAATGTTACTGGGGTATTTGTATGTGAAAAGCTGTGATTTTGAGTTGTGTTTTGGGCAGAGTTTCTAACTTTGCCCTATTTTGCTTGGTTTTGTTAGTCCATGATGATTGGATGTGGAATTATCTGGATGTTGTGGAAGCTTGGGAGGATTGATGGGGACCCGGCGTTGAGAGGAACGAGGATAAGGGCTACGTGGGAGTACATGAGCTCAGTTGGTGGTGGGCAACAGGGGATGGTGGGTTATACGTGATTTGTGGATGTGGAGAATCTTTTTGCACCATCGCCCGACCGCCACCTAGTACCACATGTGATGGGTACCCCATAATCCTACAAGCTTGAAATGAGGAAGTGTAGAAGGGTGAGACTTCCTGCTTTTATTCGTTGACCACAAAGTGGTACCTGGAGATATGTCGCGGGGGCCAGGAGACCTTGGGGACATCAGGTGGGGTGCTATTGCCCAAAACCAAGCTTGACCAATCCCGACCCAACCCGGGCATAGTCAGTCAGTGAGAACTTGTGATGTACCTAAGCAGGCGAGCTCCTGGCAGTCAACAGATAAAAGGAACAAAGACCACAAAGCAAGGAGGCTTGTGTGGTGGCTGGTCAGCTGTGAAACTTGATTGATATATGGGATATGGCCTCTGGTAATCGATTACCAAGGGTGGGTAATCGATTACAAGGCTTAAAAATGAAGATAGGAGACTAAGATGGTCTCTGGTAATCGATTACCAAGGGGTGTAATCGATTACCAGGCTTAAAAACGAGGTCAGGAAGCTAAGAGGGCTTCTGGTAATCGATTACCAAGGGGTGTAATCGATTATCAGGCTTAGAAATGAAGGCAGCATGTTTTGGAGGCCTCTGATAATCGATTACTAGGCTGTGTAATCGATTACATAGAGGAACATGCCACTGGTAATTGATTACCAGTTAGGTGTAATCGATTACACAGTGCATTTTTGCAGGTTTCATGTCCTGAGGCTGTGTAATTCGAGTTTAGCCTCTGGTAATCGATTACCAAGGCTGTGTAATCGATTACCAGAGATGAAAATCCTAAAGATACCCCTTTTACTTGCATGTAGTGGTTATGAGACGCATTGTGTTGCTACCGCAGTTAGATCTCTCGTGAAAGAGTCTACCCCTTTCCTTTTCTTTCTTGTAGATCGCGATGGCGGCGCAACTAATCCATGATCGAGTAGAGATGGAGTGCCTAGAGGGAGCTTGGGAGACCCTCGAAGGAAACACGAGGTGCCGATTTCGGGGCACGATTCGATTTACGGCTAATTCATTGGTGCATCTAGATGAACACGCGCGCACGCTTCAGTGCACTGTGGAGTGGATACTACCCACGCCTACACCATACCGTCTAGTGGAGCCAGTCCACGTGATTGAGGTGACGTCATCCGAGGAAGACCCTGAGGAGGACCCTGAGGAACTACCTCCCGAGCCTGCTGTGGATGCTCTTGACTTTCTAGAGGGTGATGAGGACCCACTCCCTGAGGTGGATTCTCACGAGGACGTCATGTCGACATCTGAGGCAGACTCTACGGAGGATAGTGGCCCTGGAGAGATGGCGATTAGTGGAGGCTCTTCATCATAGTAGACAGCTCATTGGACTAGTTTTATATACTTTTTGAGGGTGGGTGTATCTAGGACTAACTGTTAGGCTTACTCTTTTGTTTTGTATGGGTAGACCTATTGTATAGGAATTTGATGATTGTACACATGTGGCTGAAGCCACTACAGGGGATACTTTTGCTTTGGATGACACTAAGTATTTTGTAAAACTCCCATATTTAGGACAGCTTTAAATGATGAATGTACTTACGTTTAACCTTGTTATTTGAAAAGAAAGCATTAGCAAACTTTATTTACAAAAGAGTTTATCGACCGTATTTTGTTTTATTATTTTCACGTGACGACCTAAAGTAATGGCTGATATACTCTTCCTTTGAAACAACAAAATAGTTTAGAGATTACGACTGGTAAGAAAGAAATGACTCCGAATAGAGTTGTGAAGTGGCCATTCAGGACTCTATAGTGAGGATTTTCCTTCTGAACCTAATTATTGTGAAGACAGGAAGAAATGAAAAAGAAAAAGAAGAAAAAAAAAATTTACCATGCTTTTTGTTAATTAAATCATTACTATTAAACCAGTCATTATTTTGGGGACGCCACAAATGACAATCAATTCATGGGGCTCCGGATAAGATTTGAGGATGAAGGATAGACGAACAGCGCTAGGCAATCAATTCGTGGGGCTCCAGACTCGACGGTGGAGGATGCATGAATGACAATCAATTCATGGGGCTCCGGATAAGATTTGAGGATGGAGGACAGGCGAACAGCGCTAGGCAATCAATTCGTGGGGCTCCAGACTCCATGGTGGAGGATGCATGAATAACAATCAATTCATGGGGCTCCAGATAAAATTTGAGGGTGGAGGATAGACGCTAGGCAATCAATTCGTGGGGCTCCAGACTCGATGGTGGAGGATGCATGAATGACAATCCATTAATGGGGCTCCGGATAAAATTTGAGGGTGGAGGATAGATGAACAATGCTAGGCAATCAATTCGTGGGGCTCCAGACTCGATGGTGGAGGATGCATGAATGACAATTAATTCATGGGGCTCCGGATAAGATTTGAGGATGGAGGATAGGCGAACAGTGCTAGACAATCAATTCGTGGGGCTCCAAACTTGATGGTGGAGGATGCATGAATGACAATCAATTCATGGGGCTCCGGATAAGATTTGAGGGTGTAGGCTAGACGAACACCGCCAGGCAATCAATTCGTGTGACTTCAGACTCGATGGTGGAGGATGCATGAATGACAATCAATTCATTGGGCTTCGGACAAGATTCGTTGGTGGAGGAAGCACGAACAGTGCTAGGCAATCAATTCGTGGGGCTCCAGACTCGATGGTGGAGGATGCATGAATGACAATCAATTCATGGGGCTCCGAACAAGATTCGTTGGTGGAGGATGCACGAACAACGCTAGGCAATAAATTCGTGGGGCTCCAGACTCGATGGTGGAGGATGCCTCAATGACAGTCAATTCATGGGGCTCCGGAAAAGATTTGAGGATGGAGGATAGACGAACAACGCTAGGCAATCAATTCGTGGGGCTCCAGACACGATGGTGGAGGATGCCTCAATGACAGTCAATTCATGGGGCTCCGGAAAAGATTTGAGGATGGAGGATAGACGAACAACGCTAGGCAATCAATTCGTGGGTCTCCAGACTCGATGGTGGAGGATGCATGAATGACAATCAATTCATGGGGCTCCAGATAAGATTTGAGGATGGAGGATGGACGAACAGCGCTAGGCAATCAATTTGTGGGGCTCCAGACTCGATGGTGGAGGAGGCATGAATGACAATCAATTCATAGGGCTACGGAAAAGATTCGAGGATGGAGGATAGACGAACAACGCTAGGCAATCAATTCGTGGGGCTCCAGACTCGATGGTGGAGGATGCATGAATGACAATCAATTCATCGGCCTCCGAATAAGATTTTAGGATGGAGGATAGACGAACAGCGCTAGGCAGTCAATTCGTGGGTCTCCAGACTCAATGGTGGAGGATGCATGAATGACAATCAATTCATAGGGCTCCGAATAAGATTTGAGGGTGGAGGATTGACGAACAATGCTAGGCAATCAACAAGTGGGTCTCCAAACTCGATGGTGGAGGATGCATGAATGACAATCAATTCATGGGGCTCCGGATAATATTTGAGGGTGGAGGATAGAAGAACAGTGCCAGGCAATCAATTCGTGGCGCTCCAGACTGGCTGGTTGAGGATGCATGAATGACAATCAATTCATTGGGCTCCGGATAAGATTTGAGGGTGGAGGATAGACGAACAGCGCTAGGCAATCAATTCATGGGGCTCTAGACTCGATGGTGATGGATGCATGAATGACAATCAATTCATGGGGCTCCGGAAAAAGTTTGAGGGTGGAGGATAGACGAACAGCGCTAGGCAATCAATTCGTGGGGCTCCAGACTCGATGGTGGAGGATGTATGAATGACAATCAATTCATGGGGCTCCGGATAAGCGTTGAGGATGGAGGATACACAAACAACGCTAGGCAATCAATTCGTGGGGCTCCACACTCGATGGTGGAGGATGCATGAATGACAAGACATTCATGGGGCTCCGGATAAATTTGAGGGTGGAGGATAGATGAACAATGCTAGGCAATCAATTCGTGGGGCTCCAGACTCGATGGTGGAGGATGCATGAATGACAATTAATTCATGGGGCTCCGGATAAGATTTGAGGATGGAGGATAGACGAACAGTGCTAGACAATCAATTCGTGGGGCTCCAAACTTGATGGTGGAGGATGCATGAATGACAATCAATTCATGGGGCTCCGGATAAGATTTGAGGGTGGAGGATAGACGAACACCGCTAGGCAATCAATTCATGTGACTTCAGACTAGATGGTGGAGGATGCATGAATGACAATCAATTCATTGGGCTTCGGACAAGATTCGTTGGTGGAGGAAGCACGAACAGTGCTAGGCAATCAATTCGTGGGGCTCCAGACTCGATGGTGGAGGATGCATGAATGACAATCAATTCATGGGGCTCCGAACAAGATTCGTTGGTGGAGGATGCACGAACAACGCTAGGCAATAAATTCGTGGGGCTCCAGACTCGATGGTGGAGGATGCCTGAATGACAATCAATTCATGGGGCTCCGGATAAGATTTGAGGATGGAGGATGGACAAACAGCGCTAGGCAATCAATTCGTGGGGCTCCAGACTCGATGGTGGAGGATGCATGAATGACAATCAATTCATAGGGCTCCGGAAAAGATTTGAGGATGGAGGATAGACGAACAACGCTAGGCAATCAATTCGTGGGGCTCCAGACTCGATGGTGGAGGATGCATGAATGACAATCAATTCATGGGCCTCTGAATAAGATTTGAGGATGGAGGATGGACGAACAGCGCTAGGCAATCAATTCGTGGGGCTCCAGACTCGATGGTGGAGGAGGCATGAATGACAATCAATTCATGGGGCTCCGGATAAAATTTGAGGGTGGAGGATAGACGAACAGTGCTAGGCAATCAATTCGTGGGTCTCCAGACTCGATGGTGGAGGATGCATGAATGACAATCAATTCATGGGGCTCCGGATAAGATTTGAGGATGGAGGATGGACGAACAGCGCTAGGCAATCAATTCGTGGGGCTCCAGACTCGATGGTGGAGGAGGCATGAATGACAATCAATTCCTAGGGCTACGGAAAAGATTTGAGGATGGAGGATAGACGAACAACGCTAGGCAATGAATTCGTGGGGCTCCAGACTCGATGGTGGAGGATGCATGAATGACAATCAATTCATCGGCCTCCGAATAAAATTTTAGGATGGAGGATAGACGAACAGCGCTAGGCAGTCAATTCGTGGGTCTCCAGACTCAATGGTGGAGGATGCATGAATGACAATCAATTCATAGGGCTCCGAATAAGATTTGAGGGTGGAGGATAGACGAACAATGCTAGGCAATCAACTCGTGGGTCTCCAAACTCGATGGTGGAGGATGCATGAATGACAATCAATTCATGGGGCTCCGGATAAGATTTGAGGGTGGAGGATAGACGAACAGTGCTAGGCAATCAATTCGTGGGGCTCCAGACTGGATGGTTGAGGATGCATGAATGACAATCAATTCATGGGGCTCCGGATAAGATTTGAGGGTGGAGGATAGACGAACAGCGCTAGGCAATCAATTCATGGGGCTCTAGACTCGATGGTGATGGATGCATGAATGACAATCAATTCATGGGGCTCCGGATAAAATTTGAGGGTGGAGGATAGACGAACAGCGCTAGGCAATCAATTCGTGGGGCTCCAGACTCGATGGTGGAGGATGTATGAATGACAATCAATTCATGGGGCTCCGGATAAGCTTTGAGGGTGGAGGATAGATGAATAGCACTAGGCAATCAATTCGTGGGGCTCCATACTCGATGGTGGAGGATGCATGAATGACAATCAATTAATGGGGCTCCGGAAAAAATTTGAGGGTGGAGGATAGACGAACAACGCTAGGCAATCAATTTGTGGGGCTCCAGACTTGATGGTGGAGGATGCATGAATGGCAATCAATTCATGGGGCTCTGGATAAAATTTGAGGGTGGAGGATAGACGAACAGCGTTAGGAAATCAATTCGTGGGGCTCCAGACTCGATGGTGGAGGATGCGTGAATGACAATCAATTCATGGGGCTCCGGTTAAAATTTGAGGGTGAAGGATAGACGAACAGCGCTAGGCAATCAATTCGTGGGGCTCCAAACTCGATTTGTTGGCAGGACCGAATGGTCCACTGGGTTCTTTCACCTATAAGGTGAACATGTTGTAGCAAGGAAAAATAAATCATTCACGAGAGCACCATATCTTAGAGAAGCAATATACTCATGCCAAAAGTAATTTTCCTTGTAACCGAAAATGAAGGGCATGATGTCAACATTTAGCTTTTAAATGAACATTCAGGGGAAATGTCGGGTCAAACTGAAACTGGAAATAAAATCACTCATAGTGTATAAAAACTCACACAGGTAAGTGTTTTACCCTAATCCCAAACCATAGCTGCACCATGACTTTATTTTGCACATGATTTCCTATCGAACCAAAAGATCACACGCACGATCATAGATCAATAGGATTTTCTCGAGGGTAGTGTTTTTGGAGAGGAAGCTGGGTGTTTCGGTCTTTTCCTCTTTGTTTATGTGGGGCAGGATATCGCCAGTCGAGAGCGACATTGAATGGCAATCCCAAAGGAAGAACTACTTCAAAAATGGGGTTTCCTTTGCCGGCAGTCATTTACCCTGCCAAAAAATTTATCTGGTAAGAAGATCTTCTGTTCTCTTTCCTGGTTTCCTATATTGATCGGGAATTATTCTGTTTTTCCTTCGATCTTTTTTCTTTTTACTTTCTTCCGATCTTCGATCGGGAATCCTTCTTTTTCCTTTTCTTTTCTTTCTTTTCATTTCTTCCTTTCCGATCCTTGATTGGGAATTCGGGTTTTAGCATTCGTTATTCGCTCTCCCTTGAGGAGATTCTGCTATCCTTTTCTTCGGGGGAAAGGATGAGGATTCTATTCATGGGCCAAGGTTCAAAGTAGCTTAAGGTGGTATCTCAACATGGTATTTTCGTCGTGCGTGCCCGACTTTGATATTTGGGGCAAAACAGATTCATGTGTCAGGGTGTCGGTCTTGGGTTGAATTTCCATATTATTTCCACGAGGCACGCGTAACAATGATGATTTGGAAACAACGTGCAAAATTAGTCATGGCTACAGCTAGGTGGGTACTCAAGCATTCAGTTTATGGCATTGTGATACTAAGGCTTGGGATTTACACAAGTACACCTACATTCCTATACACGACAAACTTTTTTTGTATACACACGCATTAAAAACTCTTTCTCTTTACATCAACACGGTCTATATAAAAACTCTACTCCTGTTCAAAGACTTCTTTTTCGTTTTTCAACATACACTCGTGGTTTATACAAAAATGTCTTTATATAAACTCATTGCTCATACACATTATTTATACACACACAAAATCTTTCCATACACTTTTTACATACGAAAAACTATTTTCTTTTCTTTATAGATACGACATTTGTTCACAACGCCTCTTTCTTTGTCCATTCATGATTTTGTTCGTTTTATTTTAGAACGACATTCCTATAGGAAAACTCTACAAGGTTCCGGAATTCCAACAAACATTATCGTCGATAACGAAATAAGCACTAACGCAACAGTCCAAACAAAATGAATGCACAAAACAAAAGACAATCGAAAAACAAAACAAATGTTAGTCCCTCAAGTCATAAAAACAAGATAGCATACAAATGATAAATGATGGAACATATGAATTTGGGGATCCCACGGTCATGTGGCTCCGGATGCCACCGAACTCTTGGGTCATGGTAACAAAAGGTGGGGTGGTCGACAAAAGCAGGGCTTTTGCTCCTACGTATCCTTAATTTGTGATGAGGAACTCAGACCTACGTAGTTCTTGATAACTGTGAGACTAAAAATAGCCTGGTGTTTTCTTCACTAAAATGCGAACATGCTTTAGTAAAGAGACAAAACTTCCAACTGATCAGAGCAACATATGCTTTTTGGATGAAAAACACTGTGTCTATTGGGGAAGGAGAGTATGCTGATGAAATTTTCTCATAACCGCAAATGAGATTTTGGATGTTAGCATTTCATTTCGAAATGACCATTTAGAGGAAGCACTGGGTTCAAAAAAAAATTGAAGAAAATCACTCAAAGTCTATCAATCTCACACAGGTGAGTGTTTTATCCTAATTTCGAACCATAGATATGTCATGACTTGATTTTGCAAATCATTTCCTATCAAATCAAAGATTACATGCGTGATCATGGATCAATAGGACTTTTTTGGGAATGGTTTTTAGGTGGGGAATTTGGCTTTGAGTGTTTTTGCCTTTTCCTTTTCTATTTTGTTTTAGTGAGGGGTGAGAAAGTCGCTAGCACACAGGATTTTGGTGGGCAATCAAAGGGAGAGGACCACTTTAGGTCGTGGTTTCCTTTTTCTTGTTTATTTGGTGACAATTCTGTATTGTTCAGATATTGTCTGGTCCAAAGACCTTTCTGCATATTTCTTCTGTTTTCTTCCGAACTTTGATCGGGAACTTTCTTTCTCTATTTTTTTTTGCTTTCTCCCACTCTTTGATTGGAATTTTCCTTTTCTTTTTTTTTTGTTTTCTTCCGAGGGCAAGGATTGACATTCTCACCCTGGGTCAAGGTTTATGATAAGTTGGGATTTTGGCTCAAGGCTTGTAGAACAGCTGGTCATGATATATGTCAGGGTTTGGCCAGCGGTTCGGGGATAAAGGGGATGTCCTACATTATTTCCATGATACATATGCAACAATGATGATTAGGAAATTTTATGCAAAACTGGTCATGCATGCACCCATGTGGACACTCAAGCATCAAGTTTTTATGGTCATGTGACACTAGGGCTCAGGATTCATTTTCCCTATTTAAGTCAACCCAGTGTTTCCAAAATATGCTCCTTTATCAATTTATGCATTCATCAAAGTCCCTTTTGGGCGTTTGGGAAAATTTTCACAGGATTCACTCTTCAAGTGTATCACACACATTTTCTTTCAAAAACTGGTTATGATCAGTGAATTTTTTCAAAGAAAAGCTGAAAGTTATTTCTCTTCAAAAGCATGTTGGCTTTTCAGCTGAAAGATATATTTTTGTTCTCTTTTTGTTTTTGTTTTTGTCATTTTTTTTTAAGGAGGTATTTTCTTACCTAAACATGTGTATATTTTTGTGAGGTATTTTTGCTATATACATGCGTATCCAAGGTATCTTGCTACCTAAACATACATACATACATATATATATATATATATATATATATATATATATATATATATATATATATATATATATATATATCGTGAGGTATTTTTGCTATATACATGCATATCTAAGGTATCTTGCTACCTAAACATACACATATATATTTTGTGAGGTATTTTTGCTATATACATGCGTATCCAAGGTATCTTGCTACCTAAACATACATACATACATATATAAGCATGTTGGCTTTTCAGCTGAAAGATATATTTTTGTTCTCTTTTTGTTTTTGTTTTTGTCATTTTTTTTCAGGAGGTATTTTCTTACCTAAACATGTGTATATTTTTGTGAGGTATTTTTGCTATATACATGCGTATCCAAGGTATCTTGCTACCTAAAAATACATACATACATATATAAGCATGTTGGCTTTTCAGCTGAAAGATATATTTTTGTTCTCTTTTATTTTTTGTTTTTGTCGTTTTTTTTTTCATGAGGTATTTTCTTACCAAAACATGTGTATATTTTTGTGAGGTATTTTTGCTATATACATGCGTATCCAAGGTATCTTGCTACCTAAACATATATATATATATATATATATATATATATATATATATTTTGTGAGGTATTTTGCTATATACATGCATATCTAAGGTATCTTGCTACCTAAGCATACACATATGTATTTTGTGAGGTATTTTTGCTATATACATGCATATCTAAGGTATCTTGCTTCCTAAACATACATATATATATTTTGTGAGGTATGACTACCCTCCGAGCTTGTGCTTGTTTTATTTAAATTCCTAGGATCATGAACAATTAGGTGTGTCTTACTATGACTGGAGAAACAAAGGTGATCAAATAACAAGCAGAGATTTAAAAGGTACTAGCTTGCCTCCTAGTAGCGCTTCTTTAACGTCTTGAGCTGGATGCCTCATGATTTGTCGGTCATGGACCTAGTACTTTGCTTACCTTTGGGTTCGGACTTGGTCGCCTATTGGTCGGCCATGTGCCGTAGGCAACGCTCTAACCTTATTGTGGATGAGCAAAGGTGAACTCTAGAGGTGGTGGCGGTGCGTCTGTTGCCCATTGCCGTCCATCCCCAGGCTGTTGTGGTGTTTCGCCCTGCGCCTGCCTGGGGGCACAGTACTTCTTGATGAAAGCTCGATTAGTAGGGGGCCTGATGACCTTGCTGAGGGCGACAAGCACTCCGCAGAACTGACAGAGGCCCGTAATTAGAGCTGGCAACTCCAAGACCCTGTTGGCCTTCTTTGGATCCACTAAGTGTCTTGCAGGCACTATCCCTGCAAACAATAGATGACATTAGAAATCAGTTGGGGGAGGTGCATACTTACCTATGTCATGATGGCGTGACCTTGATGGGGGGAACGGGCACCCTGTAGGACTGACAGAGGCCCGTAACTAGAGCTGGAAACCTTAGGGCCCTGTTGGACTTCTTCGGGTCCGCTGGGCATCTTGTGGGCACAACCCCTGCAAATAATAGATGACATCAGAAATCATTTGAACCAAATGCATACTTACCTATGTCGGGACGACACAGACCAACTGATACTTCCGCAGGTGGAGATCGGCACTGCGGTCGCTGGGCAGAATGTTGCTAAGTAGCAACGTCATCTATATCTGTGTAAGAGTGGTCATGTTGGTGCGTCGCATGATCCGCACTCGTCTCTTTGCAGTGGCACGGGTGAAATCTTGCCCCGGTATGCATAGTAGTTGCGTGATAGCCTCCCTCTCTGGTTGTGCTCGCACAGTTGGTCGCCCTTCAATATCAGGGGGTAGCCTAGGAACTAATAAAAGGGAACTACTGGCCCCTTAACCAAGAGCGCAAGTCTCGGTTAAGCATTTAAGGGCAGAGGACCTTAAATTCTCTTAAGGCGTGGATATGGAGCACACTGAAAATGAGGACGCGTAGCCCTCTAAAGGCGAGGACATGTAGTCCTCTGAAGGTGAAGGCGTGCAGTCCTCTGATGGTGAGGGCGTGCAGCCCTCTGATGGCGAGGACGTGCAGCCCTCTGAAGGCGAGAGCGTGCAGCCCTCTGAAAGCGAGGGCTTGTAACCCTCTAAAGGTGAGGGTACTAGTACCCAAGGGTCCATGTGGCGTCCCCAAAATAATGACTGGTTTAATAGTAATGATTTAATTAACAAAAACCATGGTAAATTTTTTTTTCTTTTTCTTTTCTTTTTCATTTCTTTCTCTTTTCACCATAACAAGGTTTAGAAGGAAAATCCTCACTACAGAGTCCTGAATGGCCAGTTCACAACTCTATTCGGAGTCATTTCTTTCTTACCGCTCATCATCTCTAAACTATTTTGCTGTTTCAAAAGGAAGAATGTACCAGCCATTACTTTAGGTCGTCACGTGAAAATAAAAGAATAAAATACGGTCGAAAAACTCTTTTACAAATAAATTTGCTAATGCTTTCTTTTCAAATAACAAGATTGATCATAAATGCATTCATCATTTAAAGCTGTCCAAAATATGGGAGTTTTACAAAATACACAGTGTCATCCAGAGCAAAGGTGTCCATAGTGGTGGCTTCAGCCACATGTATACAATCATCAAATTCCTATACAACAGGTCTACCCATACAAAACAAAAGAGTAAACCTAACAGTCAGTCCTAGATACACCCACCCTCAAAAAGTATATAAAACTAGTCCATGGAACTGTCCACTATGATGAAGAGCCTCCACTGGTCGCCATCTCTCTCGGGCCACTATCCTCCGTAGAGTCTGCCTCAGATGCCGACATGACTTCCTCGGGAGAATCCACCTCAGGAAGTGGGCCCTCATCACCCTCTAGAAAGTCAAGAGCATCCACGGCAAGCTCAGGAGGCAGCTCCTTGGGATCCTCCTCAGGGTCTTCCTCGGATGATGTCACCTCGATCACTTGGATTGGCTCCACTAGACGGTATGGTGTAGGCGTGGGTAGTATCCACTCCACAGTACGCTGAAGCATGCGCACGGGTTCATCAGGATGCACCAAAGAAGTAGCCGTGAATCGAATCGTGCCCCGAAATCGGCACCTCGTGTTGCCTTCGAGGGTCTCCCAAGCTCCCTCTAGGCACTCCATCTCTACTCGATCATGGATTAGCTGCGCCGCCATCACGATCTACAAGGAAGAAAAGAAAGGGGTAGACTCTTTCACAAGAATCTAACCATGCCGCAACACAATGCTTCTTATAACCATTACATGCAAGTAAAAGGGGTATCTTTAGGCTTTTCATCTCTGGTAATCGATTACACAGCCTTGGTAATCGATTACCAGAGGCCAAACTCGAATCACACAGCTTCAGGACATGAAAACCTGAAAAAGGCACTGTGTAATCGATTACACATACCTGGTAATCGATTACCAGTGACCCATTCCTCTGTGTAATCGATTACACAAACTGGTAATCGATTACCAGAGGCCTCCACAACCTGCTGCCTTCATTTCTAAGCCTGGTAATCGATTACACCCCCTTGGTAATCGATTACCAGAAGCACTCATAGCTTCTTGACCTCATTATCAAGCCTGGTAATCGATTACACCCCTTGGTAATCGATTACCAGAGACCACCTTAGCCTCCTGTCTTCATTTTTAAGCCTCGTAATCGATTACCCACCCTTGGTAATCGATTACCAGAGGCCATAACCCATATGTCACACAAGATTCACAGCTGGCCAGCCACCACACAAGCCTCCTTGCTTTGTGGTTTTGTTCCTTTTATCTGTTGACTGCCAGGAGCTCGCCTGTTTAGGTACATCACAGGTTCTCACTGATCGACTATGCCCGGGTTGGGTCGGGATTGGTCAAGCTTGGTTTTGGGTAATAGCACCACAAGTTTTCCACATCCACAAATCACGCATAAACCCACCATCCCCTGTTGCCCACCTCCAACTGAGCTCACGTACTCCCACGTAGCCCATATCCTCGTTTCTCTCAACACCGGGTCCCCATCAATCCTCCCTAGCTTCCCAAACATCCAAGTAATTCAACACTCAAACAGCACAAACTATCACAGCCAAGAAAACAGGGCAAAGGCAGAAAACTCTGCCCAAAACACCAACCAAAATCACAGCATTTCTCACTTAAAGACCCCAGTAACAATTCCTTCGTTCCAGTTCGTTAACCATTGGATCGACTCGAAAAGTTTACTGGAAGTCTCTAGTACATAAGCCTACATTTTGACCGTTGGGATCTGCTAGCAAACATCCAGAACTCATTCTGCACTACCCTTTCCACAACCAGCAAATGCATAGCATTTTTCTGCACAAAGCCAAAATTCTGTTGTACCTATTTGACAGCAAAATACTGCATAAGTGCAGATTTCGAAAATCACACTTCCCCTCATCCAATCTTGCCCAAATCAATTCCTACAAGTCCCAAATCATGTATCAATCATGTCTAACCCAAAGTCAAGCTTCAAAACACAGCAATACAAAATCTAGGTGTCCAAAACCCCTCAATTTAATGGATTTTCTAGGTTTGAGAAGTGAAATTGAGAATGAGGTAAATTTGAAGCAAACTCTCACCTCACACAAGTCCATAACATCAATTTAAACTTGTTCAAACTGGATTTACACCTAAAATTTCACCGAATCAAAATTTGACTCCTCAACACCCAAATTTTACCCTAGAAATGGCTCTTTGTTCACTTTGGTCATTTGTTTTTCTCTCTAGCTCAGCCTAAACTTTCTCATAAGTCCTAAATGGCATTTCAAGCTAGGATTAACTCATTTTAACCTCCATTTACCACAGCATCCAGATTTTACCTTCCAACTCTCAAAGCCTCACTTTTTTTCCACTCATAACACCACATTCCCACTTTCTAACCCTAGGTTAACTCTACCCTTCATCTCTAACAGTTTTCCATAAGCAATTTCAGCACATAAACATCACAAGCATCATCATAAAAACCCTAAAACTGAATGGGTAAGCTTAACTCATCCAAACATGGCAAGTTCAACATGCTTTCAACAAATTTCTTCACAAATAACTATCATGAAGCAGAAAACTAGCAAAACTACCCATCATATCTCCCAAAACCCCATACCCACGAAAATCAAGAGAGAAAGAAGTCCACCCAAACCTGAAATTTCGAAGTCCCACACGTAGAGACACGTTTCACGACTCCGAAAATGTCCTCCTTTCGCAATTTGGAGCAGAAATGGGCACCAAAGGTTGAAGCTTTGTTGGGCAACAATGGTGGATGAGAGAAAAGAAGAAGAAGGCTGCGTGAGAGAGAGGGAGAGCTTATGAATTTTCTTTTGGCTGAGTGAGGAGAGAGAACAACTTTTGGTTTTAAAAAAAAGTTTTCTCTTTTCCTATTATTTTATTTAAGCTATGCCATGTGTCTCCATTTGAGTGGAGCAAAAGGGCTCACTTTCTCTTTTGATTGTGACCCATACTCAGCCACAAAAAGTGAGAAAAATCTGACCTTTGAAACGCTAAAATCTTGCCTCGGTTTGCATGTCGTTTCCCTGGTTCCAGTTCCTCGTGTTTCTCTGCGTCCGTCGGGGCCAGTTTTCGAAAGTAGGCAATATATATATCAAAACGTTCAGAATAAAACCCCAAGCGTGGTTCATAGGTTGGTTTCGTTAAATTTTAAGTTGCACGCAAAACGATGATTTTTAAACTAATTAATTAAGAATTAACCCATAACCTCCCAGTTATGGATTTCTCTTCCTTAATTAGCCTAACTCGCATATCTTGCCCCCACTATTCCTACTTCTATCAAGAACATATATGCATATACACTGAATAATACTTATATTATATATATATATATATAATCATTCAAAATACATCATTTTCAAAAATTCCGGGTAGAAATTTCCAGGATGTCACAGTCCACCCTTATGAGAAAGCAAGTGATTGACTCATTGAGAGTGCTGAACATCCCAAATTCAAAAGATTGGACATTTGATGTAGGAAATCTATGCAGTTAACATGATTTTTTTTAGGGATACAGATGCATGCAACCTTTGTAATGAAATTTGGTAAATGCGGACCTCATATGAAACAATGCAAGGCAATGGAAAGTTGTACAATGTTCATGACATTCTTTCCCTATTTTGTGGTTTTGATTTTGATTTTTTTTTGTTTGGAAAACACAGATTGACTGTCCTTTTGAAAGAGGCGATAATTCATGCAACCTTATCCTATCTTTGCTAATCTCTCCGGGAACTCCCTCAGAGTGTTTGTTCTGTTTGATTTAGTCACTTGACCATTTTGGAGTGACGGCAATGGAGTCGTTTGACGTTTAATCAATCCATAGAAATTCCAAGGTTTGTCCCCCCCTTTTTTGTGTGTTTAAAAACATCGACGGGTGAGAACTTTTGATCTGCCCCTATGTTCACTTGAGGCTCATGCACGATGCCCCTCATTGCCTCAGTGTAAGGCTTTGAGGTACCAATTGTTATCTTTTGTCATGACCTTGTAGCTGGGAACCTATTAGGTGAGAACTTCTAATCTGCCCTTAGGTTCGCTTGAGGTTTTTGCATGGTGCCTTTCATTGCCCCAGTGTAAGTCTTTGAGGTACCAATCGTTGTCTTTCGTCATGACCTTGTAGCAAGGAACCTATTGGGTGAGAACTTCTAATCTGCCCCTAGGTTCGTTTGAGGTTTATGCATGGTTCCTTTCATTGCCCCAGTGTAGGGCTTTGAGGTATCCATTTTTATCTTGTTTTCACAACCTCATAGTGAGGAAGAATGAAAGAAGCAGTTGATTCTTGCAAAATGAATTTTCCAAGGACGAGAAATAGTTGAAGGATTTTTTCAGTTGATGGATTAAGTCAAATGACTCCTATGTAGAAGCAAGATATTTTGATGTTTTGATGATGCTAAAGGATCAAGTGCTTCTAAGTTTTATTCAAGACAAGAATCCAAGAAAACAAGATATATGATCAAGTTGATCTCTAGAATCTTAGGAAGAAGTTTCCAAATTAAAAAAGCAAAAGGTTTGGCCAAAGAATTCTATCTAAATCATTTTAAATTGAGATTTACTCTTTGGTAATCGATTACCAGCAACTGAAAATGTTTATAACAGTCACTAGAAATTTGAATTCAAAATTTATAATGTGTAATTGATTACACATGGATGGTAATTGATTACCAGCAGTTTATTGAGCGTTTTAATTCAAATTTTAAAGCCTGTAATCGATTACACAAGTCTTGTAATCGATTACCAGAGGAGCTTTTCAGAAAATAATTTCCAAGAGTCACATCTATTCAAATGGTTTATGAATGGCCATCAAGGGTCTATTTATATGTGATTCGGAAACACGAATTTAAAGAGAGTTTTCATTGCCCAAAAAGTTTTATCCTCTCAAAAAGATTAAGAGAGTTTTTCTGAACTGAATTGTCTTATCCTCTCAAAAAGATTCCTTGGTCAACCACTTGTATATTCAATAAGGAATTTTGATTAATCTTCATTGTACAATCTATCTCTTTTAAGAGAGATTTCTTCTTCTCTTTTTCTTATTTCTGAAAAGGGATTAAGAGACCGTGGGTCTCTTGTTGTAGAGGATTCTTGAACACAAGGGAAGGGTTATCCTTGTGTGGTTCAGACTTTGTAAAATGAGTTTTACAAAGAGAGTGGAAAATCTCAAGTGGGTTGCTTGAGGACTGGACGTAGGCACAGGAAGTGGCCGAATCAGTATAAATCAAGTTTGCATTCCTCTCTTCCCTTAAACTTCTTTTATTTATTGCTATTTATCTTTTGCTTTAAAGAAGTTTATTTTGAATTGTCTTTTGAGTAATTCATGTTAAGGGTGCATTGTTAATCCAAAAAGAGAGAGTGAAAGTTTAATTGGGGAATAGTCTTTGTATCTTAATTCAACCCCCCCCCCCCCTCTTCTTAAGATAACTGAGGCCATTTGTCCAACATCCTATTCTTGATAACTCACTTCTCTCTAAAAAGACAAACTTTCCGGAATGATAAAATGAGGTCACATGAACGTCTTGAAAACACAGTCAATCAAATGCTTTTTTTTTCTTTTTCTTTTTGATCTTTTTTTTTTTAATTTTGAAACTTATTTGTTTTGAACTTTACTCGTTGTTTTACGGCACCCCCACCAACGTGCAAGACGAGTAATTTCTGATTGAATGGTCTTGGAAGTCAGCACTCAGGAGGGCATGTCGCTCGAGCAAACAAACCAATGGCTTGCACCCATATTCCAGTGGAAGCAAAGATGTAATTACTAGAGGATAAGGGACAAAGATGTTAGATATATCCATTTTATTTAGCATTGTAACTATGGTTTACAATAATGGCATAAACTTGAAGATCCTGATGAGCCATTAGAGACATCTAACAACAGCTCTCAATCGTTTTTTCGGAGAAATGGAGGTTGAGGAACCTTGGTTGGGGTTATGGCTATCATTGAATTATCGAGTGGATATGGGAGCCAGCCATCATAGGACACCAGAATTAGGGTGGATTCTATAGGCTTTTTCGCTGCGAAATTCCTTCCTTCGTTGGTGTTTTGGGTCGTGCTAAAGGTGGTGTTCATGATTGGAAGTGTGGTAGACAGGCTTTGTGGTTGATTTAGGGATGGCCTTTGTGGATAGTTGGGTGGTGGGTAAGGAGAAGGGTTGTTATTGGCTGAGTAATGACATTGTTGGGTTGGTGGGAAACTTGGTCGTATAGGAATGGCAGTCACAGCATAGGTTTCTCCCTCCTTCTCATCCTCTTTATTTGCCCCAGTTTTTCTCATTCGTCCAAGCAAGGTGATCAAATTTTCCTCTTTTCATACCTACTTTGATCCTTTCGTCGGTGAAGACTAAATCAGCAAAGCTTGAAGGTGTGTAGCCCACCATCTTTTCATAGTAGAAAACTGGTAATGTGTCTACTATCATTGTTATCATCATCTTTTTTCCGTCATTGAGGTGCCACTTAAGCTGCCAGGTCTCTCCACCTTTGGGCGTATTCTTTGAAAGATCCGTGCCCCCTTTTTTTGCACATGTTTTGTAGTTGCATCCTATCCGGAACCATTATACTGACACTGCCTAACGAAGGCAACTATTAGGTCCTTCAAAGAATGGACTCGGGAAGGTTCCAAGTTAGTGTACCAGGTAACAACTACCCCAGTAAGACTTTCTTGGAAGGAATGTATCAGCAATTCCTCATCTTTTGCGTATGCCCCCATCTTCCGACAATACATCTTTAGATGGTTCTTGGGGCAAGTAGTCCCCTTGTACTTGCCAAAGTCCAGCACCTTGAACTTAGGAGGGGTGATGATATTGGGTACTATGAACAACTCTTCTAGGTTAGCAAAGGCATAATCTTCACCTCCTTCAATGGCCCTGAGCCTTTCCTCTAGATCATCCAACTTTCCCATTTCTGCCATAGCATGAGGGTTTTTACTTGTTGTGGAATGTGAGGGGTGTGGTCGTAGGTGATACTGAGGTCCCTCCAAAGTGTTTTGCAGGGGTATATCACTAACTGCTTGCCCTCTAGTGGCATATCCGAGGCAAGGCTCAAAGTCCGCTAGATTGTGGTGGGGCATTTCATGTGGCTCAAAGTCCAACGCCAGTTCTCCAGCCAGATGTTGTTTAAATCCCTCCACCTTCTGATCAGCTCTACTTTCCTCTGCTTGAATCGCCATTTTGCTTCTAGTCATCACAGCATTGCACTCTTCTTTAGGATTTTTCTCTGTGTTTGTTGTAAAGCTGTTGGATGGTCTTTCAGCTAACTGCTTTGCAAGCTAGCCCACTTGGACTTCCAGATTCTTAATTGCAGACTCGGTGCTCTTTTGGTTAGACATTGACACTTGCATGAATTGAGGTAGAGTCTCTTCCAGCTTTGTGGTTCGGTCATAGAGACTTGGCATCTACTGTTGTGGCCTTGTAGATGAACCACCCTGGTCTCTGTTGAATTGGTTACCAGGGTGATTTTGCCACTGTCTCTACTGTTGATACTGCTGGTTATTCTGAAATCCTAGAAATCCACTTGTATTGAAATTGCCTCTGTGCTGATTCCCCATATAATTAACTTCATGTGCAATTTGCTCTTCATTAGGGATACAACACCCAGATTCATGAGCTCCACCATAAATTGTACATCTTGCAACCTGCAAAATAGAAGAATGTGAGGTTTGTCCAGAATGAAGCTGAGTTGGCAACTTACTGAGTGTTTTTGTTAATGTCTCCAGTTGCTTGGATAGAAACTTGTTTTGTGCCAACAGAGCGTCCTGTGAGGTTAGCTCCAATAAACTCTTCTTGGTAGGAATGTGGGCTCGGTATCTTAGAATGGCAATGTCGCTAGTAGCCATGCTTTCAATTAAGTACATTGCTTCGTCAGGGGTTTTCATTTTGATCTTACCCCTAGCCAAAGCATCCAAGAGCTGCTTAGATTGTGGTCTCAACCCATCTATGAATATGTTGAGCTGTATCGATTCTGAAAAACCGTGAGTGGGAGTCTTCCGCAATAAACCTTTGAATCTTTCAAGTGCCTCACTCAACGATTCATCTGGAAACTGGTGGAAGGAAGAGATGGCAGCTTTGCCTTCTATAGTCTTCGATTCAAGGAAGTACTTCTTTAAGAAATTTTCTACTACTTCATCCCATGACTTCAGACTATTTCCTTTAAAAGAATGAAGCCATCTCTTAGCTTCTCCAGCTAAAGAAAATGAGAACAGACTCAACCTGATTGCATCCGCAGGCACACCTGCCAACCTAATTGTATTGCATATCTCTATATAGGTGGCCAAGTGAGCATAAGGGTCTTCATTGGGTAGACCATGAAACAGATTATATTGAATTAGCTGTATCAAGGAAGTAGGATATGTAATTGTCTGAGCTTGAACTTTTGGTTGTGCAATACTAGTGAAAAATTGTGGCACAGTTGAACTTGAATAATCCTCCATGGTTACTCTTCTTGGTTATTTAGCCATGATTGGATCTTCAATAGGTTCTATATGAGAATGCCCTGCAATATGAAAACTAGAGGATGCCTTGGAAGATCAAGGTTCTTCTTCTGGAGTTGGTGCTGCTACTAAATCCTGCAAAAAATTTCTGATTCTCTCTAAATTACGCCTTCTACAAGTGGCGTTAATCTCCAAATCAATGGGAATCAAATCACCTGCAATAGATCTTCTTTGCATACAAGAAAATAGAACAACAATTATCTAGTTCAAAAGAACAATGAATGTACAGTAACTAAAATATGAACAAAAGAATCAATGAATCAAAGAGAAAAATATAAAGCAATGCCGTAAAAATGAAGTAAACTCTTCTTGAATCTATTTCCCCGGCTGTGGCGCCACAAATACTTTGTTGGATTTCCCTTGCAGTTACTTTTTGGTCCACTTTTTCTTTATGCAAATATGTTCATGGGAAATCCGATTTGCTGGAAAGCGCACCAAGTCATCAAGTATTTAAAATTAAAATGGATGAATCCGAGTATCGAACTCAGGGAACTAGTATTAGATAGGGTTAAATTTAGAAATAAGGCATTGCTGAAAGAAACATTGATAATTGATGATTTAGAACAAAATTAAACTAAGTCTAGGCTAAAAATAGTAAAAATGCAAGTATGTAAGATTGACAACAGTAGGTAAAGGTGTTGGGTCTTTCTAACAAACTAGCTGATGTATATAAAGATGTTTCTCTAATCAATCATGCTTTTGTGTTCTATGTTATAGCCTAAATTACTAAACCTTGATCCCTAGTTAGACTGAATCAATCCAAGCTTCGTCCTCAGATCCCTCTTGTTGGACAAGGCTCAATTTAGACAGCCCTCCTAGGTTTAGACTAACTTAAACTATGTTTTGTCCTCAAATCCCTCATGTTGGACTAGACTCAGCTTAAATAGCTTACAAAAGTTTAGACTAATTTAGCCTAAGCTTTGTCCTTAGATCCCTCTTGTTGGACTTGACTTAGACCAAACAATAGTATTGTAACAGCATATTTAAAACCAAAACTTAATCCGCAGATCCCTCATTTAAGACTAAGTTTCAATACTGCTTCATTCAAGTTCTAAGGCAACAATACATTCCCCAATGCTAAAGTCACCTAATCATGCACACAAATGGGTGATCAGACCAAGAGCATATAGAATTTAAGCACTAAAAGAAGCTTTGAACACAAGAAACACAATCAATTAGATATTAAAGTAATTACATCAGCTGTTCTTTAGAAATCCCCAACAAGGGTCTTTAGCCAGCCATTACAGAAAAACCCTAACAATAATGAGATTAAGAGTAGAGAATAATTGCTCCTTACACAAGAAGAGGGATTCCTCATCCTCTTCTCAGCATTTCACAATTACTTTGCAACTCAATAATATCTCTCTAATTCCAAAACCTAGGTATCTCTGCAAAAGTTACTCCTCTTGCTGCCTTCAGAGCTCTATTCTCAAAATAGGCATTATGGTGTGCTCTGGAATTTTGTGCCAATCCTCTGTAAAAGTGTGTGTCCAGGGTGTGTGTGTACCCTAATTTTGCATAAGAAAGACTTTAAATAGGCTTTGAATCCACGACGTTGCGCTTAGCGCCACCCTCGCGCTTAGCGTAAGTAAGTGGATTTGAGCTTAGCGCCAATCATGCGCTGAGCCTGGCTGAAGACAGCTGCTGTGCTTAGTGCACTGATCTCATGCTTAGCGCGCGGCCTTGATATTGATGCTCTGCTAGATTCTTCTGTCGCGCTAAGCACACTGAAGCTGTGCTTATCGGTGGATGCATGCATAGCCCACTTATTAGCTAAGCTCAACTGTCACTTTTAGCACTTCATGACTTAGCCTCTTTTTCACCTGAAATTGCACAAATTTCATCATTAAATCCAATGGAAATATTGTAGAGACAACTTTAACAATAAAAAAGGATTTATTTACAAATTACTACGAAATAACCATAAATTGGGGGAACTATACAAGTTTTGGAAAATGTTTTCTATATAAAAGTTAGTCGTATAAGACGACTAACAAACTCCCCCAAATTTACAGTTGTGCTTGTCCTCAAGCAAAATAAAGAACAATTCACTTGTCCTCAAGTGACTACCTATAGTGATCACTCAAAATGGTGTTTTCTTCACAAAGAAATTCAACCATGTGAACTAAATATCATGGATTGCTTCAATCAATTGCTTTTCACAAACCTGCAGCTATTTGAAGATAGGGATATACACATTAGAACCACAACTGAAATAAGCTAGTAAGGATAGCTGAAATCAAGGAAGGATCATCAACCAAAACTTCACAGTCATTGTTTCACTCAAGCTCAAGTGTTTAGGCTCATTCCCTCATAAACAACTAACACAAGTCCCAACCTTTGTATTTTATATCATATCATACAGCAATGAACACACAAAATGAATCTGAAGGACATTCTAGGCTTGTAATGGGGTTAGGCTGCCAACAAATCGTGGTTTTTCTAGGATTCAAAAGCTTAGGTTCTAGCAAAGCATTCATCCGTAGATAAACCTTCATTTTTTGATTCATTCCCACCCCAATACTTGCCTTTTATTTAGGCACTCAGCTTCATTTCATTATTTTACAACATACGCAATTATTAATTTCATTTGTACTTAAAGTTTTTTTTTTGAACACAAGATATACAAAAACATTATGTGTATATACAACAATAGTGTGTGTATGCCATTTAATTAGACCATTTCAATTCTTACCCAGTGCCTCCCCAAAATTGGGAACAAATTTACCTTGATAATTACTCCCCCAAATTTGTAATCCTACCCCAAGGGGCATTGGATAAAAGACTCCAGGAAGATTGGGCCATAGATGCAAGAGAAGGCCCTAGGATTCTCATGAGCCTTTGGTAGATTTCGAGCGCATGGACTAAGTATGAGCCCAATTATCTTTGTACATCTAAGATTAAGTTTTCATTATTGTTCGGCCTTGTATGTAGGGTTTCATAGTGTAGGTAAGGTACCCTAGTAATTTAGGATTTTCAACCCTTGTATTTTAGGGCACCTAGACTAGTTTTTGTATTAGGGGTAGCTTTGTAATTTCACATGCATTAAGTTCACTATTTGATGTGCGTGTGTTGGGAGATAAATTTAATTGAATTAGGAGAAGCCCAATCTAATTAAATTTTGGACCATCTTAAGGGGAGGTGAGCATTTGCATGCTACACCCTATTGCCACATCATATAGTCACCTTTTGTGCATGTCCTTCATGCTTTACATACCCCATTGATGCAATCCTACCCCGCAAGGGCATTGGAGAGAAGACTCCAAGTAGATTGGGCCAGAGATCCAAGGGAAGGCCCTAGGGTTCTTATAAGCCTTAGGGTAGATTTTGAGCCCATGGGCTAAGTATGAGCCCGCTTATCTTTGTAAATATTAGAATAGGTTTTTTCCTTTGTTTAGGCCTTGTATTTTTGGACATTCTAGTAGTATAGGGTTTTATCCTTGTATTTCGAGGCATTTTGAGTAGTCTTTGTAGTATGGACTTTTTTTGTATTTTCATGTATTTTGTCATGGGGGTGAGCTTAGCTATTATAGGGGGTGTGTAGCTAAGTTCTAGCTTATCATCTCAAGGAGGTGAGCTTAGCTATTAAAGAGGTGTGTGTAGCTAAGCTCTAGCTTCTTTAGGAATCTTTTCAAGGAAGCTTCTCAAGGAGGTGAGCTTAGTTATTAGAGGGGTGTATGTAGCTAAGCTCTAGCTTCTCAAGGAAGTTTTCTCAAAGAAGCTTCTCAAGGAAGTTTTCTCAAGAAAGCTTCTCAAGGAAGCTACCTAGTCTATAAATAGAAACATGTGTAACACTTGTTGTAACTTTGATGAATGAGAGTCTTGTGAGACACAACTCAAAGTTCAACTTCTCTCCTTTTTTCTTCCTTCAATTTCGTGCTCCCCCCTCTCTCTTTCTCTCCCTCTTTCTTTTCCTCCATTGAAGCATCCTCTCCAAGCTTCTTATCCAAGGCTCATCTTGGTGGTGAAGCTCCTTCTTCCATGGCTTATTCCCTAATGGATGGCGCCTCCTCTCACCTCTTCTCCTTTGTCTCCCGCTGCATCTCCATGGTGGAAAACCACCATTAGAGGACATCATTGAAGCTCAAAGATCCAACCTCCATAGAAGCTCCACAAGCAAGCTTCCATCACCCATGACACCCAAGGACACTTAGTAGAGAATCTTGGACTTGATCTTGAATTAGTGGGCTGAACCATAGCTAAAATTCACTAGTCATAATTCGTGAAATTTTGGCTCCAAATTTTGCTCCACAAATTCAAATTCAAATTCAAATTCAAGTGAAATTTGAATAGAAATTCAAATTTTCCTCCAATTTGGTGTGACACTTAGGCTATAAATAGAGGCCTTGTGTGTGCATTTTTTTGGAACTTTGATCTTTTGAGAATTACACTTCAAAGTTTAGACCTCATTTGAGGCATAAAATTTCGTGCTCCTTCTCTCCCTCTCCCTCCACTCATCTTCTCCTACCTTCATGCTCTTATCCATTTCCTATGGTGGTGAGCTTCTTCTTCACTCATCTTCTCCTTGAAGTGTCATCTCCAATAACCTTTCCTCCATCTCCATTCCGCTGCCATTGATATTCAATAAGCAAAGGACTCTGTTGATGAAGAAGATCCAAGGCCTACAAGCTCCATATAGAGCTATGTCATGTGGTATCAAGAGCATCTTCGTCTAGGTGATGTTCTTTTGCTTCCTCTATCTTTTTGTTTGGTCAATTCACTTTAATTCCTTGATCTTCATTTTATTCTCCATGTATATCCTCCATTGTCTTGTGGTTTGGTTCTGTTTAGAGTATATTCAAAAAAATAAACCGATTAAATCTTAGATCTACACTTGTTCTAGCATTTCTATGGTTCAAATTTTATAGTTCTACTCTTGAATCATGTTTATGTGTTAGTTTTAGGTTCTATCATTTTTCATTCATAATGTTCTTGTGCTGAACCTTTAGATCTAGATTTTCTTCCAAAGTATTGATGAGAAAAAAAAAACACAAAAATTTAAGTGTAAATCACTTAATCCATGTTGTCTTAGAGTCATGTTTAGTCATAATAATTGTCACATTATGTTCTAAGATTGTGTTGAATTTTGATTTTGTTGATTGAATTCTAGATACATTTGTTCATGTATTCTTGTTATTCTTAGCCTATCTTTTGAATTTTGAGTCTAATTCATGATTTTTATTTAGTTCATAACATGTTCTAAATAAATTCCTAGAAGTAGTCTTGTTTTTTTAACTTTTTTTTTGTTTTCTAAGTTTCATACGTGATGCCTATGAAGAAGTTGAGTTGTGGTGCTGAGTTGTGGCTGGATTTGTGAATCAAAATAAGTCTCAAGCTCTCTTGAATTGTGTTATTCAAGACAATTGAGCATAAGCAAACACAAATTGTAACTATCCATGCCTTAAGCAACATAAACACTACTTTTGATTTCTAGGTTGAAATTGCTGGTGCTCGCAGCTTGGACATACAAATTTGACCTTAACTTTTTATTGAATTGTCTACACATCTGGGCCAAAATTAGAAAAAATGAACCAAGTGATTTAGATAAATGTAAAAAATAATAAAAATCATACACGTTGGTAGAAAAATCATTGTCCAAAAAAAAGTGAAAGGGAAGTGTGCTTGCTGTTTTGGCTCAATATTTGTTCTATAATTGGTGCGTATTTTATACCAATCTTAGTTATGAAGTTTCAATTAAAAATTAGTGTGAAAACAAGTGCCAAAACTAGAGAATTCTTTAGTTTTGTTTTTAGTTTTTCTACTCTACTCTAGAGTCATTCTAGGTTTATCTTTGAGTCCTAGCTTGCTTTTATGTGCTTTCCATTGCTTTAAATGTTTAATAATCCTTGAAAATTTGTCTTGTTAAACTCTATTGGTTTAGCTTTCATTTCATTTTTGGTCTTTGGTAATTTCTTGTCTTTTTGTTTCCTTGTTTGTGAGTTGCCATATAGGAAATAGGAAAGGAGGATTGGTGCCATCCATTGAAGAATTCGAGTCAAGAAGCAAGGGGTCAACCACCTTAAGATATATTGGACTAAGAAGCACTCCAAATTGAGTGAAACACCAAAGAGAGAATAGCAACCAAAATTGAGGACTTTTTTTATAATTTTGTAATTGGCAATTTACTTTGCTTTCAAATTTTGTAACAAAAAGGCCTTTCATTGGATGTAAGTTGGGAGGCTCCATTAGGTCACCCTACTTCCATTTGTGTGTGATAATTTTAGGCATTTTTCCCTTAGGATAGGGAGTGCTTTGTTGGGAACCTTAAATGAGGTCATCCAAACACTCTTAGGATCCGCCTAGATTACATTTCTTGCACTTTAATTTCTTGCTTACTTTTATAGCTTATCTTCTTTACTAGTCATGCCTATTTTATCTTGTTATTGCATAATACTTTCTTCTTGCTTATCACGCTTATCTTGAGGTATTTAATTTGAACCCTAGCTTTTACCTTTTGCAAACCCCCAACAAGAAAGAACCACAACTTAGAAACCAATATGAGTCATCATTCATCTAGTGTTAATGATGAGGATACTAGTCATAAGGATCCTTTATCTAGAATCTTAAATGAGTTGAGTTCCCTCAAGTTATGGAAAGAAAAACTAGAAAGAAAAGAAAAAGTAAAAGAGAGGGAAGAAATAAATCAAGATGAGAGGGAACAAATAAGGGAAGAAAAAAGAAGGAAAATAATAAAAGAGTTAAGAAAAGAAAAACATGCCTCATGTAGTAGTCATGACTCTTGTAAGAGCCTAAGTGAAGAACTTCATGACTATTATGAAGGAAGGCATAGGTCACGTCTTAGACCTCACTTCCATATGAGAGAAAAGGAACGAAAGCCTCAAGAGGCTAAAATTAACCTCCCATACTTCCATGGGAAGGACAATGTAGAGGCTTACTGATGGAAGCTTGCTTGTGGGGCTTCTATGGAGGCTGGATCTTTGAGCTTCAATGGGGTCCCTTAATGGTGATTTTCCACCATGGAGATGCAGCGGAAGACAAAGGAAAGGAGGTGAGAGGAGGCGCCATCCATTAAGGAATAAGCCATGGAAGAAGGAGCTTCACCACCAAGATGAGCCTTGGATAAGAAGCTTGGAGAGGATGCTTCAATGGAGGAAAAGAAAGAGGGAGAGAAAGAGGGAGGGGGGAGCACGAAATTGAAGGAAGAAAAAGGGAGAGAAGTTGAACTTTGAGTTGTGTCTCACAAGACTCTCATTCATCAAAGTTACAACAAGTATTACACATGCTTCTATTTATAGAATAGGTAGCTTCCTTGAGAAGCTTTCTTGAGAAAACTTCCTTGAGAAGCTTCTTTGAGAAAACTTCCTTGAGAAGCTAGAGCTTAGCTACACACACCCCTCTCATAACTAAGCTCACTTCCTTGAGAAGCTTCCTTAAGAAGATTCCTGAAGAAGCTAGAGCTTAGCTACACATACCTCTCTAATAGCTAAGCTCACCTCCTTGAGATGAGAAGCTAGAGCTTAGCTACACACCCCCTATAATAGCTAAGCTCACCCCCATGACAAAAAACATGAAAATAACAAAAAAAAAAGTCCTTATTACAAAGACAACTCAAAATGCCCCGAAATACAAGGCTAAAACCCTATACTACAAGAATGGCCAAAATACAAGGCCTAGACAAAGGAATAACCTATTCTAATATTTACAAAGATAAGCAGGCTCATACTTAGCCCATGGGCTCGAAATCTACCCTAAGGCTCATGAGAACCCTAGGGTCTTTCCTTGGATCTCTAGCCCAATCTACTTGGAGTCTTCTAGCCAATGCCCTTGCGGGGTAGGATTGCATCACTTACCTAGATTGGGAAATGAAGGTTGAACAACTCTTTGCTTGCCATCATATTAGTGAAGAGAGAAAAGTTCCATTGGCTGCACTTAGCTTTCAAGGTTATGCCCTCTATTGGTGTACTTCCCTTGTTAGGGAGCGAAGGATTCATGGGGATCCTCCAATAGAGTATTGGAATGATCTAAAGAGTGCCCTTAGGAATAGGCACATTCCCTCCTGCTATGAACGAGAGCTTATGGACAAGCTCCAAAGGCTTAGACAAGGGAATATGAGTGTTGAAGAATATAGACAACAAATTGAACTACTCCTTTTAAGAGCTGGACTTAGGGAGGAGGAAAGAACAAGCATAACTAGGTTCCTTAGTGGGCTTAATATGGAAGTGAAGGATAAGGTTGAACTCCTTCCATATAGGGACCTAGATGAGCTAGTCCAATTTTGTATAAGAGTGGAGCAACAACTTAAAAGAAAGCCTTCTTCAAAATCTTATGACTTTCACTCTTATCCAAGGAAGGGCCAAGCCCAAGGAATTTTGGGGGCTGCACCTTCAAAACCCAAGGAAGATAAGGGTAAGACCATAGAGAAATCCACCCCTAAGACTAGTTCCCAAGCAAGGACTAGCAACTTTAAGTCCTTCAAATGTCTTGGGAGAAGTCACATGGCCTCTCAATGCCCCACAAGGAAAAACATGATTATGAGGGGTCAAGACATTTATGGTATCGAGAAAAGACTACTTCTTCCCCTTCCTATAGTGGAAGTGAAGATGAAGTAAAGGGTGAAGAGTCTAGTGAGATCTATCTCATTCTCAATAGAGAGAACATCATTCATACAAGATGCAAAATTTTAGATAAAACTTGTTCTCTCATTATGGATAGTGGATCTTGTTGCCATTGTTGTAGCACATGATTTGTTTCCAAGTTGAACCTCACTATTATTCCCCACCCAAAACCTTATAAACTTCAATGGCTCAATGTGCAAGGGGAAATGATAGTTAACAAACAAGTGAAGGTACCTTTCCCCATTAGGACATATAAGGATAAAGTTAATTGTGATATAGTTCCCATGGAGGCAAGGCATATTCTTTTAGGAAGGCCATGGCAATTTGGTAGGAAGATCATTTACAATGGCCAAACTAATGAGATTACCCTCACCTATCTTGGAACTTATTTTGTGTTGCATCCTCAAAAAAAAGAAAAACTAGAAAAGTAAAAGAAAAATAAGGATAGTAAGGCCTTGTCTTCAAAGGCCAAGGGGAAGGAAAAAGAAGAAAAGGATTCCTCCAAGAAAATTGTTATGAAGGAAAATCATTTTGCAACAAAAGTTGATATCAAAATAGCACTCCTTCTTAAACAATCCTTCTACCTTCTCCTATCAAAGGAAAAATCCCTTAGCACTGCCATACCTCTTGAGCTTGAGGTTATTCCTCAAGTAAAGGAGTTGTTGGATGAGGGTTTGGTTCATAAGAGATTAACTCCTTGTGCTTTGTTGGCGCCCAAAATAGGTATTATGAGGCACATAATCCCTATGATAGGTGGTATGATGAATGTGTTGAGTGGTGCAACCCTCTTTTGTAAAATCGCCCAACATCTTCATGATTCACAAACATGGGGACTCATTAGGTAGGTTTGTTCTTATTTTTAGTTTCAATACAAACTTAGGTGCTCACATGGGACACCTTAGGTTTTTCGTACTTTTTGGTAGTAATAATCAACATGAAAATACAGAAAAAGGTATGTTTTATTGCATTACTTTTCTTAATTCTTTAAATAGTGATCAAGGGGTTCCCATGGACCCTAAGAGAATAAAGGTCAATCCTGAGTGGCCCACTCCATCAAGTATAAGGAAAATTTGGGGCTTCCATGACTTAACAAACTTTTACAAAAGTTTTGTCCCATATTTCTCTATACTTGTAGCATCACTCGTTAACTTGGTGTGGAACCATGTTCCCTCATGGGAAGATCCCAAGAAAAGGGTTTTCAGACCTTACCTTACTGCCACATACCAAACACCACTAATATATATGCTTTTATTATCTTTGTACATATTAGATTAAGGTTTCATTATTTTTGGGCCTTGTATTTAGGGCTTCATAATGTAGGGAGGGTACCTTAGTAATGTAGGATTTTTCAGCCCTTGTATTTTAAGGCACCTAGACTAGTTTTGTATTAGGGGTAGTTTTGTAATTTCACATGCATTAAGTGCACTATTTGATGTGTGTGTGTGTTGTGAGATAAATTTAATTTGAATTTGGAGAAGCCCAATCCAATTAAATTTTAGACCATCTTAAGGGGGAGGTGAGCATTTTCTTGCTACACCCCATTGCCACCTCATATAGTAACACTTTGTGCATGTCCTTTATGCTTTACATACCTCATGACACCTAAGCATATTTAGTGGAGAATCTTGGACTTGATCTCGGATTAGTGGACTTGATCTAGAAATTTTGGGATAGTAAGGCCTTAGCTCCAAAGGTCAAAGAGAAGGAAAAAGAGGGAGGGCATTCCTCTAAGAAAGTTGTAAAGAAAGAGACTCATTTTGCAACAAAAAGAGATATTAAGAGAGCTCTTCTTCTCAAGCAATCTTTCTACCTTCTCCTCTCTAGGGAGACTTCCCTTAGCATTGCCACAATTCCCTTACTTTAGACCATTCCCCCAAAGGTCGAAGAACTCTTACAGGAATTTGGTGTTGTATTTCCCCAAGAGATACCCCTTGGGTTACCTCCTCTTAGGGGAATAAAACATCAAATAGACTTAGTCCCATGAACATGCCTTCCTAATATGCTAGCATATAGGACTAATCCTCAAGAGACCAAGGAGATTGAATTCCATGTTAAGAAATTGTTGGAGAAGGGCTAGGTCCAAGAGAGCCTAAGTCCTTGTGATGTGCCTGTGTTTTTGGTGGCCAAGAAGGATGTTAAATGGAGAATTTGTATAGATTGTAGGGCCATCAACAACATAACTGTAAAGTATAGGCACCCCATTCCTAGGCTTGATGATATGCTTAATGAGTTGTATGGTGCAAACAAATTTTCCAAAATTGATTTTAAAAGTGGTTATCACAAAATAAGGACGAGAGAAGGTGATGAGTGGAAGACTGCTTTCAAGACCATGTTTGGGTTGTATGAGTGGCTAGTGATGCCTTTTGGGCTCACTAATGCACCAGGCACCTTCATGAGGCTAATGGATGATGTCTTAAGGGAGTTCATAGGTAGGTTTGTAGTTGTTTATTTCAATGATATCTCAGTCTATAGTAGGGACCTAGATGATCACTTAGGCCATCTATGGCATGTTCTTTTGGGTATTAGGAAACACACTCTTTTTGCTAATATAGATAAATATAACTTTTGTGTTGATAGTGTAGTCTTCTTAGGTTTTGTGGTTAGCAAAAATGGGGTCCATGTGGACCCTGAGAAAATCAAGGGCATCAAAGAGTGGGAGATATTAGGAGCTTCAATGGGTTGTCAAGTTTCTATAAAAGGTTTGTTCCTAATTTCTCTACACTTGCTTCGCCACTCAATAAGTTGGTTAAGAAGAATATGGCATTCACATGGGGTGAGAGATAAGAGCAAGCCTTTTCTTTTCTCAAAGAAAAGCTCACCAAGGTACCCGCTCTAGCTCTCCCTGTCTTTTCTAAAACTTTTGAGCTAAAGTGTGATGCCTCTGGTGTAGGTGTGGGAGCTGTGTTGTTGCAAGGTGGGCACCTAATTGCTTACTTTAGTGAGAAAGTTCATGGTGTCACTCTCAACTACCCCATATATGATAAGGAGCTTTATGCCTTAGTTAGAGCCCTCCAAACTTGGGAACATTAGCTTGTTTCCAAGGAGTTTGTGATTCGTAGTGATCATGAATCACTTAACTACATTAGAAGGAAATGCAAGTTAAACAAGAGGCATGCAAAATGGGTAGAGTTCCTAGATCAATTTCCATATGTTATCAAATACAAAAAGGGAAAAGCCAATGTGGTTGCAGATGCTCTTTCTAGGAGACACAAATTGTTTTCTTCCCCTAGAGCTCAAATTTTAGGATTTGATAACATAAGGGAATTGTGTATGTTTCTAATGAGTACTTCTTTCCCATCTATGCTATCTATGGGTGCAAGGCCTAAGATGGATTCTACATTGCTAAGAAGTATTTGTTCAAGGAGGGAAGACTTTGTATACCCCAAGGATCCATTAGAAAGTTGTTGGTCAAATAGAGCCATGAAGGTGGGCTAACGTGGACTTTTGGAATTGATAAGACTGTTGTTTTCCTCAAGGAAATATTCTTTTAACCCCATATGAAAAAAGATTTCCATAGGTATTACACTAGGTGTGCGGCTTGTTTACAAGCCAAGTCTAGGGTGATGCATCATGGGCCATACACACCCTTACCCATTCCATTGTTCCCTGGGTAGATATTAGCATGGACTTTGTCCTTGGGCTTCCTAGGACCCATAGGGGTGTAGACTCTATCTTTGTGGTGCTGGATAGGTTTAGGAAGATGGCAAATTTCATACCATGCCACAAGGTAGATGATGCTAGTCACATCTTAAGACTCTTCTTTAGAGAAGTTATGAGGCTTCATGGCATCTCTATAGTCTTAAGCAAACCATGAAGCCTCACAACTTCTCTAAAAAAAAGGTCTTGAGATGTGATGTAGCTCCATTTGGAGCTTGTAGGCCTTAGATCTTCTTCATCAATGGAGAAAAGGGGCAGGAAATTTATGCCTCAAGTAAGGTCTGAACTTTGAAGTGTAATTTCTCAAATGATCAAAGTTGAAAAATGCACACACAAGGTCTTTATTTATTGCCTGTGTAACCCAGAATGATGTTATTAAATTCATTCAAAAATATAGAATATATAGGTTTGGGATACCAGAGATCATAACGGCTGATTAAGGCACTATCCTTAAAGGCGACAAGGTAATAGCATTTGCTTAATAGTTTGGAGCTAAAATTGTTCATTTTATGCTCAAGCTAATGGGAAAGCAGAGGCCACTAACAAAATCATCATTGATTTAATTAAGAAATTTGTAGAAGACAAGCCTACGTGTTTGCACAAGACATTGTCCAAAGTATTGTAGGCTTAAAGAAATACTAAGAACAATGCTAAAGGAGACAGAGCTTGAAGCAGGAGCCGGTTTGAGAGCTTGAGATGAGTTTGTGAGTGATTGTGAGATCCTATAGGTAAAGGAGACATCCTCACCACTTGTATTTTTTCAATCTTTCATCTTGTTCTTCTCTTTGTTGTAAAGAAGGCTTCCTGGTATGGAAAGCTAAATCCTCTGTTCGATCTTCCCTGTAGGTACCTGATGTAAATATATTTTTATCTATTTAATGATGTTTTGTGTGTTCTCTGTGCTATCTGCTTTGCACTCCAGTAAGCCTTTACCTTGATCATGTAGATGCATGCTTTGTTAGGGTCATTCAACAGTGGAAACTGGTCTGACTCTAAAGTCCTCTATAGTGCGGGGCTAAGTTGTCGTACTTTCACAAGGAATCGGGGTGCGATAAGTTAGTTGTGTATATGTTTCTTAATGCGGTCCTGGTTGAGTTTAGTCTTACAAGAGGAATCTGCGGACGATGCTTGATCAGGATTAGGCTAAACTATCATGAGGAATTGGGGTTTAGTATCTCAGGAGACACCATAAGAACAAATGAGCATTGTTAGATAGAGAGTATCTTTTCAGCATCAGGCACCTATTAGGAAGACCAACGTGTTTCTACTTGTTTTTACACATCATTTCTCTCGCGTGATTTTCTTTCTTTTTGCACAAATAGTTTATACACTTGTTCATATTCATACTTACCTTTACACACTAGACACCTATTTGCTGAAATAGCTTACCAAATAACACAACTTCCCCGAATGTTCGATACTTGGTTCTTAGCGTTTTATACTACTTGTGTGATCCGGTGCACTTGCCAGAAGCCGAACAATGAACAGAAAAATTCATCTCCTTTAGAGTAGATGATACCAGTTGAAGATCCTAGAAGAATTCTCAGTAGATTTGCAAGTGTTTGACCAATAGTTATTGAGAGAGCATTTGGCAATTAAGTTCTTTTTTTAAAATCTCTCTCTTTTTCTTTTCGAAGTCAGACAGACATATATATAGGCCCATTGTGCCTTTTCAAAATGGTTTGAAGAGATGTGTCTTTTTAAAAAGCTTTTCTGAAATTTTCTCACTGGTAATTGATTATAGGATTTTGGTAATCGATTGCATAGTTATATTTTGAAGGGTCATGACTTTTCAAAGTGTTTTCTAAAGTTTCATTACTGGTAATCGATTACAAACATCTAGTAATTGATTACAAGATTCAAAATTCAAATTTCAAAACCCTTTTTGAAAAGCCTATTTGCAATCTGTCTCTGGTAATCGATTATAAAGCCTAGTAATCCATTACCAGTGCCTTGAGTTGTTGAAAATAATTTGTTTGAGGCCAAAACTGATCAACCAGTGAGATTCCTTTAACAAATAAACTAAGGCCTTGTCTTTTTCTTGATCTTGTTTGCTTGACCTTGAATTAATCTTGAAGCAATCTTTGTTTGTCTAACCTTGAATGTTTCTTGAAGCAATCTTGAAGCAAGCTTGTGCTGGCCACCAGTGGTCGTGGGTGGTGGAAAAGTTGTTAGGGTTTGGGTGGGCATTTTGAGAGAAGAAGAGTGAAAAATCGTGTTTTTCATGGTGAAGAACATATTTTTCGTGGTGACATTTCACGCTGACTGCAATTTCTCTGTTGATTGGAATTGGGCTTAGCGCGTTGATCTTGTTAAGTGAGTTTTCTCCTCAAGTTGGAATTGTGCTTAGCGTGCTTGTATTAGTAATTGAGATGTCCAAAAGTATTATTTTGAAAATCCAAATGGTCAAAGCATGAAGACCTGGGTTACAAACCTACAGTCTAATGACTCCTCTATTGAAGATGAACTCGCTTCCATCTCACCAAAGATTTGCAAGATGTGGAAGAACAAAGGCAGATACAAATGGAAGAACCCATAAAAAAGAATGCTCAAGGAAAAGAAAGAGAAAGACGAAAGCTCAACAATATGCTATGAATACGAGAAACTTGGATACTTCATGATGAAACACTATAAGACCAAAGGAAAGAAATGTCTTATGAGCACCTAGGAGTATTTGGATGACACCTCGTCCAATGAAGATGAAGAAGAAGCCAATCTATGTCTAATGGCAGACACAACTTCTAAAGAATTTGAATTAGATCAAGAAGATGTAGTAAATCTTGATGATTCTAAATCTTTTAGAAAGGTTTATCATGAGTTACTATCAAACTCATTCACTCTTTCAAAAGCTTACAAGAACATGCAAAAAGATTTCAAATAGTTGTCCAAAGATCATATGCAAGTAAAGAAAACCCTTCTAGATAAAGTAGAGGTTTCATTGAACAAGTCCACTCAAACATGTAAAGCTTGTGAAATTCTTAAGGGAAATGGGTCCAAGCTTTGTTTTGAGAATGAGACAATTGCTAAAGAAAAATCTACTCTTTTGGGAAACTTTTGGGAGTTGGAAAACAAATTGATAGGTCTACAAAATGATATAAAGGAGCTAATTGAACTTCATGATCATCAAAGTAAAGAAAGATATGATCTATGGAGAGAATGTGCACAAGTACATTTAGATTATGAGGACCTTTAAGTAAGTAAACATAATTTTTCAGTAGAAAGTGAAGAACATAATCTTTATCTTATGTGCAAGATTTCACCAAGTACTTAGGGAAGTCCATCTAACTACAACCAAATGTATGTTTAGCTATCTAATTGGGACATCTAATATTGGTCTATTGTTCAAAAGAAGGGAAGATTTTGGGCTCACAAGTTTGTGTGATGTTGACTATGCTGGAGATAAAGTTGAAAGGAAAAGCATAAGTAGGAG
The DNA here is from genome assembly GCF_004193775.1 of Glycine soja. Taxonomy (NCBI): domain Eukaryota; kingdom Viridiplantae; phylum Streptophyta; class Magnoliopsida; order Fabales; family Fabaceae; genus Glycine; species Glycine soja. The sequence continues at coordinate 9,059,398 of NC_041014.1, read as the reverse complement.
CTGCTATTTCATTGGTGGAAACTTGGTTAAATGGATCTGCAAGAAGAAAATTTGAATTGTATTGTCCATTGCTGAAGCAAAATACTTGTCAGAACAAGCTACTATGCTCAATTTCTTTGGATAAAGAACCAACTTGAAGACTACAACATTTATAAGAGTAAAATTCCCATCTTGTTTTTTAACAAAATTGCCATTAGTCTTTCTAAGAATCCAACATTTCATTCTAGAGAAAAACATTTCAAAATTAAGCATCGTTTTATAAGAGACAATGTTTTATATGGGACAGTGGATCTACTGTTTGTACCACCGATGATTAGCTTGCTGACATTTTCACAAAATTCCTTACTGAAGAAAAGTTGATTCTATTAAGAAACCAACTTGGAATGGTTTTTGTAAATGAATGATTTAATATCTATATGTCGTCCACTATTGCCTCAGAAGAAATATCATCCAATGATTCTAAGCACACTCCCCATTGTTCAATATATGGATGCTCACATAAGCATTTTCATTTATTAAGTTAAACATAACGTTTTCATAAAAGAATGTTGTAATGCTTCTTGCTAAGTCAGCTCTTGAATGGTGAGCCTAATGATTACCTTTCAAAATCCCATATTAAACCCTTTAACTGAAGAGACTCTTGGTATAACTCTTACTCTACCTCTAAAAACACTCTTTCTTCTTCTCTCCAACTGAACCCTATCTCAACCTTCTCTCATGGCCGCTTCAAACTTATCCATTGTTGAGATTATTCCAACCATGGAAATAACCAGCATCCACATTGATAATGAACCTTCTATCCTTGTTAAACATTTCTCCGACATTCAAAAACTTGAAAAGGTTGGTCTCAAACTCAACGAGACTCTTCTCTTCTATGGAGCATGAAATTTCTTCTACTAACCTTAAACCATTTATCCGGGACTCATCAGAATATTTTGGAGGAATGCTGAGTTCACAAATAGCTAGGTGATCATATCCTAGGTACTGGGAACAAAGGTGGTGCTCTCTAGAGATTCCATTGCCAAGTCCACTGGGTGCCTTCATGAAGGAAGCACTTATCAAGAAAGGTCGAAGAAGAAATATGACTCCTATGTAGCAAGGGCTTTATACAAGGAAAATGCTGAAAAAACTGGTGATTAGAAAACCATTGTATACAATCTGATGTGTGAAAGGGCAAAGATATAGGCTAACATTCTTAACAAGAGTGTTCTTCATAAGGTGGGGTTAAAGACTTATCTATTAGATCTCCACCAGTTTTTTTGCTCTCCCACTTGATGGAAAACCTTCCATTTGACTCGCCTCAGACCATCTACATCAACATCCTTAGAAATCTAAAGGGCTTAGGTGGTCTGGATGATATCTACTATGCTTCCCTAATCATGAAGGGGCTATAGGATCATAGATTCTATCATGTGTTTGACAAGATGGACGGTGACTCTATGCACACCATCATTGCCAAATGCTCGATTGTTGCTAAGTAGCAAAAATATAGCAAAACAAACCTAAAAGCTATGACAGTTGAAATAGAACAAACCTTGAAGGTTGCTCTACAGGTGGGCATGGATGCCATCAACAAAAGAAAGCAAAAGAGGCTAGCCAAAGCCATAATTGAGGAAGACAAAGGTCTCAACTGCTTTGGAATTGCTGAGAAAATTTAGAAGATTATGAATGAGTAGCAAAAGAAGAAGACAAAGAAACCATCTCAAATGGAAAAGGAATAAGAGGAATTGTTGATGGACGATCCACTAAACTGGACGACTTGTCACACCTTAGAATTTTATGTTTACAAAAAGCATAAATTGTTGATAATCTAATGAGTTGATACAAAGTGGATAGGACCAACTTTGTAAGGACCTAATTGTTATCTACAAGTCACATCCATGCTTAAACTGGAAAAGCATTTTTCTATTTCCAGCGTCCAATACGCTATAAAATCAAGCACATCCATTTTTTTTTATTAAAACTAGTGCTTATACACTGAGTGTTTTTATAAATCGTGTCCAGATGGTATAAGTCACTTACTGATGGAAGCTTGCTTGAGAAGCTTCTATGTAGGTTGGATCTTTGAGCTCCTATAAGGTCCTTCAATGGTGATTTTGAGCCATGGAGTTGTAGCAAAAGATAAAAGAAAAGAGGCAAGAGGAGCCGCCACCCACTAGAGAATAAGCCATGGAAGGAGAAGCTTCACCACTAAGAGAGTGCCTTGGATAAGAAGCTTAGAGAGGAAGCTCCAATTGAGGAAGAGAAGGAGAGAGAGGGAGAGAGAGAGTGGCATGGAAATCGAAGGAGAATAGGGAGAGAAGTTGAACTTTGAAGTGTGTCTCACAAGTTTCTCATTCATCAAAGTTATGACAAGTGTTACACATTTTTCTATTTATAGCCTAGTACACGGGAAGCTAGAGGAAGAAAGCTTCCTTTAGAAGGTAGAAAAGGGGCTACTCACATCTCTCCAATAGCTAAGCTCACACCATGCCAAAATACATGAAAATACAATAGGAAGCTTCCTTGAGAAGCAAGGAAGGTAGCATCCTTGAGAAGCTACAGGGGGGCTACTCACACCTCTCCATTAGCAAAGCTCGCCCCCATGCCAAAATACATGAAAATACAATGGTAAGCTTCCTTGAGAAGCAAGGAAGGTAGCTTTCTTTGGAAGCAAGGAAGAAAGCTTCCTTGAGAAGCTAGAGGGGGGCTACTCACACCCCTCCAATAGCTAAGCTCACCCCCATGCCAAAATACATGAAAATACAAAAAAAGTCTTTACTACAAAGACTACTCAAAATGCCCTGAAATACAAGGCTAGAACCCTATACTACTAGGGTACCCCTAACTTGTACCCTTAATCTGTAGAGTACCCTACATACCTAAATTGGCCAAAATACAAGGCCCAAAAGAAGGAAAACCTATTCTAATATTTACAAAGAAAAGTGGACCCAACCTTGGCCCATAGGCTCAAAAATCTACCCTGAGGTTCATGAGAACCCTAGGGCCTTCTTCAGCAACTCTAGCCCAATCCTCTTGGATCCCCTTACTCATGGCTCTAGTGATTGGTCCCTTTCTAGGGAGGATTGCATCATCTCCTCCCCTTTGAAGAGGATTTGACCTCAAATTTGTTGGTTCCTCCTCCTCTGTATCAGCTCCACCTGCAAAAAGAATTAAATCAAAAATGTTAAAAGTGGTGCTGACTCCATACAGTTTTGGGTGGTCCAACCAATGGGCATTGTTATTGATCCTTTCTGTTGGATCAAGTGGCCTCAGAATAATTAAGAAAGGGGATTTGAATTAATTATTAATGTGCCTTGACTAATTAAAATCTTATCCTTCTTAATGTTACTAGATTCAATTAGGCTTTACTACCAAGTTGTGTAATTTAAACAAAAGTAAAGCGTAAAAGAAAAGTACACAGCGGAAATTAAAGAGTGTAGGGAAGAAGAAGACAAACACAAGAATTTTATATTGGTTCGACAACAACCCGTGCCTACATCCAATCCCCACGCAACCTGTGGTTCGTGAGATTTCTTTCATCCTTGTAAAATCCTTTACAAGCCAAAGATCCACAAGGGATGTCCCCTCCCTTGTTCTCTTTGAAAACCCAAGTGGATGTACCCTCCACTTGAACTTATCCACAAGAGATGTACCTTTTCTTGTTCTCAGTATAAAAATCCCCAAGTAGATGTACCCTCTACTTGTACCACAAAGGATGTATCCTCCAATGTGTTGGGACAAAGAATTCTCAGGCAGTTAGTCCTTTGAATCTTTGTAAAGGAGAATCAAAAGATATCTCAACCGGTTAGTCCTTTGAGATCTTTTGTTTTAGGGGAAGGGAAGAATCAAAAGAATTCTCAGGCGGGGTCCTTTGAATTCTCTTGGAAAGGGAGAAGAGAGACACAAAAGAATTCAGGTGATTAGTCCTTCGTTCTTTTGGCAAAGGAAGAAGAGAGACACAAAAGAATTCAGGCGGTTAGTCCTTCAATTCTTTTGGCAAAGGGAGAAGTGAATGAAGAAGATGAATAACACAAGTTTTTGAACAAAGAACTTTTCTTGGAAGAGAAAGTGTGGAACAAAAACTTTTTAGAAAGATGAAGAGAAATGAATTGGAAAATTCTGTTGAAAGTGTTGAAAGAGATGAAAGAATATATTGTAAGATTGTTTTTGAATTCATGCCATGGTTTCATATTTATAATCTCTTGATGAATCAAGTTAAAGTTTGTGACTCTTGGAAATTTCTTTAAAGCTAGTCGCCTTTTAAAAATTGTGACTCTTTTGAAAACTAGTCACTTAAAAAGTTGGGACTTTTGAAAGAATCTTCAGAAACAAGTCACTTGAGGAATTGTGACTTTTATCCCAAGACTTGCGGTTGCCTTTCAGAAGAGCCCTTTAAAGGGCGGGTAAAGACCTATTCACTACCTTTGTTTGCCCATTAGTTTGTGGATGGCTAGTGATAGAGAAAAAAAGCTTAGTTCCTAGCTTAGCCCATAAGGTTTTCCATAAGTGGCTAAGGAACTCAACATCTCTATCTGACACAATGGTCCTAGGCAAACCATGGAGTCTCACAACTTCCCTGAAGAAAAGTTTTGAGATGTATGTTGCATCATCTACCTTGTGGCATGGTATAAAGTGTTCCATCTTGCTAAAACTATCCACGACCACAAAGATAAGGTCTACACCTCTTTGGGCTCTAGGAAGCCTAAGGACAAAGTCTATACTAATGTCTACCCAGGGTGCAAATGGAATGGGTAAAGGTGTGTATAGCCTATAAGGCATCACCCTAGACTTGGCTTATAAACAAGCCACACATCTAGTGCACTTCTTATGAACATCTTTCTTCATATGGGGCCAATAGAACTTTTCTTTGAGTGAGACAAGGGTCTTGTCTATCCCAAAGTGGCCCATGAGCCCACCCTCATGGCTCTCTTTCACAAGTAATTTCCTTGTGGATCCTTGGGGTATGCAAAGCTTTACTTCTTTGAACAAATACCCCTTAGCCAAAGAGAATCCATCTTGGGCCTTTTGCCTTCAACTCTCATAAATGGGAGAGAAATGTTCATCTGAAGCATACAATTCCCTAATGTTATCAATTCCTAAATTTTGAGCTCCTAGGTTAAAAAACAATGTGTGCCTCCTAGAGATGCAATCCTACCCCGCAAGGGCATTGGATAAAAGACTCCAAGTAGATTGGGCCAGAGATCCAAGGGAAGGCCCTAGGGTTCTCATGAGCCTTAGGGTAGATTTCGAGCCCATGGGCTAAGTATGAGCCCACTTATCTTTGAAAATATTAGAATAGGTTTTTCCTTCGTTTGGGCCTTGTATTTTGGCCATTCTAGTAGTATAGGGTTTTAGCCTTGTATTTCGAGGCATTTTGAGTAGCCTTTGTAGTAAGGACTTTTTTTGTATTTTCATGTTTTTTGGCATAGGGGTGAGCTTAGCTATTATAGGGGTGTGTAGCTAAGCTCTAGCTTCTCATCTCAAGGAGGTGAGCTTAGCTATTAGAGAGATATGTGTAGCTAAGCTCTAGCTTCTTTAGGAATCTTCTTAAGAAAGCTTCTCAAGGAGGTGAGCTTAGTTATGAGAGGGGTGTGTGTAGCTAAGCTCTAGCTTCTCAAGGAAGTTTTCTCAAAGAAGCTTCTTAAGGAAGTTTTCTTAAGAAAGCTTCTCAAGGAAGCTACCTAGTCTATAAATAGAACCATGTGTAACACTTGTTGTAACTTTGATGAATGAGAGTCTTGTGAGACACAACTCAAAGTTCAACTTCTCTCCCTTTTTCTTCCTTCAATTTCGTGCCCCCCGCCCCCCCTCTCTCTTTCTCTCCCTCTTTCTTTTCCTCCATTGAAGCATCCTCTCCAAGCTTGTTATCCAAGGCTCATCTTGGTGGTGAAGCTCCTTCTTCCATGGCTTATTCCCTAGTGGATGGCGCCTTCTCTCACCTATTCTCCTTTGTCTTCCGCTACATCTCCATGGTGGAAAATCACCATTGAAGGACCTCATTGAAGCTCAAAGATCCAGCCTCCATAAAAGCCCCACAAGCAAGCTTCCATCACCTAGAGAGGGCATCAACAACCACATTTGTTTTTCCCATTTTGCATGCCTTTTTCTTAACTTGCTTTGCCCTATGATGTACTTAAGTGATTCATGATCACTATGAATGACAAATTCTTTGGAAACAAGGTAATGTTCCCAAGTTTGGAGGGTTCTTATTAAGGTATAAAGCTCTTTATCATAGGTGGGGTAGTTGAGGGTGGCACCATTAAGTTTTTCACTAAAATAAGCAATAGGGTGCCCACCTTGCAACAATACAGCTCCCACACCCACTCCAGAGGCATCACATTCTAACTCAAAAGTTTTAGAAAAGTCAGGAAGAGCTAGAACAGGTGCCTTGGTGAACTTTTCTTTGAGCAAAGCAAAGGCTTGCTCTTGTCTTTCACACCAAGTGAATGCCAATTCTTCTTGACCAACTCATTGAGAGGTGAGGCAAGTGTAGAGAAATTAGGAACAAACCTTCTATAGAAGCTTGCTAACCCATGGAAGCTCCTAATATCTCCTACACTTTTTGGAGTGGGCCATTCTCGGATGGCCTCGATTTTCTCAGGGTCCACTTGAATTCCATTTCTACCAACTACAAATCCTAATAAAACTATATTATCTACACAAAAGGTACACTTCTCTATATTGGCATAAAGAGTGTTTTTCCTAAGAACTGAAAGAACTTGCCTTAAATGTCCTAAGTGATCATCTAGGCTCCTACTGTACACTAAAATATGATAAAAATAAACAACTATAAATATACCTATGAAATCCCTTAAGACATGATGCATAAGCCTCATCAAGGTCCTTGGTATGTTAGTGAGTCCAAAAGGCTTCACTAGTCATTCATACAAACCAAACTTGGTCTTGAAAGCGGTTTTCCACTCATCACCCTCTTTCATCCTCATTTGGTGATAACCACTTTTAAGATTAATTTTTGAAAAGATATTGGCACCATGCAACTCATCAAGCAAATAATCAAGTCTAGGAACAAGGTGCCTATACTTTGTAGTAATGTTATTGATGGCCCTACAATCTATATACATTCTTCACTTACCATCCTTTTTGGGCACTAATAACACTGGCACAACACAAGGGCTTAGGCTCTCTTGGACCCAGTCCTTCTCCAACAATTCCTTAATCTGAGACTCTATCTCCCTAGTCTCCTGAGAGTTAGTCCTATAGGTTGGCCTATTAAGAAGGCTTGCTCCTGGGACTAAGTTTATTTAGTGTTCTATCCCCCTAAGAGGAGGTAGCCCAGGGGGTATCTCTTTTTGAAATATATCACCAAAATTCATGAGAGCTCTTAGACCTTTGGGGGTAAGGTCTCAAATGTAGGAATTGTGGCAATGCTAAAGGAGGTTTCCCTTGATAGGAGAATGTAAAAAGATTGTTTAAGAAGGAGTGATCCTTTGATATCACCTTTTGTTGCAAAATGATTTTCCATCTTAACAATCTTCTTGGAGGAATCATTTCCCTCTTTTTCCTTCCCCTTGACCTTTGAAGACAAGGCCTTACTATCCTTCTTTTTTTTGTTTTTGTAGTTTTTCTTCCTCATCCCTCTTACCTTTTGTAGTTAGTTGATCTTTGGCCATTTGTGAAGATGTTTGAGGATGCAACACAAACTTTGTTCCAAGGTGGGTGAGAGTTATCTCATTAATTAGGCCATTATAGATGATTTTCCTATCATATTGTCGTGGCCTACCTAAGAGAAGGTATCCTGCCTCCATAGGAACTACATCACAAATCACTTCATCCTTATATGTTCGAATGGAGAAATATTCTCTCTTTGAGATTGGGTCAAGTCACAAGATTGGCCTCCTAGAAGCCATTTGACCATTAAAAGGTCCCCTTCTTATTGGGGGTAGATTTCTTCACTATATTCTTCCCTTTTTGCTTCACTTTCACTAGATGAAGGTGAAGTAGTAGCCTCCTCTTGGCTACTATAAATGTCTTGAGAAGCAACGTGTCCTCTTCCAATACATTTAAAGCACTTTATATAGCTAGTCTTCTCTTGCATAATAGCCTTAGGGGGTTGCTTTTCTATTGTCTTCCCTTTATCATCTTTGGGCTTAAAAGGTGCATCCTTTAAGATGCCTTGACCTTGGTCATTCTTTGGATAAGAGTGAGAGCCATTAGATTTTGAAGTAGGCTTCCTTTTAGGTTGTTGCTCTACCCTTACGCAAAGTTTGACTAGGTCATCTAGGTCCCTATATGGAAAGATCACAACCTTGTCCCTCACTTCCATATTAAGTCCACTAAGGAACCTAGCAATACTTGTTCTTTCCTCCTCCCTAAGCTCAGCTCTCAAAAGGAGTAGTTCCATTTGTTGCCTATACTCTTCGACACTCATACTCCCTCGTCTAAGCCTTTGGAGCCCTAAATATAAGGCCCAAAAATAATGAAACTCTGATATAATATGTACAAAGATAAGTAGGCTAATACTTAGCCCATGGGCGCAAAATCTACCCTAAGGCTGATGAGAACCCTAGGTCCTTCTCCTGCATCTCTGCCCCATATTCTTGGGGTCTTCTATTCAATGCCCTTAGGTGGTAGGATTGCATCATCCCCTCCCCCTTGAAAAGGATTTGACCTCAAATCCAGAGGTTCTTGAAACTCTGCACTTCTTCCCTCAACACCAGTGTCAGACCCTAATTTCGTCTGGGGACTATCATTCACTAATGTTTTGATTCTCACTAGCCGAATTGTGTTGTTTGACACCAGTTACCACATAAGACGAAATATCATTTGATGTTTTGGTCAAGGATGCGAAAGATACCAAAAGGGAGGGGCAAAAGTGATGCAATCCTACCCTGCAAGGGCATTGGATAGAAGACTCCCAGAAGATTGGGCTAGAGATGCAAGAGATGGCCCTAGGGATCTCATGAGCCTTAGGGTAGATTACGGGCCCATGGGCTAAGTACGAGCCCGCTTATCTTTGTACATATTAGATTAAGGTTTCATTATTTTTAGGCCTTGTATTTAGGGCTCCATAATATAGGTAAGGTAACCTAGAAATGTAGGATTTTTTAGCCCTTGTATTTTAGGGCACCTAGACCAGTTTTTGTATTAGGGGTAGTTTTGTAATTTCACATGCACTAAGTGAATATTTGATGTGTGTGGTTGGAAATAAATTTAATTGAATTGGGAGAAGCCCAATCCAATTAAATTTTAGAGGGGGAGGTGAGCATTTGCTTGCTACATCCCATTGCCACATCATATGGTTACACTTTGTGCATGTCCTTCATGCTCTACATGCCTCATAACACCTAAGCACACTTAGTGGAGAATCTTGGACTTGATCTTGGATTAGTGGGCTGAACCATAGACAAAATTCACTAATCATAATTAGTGAAATTTTGGCTCCAAAATTTGGCTCCACAAATTCAAGTGAAATTTGAATAGAAATTCAAATTTCCCTCCAATTTTGTGTGACACTTAGGTTATAAATAGAGGCCATGTGTGAATTTTTTAAACTTTTATCATTTGAGAATTACACTTCAGAGTTCAGACCTCTTTTGAAGCACAAAATTTTGTGATCTCTCTCTCGTTCTCCCTCTATTCTTCTTCTCCTACCTTTAAGCTCTTATGCATGGCTTCCTATGGTGGTGAGCTTCTTTTGGACTCATCTTCTCCTTGAAGTGGCATCTCAAATCTTCTTTTCTCCATTCCGCTACCATTAAAATTCAAGAAGCAAAGGACTCCATTGATGAAGAAGGTCCAAGGCCTACAAGCTCCAATGGAGCTTGTTAGTCGTCTTATACGACTAACTTTTGTATAGAAAACATTTTCCAAAACTTGTATAGTTCCCTAATTTATGGTTATTTTGTAGTGATTTTTTTAAAATAAATTTTGTTTTATGGTTAAAGCTGTCTCTAGAATATGTCCATTGGATTTGACGATGATATATATGAAATTTCAGGTAAAAATGAGACAAGTCATGAAGTGCTAAAAGTGACAGTTGAGCTTAGCTCATAAGTGGACTAAGCGTAGCTTTAGCGCGACAGAAGAACTTGGCAGAGCATCAATACCAAGGCCGCGCGCTAAGCGTGAGATCAGTGCATTATGCATAGCAGTTGTCTTCAGCAAAGCTCAGTGCATGACTGGTGCTAAGCTCAAATCCACTTACTCGCGCTGAGCGCGAGGGTGGCACTAAGCGCAATGTCGCGAATTCAGAGCCTATTTAAAGCTTGTCTTGTGCAGAATTAGGGTACTGCAGGAAGAACTTGAACAAGGGCCCCGTGATGTAAGCCCTATTGGAGCTTGTAGGCCTAGGATCTTCTTCATCAACAGATTCCTTTGCTTCTTGGAAGATGAATGGCAGCGGAGTGGAGAAGGAAGGAGAAGATGAGTCTAGAAGAAGCTCACCACCATAGGAGGTCATGGATAAGATCTTGGAGGAGGAAGGAGATGAATGAAGGGAGAGGGAGAGAAGAGGACGAAATTTTATGCTCTAAGAGAGCTCTGAAATCTGAAGTTTAATTTTCAAATGATCGAAGTTCAAAAAAATGCACACACATGATCTCTATTTATAGCCTAAGTGTCACACAAAATTGGAGGGAAATTTGAAGTTCAATTCAAATTTCACTTGAATTTGAAATTGAATTTGTGGAGCCAAACTTTGGAGCCAAAATTTCACTAGTTATGATTAGTGAATTTTAGAAAATAAGGGCTGAAAAATCTTATATTTCTAGGGTACCCTATCTACATTAGGGATCCCTAAATACAAGGACCAAATATAATGACATCCTAGTCTAATATGTACAAAGATAATTGGACCCAACCTTGGCCCATGGGCTCAGAAATCTACCCTGAGGTTCATGAGAACCCTAGGGCCTTCTTCAGTAGCTCTAGTCCAATCCTCTTGGAGCCTTTTGGTCATGGCTCTAGTGACTGGTCCCTTCCTAGGGAGGATTGCATCATCCCCTTCCCCTTGAAGAGGATTTGACCTTAAATCTGTTATTTCCTCCTCCTCAATATCAGCTCCACCTGTAAAAGGAATTAAATCAGAAATGTTAAAAGTGGTGCTAACTCCAGACTCTTCTGGGAGGTCCAACCTATAGGCATTATTATTGATCTTCTCCAAAACCTGAAAAGGTTCATCCCTTCTAGGGCTAAGCTTGGATTTCCTTTTAGTAGGGGTTCATCCATTTTAATTTTTAAATACTTGACTATCTGGTGCACTTTCCAGCAAACCAGATTTCCCTTGAATATATTTGTACGAAGAAAAAATGGAACAAAAAGTAACCGCGGGGGAAATCCAACAAAGTATTTATGGCGCCATTGCCGTGGATTCTAGATTTAAGAAGAGTTTAGTTCAATTTTAGGACATTGCTTTATATATTTCTCTTTAATTCATTGATTCTTTTTGTTCATATTTTAGTTACCGTACATTCATTGTTCTTTTGGACTGGATAATTGTTGTTCTGTATTTTTGTATGCAAAGAAGATCTACTGCAGGTGATTTCATTCCCATTGATTTGGAGATTAACGCCACCTGCAGAAAGCGTAATTCAGAGAGAATAAGAAATTTTTTGCAGGATTTAGAAGCAGCAGCAACCCCAGAAGAAGAACCTCGATCTTTTGAGGCATCTTCTAGTTTTCCTATTGCAGGGCATTCTGATATAGAACCTATTGAAGATATAATTAGGGCTGAAGAGCCAAGAAGAGTAACCTGGAGGATTATTTAAGCTCTAATGTGCCACAATTTTTCACCAGCATTGCTCAATCAGAAGTTCAAGCACAAACCATTACATATCCACCATCATTGATTCAGCTAATTCAGAATAATCTATTTCATGGTTTACCAAATGAAGATCCATATACACACCTAGCCATTGAAATATGCAATACTATTAGGCTATCTGGTGTGCCTGAAGATGCAATTCGATTGAGCTTGTTTTCATTCTCACTATCTAGAGAAGCTAAGAGGTGGCTTCATTCATTCAAAGGCAACAGTCTTAAGACATGGGATGAAGTTGTAGAGAAGTTTCTAAAGACATATTTTCCTGAGTCTAAGACTGCGGAAGGCAAAGCTGTCATCTCTTCTTTTCACCAATTTCCAGATGAATCTCTGAGTAAGGCCTTAGAAAGATTCTGTGGTTTATTGAGAAAGACCCCCACTCATGGATTCTCAGAACCGATACAGGTCAACATTTTTATAGATGGGTTAAGACCGTAGTGCAAGCAGCTGTTGGGCGCCTCTTGTTGGATCAAGTAGCCTCAGAATAATTAAGAAGGGGGGGTTGAATTAATTATTCCTAAACCTTTACTAATTAAAAATTTACTCTTCTAAGGCTTTTACTATGTTGTTAAGTGAATAAGGAGTAGAAGAGAAACTTAACCAAAAGTAAAAACGGAAATTAAAATGCACAGCGGAAATTAAAACAGTAGGGTAGAAGGAGACAAACACACAAGAGTTTTTATACTGGTTCGGCAACAACCCGTGCCTACATCCAATCCCCAAGCAACCTGTGGTCCTTGAGATTTCTTTTCAACCTTGTAAAATTCCTTTACAAGCAAAGTTTCACAAGGGATGTACCCTCCCTTGTTCTCTTTGAACAACCTAGTGGATGTACCCTCCACTAGAACTGATCCACAAGAGATGTACCCTCTCTTGTTCTCAGTCAAACCCAAGTAGATGTACCCTCTACTTGTACCACAAAGGATGTACCCTCCAATGTGTTAAGACAAAGATCTCAGGCGGTTAAACCTTTGAAACTTTGTGAATGGGGATACAAAAGAATTCTTAGGCAGTTAGTTCTTTGAAATCTTTTGTATATGGGAAAGGGAAGAATCAAAAGAATTCTCAAACTGTGTTGTTTTGAATTCTTTGACATGGGAGAAGAGAGACAAAAGAATTTAGGCGGTTAGTCCTTTTTTCTTTTGGAAAAGGGAGAAGAGAGACACAAAAAGAATTCAGGCGGTTAGTCATTGGCCAATTCTTTTTGGCAAAGGGAGAAGAGAATGAAAAGGATGAATAACACAAGTTTTCAAGGTTTGGAAAACCAGAAAACTTTGGAAAGCTTTTGGCACAAGGAAGAAGAAGAAGATGTTCAAAGAGATTCAAATATTGTAAAGGATTGTATTGTAAAGGTTGTTCAAGATAATTGAAATGCAAAACAAAGCCTTGCTTTTATAGACTCTTCATGTCTGGTCAAGAGAACCATTAGAAGAGTTATGACCTTTAGAAAAACTTAAAACCAATTTGAAAAAGTCAAAAACTATTTGATGAGTTACATCTTTTGATTTGTTCAGAAACTATCACTGGTAATCGATTACCAAATAAGTGTAATCGATTACACAAAGATTTTTTGTGAAAGAATGTGACTCTTCACATTTGAATTTGAATTTCAACGTTCAAGCACATTGGTAATCGATTACCAAAACATTGTAATCGATTACAACATTTTGAAATCAATTGGAATGTTGTAAATTCAGTTAAAAGCTTTTTTGAAAACCATTTTGCTACTGGTAATCGATTACAATATTCTGGTAATCGATTACCAGAGGGTAAAAACTCTTTGGTAAACATGTTTTGAGAAAAATTCATGTGCTACTCAGTTTTTGAAAAAACTTTTTCATACTTATCTTAATTAATTCTTCTCTTGATTCTTGAATCTTGAGTCTTTAATCTTGATCTTGATTCTTGGAAGCTTGAACCTTGAATCTTGATTCTTGATTCTTGAAATCAAATTTCCTCTTGAACCTTGAAATGTTCTTGATTCAATCTTGAACATCTTGAACTCATTCTTTGATTCTTGAGATCATCATCTTTGTTATCATGAAGTGTTCTTGACCTTTGACCTTTTTGTCATCACCTTGTTATCATTAAAACATCTTTGAATCAATCTTTGATTCATCATGAAGCTTGCTTCTACACCTCTATAGGGGAAAATCAAGATGAATACCCCTGAAGAAGCCATGGATCTCATTGAAAATATGGCTTCAAGTGACATTGCTATTCTGAGAGATAGAGCCCACATTCCTACTAAAACGCGCTTATTGGAGCTAACCTCACCAGATGCATTGTTGGCACAAAACAAGTTACTATCTTAGCAACTGGAGGAATTGACTGAAACACTAAGTAAGTTGCCAACGCAAATTCATTCTGTGCAAACTTCACATTCTTTTGTTATGCAGGTTGTTGGATGTAAAATTTGTGGTGGAGCTCATGAATCTGGATGTTCTATCCTTAATGAAGAACAAGTCACCCATGAAGTCAATTATATGGTGAACTAACCTAGAAATAATTTTAGTGCAGGTGGATTATTTGGATTCCAGCATGGACAACAATACAACCAACAATCGGGACAATGGAGGAACCATCCTGGGAATCAATTCAATAGAGACCAGGGGGGATCACCCATAAAGCCACAACCACAAAAGCCTAGTCTCTATGATCGCACCACGAAGCTGGAAGAGACTTTAGCTCAATTTATGCAAGTTTCTATGTCTAATCAGAATAGCACAGAGTCTTCCAAAAGGAATCTGGAGGTTCAAGTGGGAGAGCTCGCAAAGTAGTTGGTGGATAGGCTATCAAGCAGCTTTAGTGCTAACACTGAGAAAAATCCAAAGGAAGAATGTAAAGCTGTCATGACAAGGAGAAGAATGGAAACCCATGTGGATGAAAGAAAATCTGAGAAGAAGATGGAGGAACATAAACAACAGTTGGTTAATGAATTGGCGCTGGAACCAGTTGAGATTTAGTTGAACTTGAAGAAATTGTTGAGGAAGCAGAAGGTGATGAAGAAGGAGGGATATCAATAAAAGACTGTCAAGAGAGAATAAAGAAGGAAGAAAAAAAAAATGAAAAAGAAACAAAAGAAAAAGAGTAAAAAGTAAAAAAATTGAAAAATGAAAAGCAAAATGAGAAGGTTGTTGAGATTGAAAAGAAGAAGGGCAAGAGTGAGGCTAACTCAGAAAAGAAGAAAGAGGCTACTCCCATTGAATGCAAGGAGGCACCTTATCCATTGGTACCCTCCAGGAAAGATAAAGAGTGACATTTGGCCAGATTTCTTGATATCTTCAAGAAACTGGAAGTTACTTTTCCATTTGGAGAAGCACTTTAGCAAATGCCCCTCTATGCCAAATTTTTGAAGGATATGCTATCAAAGAAGAATTGGTACATCCATAGTGACAAAATTGTTGTGGAAGGTAACTATAGTGTTGTGATTCAATGAATTCTTCCACCCAAGCACAAAGACCCTGGAGTTGTCATGATACCGTGTTTTATTGGTGAGGTTTTTGTAGGCAAAGCTCTCATAGACTTGGGAGCTAATATCAATTTAATGCCTCTTTCCAGTTAGCTGACCGCTCCATTACAAAGCCATATGAAGTCATTGAAGATGTTTTGGTGAAGGTTAAACACCTGATATTTCTTGTAGATTTTGTGGTTATGGATATAGAGGAAGATCCTGACATCCCCATAATATTGGCCCGCCCTTTTATGTCCACGACCAATTGCATAGTAGATATAGGGAAAGGCAAACTAGAATTGAGCATGGAGGATCAGAAAGCCTCATTCGACTTATTTGAAGCAATAAATCATCCAAATGATATGAAAGCTCACTTTGATCTGGACAAGGTAAAACAAGAAATAGAAACAGCAGCTACAGCCATGGCACTGCATTCTCCTTTGGAAAAAGCATTGATTAATCATGTAGAATATCTCACTAAGGAGGAAGAACATGAAGTGCAGACATGTAGCAAAGGATTGGAAGGTGCAGGAGAAATCTCTGAGGGACATTCTGCATTTGAGGAGTTGAAGAATAGTGGGCTAATACAAAAACCCAAAGTAGAATTGGAGACCTTACCTGCACATTTGAAGTATGTGTTTTTGGATAGCAATGACTCAAAACCAGTGATTATTAGTAGCTTATTGAAGAAAATAGAAGAAGATCAGCTGGTGCAGATTTTGAAGAGACACAAAGCTACCATTGGATGGCACATATCTGACTTGGAAAGGAATTAGTCCATCTTATTGCATGCACCAAATTAATATGGAAGTTGAGTACAAACCAGTGAGACAGCCTCAAAGAAGACTTAATCCAATCATGAAAGAAGAGGTGCGTAAAGAGGTGCTTAAGTTGCTGGAAGCAGGCCTTATTTATCCCATTTCGGATAGTGCATGGGTTAGCCCTGTGCAGGTTGTCCGCAAGAAAGGAGGTATGACAGTCATTAAGAATGATAAAGAAGAGTTGATATCCACAAGGACAGTCACCGGGTGGAGAATGTGCATTGACTATTGGAAGTTGAATGATGCCACCCGGAAGGACCATTACCCACTCCCTTTCATAGACCAGATGCTTGAAAGACTTGCCAGGCAATCCTAGTATTGTTTTCTGGATGGATATTCTGGTTATAATTAGATTGTTGTAGATGCCAAAGATCAAGAGAAGACTGCTTTCACTTGCCCTTTTGGTGTATTCGCCTATCGGCGCATGCCCTTTGGTCGGTGCAATGCACCAGCTACATTTCAGAGGTGTATGATGGCTATTTTTTCTGATATGGTGGAAAAATGCATTGACGTTTTCATGGACGATTTCTCTGTTTTTGGGCCATCTTTTGAAGGGTGCTTATCAAATCTTGAAAGAGTATTAAAGAGATGTGAAAAGTCCAACCTAGTTCTCAATTGGGAGAAATTCCATTTCATGGTTCAAGAAGGAATAGTGTTGGGGCATAAAATTTCAGTAAGAGGAATATAGGTGGACAAGGCAAAGATTGATGTGATTGAGAAAATTCCTCCTCCCATGAATGTCAAGGGAGTAAGAAGCTTCTTAGGACATGCAGGGTTTTATAGGCAATTCATAAAAGATTTCTCAAAGGTCGCCAAACCACTTAGTAATCTGTTGAATAAAGATGTTGTTTTTGTGTTTAATGAAGAGTGTATGGATGCATTTAATGATTTGAAAACTAGATTAGTGTTTGCTCCAGTAATTACAGCACCAGATTAGGGACAAGAATTTGAGTTGATGTGTGATGCAAGTGATTATGCCGTAGGTGCAGTGCTTGGACAAAGGAAAGGAAAAAAAATTCATGCTATATACTATGCCGGCAAGGTTCTAAATGATGCACAGGTAAACTATGCTACCATAGAAAAAGAAATGTTGGCAATTGTTTATGCACTTGAAAAGTTCGATCTTATTTGGTAGGATCAAGAGTTATCATTTACATTGATCACACAGCTATTAAATATTTGCTCAACAAGGCTGATTCCAAACCCAGATTGATAAGATGGATTCTGCTGTTACAAGAATTTGATTTGGTGATTCGGGATAAAAAGGGATCAAAAAATGTTATAGTAGATCATTTGTCTAGACTGGTGAATGAAGAAGTCACATCGAAAGAAGCTGAAGTTAGAGATGAATTCCCTGATGAATCTTTATTCGTAGTGAGTGAGAGACCTTGGTTTGCCGATATGGCCAACTTCAAAGCTGCAGGAATCATACCAAAAGATTTAAATTGGCAGAAGAGGAAGAAATTTCTACATGATGCTCGATTCTATATTTGGGATGATCCACACTTGTTCAAGATAAGAGCTGACAATCTTTTAAGAAGATGTGTGACCCAAGAAGAAGCCAAGCGTATACTATGGCATTGCCACAACTCTCCATGTGATGGCCATTATGGTGGAGATAAGACGGCGGCCAGGGTTTTGCAATCTGGATTCTTTTGGCCCATACTCTTTAAAGATGCTCACCAGCATGTGCTACACTGTGATCAATGTCAGAGGATGAGAGGTATTTCAAGAAGAAATGAAATGCCTTAACAAAAGATCATGGAGGTTGAGGTATTTGATTGTTGGGGGATTGATTTCATAGGTCCTTTCCCATCGTCTTTTGGCAAAGAATATATATTGGTGGTTGTTTACTATGTTTCTAAATGGGTTGAAGTAGTGGCTGCCTCACATAATGATGCTAAGATTGTGGTGAAATTTTTGAAGAAGAATACTTTCTCAAGATTTGGGGTGGCCAGAATTCTGATTAGTGATGGAGGTACACACTTTTGCAATAATCAACTTCAGAAGGTTCTAAAACAATATAATGTGACACACAAAGTAACATCACCTTATCACCCTCAGACCAATGGACAAGCAGTAGTATCAAACAAGGAGTTGAATTTTCTTTTTGGAGAAGACTGTAGCTTCTACTAAAAAGGACTTGTCCATCAAATTAGATGATGCTTTATGGGCATACATAATAGCATTCAAGACTCCGATAGGATTATCCCCATTTCAGATGGTGTATGGCAAGTCTTGTCATTTACCAGTGGAGATGGAATATAAAGCATACTGGGCCTTGAAATTTTTGAACTTTGATGAAGCCTTATCCAGAGAACAAAGGAGGCTGCAGCTCTTAGAGTTGGAAGAGATGAGATTGTCTGCTTATAAATCTTCAAAGCTGTATAAAGAAAAGGTTAAAAAGTACCATGACAAAAAGTTTCTCAAGAAGGACTTTCGGCCAGGACAACAGGTGTTGCTTTTCAACTCAAGACTTAAATTGTTCCTTGGAAAGATTAAATCAAAGTGGTCTGGACCATTTACTATCAAGAAAGTTCGACCATATGGAGCAGTGGAGCTTTGTGATCCTCAATCTAAAGATCATGACAGGACATGGGTGGTGAACAGACAAAGGTTGAAACAATACCATGGTGGAGCTATGAAAAGATTGAACACTATTCTTCGCTTGGATCCTAGATAACAGGATGATGCGTCAAGCTAATAACATTAAAAGAGCGATTACTGGAAGGTAACCCAGCTTTTCTTTCCCTTTTCTATTTTCATTTTTTCCTCTTGCATGTAATTAGGATATCTTGCTTATGATTGTGATTAATTTCAGCTTGTTTAGTAATGAACAAGGGGTTTGTGAGCTTGTGTGAAGAGATAGACAGAAAAAGGCTTAGAAATTTTTGTGAAATTGTCTATCTGCTAAGTGCAAACCTTGCGCTAAGCGCTCAGTCCTCTTGCGCTAAGCCGAGCTTGCTTACGCTAAGCGCACAGACCCCTAGATGGTTGGTTGAATAGTTCAGCTAAGTGCACATCACTGTGTTGAGCCCCACATCATCTTTAACCTATGGGCTTAGCGTGGATGATGCGCTAAGTGCCACTTCTTCTCTGTAAACTTTTCATTGTCGTTGCACTAAGAGTGCTATCCTACGCTAAGCCCCAGATCCATTCTGTAACTTGAGTTTTTGAGTTGGGCTTAGTTGGCCAGGAGGCGCTAAGCGCCAAACCCTTGTGGTTTTTTAACTCTTGGAAGTGCGCCTGTTGCGCTAAGCCTAAACTACTCACTGTAAGTTGAAGCTTGAAGTTACGCTAAGCCTCACATCTCAAGCTAAGTGCATATTGCCGAAAGATTCTTGGTGTTGCAGAAAGGGCTAAGCGCATCTTGCCACGCTATGCCCCATATGCTTACAGGATTTTACAACTTCAAGTTGGGCTTAGCGCGAGGCTAGGCTAAGTGCTAGTGTTTTAAACTCAAATGTCACGTTGGCACACTAAGCGCAGTTGTGCACTAAGCACGCCATACAAATTTTAGTTTTTAAAAATCAAAGGCAGAGGCACTTGGGTTGCTACCTTTGCACCCAAACCTTTGCACCCTCTCATCTTTGAGCAAATTCTTTTACTTTCAGCTACGTGTGTACTGCTTCTTTGCATCACCTTGGCTTCATTTTAAGAAAAATTTATTTAAGTTAGCACATTTCTATTTTTTACTTTTCATTCTTCAAACCTTAGGATAGATGACTTCTTGTTTTTCTTAGTTAGTTGTTGTTAGGTTAAGGTTATTAGTTTTAGGGTTAGTCAATGTAGGATTTTTGGTAACCTAGAAGCCCATTCAGGGCAATGTGGCTGAAAAGGGGAGAAGACCCCTGAAGTTCTATCTAGAAATCGCAATGAATGTGCTAAGCGCACTTGTGCGCTTAGCTTGTTCATCACAGCTATCAAAACTTTGGATTTCCAGATGGACGCGCTAAGCGGACCATGTCACGCTTAGCGCATTTATCCCTACTGATGAACTTAAGTGATAAGCCTGGTAAGCGTATCTGTGCACTAAACAGGACCAGTGTTCTGACATTTAGGGTTTTGAAAATTTTTGTTCAGCGCTAAGCCGGACCTGTACGGCTAAGCGCCACTTTGCTTCTGTAAGTTTTCCTTTGTAATAAGGCTAAGCGCGTCTGTGATTTGAGCTAAGCGCCCTGTTGCGCTAAGCTCAATTCCCTCACTGTCTTTTAAGTTTTTGGAGTCAGCCTAAGCGTGCCCTCTGTGCTAAGCCTGAGTGTCTTTCTTTTGAGGCTGAGCTAAGCACCAGCATGCTGCGCTAAGCTCCAATCCTTTGCGGTTTTGAAAATTGTAGACTTAGGCTAAGCTCAGCTGTGCGCTAAGCCTATTCTGTAGAAAAAATGTTTTTTGTGTCTTCGAGCTAAGCGCCAGCTTGCTGCGCTTAGCGCTTGAGTAAAATTTCATAAGGTGTGCTAAGCTCAGCATGTTGCGCTAAGCGCCCAGTGAAAATTTTAGTTTTTTTTTTCTGTTTTTGCGAAAATAACATGTACTAATCTCTTGTGTTTGACTTATATTTTGCAAATGGCATCTAAGAAGAGGAAAGCGCCCTCTACACCTACCTAAGCCAGATTTGATAGATCCAAGTTCACATCCCAAAAGGCTTGGGAGAGATACACTGACATTGTGGTACCTAGAAAAATCTTTCCTGAAAGGAATGTCATTCTTCTTCACACTGAGTTCGATGAATTTACTAAAGAACTCGAGTGTAGAAAGTGGCACAAGGAGTTGAGAAACTTTATGCAGGGTAGTATTGATGTGGCCATTGTAAAGGAGTTTTATGTGAACCTCTATGAGCCTGAGGATAATCCACCTAAATAGGTGAAGGTAAGAGGTCATTTGGTGAAATCTGATGTAGACACCTTGAACTCATTCCTGAAGACCCCAGTGATATTTGAGGAGGGGGAGAACTTTCCAGTATACTCTAGGTTCTATCGCTCGAAGCCAGAACCGCAGGAATTGGCAGCTTGATTATGCATCCCTAGAAGGGGATTTGAGCTAAATGCTAATGGACTGCCACTAAAGATCTTACGTAAGAATCTGACTATGCTCACTCAGGCATCGAGCGTTCTTTCCTTCTCTAACCTGGTCCCTACCTCTCACACTTGTGATATCACATTAGATAGGGCCGGGTTGATTTTTGGAATCATTCAAAAGATGGATATGAACCTGGGCTATATTATTTCAGCTCAAAATTCTATGATTGCTCAGCATGACTCTTCTAGGCTTGGGTTTCCAGAGCATCCACAGGGGGCAGTCCATTATCATGCAGAGCCTTCTGGGCTTGGGCTTGCCATCCATCATGAGCAGGACATTTAAATTTGTGCATCTTAAAAATTTTAGTCTATTTTTAGTTATTTTATGATTTATGTTCAGTTATTTTAATTTCAGTTTTTATTTTTCAGTTATTTTAAATTTTAGTTATTTAAAATTTCAGCACTTTGAGTTGTTTGCTTGTTTAAACAGTGAGTTGATTGAAAATGATATACAGTGGATTGTTTGGTATGAAATGAGTGTTTGAGAATGATTTGAATGAGCAATTGTATGATTTGAATGGATTGGAATGGTTAGAGAATTGTTTTGATCAAGCTTGTAGCCATTAGAAGAGAATGAGCATGTGATTAGAAGTATAAGTAAAAATGTTAGTCAGTTTGTCAGATTGATTGTGAAGGAATGGATTAACCGTATCCTGATGAGAGTGTGATCCTTAAATTTTGAGAGAAACAACTATCATTTAGTACTGATTTTTGCGTGAATCTTTGAAGTATGGACTGAATGCATGAAATTGAGGATGATGAAGGCCATGTTTGATTGTGATAGCCACTTAGACAAAAAGTTGACCATGTGCTTGAATGAATTATCCCTTGTACCCAGGATAAGCTGAATGAATTATTGATTGATTGAACCCTGAGCCTATACAGTTATCTCCTGCTACCTTGACTTAGGTTGTAGGAGAGCATCATCCATAGGAAGCGCAGTTCAAAGCAAATTTGTCCCAAATTTGGGGGAGTAATTATCAAGGTAAAATTGTTCCAAATTTAGGGGAGTAATTTAGAGTAATTATCAAGGTAATATCTCTGTATATATTGTGTTATAAAAAACTCTAAGTACAAATGAAATTAATAAGTGTGTATGCTGCAAAATAATGAAACTAAGCTGAGTGTCTTAACTAAAAGGCAAGTATGGGATGTGAATGAATGAAAAAGTGAAGGTTTATCTATGGATGAATGCTCTCCTAGAACCTAAGGTTTTGAATCCTAGAAAAACCATGATTTGTTGGAAGCCTAACCCCATTACAATCCTAGAAAGTCCTTCGGATTCAATTTTGTGTGTTCATTGCTGTATGACATGAGATGAAATGCAAAGGTTGGGACTTGTGTTAGTTGTTTATGATGGAATTAGCCTAAACACTTGAGCTTGAGTGAAACAATGATTGTGAGGTTTGGTTGATGATCCTTCCTTGATTTCTGCCATCCTTACTAGCTTATTTTAGTTATGACTTTAATGTGCATGATTCTATCTTTGAAAAGCTGCATGTTTGTGAAAATTAATTGATTGAAGCAGTCCATGATATTTAGTTCATATGGTTGAATTTTTTTCTTTGAAGCAAACACCATTTTTGAGTGATCACTGTTGCTTGTCACTTGAGGACAAGTGAACTGTTCTTTCTTTGCTTGAGGACAAGCAAAACTGTAAATTTGGGGGAGTTTGTTAGTCGTCTTATACGACTAACTTTTGTATAGAAAACATTTTCCAAAACTTGTATAGTTCCCCAATTTATGGTTATTTTTTGTAAATAAATTTTGTTTTATGGTTAATGTTGTCTCTAGAATATGTCCATTGGATTTAATGATGAAATATGTGCAATTTCAGGTGAAAATACGGCTAAGTCATGAAGTGCTAAAAGTGACTTAGCCGCTTAGCGTGAAGGAGAATCTGGCAGAGCATCAACATCAAGGTTGTGCGCTAAGCGTAGCAGGTGTCTTCAGCCAGGCTCAGCGCACGACTGGCGCTAAGCTCGAATCCACTTACCCGTGCTTCATGACTTAGCCTCTTTTTTACCTGAAAATGCACAAATTTCATCATTAAATCCAATGGACATATTCTAGAAACAACTTTAACCATAAAACAAGATTTATTTACAAGATTACTCCAAAACAACCATAAATTGAGGAACTATACAAGTTTTGGAAAATAATTTCTATGCAAAATTTAGTCATATAAGGCGACTAACAGTCACAAAGAAGCGTGAAAGTCTGCACCGCTTTCTTAATTGCATGCATTGGGTACCATGGTAATAACTGCAAATAAACCATGATACCCAATGCATTGTGCATAAGAAAGTATGGTCTTTCAAGCATCTTGTGTCAGTTTATAAATACGTTTGTCATGCATAGCATATTCATGCCCTAATGCTTTCATCATATCTCCTCTATGATAGGGTGTTGAAGTATTGGTCATCAGAATTTTCATTCTTGCAAACATGGGGTCGGACCAAGTGCGTTCCTTTAAAAAGAGGTTCTGTCATGTCAAAGTCAAGAGTCTAGAACTAGCCAGCTTACGAGAACTAGGGCAGCAAATGGATCAAGTTCGATGTCAAGCCTTCAGCAAGGCATATGGAAAGATCTGGGATCTGGCGATGATAGAAGTATTCGTTGAAGCCATCGCATCCCTCGCTCAATACTACGACCAATCAATTAGATGCTTCACTTTTGGGGACCTTTAGTTGGCACCAACCATAGAAGAGTTTGAAGGAATCTTAGGATGCCCATTAGGGGGAAGGCAGCCATACCTCCTTGCTAGATTCTATGCTTCTATGGAAAGAATAGCAAAAGTGGTCAAGATCTTAGAACAAGAGCTAGACCGAGTGAAGGAAGATAGGGATGGGGTGATAGGGATACCAAGGAAGTGCTTGAAGGAGAAGGCAGAAGCTTTGGCAAATCAAGGGGAGTGGACCTCGTTCATTGACATATTAGCACTGTTGGTGTTTGGGACTATACTATTTCCAAATGTAGATGGGCTAGTGGATCTAGCCACGATCAACACCTTTCTTGCTTATCACCATAGCAAGGAAAGCCTCGTTATCGCTATTTTGGCGGATGCATATGATACATTTGACTTGAGGTGCAAAAAGAGCAGTGCGAGAATTGTATGTTGCACGCCTGCTCTTTATGTATGGTTGGTATCCCACATTTTTTTATCATGAAGGTAGATCTGTGTGTCCCCTACATAGTCATCGCATGTGCTTTGAAAAGGGTAAGGAAAATTGGGAAGAACTCTTGGTAGGCATGACGGGAGCGTCCGTTAGTTGGTTTCCACTGTGGAAATAAAGAGGGGCAGGAGTGTTATGCTCATGTGAAGGATTCCCAAATGTCCTCTTGATAGGGACGAGGGGTTGTATTAATTATAACCCTGTCCAGGCCAGAAGGCAGTTAGGCTACCCTATGAGGGGTGCACCATCAGAGGAAGTCATCACGCCTTTCATCATGTAAGGCTTCAATGAAGCTAATACTAAGATACTTCAAAAAAATCCGTAAAGCGTGGAATAGAGTGGGAAGGAAATACAAGGAGTTGAGAGGAAGTAGCAATGGCATCATCAGCAGCTATCACAAGTGTTGAAGTCTAGAACACAAGGGATAACATGGCTCCCAAAGTTAAGAAGTCTAAGTGGGAAAGAGGCTGAAATTCTTGAGGAAAGTGAAGAAGTGCAAGCATTGAAAACAAAGCTTCAAAAGACAAGAGTGGTGAAAGATAAGCTAAAAACGACAGTCGCTAGGATCAGGAATGAGTGTGATGAGCTGAAAGATGTCAACCTGACCACGGTTGAAGCACTAGAGCGAGAAACAAAAAGGGCTCGAAAGGAAGAATGGAGCAGGAACAAGTTCTGTGGGGCAGTAGTAACGAGCTCAAGCTTAGAAGGGGCAAGAGTGACGAATCGAGGATGGAAAGCATGGTGTTAGAAGCTAAGTTAAAGGCTTGTCAGAGGTCGAAGAGAAGTTTGATGGAACAATTGAGCAAAACAAAAGAGAATATGTTCATAATCATCTACCAATATAAGGAGATGATGAACCTGGCTGCTACTTATGGGCAGATGCTGGAAGATGAATGGGCAAAGGTATTGGCTCTGCAAATTGAAAGGGAAGCGAGAGAGAGGATGATAGAGTTGTTGCACAGGGAAGCTATGAAATGGATGAATAGATTCACTCTCACTTTGAATGAGAGTCAAGAGTTTCGAAGGTTGTTATCCAGAGCCAAGGCAGTGACTGACATGTACTCGGCTCCCGACAAAGTTCACAGTCTTTTCGATTACTAGCAACAAATGGTTAAACTAATGACCTACATAATTAGGAGTCGTTGAGGCGTTTGTATTGTATTTATGCTTTGACTCTGACAAGATGTGATGAACCATGTTGTTTTAATGAAAATATGATTTGATTTGACCTTATGTTCAATGGAATGTTTTGTGTGAATTCAATACTTCAACGACTTACCATTGTCATGCATTCATGTTTATTCATTGTTGCATTACTCATTGCATTCTATTTTTAGCAGTCATTGTCATTATCAAAAAGTAACCATGGTAACCAAAAAGAATGAATGTGTTGGATTAATTATTAATGAACCTTTACTAATTAAAAATCTACCCTTCTTAGGCTTTTACTCTATTGTTAAGAAAGTAAAGAATAGAAAAGAAACTTAATCAAAAGTAAAAGCGATAAATAAAGTGCACAACGGAAATTAAAAGAGTAGGGAAGAAGGAGACAAACACACAAGAGTTTTATACTGGTTCGGCAATAACCCGTGCCTACATCCAGTTCCCAAGCGACCTACGGTCCTTGAGATTTCTTTCCAACCTTGTAACAATCCTTCTACAAGCAAAGATCCACAAGGGATGTACCCTCCCTTGCTCTCTTTGAACAACCTAGTGGATGTACCCTCCACTAAAACTGATCCACAAGAGATGTACCCTCTCTTGTTCTCAATCAACAACCCAAGTAGATGTACCCTCTACTTGTAGCACAAAGGATGTACCTTCCAATGTGTTAAGACAAAGTTCTCAGGCGGTTAAACCTTTGAAACTTTGTGAATGGGGATACAAAAGAATTCTCAGGCAGTTAGTCCTTTGAAATATTATGTATATGGGAAAGGGAAGAATCAAAAGAATTCTTAGACTGTGTCGTTTTGAATTCTTTGACAAGGGAGAAGGGAGACACAAAAGAAATTAGGCGGTTAGTCCTTTGTTCTTTTGGAAAAGGGAGAAGAGAGACACAAAAAGAATTCAGGCAGTTAGCCCTTGGCGAATTCTTTGGCAAAGGGAGAAGAGAATGAAAAAGTTGAATAGCACAAGTTTTGTTTTCAAGGTTTGGAAAACCAGAAAACTTTAGAAAGCTTTTGGCAAAGGAAGAAGAAGAAGGAGTTCAAAGAGATTCAGAAATCAATTGACAAAAGTTTGTTGTCTAAAGAATGAATTTTTCGAAATCAGTCACTAGTTATTGATTACCATAAAGGTGTAATCGATTACACATCAACAGATGTTACTCTTCATTTTGAATTTTGAAAATCTTAACGTTTTAAAACCACTGGTAATCGATTACTATAATCTAGTAATCGATTACCAGAGAGTAAAACTCTTTGGTAATGATTTTGTGAAAACTTCTTGTGCTACTCAATGTTTTGAAAAACTTTTTAATACTTATCATGATTAAGTCTTCTCTTGATTCTTGAATCTTTGAGTCTTGAATCTTGATCTTGATTATTCTTGAATCTTTGAATCTTGAATCTTTTTCCTTGAAGTGTTCTTGACTCAATCTTGAACTCATTCTTGAATGTCATCATCTTTGTTATCATGAAGTGATCTTGACTTTTGAGCTTTTTATCATCATCTTTGTTATCGTCAAAACTCCTTGAATCAATGTTGATTCATCATGAAGCTTGCTTCTACAATCTCCCCCTTTTTGATGATGACAACTCTGAAATCAAGAAACACACACACACACTTTTTCCTAGTCGATCACTCACATAAATTTCCATTCTCCCCCTTTGTTTTTGAGTTTATGCTTCATTTGAAATTAAGTTAATTACTTATGTGAGATCTTAATTTATTCCCTATTTCTCTCCCCCTTTGGCATCCACAAAAAGCCAAAGTACGTAATAAGTATAAGACAAACATATACTATTAATCATTCACAAGGCATACATTGAAGAATATAAACCAATCATGAAGCAAGAAACATGAATAGATCAAATATATAAAAACCACAGTCATATAACATAATTCATAATTGTTCAATCATACCATGCAAATAAAGGAAATGCTAATTTGTTCAAATGTCATAATAATATAGCCAAATACACGAGATTAGAAAACAATCAAACAAGATATCATAACCATTCATCACAATAGAAATATAATACTTCATAGAATGTCATATAATCCATAAATTCATTCATAATAACCAAATAAAAGTACATACCACTAGTCATATATCATCAAAATAATTGAGTTTAAAACTCATAACCATAAACAACCAAGAGCAAGTAAATACAATCATCATGTTCAGTCATACTAATCAAATAATAAAAGAAATACTAAGTATTCAAATGTCATAAAAACATAGCCAAATACAAGGCTTAAAAACAAAATATAATTATAATCTAAATCTATTATCAGGGAATCAAAACTTAATTCTAAGTAACAAAAAAATTAGTTATAAACACATACATGGTAACTCGTTAATTATCTCAATTATTTTAGCATATTAATATAATTTTGACAAAAATCCAATCATGTCAAATTATACATAAATGGATAAACATACAATAAATGTATTCATACATGAAAAAACTTATAAAAATCAAACAAGATAATAAATCATCCACAAATCATAATAAAAACATGTGTATCAAATAAGTCATAAGTCATCAAAAGTAACCAAGTAGAACCATAACATATAAAACAACTAACAAGTTTTAAGCTTTTAGAAAATAAAGTACTAATAAAGTTTCAAAACATAATTTACTAAGTACCAAATAAGTAAACAAGATAATCAAATTTAAACACATAACAGAAAGGCATTAAAACAAACTATTTTGCACCCATAAAAAATACATATTCACTATCTTAATCAACATAACCTTTAAATATAATAAAAAAATTCATAATAACTTTCAAACACAATCAATCATCAAACATTTCAAATTAATTAAATTTAATTAATCAATCAACTAACTATGCACAATAATTTCTATTTCAAAAAAAAAAATTCAAATTTCAAATTTTAAATTTCAATTTCAATTTTCAATTTTCAAATTTCAAATTTCAACTTCCAACTTCCAATAACTTCTACTTTCAACTTCCATTTTCAACTTTCAACTTCCAGTAACTTTCATTTTCAACTTCCAACTTCTATTTTCAACTTTCAACTTCCAATAACTTCCATTTTCAACTTCCAACTTCCATTTTCAACTTTCAACTTCCAATAACTTCCAAATTTTAATTTTCAAACTTCCAACTACTTGGACACAATTACCAAAGACAAAAAATCAATCATGTATATTGAGATTATTTAAACTAAATATAGTTAATTAATTATAATAAATTTTAACATAATCAAATAATTTTGGATATATTTTCAATTTATAGAACTAAGTCTGTTTTACTGTAATCGATTACACATAGTGGTAATCAATTACCAGGGAATTAAACACTAAATTTTAAGTATCAAATAACAATCATCAACACATGTCATGGTAATTATTTACTTAATTCAATTATTCTATCATGTCAAAACAAACAAAACATAAGCAATTCAAGCATTAATCAATTAAAAAAAATCAATTAATCATATATATTCAAAATTAAAACTAAATATAGTTAATTAAACATTGAAAACACAATCAAACAATTTCAACAATTATTTTCTATTAGCCACAAAAATAACTTAACTGAAAATACTAATCATACCTTAATTGATAGAGATGGCTTAGATGTTACCTCTTTTGAGATTTTACTAATATTGTTGTTGCCGTATGTAACATGTCCACTTTTCTTGGGGGAAATGGTTGTAAATTTGGATAAATCTCCTGTCATATGCTTGGAACATCCACTATCGATGTACCACTTCTTCCTTACAGATTCTTCTTTGTTGTTTTCATGAAATTTTGTCATGAGACACAAGTTTGCTTGGTCTTCATCATAATCTTGAGATGACCTATTCCTGAAAATGCTTTTGAAAAACAAAGAATTTAAAGAGGCCATGAATATTGAAGTTGTTAAACTTTCTACAAGATACCTGCTCTGATACCACTTGTTGGATCAAGTGGCCTCGGAATAATTAAGAGGGGGGAGGGGTTGAATTAATTATTACTAGACCTTTTCTAATTAAAAATCTACCCTTCTTAGGCTTTTACTCTATTGTTAAGAAAGTAAAGAATAGAAAAGAAACTTAATCAAAAGTAAAAATGATAAATAAAGTGCACAACGGAAATTAAAAGAGTAGGGAAGAAGGAGACAAACACACAAGAGTTTTATACTGGTTCGGCAACAACCAGTGCCTACATCCAGTCCCAAAGCGACCTGCGGTCCTTGAGATTTCTTTTCAACCTGGTAAAAATCCTTTTACAAGCAAAGATCCACATGGGATGTACCCTTCCTTGTTCTCTTTGAACAACCTAGTGGATGTACCCTTCACTAGAACTGATCCACAAGAGATGTACCCTCTCTTGTTCTCAGTCAACAACCAAAGTAGATGTACCCTCTACTTGTACCACATAGTATGTACCCTCCAATGTGTTAATACAAAGTTCTCAGGCGGTTAAACCTTTGAAACTTTGTGAATGGGGATACAAAACAATTCTCAAGCGGTTAGTCCTTTGAAATCTTTTGTATATGGGAAAGGGAAGAATCAAAAGAATTCTCAGACTGTGTCGTTTTGAATTCTTTGACAAGGGAGAAGGGTGACACAAAATAATTCAGGCAGTTAGTCCTTGGCGAATTCTTTTGGGCAAAGGGAGAAGAGAATGAAAAAGATGAATAGCACAAGTTTTGTTTTCAAGGTTTGGAAAACCAGAAAACTATAGAAAGCTTTTGGCAAAGGAAGAAGAAGAAGGAGTTCAAAGATATTCAGAAATCAATTGACAAAAGTTTGTTGTCTAAAGAATGAGTTTTTCGAAATCAGTCACTAGTTATTGATTACCATGAAGGTGTAATCGATTACACATCAATAGATGTGACTCTTCATTTTGAATTTTGAAAATCTTGACATTTTAAAACCATAGGTAATCGATTACTATAATCTGGTAATCGATTACCAGAGAGTAAAACTCTTTGGTAATGATTTTGTGAAAACTTCTTGTGCTACTCAATGTTTTGAAAAAAAATTTAATACTTATCTTGATTAAGTCTTCTCTTGATTCTTGAATCTTTGAGTCTTGAATCTTGATCTTGATTATTCTTGAATCTTTTAATCTTGAATCTTGATTCTTGATTCTTGAAATCAAATTTGCTCTTGATCCTTGAAGTGTTCTTGACTCAATGTTGAACTCATTCTTGAATGTCATCATCTTTGTTATCATGAAGTGATCTTGACTTTTGAGCTTTTTGTCATCATCTTTGTCATCATCAAAACTCCTTGAATCAATCTTGATTCATCATGAAGCTTGCTTCTACAAAATGTACTTTACGACACCCTTATTGAACACGTGTCGAGGCTAAAATCCTGAGCGAGATAGAGGAAGTTCAGGAACAAATGAAGGTCGATGTTAGTCGTCTTATATGAGTAACTTTTGTATAGAAAACTTTTACAAAATGTAGATAAATCCCCAATTTGTAGTTCTTTTGTAGGATTGTAAATAAATTTTGCTTTGTTTTGATCTTTGTTCATTAGAAGCCTCTTTATATGGAATTAATGTTAAATTCTCTTCAATTTCGGGCAAAAAGCAGCAAATTTAAAGAAGTTCCAAAATGGATGTCGTGCTAAGCGAGCTCCGTGCGCTTAGCGCGTATCAGCGGCTATGCCCAGCACAAGAGCGCTTAGCAAGTCAAGGGAATCTGGAAGGGCATATGCTACGCAAGCTCGCGTTTACCGCGATATCAGCTTGCTTTCCAGGCTCAACGCAAGATTGGCGCTAAGCTCATATTCACTTACTCCTGCTAAGCGCGAAAATGGCACTAAGCGCGACCTCTAGGTTTTTGATTCCTTTTTAAGCCTGATTTGCTCAGAATTGAAGGAGCTTTTTGGAGTGAGACCATAGAGAGCCTCTGAGTGTGGACTGCAGAGAACGAAGAAGCAGAGCAAGGATCCAATTTCTCAACTTTTAGAGAGATTAGGGAGCTTTCGAGTGATTGTGAGGTGCTAAGAGGTGGAGGAGACATCCCCCCTCCTGTGTAAGCTAGCAATTTCTCTTTATTCCCTTTCTTTAAGTGTGTTTTATGTGTTCATTGCTTCTATCGGTGTTTGATTATTGCATGCTTTTGGTCTGATCACCCATTGGTGTGTGTTGTTAGGAACTTTAGCATTGGGAAATGTATTGTTTCCTTAGAACTTGATAGAGCAGGGCTAGATAATTGCATTTCTAGGGATAGGGTGTAGGGTTTTAGTTTTTATTATGCTGTGATTATAATGCTGTTTAAATTAAGTTGAGTTCAACAAGAGAGATCTGAGAACGAAGTTTAGTTTAAATTAGTCTAAACTTGCGAGACATCGAGGTTTAGTACTTGAGCCTTCGGCATAGAACACAGGAACATCCTTAATTAGAGAAACATCTTTAATTGTATCAACTTGTTCAGTAAGAAGACCCAACGCCTTTAGATAGTCTATTTTTCACACTTACTTGCTCACGTTTATTATTTTCATTAGGATTGAATAAACTTTTACTTCAATTCACACTTATTAATTTATGTTTCAAAAGGCCTGATTATTGAACACAACTTTGCTAAATGAACAAGTTCCCTGTGTTCGATACTTGGATCATTTTGTTTTAATTATTTACTTGGCAACCCGGTGCATTTTTCGGTAAACCACTTCTGCGTAAAAAGAGTAATTACAAATTTTGGAAAAAGGAACTGTGGAAGAGGGTAAACAAAGTATTTTGGCGCCGTTGCCAGGGAAGCTTTTTCCATTTGGAATGTTTAGTTCAATTTGAAGGCATTAATTCATTATTCTTTGATTTATTAATTTTTGTTTTTGTTATTATTTTTTTAGTTTAGAATTTCTTTTCTTCTTGAATTAGTTAATTGTTGTTCCAGTTAGTGTTTGTGTGCATAGATCTTCTGCAGGTGAATTGGTTCCATTGGATATAGAAATTGAAGCCACCTTTAGAAGAAACAACGCAGAAAGGAAAAGAAAGCTTTTGCATGACAGAACAGTAGCATCAATCCTTGAAGAGGCTCACTTTTCTAAGCCATCATCTTCTAATTCACCTACATCCAAGGAATCTCAAACAATAGAATTTGAAGCCGAAGTCATGGCTGAAGAGAAACCTCGATGTGTGACATTGGAAGATTACTCAAGTACTTTGGTGCCGCAATATTTCTCAAGTGTTGAGCGGCCAGAGGTTCAGGCACAAAACTTTACTTACCCACCTTCATTGATACAGCTAATATAGAGCAATTTGTTTGATGGTCTACTAAATGAAGATCCATAGTCACACTTGGCAACGTATATTTAGATTTGTAATACTGTCAAGCTTGTCGGTGTACCTCAAGATGCTATTAGGCTTAGCCTGTTTTCATTTTCTTTATCTGGGGAAGCCAAGAGATGGTTGCATTCATTCAAGGGCAACAGTTTAAAGACTTAAGATGAAGTTGTTGAGAAGTTACTAAAAAAATATTTTCCAGAATCCAAAATTGCAGAGGGAAAAGCTGTAATTTCTTTATTCCATCAATTTCCTGACGAATCTTTGAGTGAGGCATTAGAAAGATTTTGTAGCTTACTGCAGAAAACTCCCACTCATGGTTTTTCAGAGCCTATACAGCTGAACATCTTCATTGATGGGTTACGGCCACAGTCAAAGTAGTTACTCGATGCTTCTGCAGGATGCTTGCTTTGGACTTGCACAAAATGGGGGATGCCCGTGCTTCCTAATACTTCACCCCCCTAACCCACCATGTCCGGGACTGGATGACTTACTTGATTCCCACCCGATGGGTGAGTCGGATCTACCTCAGTGGCGGCACTTGTAATGGTAATCGCAGCCGCGTTGACCTCCACCATTTTTCTCATGCTCATCATGGCCTCCATCATAGTGGTCATTTGGTCATTCATGGCTTCCATGTCGGCTGTTGACCCTCTTCCAGATTTCCTTTTTTCCAAAATTTGTAATTACTCTTTTTATGCAGAAGTGGTTTATCGGAAAGTGCACCGGGTCGTCAAGTAAATAATTAAACGGAATGATCCGAGTATCGAACACAGGGAACTTGTTCATTTAGCAAAGTTGTGTTCAATAATCAGGTATTTTGTAACAGAAATTAATAAGTGTGAATTGAAGTAAAAGTGTATTCTATCCTAATGAAAACAATAAACATGAGCAAGTAAGTGTGAAAAATAGATTATCTAAAGGCGTTGGGTCTTCCTACTAAACAAGTTAATGTAATTGAAGATGTTTATCTAATTAAGGATGTTCATGTGTTCTATGCCGAAGGCTTGCTGTGGCGTCCCTAAATAATGACTGGTTTAATAGTAATAAATTTAATAGCAAAAACCATGGGAATTTTTTTTTTCTTTTTCTTTCTCTCTCTTTTTTCACAGTAATTAAATTCAGAAGGAAAATTATCACTATAGAGTCCTAAATGGCCAGTTCACCACTCTATTCGGAGTCATTTCTTTCCAATCACTCATAACCTCTAAACTATTTTGCTCTTTCAAAAAGAAAAAATATACCAGCCATCATTTTAGGTCGTCACGTGAAAAATAATAAAATGCGATCGATAAACTCTTTTTAATAAAGTTTGTTAACACTTCCTTTTCAAATAACAAGATTAAACATAATTACATTCATCATCTAAAACTGTCCAAAATATGGGAGTTTGCAAAATACATAGTGACATCCAGAGCAAAGGTATCAACTGTAGTGGCTTTAGCCACATATATACAATCATCAAAATTTCTATACAATAGGTCTACCCACCCAAAAATCAAAAAAGTAAACCTAGCGGTCTGTACTAGATACACCCACCCATAAAAAGTATGTAAACCTAGTCTAAGGAGTCATCATCTACGATGAAGAGTCTTCACTATTCGCTATCCCTCCAGGGCCGCTCTCCTCTATAGAGTCTGCCTCAGATGTTGACATGATATCCTCTGGAGAATCCACATCAGGGAGTGGGTCCTCATCATCTTCTGGAAAGTCAAGAGCATCCATAGCAGGCTCAGGAGGTAACTCCTCTGGGTCCTCTTCAGGATCCTCTTCAGAGGATGACACCTCTATCACTTGAACTGACTCCACTAGTCGATATGGAGTAGGTGTAGGTAGTATCCACTCCACAGGCTGCTGAAGCGTGTGAGCGGGTTCCTCTGGATGTACCAATGAAGTAGCAGTGAGTCGAATCGTGCCACGGAATCAGCACCTCTCATTGCCTTCGAGGGTCTCCCAAACTCCCTCTAGGCACTCCATCACCACGCGATCATGGATTAACTACGCTGCCATCGCGATCTACAAGAAATAAAAGAAAGAGGGTAGACTGTTTCACAAGAAATCTAACTACAGACAACAATACAATGCGTCCCATAACAGCTACGCATAGTCAAAATATCCTTCTTAAGGGATTTCCACTCTGGTAATCGATTACCAAAGTATGTAATCGATTACCAGTGCCCAAACTCGAGTTACACAGCTTCTGCACATGGAAACCTACAAATTATACTGTGTAATCGATTACACCTAAATGGTAATCGATTACCAGTGTCCTATCTCCCAGTGTAATCGATTACACCCAACTGGTAATCGATTACCAGTGCCCTGTTACTCTGTGTAATAGATTACACACCATTGGTAATCGATTACCAGAGGCCATCTTAACATCCTGTCTCCATTTTTAAGCCCTATAATCGATTACACACCCTTGGTAATCGATTACCAGAGGCCAATTTCCAGATACCACTCAAGATTCATAGCTGGCCAGCCGCCACACAAGCCTCCTTGCTTTGTGGTCTTTGTTCTTTTATTGGTTGACTGCCAGGAGCTCGCCTGTTTAGGTACATCACAGGTTCTCACTGTCTGACTATGCCCGGGTTGGGTCGGGATTGGTCAAGCTTGGTTTTGGGCAATAGCACTCCACCTGACGTCCCCAAGGTCTCCTGACCCCCGCGACATATCTCCAGGTACCACTCTGTGGTCAACAAACAAAAGTAGGAAGACTGACTCTTCCACGCTTTCCCACATCAAGCTTGTTGGATAATGGGGTACCCGTCATATGTGGTACTAGGTGGCGATCGGGCGATGGTGCAAATCAACTCTCCCACATCCACAAATCAAACATGAACCCACCATCCCCAGTTGCCCACCTTCAACTGAGCTCACGTACTCCTACGTAGCCATTATCCTCGTTCCTTTCAGCACCAGGTCCCCATCAACCCCTCCAAGCTTCCACAATATCCAAGCCATTCAATTCCAACTATCATGAACTACCCTAAACCAAGAAAACAGGGCAGAGGCAGAAAACTCTGCCCAAAACACATTCACATATTATAGCATTCCTTACTCAAATACCCCAGTAACATTCTCTTTGTTCCAATTCGTTAACCGTTGGATCGACTTGAAAATTTTACTATAGGTTCCTAGTACATAAATCTACAGTTTGACCGTTGGGATCTACTAGAAAATGTCTAGAACCCAATGTGTACTACCTTTCCCATAACCAGCAATGCACAAGCATTTTTCTGCACATTTGGTCAAGTTGGCTGCACAATTTGACAGCTTTTTGCTGCACAATTGAGCAGATTTCGAAATCCATCTTACCCACATCCAATTTTGCTCAAATTGGATCCTACAAGTCCTAAATCATGTATAAATCATATTTAAACCAAAAGCAAGCTTCATGTCAAGGTAAATCAAAATCTAGGTATCCAAAACCCATCAATTTAGTGGATTTTCAAGGTTTGAGAAGTGAAAATGAGAATGGGGTAATCTTGGAGTAAAATCTCATCTCAATCCAGTCTATAACATTAATTTAGACTTGCTCAAACTGATTTTAAGGCGAAAACTCCACCGATTCAAAATTTGACCCCTCAACACCCAATTTACCCTAGAAATGGCTCTTGCTTTCACATTTGTCACTCATTTTTCTCATTTGCTCTGCCCA
Source organism: Glycine soja (assembly GCF_004193775.1). NCBI lineage: Eukaryota > Viridiplantae > Streptophyta > Magnoliopsida > Fabales > Fabaceae > Glycine > Glycine soja. The sequence continues at coordinate 9,023,024 of NC_041014.1, read as the reverse complement.
AGCTTTCCTACATGTCCTAATTGACATTTTAAACTAGGATCAACTCACTTTAGACTCCAATTACCACTAACCCCAAATTTAGCTTTTCAAACCCTCAAAATCTCACACTTTTCCACTCACATCACTACTATTCTCACATTTAACCCTAGGTTAACTCTCCCCATCATCTCTACCAGCTTTCTATCAACAATTTCAGCACACAAACATCACAAAGCATCATCATAAAACCCTAAAACAGAATGGGTAGCTTTACCCACATCAAACATGTCAAGTTTAGCATGCTTTTAACAAATTCTTTCACAAATAACTACCATAAGGCATAAACCTAGTAGAACTACCCATCATATCTCCCAAAAACCCAATACCCACGAATTTCATGTGAGAAGAAGTCCACCCATACCTGAAATTTGAAGTGCCACAACGTAGAGGTGCGCTTCACGACTCCAAAAATGGTTTCCCTTTGCAATTTGGAGTAGAAATGATGAGCAAAGTTTGGAGCTTTAATAGGCAACAATGGTGGAAGAGAAAGGGAGAAGAAAAGCAACGTGGGAGATGAGAACAAGAGCTTCTGAATTTTCTTCTGAGTGAAGAGAGAGAATGTGGCTTTTTTTTAAAAAAAAGATTTTCTTTTTCCTATTATTTTATTTTTTTAAAGCACTTGCCACTTGTCCCATTTTGAGTGGAGCAAAAAGGGGCCCACCTCTTCCCCTTGATGTGACTTCATACTCAGCCACAAGGAGAGAGAAATTTGACCTTTTGAATGCTAAAATCCTGCCTCGATTTGTGTGCCGCTTCTCTGGTTCCAGTCCCTCGCGTTTCTCTGCACCCATCAGGGCCCGTTTTCGAAAGTAGGCAATATATATATATCAAAACGCTCAAAATGAAACCCAGAGCGTGGTTCAGAGGTTGTTTTTGTTAAATTTTTCGTTGCATGCAAAACGATAATTTTTAGACTAATTAATTGAGAATTAATCTATAACTGTCCAGTTATGGATTACTCTTCGTTAGTCAGCCTAACCCGCGTATCTTTCCCCCAATGTACATACTTCTATCAGGAGTATATATATATACACTGAATAATATATATATATATATATATATATATATATATATATATATATATATATATAATTATTTAAAATATAACGCTTACAAAATTCCGGGTAGAAATTTCCAGGATGTCACACTTGCAATTAAAGAAGTTTCTCTAATTAAGGATGTTCATGTGTTCTATGCCGAAGGCTCATGTACTAAACCTCAATGTCTCACAAGTTTAGGCTAATTTAAACTAAACTTTGTTCTTAGATCCCTATTGTTGAACTCGGCTTAATTTAAACAGCATTATAATCACAGCATAATAAAAACTAAAATCTTGCACCCTATCCCTAGCAATGCAGTTATCTAGCCCTGCTCTATCAAGTACTAAAGAAATAGTACATTTCCCAATGCTAAAGTTCCTAACAGCACACACCAATGGGTGATTAGACCAAAAGCATGCAACAATCAAGCACCAATAGAAGCAATGAACACATAAAACACACTTAATTAGATATGAAAAAGGTTTTACATCAACTGTTCAACAGAAATCCTCAACTAAGGGTTTTAACCTTCCATGGCAAGGAAGTTCCTTTTAGAATAAAGAAAGGGAATCAAGAGAAATTGCTTGCTTACACAGGAGGGGGGTGTCTCCTCCACCTCTTAGCACCTCACAATCACTCAAAAGCTTCCTAATATCTCTAAAAGTTGAGAAATTGGCTCCTTGCTCTGCTTCTTCATTCTCTGTAGTCCACACTCAGAGGCTGTCTGTTGTAACACCCTCATATATATACCTATATATTATTAGTAATTATGTTTTGCGTTATTTTCATCCGTAATTATTTTTAAGGAGGTTAATTTAGTTAAAAGATGGACGTGGATAAATAAGGATCTAGCTTCTCAAAGAAGCCTCTTGAGAAATCTTCTCAAAGAAGCCACGAGGAAGCTTTTGGAGGAAGCCTCTTAATGAAGCTTCGAGAGAAAGCCACATGAAGCTGCCTCGGTAACAATGCTGCCCAGCCTTCGTTAACCATTGGATCTTCTCGAAATTTGGTCTGCAACTTCACAAGATACTTGTCCATGATCTGACCATTGGGATCTTTGAGAAGATGTCTGGAGTGTGCTAGAAGCTTCCGTTCCCGAGAGCATCTCTTATTTAAGCGTTTTAGTCTTTGCTTTTGTGTAGCTTAGGAAAAATGCCATTTCTTCTTCTTTCTTTCTTCCAAAGCCATTTCCAAAGTTTCAAGCACTTTCTCCATCATCCACAGCCACCATTAGCCACCACAAGCCATCGTTGTTCTCCACACCGAGAGGAACCCTTCAACCGAAGCGAAATCTTCCAACTTGGCTTGCGGTTTCGGTAGAGAACGAAACTTTAATCTGACCTTTCGTTTTCTTTCGAGGTAAACATGGTTCTATGCTTGTTTCTTGTTAGTTTCATCTTGTCTTTGCATCTTTTCTGCCTTTGGAACCGCCATTGCATGTCTTATGCTTCCTTTGAAAAACCTTAGAGAAAGAGACTTTGTAAACATTATCCTTTCATGAAATGGAGGTTATTTTCGTAACCTACACTGAACCCCGATCACATTGGCGTGGTCGGAATTTTCAAATGACGTTCCTTTGTAAAACCCGAAATGCTCTTAACTCTTTCATGTAGTGATGTGGGTGTTTGACCCAGAGCACTGTTACTAGCTTTGTTTTCTGAAATCCATATTAAGTCTCCTTCGTTTTGGCACGGTAGAGGCTTGTGTGGAATCGACGAGCAAGGACAAAAAGGAATCTTCAAGTGACGTGACGAGGAATCCACGGGGTAGCACACGATAGGTAAGGGGAGTTTATTATAAAATTTACCATTTTAACACCATAGTTAGGGTCAGGGAACCTAGCTATGAGGATATTTGCCTGACCCTGTTGCATGCTGATTTTTCTTCAAAGAAAATTACATTTTAACTAATGGGATGCGATATATATATATATATATATATATATATATATATATATATATATATATATATATATATATATATATATATGTATGTATGTATGTATTGTGATGAATGATATTGTTGTGGTTGTTTGATTTGTGTTGTTTGAAGACCTGTGAGTGTGAATCTCAAGCATGAAAGATATATTTGTATATATGTGCGAAATGCAATTTGTTATTGATGTTGCTATTGAGGATTTTAATTGATATGTGATGATAATGATGATTATGATGATATTGATTTGAGATGACGTTGTTAATAAAGACCATGTCGACATGAATTGTTATATGTGAATATAAAATGAGGTTGTTGTTGTTGTTGATAATGTCATTGAGACGAGATGATATTTATGTTGAGAATGACATGGAAATGGAATGTTGATTGATGTTGGAAATGCATTAGCATGTGCATGTTGTGTATGTTCGTGGGGGGCACTATGCACTGACCCTGCAGGGTCTTTGGCACTAGCTTTTGGCCGCATTCATACGTTGGATGTTGTGTATGTTCGTGGGGGCACTATGCACTGACCTTCCAGGGTCTTTGGCACTAGCTTTTGGCCACGAACATACGTCGTATGGAGTGTATGTCATGGGGGGTAGAGTGCACTGACCTTGTCGGATGGCCCAGACGTGGGTAACTAGCGTGGTTAGAGAATCTAAGCATTTCTGACGGGATGCTTAGGCGCTTTAATTGTTCCATGGTCTTTGGCACTTACTTTTGGCCGTGATCATTGCTCATACGACACAGGAAATAGAGTAACTGTGGCCAACTGTACTTTTTACTAGGGGGTTGTCACCTGGTAGGGAACACCTTTGGGCTCCCAGGCTGATCACTTATGGGAGGGGGCCTGTTACGTGCACAACCGGGTGGTCTCGACAAACTCAGCACAGTTCCCTAAGTGAGAGTGTCGTGTGGACACGCTTAGGCTATTTCCTGAGGTTTGGTTGTTGTTGGTACGTACCACATTGCATCTGAGTGTTGAGTCAGGTGCATGCATCATTTTCTGCAGTCTTGATTGGGTCCATGGATGGATGATGAGTAATTGTTAGATGTGAATGATGAATATTTGTTGGATATGATTGTTGTGTATGCTTATCATGTTTGCATATGTTCCTTGCTAATTGTGGTTATTTGGAATTGGTATTGGTTCTTTTATAATAAACTCACCCTTGCAATTTTGTATCGTGTGGTTGATACATGTGATGATCACGAACCTTGTTCGTGGGAGCAGAATGACAGTGGCAGGGTGTAGGGAGTAAGATTCTGGTGAGGAGCTGTCGAGCCGACGTGATGACGTTGGCATTATTTTGGGAGAGTTGTGTTTTGTAATCAACTCCTCCGTAGTTGGTTTTTAAGTTTTATTTTGTTGAGTTAAAGATGTAAAACTGGAATTTTAATTATATATATGTGAACATATTTAATTTTCGTTATGTGTATGACATGTACCGAATTATTGTTTCTATGTAATTATGCATATTCACTTAAGTAATGGCGTGTTGTTGGATGAATTTATGTTGTGACAAAATCACTTCTATTTTCATAATCAAAAATTAAGGGAGTTCTTTTTATAAAAATTGAAATTATCGAATATTAGAGTGTGGATACCGTAGCGACGAAGCGGGTCGTTACATTTAGTGGTGTCATACCCTAATTTCGTCCGGGGACCTTTGCTTGATGACATGCGACCATTCTTTGGTCCTTGTGAGGTGCTTGGCACCCATCATTAGGCAATTTATGAAATTCCAGGACATGCCGAAAAACCAAAAAAATGTTGATGCACAATCCGTAAGTTTCCGTGACACATCGGAAATCAAATGGAAGCATCGTTGCATAATTAAGTGAGGTTCCGTAACATTCCGTAAGTCAAAAAGGGGATGATTATGTAATCCGCAAGGTTCCGTAACATTACGGAAAGAAAACAAGTATCGTTACGAAATTCGTAAGTTTCCGTAACTTTACGAAAAAAGAATCACCAAAAAAACAGCAGAGGGGGGTGTACTTAGTAAAAATGGGGGTGCAAATAGCACCCAGGCCCATTTGGGCCCTCCAGAAGATTCCTCCAGAAGGCGGTTGCTTCTGGAGGAAGCAACCCTGCTCGCCTGGGCGAGCTGAGCTCGCCTGGGCGAGCTGGGCGGCAACCACCTCCCCTATTTTGCTATAAATAGGGGAGGAAATGAAGAAGGAAGGGGTCCAGCCCCTTAGGCACTTCTCTCTCTTTCGAATTTGCTTGGAAAAATTGTTTCCGTGAAGAAAATCTAAGCCGAGGCGCTTCCGAAACGTTTCCGTAACGTTTTCCGTGAGGAATCTCGCGAAGGTTTCAACCGTTCTTCGACGTTCTTCATTCGTTCTTCATCGTTCTTCGATCTTCAACGGGTAAGTACCTCGAACCAAGCTTTTCGATTCATTCTATGTACCCGTAGTGGTCCACATTGTGTTTCGTGCATTTTTATTCTCGTTTTGTTTACTTTTTATATCCCCTCTTGACGTGCTTAAGCCGTTTTACTTAAGTCATTTCTCGCTTAACTTAAAAATAAAATAAATTTCCACCGAACGTTTGAATTATATTATCCATTAACTTCGGTTAAAATAAATTCCGACCGTTCGGTCGTGCCGTAACCACGTTGGAAATCAAAAAGAGGTAAAAAAAATAAAAATAATAATATAAATAATCAAAAAACATCTTTTAGTAAAATAAAGCGGAAAATCAATCGGACGTTTTCTCTTTGGGATTTCTCATTCTTAATCGAATTGATTAATAACTAAAGTGAAACTAAGGCTAAAATCAACTCGCCTAGTCAAGCTCATCCACAAAAATAGGCTTTTGAAGTTTGTCATTTCAATTTCTCACTAAGTAAAATGGATCATTTTTAAGGTCCAACGCCTTAAAATGATCACCTCTTAAAAAAGAATCACTTGATAAGCAAGAACTACGTAGGTCTGAGTTCCTCATTGAGGATACGTAGGAGCAAAAGCCCCGCTTTTGTCGACCACCCCAAGAGATCGTTAATGGTCCAATGCCTTAACGTTTCTCTCCTTTCAAAAACAAGAGGTCGTTAATGGTCCAACGCCTTAACGTTTCTCTCCTTTCAAAATCAAAAGACCGTTTAATGGTTCAACACCTTAAATGACCTTTTGTTCAATAAAAACATATTTTGCAAAAAAGACAAAAACAACTTAACCAAACACTTTATTCCAAAAGAACTACGTAGGTCTGATTTTCTCATCCCAAATTGAGGAATACGTAGGAGCAAAGGGAAACACCCTTGTCGACCACAAAAAGAGAAAATATAAAAAGGGTATAAAGGATATAGAGACATAAAAAGGGAATATAAAAAATCAAAGTCATGTTTGCACATTCGATTAAAGGCTGCCGTCCCTTGGGGCGGACATGTGGGGTGCTAATACCTTCCCCGTGCGTAAATACAACTCCCGAACCTTTCACTTAAAAGTTCGTAGATCGCGTCTTTTCCGGTTTTTCCGACGTTTTCCTCAAATAAACGTTGGTGGCGACTCCGCGCGTATTCCTTTCGTGGAGCACGCATCCCGCGAGTCACGCGTCGCCCTCCCGCCGAAGGGTAGGTTGCGACAAGTGGTATCAAAGCAGGTCGAACCTTTCGGCCAGTGAGTTGTGAGTCTGCTATGTTTTTCTGTGCATTCTCTAGTTGTTTTGTTGAATGCTTGGTGTTGGTTGTTTGCTGATGTTTGATGTTCGTTGTTTGCTATTAGCACTTACTCACTAGTTGTGTTTTAATGAGCTATAGAGATTTGATTGTTGTAGTCGTATTGAATTTGTTTTTCTGATTTCTGCTATACCATGAATTTCAATGCCCGGTCACGAATTATCAGACTGGCCACCTGTATAATTTGTGAAGGGCAATGGAATGATATGGCAAGCGATCAGAAAATGCAAATGATGGAAAGTAAGTGTTAATGTCTTGAGGCATCAACTCTCAAGAGTAACTGAGTAGGAATTTGTAATGGTTGTGATTGTTGTGTGGTTCTTTGTTTGTGTGTATTCATTCCATGTCTAACTGCCTGGTATGTATAGGGAGTGATGGCTGGACGGAATGATCGTGCGATAGCGGATGCCCTTCAAGCCTTAGCTCAAGCTATAGGGAATCCGAATAGAGGAGAAGTTGGTGGAGTTGTTAAGTATCAGGGGTTGGATCGCTTCCAATGAAACAACCCTCCTTCTTTTAATGGAGGATACAACCCTGATGGTGCTCAGAACTGGATAAGGGAAATTGAGAAAATTTTCCGAGTTATGGCATGTCCGGAGAGGCAAAAGGTTGCTTTTGGTACATATACTCTAGGGGAAGAGGCTGAGTATTGGTGGGAGAATACTCGCCAATGCCTAGAGGCTGAAGGTCAAGATGTGACCTGGGATGTCTTCAAGAGAGTTTTCTTGGAGAAATACTTTCCCGAGGATGTTAGGAACAAGAAGGAGATGGAGTTCTTGGAGCTTAAGCAAGGAAGTATGATTGTGGCTGAATATGCGGCCAAGTTTGAGGAGCTGGTGAGGTACCTTCCCCATTATCAAGGGAGAGATGGTGAGAGTTCCAAGTGTGTAAAGTTTCTGAATGGCTTACGACCTGAAGTGAAGCAAGCTGTGAATTACCAAGGTGTTCGTCATTTCCCACTTTTGGTTAATATGTGTCGGATTTGGGATGAAGACTCTCGAGACAGGGCGACCTATTATAGGAGTACAGGTCCAATGAGGAACAAAAAGAATGGGCCTCAACATCGAGGAAAACCATACTCGACTCCTCCTAAGCAATATGGTAACCGCCATGGCAATTAGAGGACTGTTGCTAGGGGATTTGCAGGTGGTAGCGGTAGCAAACCCAATACGTTCTCCACTCATATCATTTGTTACAAGTGTGGTAAGCCAGGGCACATCTCCTCGAATTGTCCCGATATAGGCGTAACATGTTTTAATTGTGGACAAAAGGGACACACTCAGAGAGATTGTTCACGACCCAAGAAAGAGCAAAATGGTGGAGGCCCGAATGACCAAACTAGACATCCAAAGACCATGGGAAGAGTCTTTACCCTTAATGGTGCTGAAGCTTCAAAATCCAAAGATCTAATCCAAGGTAGATGTTTCATAAATGGGATTCCTTTGCTTGTGTTGTTTGATTCCGGTGCCACCCATTCCTTTATATCTTGTTTGTGTGTAGAAAAACTTAAGCTTTCTGTGTCTTCTTTAAATAAAGATCTAGTAGTAGAGACCCCTACTAGTGGTTCTGTGTTAACTTCTAATGTGTGTTTGAATTGTTCTGTGGAGATTTCTGGTAGGATATTCTTGATTGATTTGATTTGTTTGCCTTTGAGCCAGATTGATGTTATTCTTGGTATGGATTGATTATCTTCCAACCATGTCTTGTTGAACTGTTTTGATAAAAGTGTGGTCTTTGATGATTCTGGAGTGAGTAAGGATATGATGTTTATCTCTGCCAACCAAGTTGTGACATCTTTAAAGGAAGATGCTCAAGTATACATGATCTTGTCTAGCCTAGAAGTAGAGACAAAGGTTTCTATGTGTAACCTCCCTGTTGTTAGAGAGTTTCCGGAAGTGTTTCCTGAGGATATATCTGGTCTGCCACCTGAGAGAGAGATAGAGTTTTCCATAGACTTAGTACCTGGTGCTGGACCCATATCCATAGCTCCTTATAGGATGTCTCCTATAGAGTTAGTTGAGCTTAAGAAACAGTTAGAGGAGTTGTTGGATAAGCAGTTTATTAGGCCTAGTGTATCTCCGTGGGGAGCCCCAGTGTTGCTAGTGAAGAAGAAAGATGGAACCATGAGGTTGTGTGTGGATTACCGCCAGTTGAATAAGGTAACGATTAAGAATAAGTACCCTTTGCCTAGAATAGATGACCTTATGGACCAGCTGGTAGGAGCTTGTGTGTTTAGTAAGATAGACCTTAGGTAGGGTTATCATTAGATCCGAGTGAAGTCTGAGGATATACCAAAGACTGCTTTTAGGACCCGTTACGGTCACTATGAGTATCTAGTCATGCCCTTTGGTGTGACTAATGCTCCAGGAGTGTTTATGGACTACATGAATAGAGTTTTTCACCCTTACCTTGATAATTTTGTGGTAGTATTTATAGATGATATTTTGGTATACTCCAAGACTAGAGAAGAGCATGAAGAACATTTGAGGATTGTGTTGCATACCCTTAAGGACCGACAACTCTATGCTAAGTTGTCCAAGTGTGAGTTCTGGTTAGAGAAAGTTAGTTTCCTAGGGCATGTGATATCTCAAGGGGGTATAGTTGTGGATCCCTCTAAGATAGAAGCTGTTCTTAAGTGGGAGAGTCCTAAGTCTGTTTTTGAGATTAAGAGCTTTCTGGGCTTAGCAGGATATTACCGGAGATTCATGGAAGGTTTTTCCAAGTTGGCTCTACCTTTAACTAAACTTACTCGTAAGGGTCAAGCTTTTGTGTGGGATACCCAATGTGAGCATAGTTTCCAGACCCTTAAGGAAAGATTGACGACCGCTCCAGTGCTAGTTTTGCCTAACCCGAGAGAACCCTTTGAGGTGTATTGTGATGCATCAAAGATGGGTTTAGGCGGAGTGTTGATGCAAAATGGCCAAGTGGTGGCCTATGCTTCTAGACAACTTAAGACTCATGAGAGAAATTATCCCACCCATGATCTAGAGTTGGCTGCTGTAGTTTTTGCCCTTAAGATTTGGAGACATTATCTTTTTGGCTCTAAGTTCGAGGTGTTTAGTGATCATAAGAGCCTTAAATACTTGTTTAGTCAGAATAAGCTGAACATGAGACAAAGGAGATGGTTGGAGTTTCTTAAGGATTATGATTTTGAGCTTAGCTACCATCCTGGTAAAGCCAATGTAGTGGCTGATGCCTTGAGTAGGAAATCTATACATATGTCTGCCTTGATGGTTAGAGAGATGGATATCCTGGAACAATTTAGAGACCTTAGTCTTGCATGTGAGGTTACTCCTAATAGTGTAAGATTAGGAACTTTGAGGATCACTAGTGAGTTACTAGGTGATATCAAGGAAGGTCAGAAGATTGATCCTTTTCTAAGGACTTAGTTAGAGGCTATAGAGTCAAGAAGGGACAGTAGTTTCAATGTTGGATCAGATGGAGTTTTGAGACTTCAAGATAGGATTTGTGTTCCCAATGTGCCTGAACTTAGGAAGATGATCTTAGAGGAAGGACATAGGAGTAATTTGAGCATCCATCCTGGTGCTACCAAGATGTATCATGATTTAAAGACGATGTTTTGGTGGCCCAACATGAAGAGAGAGGTTAATGAGTTTGTGTATGCATGCCTAGTTTGTCAGAAGGCTAAGATAGAACATCAGAGACCTTAAGGGAAGTTACAACCCTTAGAGATACCCCAGTGGAAGTGGGACAGTATTTCCATGGATTTTGTGGTAGGACTACCTAGAACCCCTAGAGGTTTAGATTCTATCTGGGTTATTGTTGACAGATTGACAAAGTCTGCTCACTTCATTCCCATTAATATCAGATTTTCCTTAGAAAAGTTAACCACCTTGTATATAAGTGAGGTTGTCAAGTTACATGGTGTACCATCTAGCATAGTATCTGATAGAAATCCTAGATTTACCTCTAGGTTTTGGGAGAGCTTGAACAGAGCGTTGGGAACCAAGCTTAGACTGAGTTCAGCCTACCATCCTCAGACTGATGGCCAAACTAAACGGACCATTTAGTCATTGGAGGACCTTTTAAGAGCATGTGTCTTAGAGCAGAATGGAAGCTGGGAGAGTTTTCTTCCATTGATAGAGTTCACTTATAATAACAATTTTCACTCTACCATTGGCATGATTCCCTATGAAGCTTTGTATGGTAGAAGATGTCGGACACCCCTATGTTGGTTAGAGCCCGGAGAAGGCCTCACCTTAGGACCAGAAGTGGTACAGCAAACCACTGAGAAAGTTAAGTTAATTCAGGAAAGGATGAGAACTGCTCAGAGTAGGCAGAAAAGTTATCATGATAAGAGGAGGAAAGATTTGGAATTCGAGGTTGGTGATCATGTATTCTTGAGGGTCAATCCGTGGACTGGGGTTGGTCGAGCATTGAAATCCCGAAAACTCATATCTCGCTTTATTGGTCCTTTCCAAATTCTTAAGAAAGTTGGCCCTGTGGCATACCAAATTGCACTACCCCCGTCTCTTTCTAATCTTCACAATGTCTTTCATGTGTCTCAACTCCGTAATTATATCTGTGATCCATCCCATGTGATTGAATTGGATGATGTACAAGTGAAGGAGAATTTGACATATGAAACATTGCCTTTGAGGATCGAGGATAGGCGAAAAAACACCTAAGAGGGAAAGAGATTCCATTGGTCAAGGTGATCTAGGGAGGTGCATCACGAGAAGATGCCACGTGGGAATTAGAAAGTCAGATGCGAGAAGCTCACCCATCCTTGTTTGAGTAAGGTAAATTTCGAGGACGAAATTTCTAAAAGGCAAGGAGAGTTGTAACACCCTGATATATATATCTATATATTATTAGTAATTATGTTTTGCGTTATTTTCATCCGTAATTATTTTTAAGGAGGTTAATTTAGTTAAAAGAGGGATGTGGATAAATAAGGATCTCGTTTCTCAAAGAAGCCTCTTGAGAAAGCTTCTCAAAGAAGCCACGAGGACGCTTTTGGAGGAAGCCTCTTAATGAAGCTTCTAGAGAAAGCTACATGAAGCTGCCTCGGTAAAAACACTGCCCAGAATTCTTTAACCGTTGGATCTTCTCAAAATTTGGTCTGAAACTTTAAAAGACAATTGTCCATGATCTGACCGTTGGGATCTTTGAGAAGATGTCTGGAGTGTGCTAGAAGCCTCTTAATGAAGCTTCTAGAGGAAGCCTCTTAATGAAGCTTCTAGAGAAAGCTACATGAAGCTGCTTCGGTAAAAACGCTGCCCAGCCTTCGTTAACCGTTGGATCTTCTCGAAATATGGTCTGCACCTTCACAAGGCACTTGTCCATGATCCTACCGTTGGGATCTTTGAGAAGATGTCTGGAGTGTGCTAGAAGCTTCCGTTCCCGAGAGCATCTCTTATTTAAGCATTTCAGTCTTTGCTTTCGTGTAGCTTAGGAAAAATGCCATTTCTTCTTCTTTGTTTCTTCCAAAGCCATTTCTAAAGTTCCAAGCACTTTCTCCATCACCCACTGCCACCATTAGCCACCACAAGCCATCGTTGTTCTCCACACCGAGAGGAACCCTTCAACCGAAGCGGAATCTTCCAACTTGGCTTGCGGTTTCGGTAGAGAATGAAACCCTAATCTGACCTTTCATTTTCTTTCGAGTTAACCATGGTTCTATGCTTGTTTCTTGTTAGTTTCATCTTGTCTTTGCATCTTTTCTTCCTTTGAAACTGCCATTGCATGTCTTATGCTTCCTTTGAAAAACCTTAGAGAAAGAGACTTTGTAAACGTTATCCTTTCATGAAATGCATGTTATTTTCGTAACCTACACTGAACCCCGGTCACATTGGCGTGGTCGGAATTTTCAAATGACGTTCCTTTTTAAAACCCGAAATGCTCTAAGCTCTTTCATGTAGTGATGTGGGTGTTTGACCTAGAGCACTGTTACTAGCTTTGTTTTATTAAATCCATACTAAGTCTCCTTCGATTTGGCACGGTAGAGGCTTGTGTGAAATCGACGAGCAAGGACAAAAAGGAATCTTCAAGTGACGCGAAGTGGAATCCGCGGGGTAGCACACGATAAGTAAGGGGAGTTTATTATAAAATTTACCATTTTAACACCATAGTTAAGGTCAGGGAACCTAGCTATGAGGATATCTGCCTGACGCTGTTGCATGCTGATTTTTCTTCAAAGAAAATTACATTTTAACTAATGGGATGCGATATATATATATATATATATATATATATATATATATATTTTTTTTTTTTTTCGGTGTGCCCTTGATATCTGCTTTACAAGTTTATAATTCTTACGTTTGATTTTATCATACTGCATTCTTACTTCCTATTTGTCCGTTTGATCTTACTCCGCTGATCACTGGTATCAGAGCCTGATGGGGAAGTAGGAATACTGTCCGTAAGGACATATGTTTGCGAATTATATGGATTTGAAACTAAAAATTTTGTATAGTACATTTAATATTTTACTTTGATTTGTACAGTAAGCGTTTGAACAGTACTTCCTGGAAGTACAGCAGTCTAATATTTTAGTTGAATGGTACTGTAGCAGTAAGACCCGTGTTGGATAAAGGGCAGTAAGGCTAAGGTGTACTGTTTAACGAAAATATCAAGACATAATATACTGGTGGCTATAGGATTGCCGTTCAAACTATTTTTCAAAAAAAAAAAAAAAGAGTTTTCTTAAAAATAATTCAGATCCAGAAAAAATTTGTGACATATTTACTTACGGAGATATTTCTATAGAACCAAATGAGGGCAAAGATATTAGAGAATATCATAATCATGTCTAGACTCTTACGATCTTTTTCTCGTATCTCTTTTCGCTCAAACTCCTCCTTATCATCTTCTTCAAGAAACTCTAATCTATTAAATGATCAAGACAACCAGACCCAAGAGGTCGCCCCAAAACACAATCTCTTCGATGAGGAAGTCCGATTCGAAGATATCAATCAAAATATGGATGACTGGAACATTCCAGAAATCCCTCAGGATCAACTATACGTTCCTGAGACAATAAAAGACAAACACAACTTTGATTACATAATCAAAACAGTAGAAAACAATATTCCTCTAGGACAAGAAGTAGGGGAAGAATTTCATTTACTTTCAAAAAATTCAATTTATGAACATAGCCGTAAGTATAAATATCTACACATCGGTTGTGTACAAGTAGCCATCAAGCCCTTAATTGATATGGGCATAGATGCAGCAGTTTTAATGTGTCTAAGAGACATTAGGCATAACCAATTTGAAGATTCCCTAATTGGAACAGTCGAAACCAGCCTAGGACAAGGTCCAATATATTTTAATTGTTATCCAAACAAAACAGTGAGTCTGATGGACAGAAACATTCTTGACTCTCTGTTCTTAAACATCCACTTTCATGGCCTTGACATGAAAGAAGGATCAATCCCAGCAGCCTTAATATATAGGATCCAGTACAAGGTCATGAATACTTGTGCATCTAGAGTCCTGTTAAAACCTCAAAGAGGAGAAACAACTTTGTTTATCACTGATATGACGAAGGCTAATGTTTCTCTTCCAAGAAAAATAAAATGGGATGAAGTAACTCTTCCCGAAAGATGGGTTATGGATAAGGCAACATCATCAAACAAAATGGTTTGGACATAGGATTCGGATTTAAGTTTGGAGATGTTTGATGATATGGATGAAAGTTTGGAGATGTTCGAAATGCTGGTCAATGTTTTGGGAAAAGATTAAAACATCATCTATGTAGACAAATTTTGAATAGGGATTAAAAATATCATTCATAATTTTTTGAAATTCTGAAGGGGCATTCTTCAGTCCGAATGGCATTACGTTCCACTCATATTGCCCGAAAGGTACAGTAAACGCTGTTTTGTACCTATCTGATTCTTGGATTTGGATTTGCCAAAATCCAGATTTCATATCAAACTTTGAAAATATCTTTGCAGAATTTAATCTGTTAAGCAAATCTCTTTTGTTTGGAATAGGATATCTAATCCATTGTAATGCTTGATTTAGTGGTTTGTAATTTATGACTAAGCGGGGTGTTCCACGCCCAATCTCAGATTGTTTGTTGACATAAAAAGCTGCACAAGACCATGGGCTTTTGCTTTTCCGGATTAGGCCTTTATCAAGCAAATCCTTGATTTCCTTTTGACAGTATTGAAGAAGTTCTTCATTCATTTGGATCGGTCTGGCTTTTGTGGGAATTTGTTTTTCCCTAAAGTCTTTCTCATAGGGGAGATCAACAATATGTTTCTTTCTGTCCCAAAATGCATGTGGCAAATCAGAACAGACAGTTGATTCAATATGATTTAGTAAAGATTGAATTTTATCTTTTACTTGGGGTTTTCCTAGTTGTATCTGAATATTATTAAAAGATACTTCTTCTTTTAAGAAGTTAATTTGATTAATCTTATTTTCTATGAAATTTATATTTCTGGAAATTGGTTTAGTAGAAAAATTAAATATAATCTTTCTTCCTAAATAATTTGTGGTTATTCCTTCATTAGATATTTGGATGGGAAATAGGGCTCTAATGAAGGGCGTTCCTAAGATTACTTCATTCTTAAGGTTTTTTACCAGAAGAAAGTTTGTGTTGATCCTAAGACCTTGGTTTTCAATGATTGCATTTGATAGCTTAAAATTAATTTTTAATTTTGAGCCATTTGTCGTACTTAGTTTTTCTAAGGTTTTCTCAAAGAATTTTGTAGGAATTAATCCTTCTAAAATACAGTTTTAATCAGCTCCTGTGTCAAATAGGGCCATTGTTTCTAAAATAAAATCATTAATAATTATCTTTATGTTTATGTAAAATTTTTGGATTTTAATCTTGTTGATTAATCCCATAAACATATCATCTTCTAAATTTTCTGGTTGATTTTCTTCACTGTTGTTGGCATTTTCAGAATCACTATCTTCCTCAAGCTGAGAAAGAATGATCTGATGAATTTCTTGTTGTTGACGAAGTTCTTTTACTTCTCTTTTTAGATTGTTTATCTCTATTTGGAGATCTTGAATTTTCGTTGGCTTTGTTGAAGAATTTTCTAGTCTCTTGAGTATGTTACTTACATCAAATTTGTTGTTCGTGATAAAATCCTTTTGTCTAGGTTTTACCTCTAATGTTTTCTTGAGTTTTTCCAGGAAAACCTTCTTTTCCTGGGGGTCAGGTATGGAATTGATTGCTTCAAACAAGAGATCTTGTTCTCTCGTTAGAGTATTGACTTGCCCATCATCATCTGTTGATGATATTTGGTCATCTTGTTGGATTAGGTTTAGGTTTTCATCGGAAAGTACGGAGGATGAAGTTTCTGTTTCTGTTTCCTCCTCCGAAGTTTCTATGAGCAAATTGTTTATTTGCTCTTCAATTGAGGGTTCTAGGTTAAGGTTTCTTAACTTCTTCTTTAGTCTACAATATTTGCTAATGTGGCCTTGTTTTCCACAATTGTAGCACGTTATTTTTGATTTTATTTTTTGTTTAGGATTTTCTATTTCTCTACTGGTTGAGGGTTTTTGAGAGTATCTCCGTTTTGGAAATCTTCTGTTATTGGCTGGCTTATGATCGTGGGCTCCTTTCCTAGAGGTTTGTTTTTTCTTTTGTTTTGGACAGGCTGGTAAGCCAAATTGTTCACAGAAGGAACCTAAATCTCTCTTTGTTTGAGCTTTTTCTTTGGCTAATTGCCTCTGAATCTTGTCGTCCTGGCAGATTTTTAAGGCTACCTTTTGGACATAGGAAATTAATTGACCATAACTTAAGTTTTCATATGGAATATCTCCATTGGCAGATTGACTACGGATTTTATCTCTAACTTTGTCTCCTAATGATCTGGGAAGACCAGCTAGAAATTTTTCTTTCCAAAAAGGTTGTTGACTGTCTTCTCTTGTGTAAACCCTAGTTAGGAAAGTATCTTTGTACCACCTAAAATCTGCTAAGGTTCTACACTTAAGATTTGATAATAATTATGCGGATCTGTCTTTCCACAAGGATGGGTCTCCAATGAAATGTTGGGCTATTGTAAATATTAATGTGTTAACAGCGTCAGGAATCTCTTTATCATCGTCATTAGTAATGACTTTTCCATTGAGATCCGTCTTAACTGCACTGTAAATTTTTGATTTCTCTTCATTAGTGAGATAATTATCCCACCATCCTTTTAGTTGGCCAGAAAATCCTGCCACTAAGATATCTATAATGGTTTCTTCCGAACATTCATGGGAGGTTTGGTAAGCCGTGGCTACCATGGTCATATGTTGGAGTGTATTCATGATGTTATACTCCGTTTGTGCATCTATGTTCCATTCGTAGATGTTATTTGCGCTAAAACTTTTAAAATTGTTTTCACCTCTTTCTTCTAGTTTGGTCAGGGGCAGTTGGACGTTGATAATATAATTTGGAGGGTGTTTTCCAGTTTTTGGAATTAATTGGATTTATACTCTTTTTTGATACTGATCCTATCTCAGTTGTGTTATCTGAGTTTTGGTCACTATCTTCATTAATAACATTAATTAATTTGGAGGTACTTCTTGTTAGTATTTTAGAAGTATTTTCCGAGGCTTGGGGAGTATCTGGAATGACCTTAAGTAAACTACCAATCTTGTTTAGTAATTCACTATGATTGTCACCTACGCCTTCAGTTAAGGATTTAGTTTTTCTAAGTTCCCTAATTTTCCGTTTAGCCTTCTCACTAACCTTGAAAGGTTTGAATAAAGGTTTTTCAATTTCGATGGGGACACTTGGCGAGGCTCCCTCAATTGATTTTTGTTTAGGAACTACTTTAGTTTTAATGGTTTCTCCTAAAGCTTGTAAGTATTTATTGGTATAATTTGCCTGTTCCATTAGGCTTGTAATGTCTTTAGAGGTTACTTCCTCGTTGACATCTTTTGTTTTGAATGGAATTGCCATGACAGGTTTATTATTACTGTCTTTGATATTTGGTAGTTGATATTGTGTTGTGGGAGGTAATTTCGATTGGATTAACTCACCATCTCTCACTTGCCAGTTTGTTATGACATTTGTTGTTGGATCACCTATGATTTCTTGTTTCCAAGGGTAATCTATATCCTTTCTAATGGCATAAGCATGAAACCAATCAAAGAAAAGGACATTAATTTTGACTCTTTCGACAAATTCGTAGAACTTGTCTTGGATTTGTTTTCTGTTTGTACCCTTGTAATGTTGGAAAAACCATCTCCTTTGAGGTTCATTCTCCGGAGAATAGAAATCTTTCCTAAGGGTTTCCTTATCAATGCTAAAGTTGTCAAATAACATCATAATGTTCCATAGAAGAGTATGTTGGGGATTGGATCGACTTTTGGTCGTCCTCCTGTTCTTGGTTGTAAGTTGTTCTAGGTATGCTAGAAGTAGTGTCTAATCCTTGGAGGTTTACAGTAGGGAACTGGTTATGTGACTCAGATCTGGTTAGTCCTACTGGAATTGAACGGGTTCTAACCGAAAAAGACCTTCTGGCTGACTCATATTCAGACCTAGAGGCTTCTATCCTTGATGAAAAAGAATTTCTCCTATTGAAGGTTATTTCTACCTTTCTGGAGTTATCTTGCTTAATATGCTCTATGGTTGGAGCGGGTCGGGGAATAGACGGTGTTGCCTTATCCATAACCCATCTTTTGGGAAGAGTGACTTCATCCCATTTTATTTTTCTTGGAAGAGAAACATTAGCCTTCGTCATATCAGTGATAAACAAAGTTGTTTCTCCTCTTTGAGGTTTTAACAGGACTCTAGATGCACAAGTATTCATGACCTTGTACTGGATCCTATATATTAAGGCTGTTGGGATTGATCCTTCTTTCATGTCAAGGCCATGAAAGTGGATGTTTAAGAACAGAGAGTCAAGAATGTTTCTGTCCATCAGACTCATTGTTTTGTTTGGATAACAATTAAAATATATTGGACCTTGTCCTAGACTGGTTTCGACTGTTCCAATTAGGGAATCTTCAAATTGGTTATGCCTAATGTCTCTTAGACACATTAAAACTGCTGCATCTATGCCCATATCAATTAAGGGCTTGATGGCTACTTGTACACAACCGATGTGTAGATATTTATACTTACGGCTATGTTCATAAATTGAATTTTTTGAAAGTAAATGAAATTCTTCCCCTACTTCTTGTCCTAGAGGAATATTGTTTTCTACTGTTTTGATTATGTAATCAAAGTTGTGTTTGTCTTTTATTGTCTCAGGAACGTATAGTTGATCCTGAGGGATTTCTGGAATGTTCCAGTCATCCATATTTTGATTGATATCTTCGAATCGGACTTCCTCATCGAAGAGATTGTGTTTTGGGGCGACCTCTTGGGTCTGGTTGTCTTGATCATTTAATAGATTAGAGTTTCTTGAAGAAGATGATAAGGAGGAGTTTGAGCGAAAAGAGATACGAGAAAAAGATTGTAAGAGTCTAGACATGATTATGATATTCTCTAATATCTTTGCCCTCATTTGGTTCTATAGAAATATCTCCGTAAGTAAATATGTCACAAATTTTTTCTGGATCTGAATTATTTTTAAGAAAAATCTTTTTTTTTTTTGAAAAATAGTTTGAACGGCAATCCTATAGCCACCAGTATATTATGTCTTGATATTTTCGTTAAACAGTACACCTTAGCCTTACTGCCCTTTATCCAACACGGGTCTTACTGCTACAGTACCATTCAACTAAAATATTAGACTGCTGTACTTCCAGGAAGTACTGTTCAAACGCTTACTGTACAAATCAAAGTAAAATATTAAATGTACTATACAAAATTTTTAGTTTCAGATCCATAAAATTCACAAACATATGTCCTTAAGGACATATGTCCATAAGAATGCAGTATGATAAAATCAAACGGACAAATAGGAAGTAAGAATGCAGTATTTTTCAATATATATATATATATATATATATATATATATATATATATGTATGTATTGTGATGAATGATATTGTTGTGGTTGTTTGATTTGTGTTGTTTGAAGACCTGTGAGTGTGAATCTCAAGAATGAAAGATATATATGTATATATGTGCAAAATGCAATTTGTTGTTGATGTTGCTATTGAGGATTTTAATTGATATGTGATGATAATGATGATTATGATGATATTGATTTGAGATGACGTTGTTAATAAAGACCATGTCAACATGAATTGTTATATGTGAATATAAAATGAGGTTGTTGTTGTTGTTGATAACGTCATTGAGACGAGATGATATTTATGTTGAGAATGACATGGAAATGGAATGTTGATTGATGTTAGAAATGCATTAGCATGTGCATGTTGTGTATGTTCGTGGGGGGCACTGTGCACTGACCCTCCAGGGTCTTTGGCACTAGCTTTTGGTCGCGTTCATACATTGGATGTTGTGTATGTTCGTGGGGGGCACTGTGCACTGACCTTCCAGGGTCTTTGGCACTATCTTTTGGCCACGAACATACGTCGTATGGAGTGTATGTCATGGGGGGTAGAGTGCACTGACCTTTTCGGATGGCCCAGACGTGAGTAACTAGCATGGTTAGAGAATCTAAGCATTTATGAGGGGATGCTTAGGCGCTTTAATTGGTCCATGGTCTTTGGCACTTACTTTTGGCCGTGATCATAGCTCATACGACACAGGAAATAGAGTAACTGTGGGCAAGTGTACTCTGTACTAGGGGGTTGTCACCTGGTAGGGAACACCTTTGGGCTCCAAGGCTGATCACCTATAGGAGGGGGGCTGTTACGTGCACAATCGGGTGGTCTCGACAAACTCAGCACAGTTCTCTAAGTGAGAGTGTCATGTGGACATACTTAGGCTATTTCCTAAGGTTTGGTTGTTGTTGGTACGTACCACATTGCATCTGAGTGTTGAGTCAGGTGCATGCATCATTTTGTGCAGTCTTGATTGGGTCCATGGATGGATGATGAGTAATTGTTGGATGTGAATGATGAATATTTGTTGTATATGAGTGTTGAATAATGATTGTTGTGTATGCTTATCATGTTTGCATATGTTCCTTCCTAATTGTGGTTATTTGGAATTAGTATTGGTTCTTTTATAATAAACTCACCCTTGCAATTTTGTATCGTGTGGTTGATACCTGTGATGATCACGAACCTTGTTCATGGGAGCAGAATGACAGTGGCAGGGTGTAGGGAGTAAGATTCTGGTGAGGAGCCGTCGAGCCGACGTGATGACGTTGGCGTTATTTTGGGAGAGAGTTGTGTTTTGTAATCAACTCCTCCGTAGTTGGTTTTTAAGTTTTATTTTGTTGAGTTAAAGATGTAAAACTGGAATTTTAATTATATATATATGAACATATTTAATTTTCGTTATGTGTATGACATGTACCGAATTATTGTTTCTATGTAATTATGCATATTCACTTAAGTAATGGCGTGTTGTTGGATGAATTTATGTTGTGACAAAATCACTTCTATTTTCATAATAAAAAATTAAGGGAGTTCTTTTTATAAAAATTGAAATTATCGAATATTAGAGTGTGGATACCATAGCGACGAGGCGGGTCGTTACATCTGTGGTCTCACTCCCAATGCTCCCTCAATTCTAAGCAAATCAGGCTTAAAAAGGACTAAAAAACCTAGACGTCGCGCTTAGCACGAGTAAGTGAATTTGAGCTTAGCGCCAATCTTGCACTGAGCCTGGAAAGCGACAGACGACTCGCTTAGCGAGCTGATATCGCGGTAAGCGCAAGCTTGTGTAGCAGATGCCCTTCCAGATTCCCTTGACTCGCTAAGCACTCTTGTGCTGGGCTTAGCCGCTGATACACGCTAAGCGCACGAAACTCGCTTAGTGCGACATCCACTTTGGCACTTCTTCAAATTTTCTCTTTTTTGCCTGAAATTGAAGAGAATTTAACATTAATTCCTTATAAAAAGGCTTCTAATGAACAGAGATCAAAACAAAGCATAATTTATTTACAATCCTACAAAAGAACTATAAATTGTGGATTTATCTACATTGTGTAAAAGTTTTCTATACCAAAGTTAGTCATATAAGACAACTAACAAACTCCCCCAAATTTATAGTTTTGCTTTCCCTCAAGCAAAGAAAGAACAACTCACTTGTCCTCAAGTGACAGAATAACAATGGTTATTCAAAAACAAAGTTTGTTCCCAAGAATTCAATCACATGAAATGAATGGCATTTAATGCTTCAACCAACAACTTCTTACAAGACATGCAGCTTTTCAAAGATATGAACATATTTATTAAGGAACACAATTGAAATAAGTTAGTGGGAATGACAAATATCAAGGAAGGATCATCAACCAAAGCCACACGGTCACTGTTTCACTCAAGCACAAGTGTTTAGGCTATCCATCAATCAGCAACCAACATAAGTCTCAATCTTTGCACTTCATCTCATACCATATAGTCAAGAACACACAAACTTGAATCCGAAGGACTTTTACTAGGCTTGTAAAGAGGCTGGGCTGCAAGCAAATCATGGTTTTTCTAGGATGCAAAACTTAAGTTCCAGGAAAGCATTCATCTGTAGATTAACCTCTTTCTTTTTATTCCAACCTTATTACTTGCTTTTTTTTTACACATACTTATTAACTGACTGTGTGTGCTGCTCTTTTCTTACCATTTCAATCTTTTACCCAGTGATTCCCCCAAATTTGGGACAAATTTTCCTTGAACCAAGATACATTGTACAAGCTCCAGGTTCAATCAAACTATCATACTTTTAGCTCAAACTGGGTGCAAGGGATAAATCTTTCATACACAAGGTAAGCTTTTTGGCTAAGTGGCTACTTTCAATCAAAACATGGCCTTCATCATCCTCAATTTCATGCATTCATTCCATACATCAGAGATTCATGCAAAAATCATTACTTAATGTTAGTCGTTCTCTCACAATTAAAGATCACACTCTCACCTGGTTACACTTAACGCATTTATCAATCTGACACACCGACTAGCATTTTCAATCATAATCCTAATTTCATGTTCTTTCTCTTCTAATGACTACATGCTCATTCAAGGCATATGATCTACGCATTCCAATTCACTCACATCATACAATCGATCCATTCAAACCAATCAACAAACACTGATTTCCAAAATCAAACATCAACCATTGAATAAAATAAGTGCACTATTCAATCAAGCTTTTATACAAGCTACCAAACAAACTAGAACTATAAAATGAAATTTAAAAGCTGAACTGGAAATTAAAAACTAAAACATAAACATAAAATATACTAAAGACGGAATAATAATAAAACTGTTCAAAATGAAAGAAAATAAAGATCCTGTCAATCATCTTGTGAATGATCCTCTACAAGCTCGTTCAAATCCAACACCGATGCAGATGATGGATCCTGAGAAGTAGACTGGTCAGGCACTGGTGCTGGTGCAGATGGCTCAATCTCAGGGGAAGGAGGTGGATATGGCTCTGCCTGAGGGAAGGGTTCTAGTGATGCCACATCCTACTGAGCAATAACTGTGTCAGCCTCAAAAGTAAATGGCTCAGGTGGAGTGGGCTCTGGAATGATAGTGTCATCCTCCTCCTCTGGTTACGATTCCTGGGCTGTAGAGGCCTCACCCCCTCCCGAAGGAGAAGGTTGGACTCCTGGCCAGGCCACCGACTAAATGAACTCCTCAACGCTCATCACAGGCCTCTGCTGGACCGAGTTCTGCAGACTCTGCATAATCAGGATCTGACCCTGATGCAGACTCTGCAGCATGGACAATAAATGCTCTGAGCTAGGAGTGGCTGGCCCTGGGAGAACTGGAGCTGGGGCTGAAGATGCGAGAGCAGATGTAGATGGAGCAGATGTGGAAGGAGCTGAAGAAGATGGTACCTCGGATCCTTTGCCCCTAGATTTATGGGTTCCCCAAAAAGTGACCGAAGGGTCATCTGGATTCCAACAATTTATTTTAACATATGCCAAATTAATGGCTGGGCTCAAGCTCTCGAAAGTCAAAGAGTCAGAGGTGACTCCTCAGGCCTTGCAAAAGGCAGTGATCAGGGCATGAATACCTAGCCTCGAGGAGTCATGCAGAGCAATAAGAGAAGTGTGACTCGAGTTGAGGTACCCGAGGTTCATGTCCATCTTCTGAATAATGCCATAAATTAACCTGGCCTTGTCTAAAGTGATGTCTAAAGTATGAGAGGTGGAGGCCAAGTTAGAAAAGGAAAGTACACTCTAGGTTTAGGCCAATGTTAGTCATCTCATACGACTAACTTCTTTATAGAAAACATTTTCCAAAACTTGTATAGTTCCCCAATTTATGGTTATTTTGTAGTGATTTTGTAAATAAATATTGTTTTATGATTAAAACTGTCTCTAGAATATTTCCATTGGATTTAATGAGGAAATATGAGCAATTTTAGGTGAAAAAGATGCTAAGTCATGAAGTGCTACAAGTGACAGTTGATCTTAGCTCATTATTGGGCAAAGCGTGCATCCACCGCTAAGCGTAACTTCAGCACGCTTAGCATGATAGAAGAATTTGGCAGAGCATCAATTTCAAGACCGCGTGCTAAGTGCGAGATCAGTGCGCTAAGCACAACAGTTGTCTTCAGCCAGGCTCAACGCACGCCTGACGATAAGCTCAAATCCACTTACTCACGCTAAGCATGAGGGTGGCACTAAGCGCAACATTGCGAATTCAGACCCTATTTAAAGCCTGTCTTGTGCAGAATTAGGGTACAGCATTTATAATACCCAGGGCACAAAATTCCACAGGACACCACAATGCCTATTTTGGGAAAAGAGCTCTGGAGGCAGCAAGAGGAGCAGCTTTTGCAGAGATACCTAGGTTTTGTAAGCTCATTATTGTTAGGGTTTCTTCTGTAATGGCCGGCTAAACATCCTTGTTGGGGATTTCTAATGAACAGTTGATGTAATTATTTTAATATCTAATTGATTGTGTTTCTTGTGTTCAATGCATCTTTAAGTGCTTAAATTTTGTATGCTCTTGGTCTGATCAACCATTTGTGTGCCTAGTTAGGTGATTTTAACATTGGGAAATGTATTATTGACTTAGAACTTGAATGCAGCAGAATTGAAACTTAGTCTTACAAGAGGGATCTGCAGATTAAGTTTTGGCTTTAGATATGTTGTTACAATATTGTTGTTTGGTCTTAGTCTACTCCAACAAGAGGGATCTGAGAACAAAGCTCAGGCTAAATTAGTCTAAAATTTTGTAAGATATTTAAGCAAGTCTAGTCCAACAAGAGGGATCTGAGGATGAAGCTTAGTTTAAGTTAGTCTAAACCTAGGAGGGCTATCTAAATTGAGCCTAGTCCAACAAGAGGGATCTGAGGACAAAGCTTGGATTGATTCAGTCTAACTAGGGATTGAGGTTTAGTAATTTAGGCTAGAGCATAGAACACAAAAGCATGATTGATTAGAGAAACATCTTTATATGCATTAGCTGGTCTGTTAGAAAGACCCAACATTTCTACCTATTGTTGTCAATTTTATTTACTTGCATTTTTATTGTTTTTAGCCAAGACTTAGTTTAATCATATTTTAAATCATCAATTATCAATGTTTCTTTCAACAATGTCTTATTTCTGAATTTAACCCTGTCTTAGACTAATTCCCTGAGTTCGATACTCGGATTCATTCGTTTTAATTTTAAATACTTGATGATCCGATGCGCTTTCCGGAAAACCGGATTTCCCTTGAACATATTTGTATAAGAAAAGTGGACCAAAAAGTAACTGCAAGGGAAATCTACCAAAGTATTTATGGCGCCGTTGCCGGGGAACTAGATTTAAGTAGATTTTAGTTCACTTTTACGGCATTGCTTTATATTTTTCTCTTTCATTCATTGATTCTTTATGTTCATACTTTAGTTACCGTACATTCATTATTCTTTTGAACTGGATAATTGTTGTTCTGTTTTCTTGTATGTAAAGAAGATCTACTGCAGGTGATTTGATTCCAATTGATTTGGAGATTAACGCTACCTGTAGAAGGCGTAATTCAGAGAGAATCAGAAAATTTTTGCAGGATTTAGAAGCAGCAGCAACTCCAAAAGAAGAACCTCGATCTTCCAAGGCATCTTCTAGTTTTCCTATTATAGGGCATTCTCATATAGAACCAGTTGAAGATATAATCATGGATGAAGAGCCAAGAAGAGTAACCCTGAAGGATTATTCAAGTTCTATTGTGCCACAATTTTTCACTAGTATTGCACAGCCAGAAGTTCAAGTTCAGACAATTATATATCCTCCTTCTTTGATATAGCTGATTCAAAATAATTTGTTTCATGGTCTACCCAATGAAGACCCTTATGCTCACCTAGCCACCTATATAGAGATATGCAATACTATTAGGTTGGTAGGTGTACTTGCGGATGCAATTCGGTTGAGTCTGTTCTCATTTTCTTTATCTGGATAAGCTAAGAGATGGCTTCATTCTTTTAAAGGAGACAGTCTGAAGTCATGGGATGAAGTGGTAGAAAAGTTCTTAAAGAAGTACTTCCCTGAATCGAAGACTGCAAAAGGAAAAGCTACCATCTCTTCATTCCACCAGTTCCAGATGAATCGTTGAGTGAGGCACTTGAAAGATTCAGAGGTTTATTATGGAAGACTCCCACTCACGGTTTTTCAGAACCAATACAACTCAACATATTCATAGATGGGTTGAGACCACAATCTAAGCAGCTCTTGGATGCTTCAGATGGGGTAAGATCAAAATGAAGACCCCTGACGAAGCAATGGACTTAATTGAAAGCCTGGCTGCTAGTGACATAGCCATTTTGTGAGACCAAGCCCATATTCCCACCAATAAGAGTTTATTGGAGCTAACCTCATACAATGCTCTGTTGGCACAAAACAAGTTGCTATCCAAGAAACTAAGACACTAATAGAAACACTAAGTAAGTTGCCAACTCAGCTTCATTCTACACAAACTTCATATTCTTCTATTTTGCAGGTTGCAGGATGTATAATTTACGGTGGAGCTCATGAATCTGGATGTTGTATCCCTAATGAAGAACAAATTCCACATGAAGTCAATTATATGAGGAATCAACCCAGAGGAAGATTCAATACAAGTGGATTCCCAGGATTTTAGAACAACCAGTAGTATGAACAATAGAGATAGTGGTAAAATCACCCTGGTAACCAATTCAACAGAGACCAGGTTGTCAATGTCTAATCAAAAGAGACTCTGGCTCAATTCATGCAAGGGACTCTAGCTTAATTCATGCAAGTGTCAATGTCTAATCAAAAGAGCACTAAGTCTGCAATTAAGAATTTGGAAGTCCAGGTGGGCCAGCTTGCAAAGCAATTAGCTGAAAGACCGTCAAACAGCTTTATAGCAAACACAGAGAAAAATCCGAAAGAAGAGTGTAAAGTTGTGATGACTAGAAGAAAAATGGCGATACAAGCGGAGGAAAGTAAAGCTGATCAGAAGGTGGAGGGATTGAAACAACAGCTGGCTGATGAATTGCTACAAGTGATAGTTGAGCTTAGCTCATCACTAGGCTAAGTGCGCATCCACTGCTAAGCGCAACTTCAGCGCGCTTAGCGTGATAGAAGAATCTGACAGAGCATCAATTTCAAGGCCGCACGCTAAGCACGAGATCAGTGCGCTAAGCGCAGCAGTTGTCTTCAGCCACGCTCAGCGCACGCTTGGCGCTAAGCTCAAATCCACTTACTTGCGCTAAGTGCAACATCACGAATTCAGAGCCTATTTAAAGTTTGTCTTATGCAGAATTAGGGTACAACTTTTATAATACCCAGGGCACAAAATTCCACAGGACACCACAATGCCTATTTCGGGAAAAGAGCTCTGGAGGCAGCAAGAGGAGCAGCTTTTGTAGAGATACCTAGGTTTTGTAAGCTCATTATTGTTAGGGTTTCTTCTATAATGGCTGGCTAAACACCCTTGTTTAGGATTTCTAATGAATAGTTGATGTAATAATTTTAATATCTAATTGATTGTGTTTCTTGTGTTCAATGCTTCTTTCAGTGCTCAAATTCAATATGCTCTTGGTCTGATCAACCATTTGTGTGCCTAGTTAGGTGATTTTAACATTGGAAAATGTATTGTTTCCTTAGAACTTGAATGAAGCAGAATTGAAACTTAGTCTTACAAGAGGGATCTACGGATTAAGTTTTGGTTTTAGATATGCTATTACAATAATGTTGTTTGGTCTAAGTCTAGTCCAACAAGAGGGATATGAGAACAAAGCTCAGGCTAAATTAGTCTAAAATTTTGTAAGATATTTAAGCAAGTCTAGTCCAACAAGAGGGATCTGAGGATGAAGCTTAGTTTAAGTTAGTCTAAACCTAGGAGGGCTATCTAAATTGAGCCTAGTCCAACAAGAGGGATCTGAGGACAAAGCTTGGATTGATTCAGTCTAACTAGGGATTGAGGTTTAGTAATTTAGGCTAGAGCATAGAACACAAAAGCATGATTGATTAGAGAAACATCTTTATATGCATTAGCTGGTCTGTTAGAAAGACCCAACATTTCTACCTACTGCTGTCAATTTTATTTACTTGCATTTTTACTATTTTTAGCCCAGACTTAGTTCAATCCTGTTTTAAATCATCAAATATCAATGTTTCTTTCGACAATGCCTTATTTCTGAATTTAACCTTGTCTTAGACTAGTTCCCTGAGTTCGATACTCAGATTCATCCGTTTTGATTTTAAATACTTGATGATCCGATGCGCTTTCCGGCAAACCGAAATTACATCAGTTGTTCCTTAGAAATTCCCAACAAGAGTGTTTAGCCAACCATATAGAAAAACCCTAACACAAATGAGATTAAGAGTATAGAATAATTGTTCCTTACACAAAAACAGGGATCCCTACTCCTCTTCTCAGCATCTCACAATCATTCTACAACTCACTAATCTCTCTCTAATTACAAAACCTAGGTCTCTCTACAAAAGTTGCTCCTCTTGCTGCCTCCAGAGCTCTTTCCTCGAAAAATAGGCACTGTGGTGTGCTCTGAAATTGTTGTTAAAAATTTTTTGCCCTTTGTCCCCTAATCCGAGACGTTGCGCTTAGCGCCACCCTTGCGCTTTGCACGAGCAAGTGGATTTATGCTTAGCGCCAGTCATGTGCTGAGCCTGGCTGAAGACAACCTCTGCGCTTAGCACGCTGATCTCGCGCTTAGCATGCAGCCTTGATACTGATGCTCTGCTAGATTCTTCTGTCACACTAAGTGCATTGAAGCTGCGCTTAGCGCTAGATGCACGCTGAGCCCAAATGGTGAGCTGAGCGCAACTACCACTTTTAGCACTTCAAGATTTAGCCTCTTTTAACCTAAAATTGAACAGATTTCATCATTAATTCCAATGGAAAGTATTCTAGAGACAGCTTTAACAATAAAACAAGATTTATTTACAAATTACTACAAAATAAGCATAAATTAGGGAACTATACAAGTTTTGGAAAATGATTTCTATACAAAAGTTGGTCGTATAAGACGACTAACAAACTCCCCCAAATTTACAGTTTTGCTTGTCCTCAGGCAAAGAAAGAATAGTTCACTCGTCCTCAAGTGACAAATTTCAATGGTCAATCAAAAATGGTGTTTGCTTCACAGAAAAAAAAGTCAACCATATGAACTGAATATCATGAAAATCAATTGCTTTTCACAAACATGCAGTTTTTTCATAGATAGGAACATACGCAATTAGAGTCACAACTGAAATAAACTAGTGAGAATGACAAATATCAAGGAAGGATCATCAACAAAAGCCTCCCAGTCATTGTTTCACTCAAGCTCAAGTGTTTAAGCTCAATTATAAAGAACTAACACAAGTCCCAACCTTTGCATTTCATCTCATACCATACAGAAATAAACACACAAAATGAATCCAAAGGACTTCTAGGCTTGTAATGGGTTTAGGCTGCCAACAAATCTTGGTTTTTTAGGATTCAAAAGCTTAAGTTCTAGGAGAGCATTCATCCATAGATAAACCTTCACTTTTTCATTCATTCCCACCCCCAATACTTGCCTTTTTTAGGCACTCAGCTTTCATTCATGGAATTACAACATACACACTTTTTAGTTTGATCCATATTTATAGTTTTTTTTACATATATACAGAAACAGTATGAGTATATACAAAAATAGTGTGTGTATGCTATTTACTTTGACCATTACAATTCTTACACAGCGTCTCCCCCAAATTTGGGACAAATTTGCTTTGAACCAAGCTTCCTGTGGATGATGCTTTCCTACAACCTAAGACAATGTAGCGGGAGATAACGCTGTATAGGCTCTAGGTTCAATCAATCAATAATTCATTCAGCTCAAATTGGGTGCAAGGGATAAATCATTCAAGCACGTGGTCAACTTTTTGGCTAAGTGGCTATCACAATCAAACATGGCCTTCATCATCCTCAATTTCATGCATTCATTCCATACTTCAGAGATTCATGCAAAAATCAATACTAAATGATAGTCGTTTCTCTCAAAGTTTATGGATGACACTATCACCGGGATATGGTCAATGCATTCCTTCACAATCAATCTGACAAACTGACTAACATTTTCAGTCAAAGTTCTAATCACATGTTCTTTCTCTTCTAGTGGATGCATGCTTGATCAAAATAAACCTCTAATTATTCCACTCCACTCAATTCATACAACTCTCATTCATTTCATTCACAAACACTCACTTCATAACAAAGAAGCCACTAAAGCATGATTCAATCAATTCACTGTTCAAGCAAGCTTTTTGTACAAGCAAACTCAATGACTGAAATTAAAACAACTGAAACATAAATCAAACTAAATACTGATAAACTAAAGTCTTCATAATTTGCAAAATTTAAAAAAAAAAACAGAATTTAAATGTCCTGTTCCTCCTGTGGCTGATCTTCATTCAGTTATAGTACTGGAGCTGCTAATGAATCCTGAATGGTGGGCTCAGGCTCCAAAAACTGTTACTGCTGGCTAGGTCTCCTCAGGAGCTGGTGCAGGGGATGGCTCTGGCATGGGATCTGGAGAAGTTTCCTCCTCCTGAACCATAGGTATATCTGCAACAAATGAAAAAGGATCGGGGAGAGGAGTGAGCTCATCCTCTACAATTGGAACTAGCTCCTCTGTGTGTTCCTTAGGCTCATCATATTCAGGATCCTGGGCTGTGGATGCCCCACCCCCTCCAACAGGAAAAGGCTAGACTCCTGGCCAGGCCACCTGAGTCTGAAACTCCTTCATAGTCATGATGAAAGGTAGGCCGAGGCTCTGAAAACTCTGCATAAGGATTACCTACCCTCTATGGAGGCTCTAAAGCATAGAATGGAGCATCTTAGGAGAAAATGTAAAATCTGATGCAGAAGCAGTTGGTATCTATATAGGAAGTTGTGAAGTGGATGGTGAAGCAGAAGTAGATGGGGCTGTAGGAGTAGGCAAGGTGGATGAAGAAGGAGCTGAAGTGTCTGGCACTACTGTAGTAGTGGGGGTCTCTAATCTTCTACCCCTGGCCTTCCTTGGCCCTCTGAATGTCATTGTTGGATCATATAGATTCCAACAGTTCTTCTTAATGTATGCCAAGTTAATGGCAGGGCTCAGGCTCTCTAGGGATCTAGAATCTGATTGGACTCCTCTAGCCTTGCATAGAGCTGTGATCAAGGCTGGGAATCCAAGTCTAGAGCAATTGTGTTGTGTAGTAATAGAGATTTGGTGTGAGATGTGGTACCCCATATTCATATCCATCTTCATGATGATGCCATAGATTAACATGGCCCTTTCCAATGTGATGTCAAAAGTATGGGAGGTTGGGACCAAGTTATAATAAGAAAGAACGTTCCATGTCCGAGTGAGAGTAGTCATGTTCTTCCTTAAGATCTTGAAGGGGAGACCATCAACATTCAGCTCAAATCCCCTCCCTGGGATACAGAGCTTAGCAGATAACTCTTAAGGATCAGGTCTCAGGAGTGCAAATCTCGAATAAGCACATAAATTCTCCCTCTCTTCTACAATAACTGGGGTCTTCAAAAAATTATTCAAAGTATCTTCATCAAATTTAATTAGATGACCCCTGACCCGTAACTACTTAGGTGACTTGTCTTCTGGGTCGTAGAGGTTTGCATAGAATTCTTTTACTATGGTAACATTGATGCTGCCTTCATCAAAGCTTGTGAGCTCTTCGTCCCAGTGTCTTCTCATTAGTTCCTCTTTAAAGTCATCGAACTTTGTGTGGTAGATTACCATATTTCGTTCTGGTAACAGCTTCCTTGGTACAATTATATCAGTATACCTTATGTGCCATTATTTTCTCCTATTTCTTAACCCTTTTTGCACCATTTTAATTACTGATTAGTCTTAATTGTCAAATTAATTATGCAGTTTTATCATTTGGGCCTATTGGACTAATTTTGTGTTTTTAATTTAATTTCAGGAGAATTATAAGCAATTGAGCTTGAATCCAGAATTAGGCTTGGACTTGAAGAAAGCAAACAATTTTATCAAATCTTATCTTATCTAGATTTTATCTAATCTAGATATTATTTCATCTAGATCTTATCTTATCTTATTTAGATTTTATTTCATCTAGATTTTATTTTATCTTATCTTATCTTGTCTACATTTTATTTTATTTATGGGCTTGGACTTAAAACAGATTTGTAAGCTTTGGGGCTGAAAACTATATAACAGCACCAAGGTTCTAGTTTAGGCTCTTCTCTCTCTCTCTCTCCTGTTTTCTTTTTTAGTTTTAGGCTTTTCTTCTTTTAGACACCTTTTCGTTTTGCAATTCCAGTTTTTACTTTTTATTTCAGCAATAAAATTTCGTTCTTCAATCTATAATTTCGTTCTCTATTGATTAATGCAAGGCTAAGTCTACAACGTTGTTTTCTCTTGAGGATAAAGCACAGTTCTCTTTGAGGTTTTATTATTACTATTAAATTCTGTTCAGTTTTTCCTCTTCACTAATTACTCTGAAATTGTTGCTATTAATTCATGCATGCTTAGTGCTTGATTAATTGTCTCTGCGCTTAATTTACGTTCATGCTTCATGATTGTTTATGATTAATTGGTGTATGTGTTGCTTAATCACATAATGAATGCCTTATGTTAAATTTCGCTTAGTAATTTAATTTAGGGTTGGATTAAGTGGTTGAACTGATAAAGGATAAACTCTCGTAACCAAGGATAAGAGACTTGCTTGTGAATCAAGGGGAAGCAACATGTTTTAATTTTGATATTTTATAATTCGCATCTATTTGCTGTTTAATTTACACAAGTAAACAACCCCCCCCCCCAATTCGTTACTGTTTTATTACTATCTATTATGAACGTTTGGTTGACCATTGCTCGTTGGGAAACGACCTAGGATCACTTCCTAGATACTGCATTTTTAATGTTTATTTGATTCGGGTACGACCTCGATCAATACCTCTCCCAGGCTTCTTCAAAGGTGAACCTAGACCGGTCATATCTAACTTAGGAAGGTGTAGAAGGAGCCTTCCTTTTCTTAGATGCCATCTGCAAAATAATTAGAACAAAACATAAGATTAAACAAGGCTTATTCTCAACAAAACAAAAAATAAGACTAAAATTTTGACTGGGCGCTTAGCACAGAAGGCTGGGCTTAGCGCGCCTTATAAAATTTTACTCGTGGGCTAAGCGCAGCAGACTCGCGCTTAGCCTAAAGACACAAAATATTTTTCTGTAGATTAGGCTTAGCGTAGCATGCTGGGCTTAGCCTAAGTTTACAATTTTCAAAATAGAAGAGAGTCTGGGCTTAGTGCAGCATGGCGCACTTAGCTCAGCCTCACCATAATGACACTCAGGCTTAGCGCATAGGGTGCGCTTAGCCTAACTACAAAAACTCAAAAACAGTGAGAGAGTTGACCTTAGAGCAGCAAGGCACGCTTAGCTTAACCTCCTCGACATAGGGGCTTAGCACAGCAGCTGCGCTTAGCCTTATTCAAAGGACTAACTAACAGAAGCATAGTGGCGCTTAGCCTGACAGGTCAGGCTTAACGCTGAACAAAAATTTCAAAGATCTTAATGTCTGAACACTAGGCCCGCTTAGCACACAAATGAGCTTAGCGTGTTCATAACTTTCGTTCATCAGAAGGGATGAACGTGCCTAGCGCGACATGGTCCACTTAGCGCGATCATTTGGAAATCCAAAATTTTAACAGTTGTGATGAACAGGCGCGCTTAGTGCGTTCATCGCGATTTCCAAATAGAAACACAGGGGTCTTCACCCCTTTTAGCCACATTGCCCCTAATGGGCTTCTAAGTTACCTAAAATCCTAGAATGTCTAACCCTAAAACTAAAAACCATAACTTAACAACATTACTAACTAAGAAAGCAAGAAATCATCTATCCTATGGTTTGAAGGATGAAAATGAAATTGAAAATGTACTCACTTACTTGGATTGTGATTGTAATGCAGAATGAAGCAAGAACAGAGCAGGTAGTTAGTTTCAACACACAGCGGAAATGCACAAATGCTCAGGGTAAGCAAAGGCAGAGGCAAATGATTTTTAGGTAACACCCAAGTGCCTCAGCCTTTGGTTTTTAAAAACTGAAATTTGTATGGCGCGCTTAGCGCACAGCTGCACTTAGCGTGTCACGTGATGTTTGCGTTTAAAATCCCGAGTGCTTGGCCAAACCTCGCACTAAGCCCAACTTGAAGTTTCAAATTCCAGTGAGCATCTGGGGCTTAGCGCAATAGGTTGTGCTTAGTGCTTTCTACAACACAAAATTTTCTACAATATGCGTTTAGCCTGAGACGTGAGTCTTAGCGTGCAATCAAGCTTCAACTTACAGAGAGTAGTTCAGGCTTAGTGCAATAGGTGCACTAAGCGCACTTCCAAGAATTAAAAAATAGTAAGAGATTGGTTCTTAGCGCATCTTGCTGTAGAAGCAAGCTTCATGATGATGAATCAAGTTGATTCAAGAAGTTTTGATAATGACAAAGATGTTGACAAAAAGCCCAAAGAATGATTTCAAGATTAAATCAAGAACAAATTCAAGAATCAAGAGAAGTTTGATTTCAAGATTCAAGAAAAGATGAATTCAAGTTTCAAGAGAAGAAATCAAGAAGACTTCACATGGGAAGTATTGAAAAGATTTTTCAAAAAACAACATAGCACAGTTTTGTTTTTCAAAAGATATTTTCACAAAATTTTCTAAGTTACCAGGGTTTTTACTCTCTAGTAATCGATTACTAGTTTCCTGTAATCGATTACTAGTGGCAAAGTTTGATTTCAAAAGCTTTTAACTGAATTTACAATGTTCCAATTGATTTAAAAATGGTGTAATCGATTACAAGATATTGGTAATTGATTACCAGTGCATTTGAACGATGGAATTCAAATTGAATTGTGAAGAGTCACATCCTTTCATAAAAAGCTTTGTGTAATCGATTACAAGGATTTGGTAATCGATTACCAGTCTCTTTGAACTTCTTCTTCTTCTTCCTTTGCAAAAAGCTTTCTAAAGTTTTATGGTTTTCCAAACCTTGAAAACAAAAGTGTGCTATTCATCTTTTTCATTCCCTTCTCCCTTTGCCAAAAATAATTCGCCAAGGACTAACCGTCTGAATTCTTTTTGTGTCTGTCTTCTCCCTTTTCCAAAGAACAAAGGACTAACCGCCTGAATTCTTTTGTGTCTTCCTTCTCCCTTGTCAAAGAATTCAAAATGACACAATCTGAGAATTCTTTTGATTCTTCCCTTTCCCATAAACAAAAGATTTCAAAGGACTAACCGCCTGAGAATTCTTTTGTTTCCCCCTTCACAAAGTTTTGAAGGACTAACCGCTTGAGAACTTTGTCTTAACACATTGGAGGGTGGGTGCATCCTTTGTGGTACAAGTAGAGGGTACATCTACTTGGGTTGTTGTAACTGAGAACAAGAGAGGGTACATCTCTTGTGGATCAGTTCTAGTGGAGGGTACATCCACTAGGTTGTTCAAAGAGAACAAGGGAGGGTACATCCCTTGTGGATCTTTGCTTGTAAAGGACTTTACAAGGTTGAAAAGAAATCTTAAGGACCGCAGGTCGCTTGGGGACTGGATGTAGGCACGGGTTGTTGCCGAACCAGTATAAAACTCTTGTGTTTGTCTTCTTCTTCCCTACACTCTTTAATTTCCGTTGTGCACTTTAATTATCGCTTTTACTTTTGGTTAAGTTTATATTTTTGTTCTTTACTTTCTTAACATTATAGTAAAAGCCTAAGAAGGGTAGATTTTTAATTAGTAAAGGTTCATTAATAATTAATTCAACCCCCCCTTCTTAATTATTCCAAGGCCACTTGATCCAACACCTGCCCCGCTATGCCCAACTTGAAAGCTCAAATTCCAGAATGGATCTGGGGCTTAGCGCAGGACAGCGCGTTTAGCGCTCCAACAATGAAATTTTCCAAAGGAGAAGTGGCGCTTAGCACATCATCCATGCTAAGCCCATTGATTAAGGTTCAATTACAATGATGTTGGGCTTAGCGCAGTGATGGGCGCTTAGCTGAACTATTCAGCCAACCAATCAAGGGTCTGTGCGCTTAGCGCGAGCAAACTCGGGCTTATCGTGTGAAGACTGGGTGCTTAGCGCAAGGTCTGCGCTTAGCGGATAGAAAATTACAAAAAATTTTCTAAGTCTTTTTCTATCTATCTCTTCACACAAGATTAAAACCCCTTGTTCATTACCAAACAAGCTGATAATTAATCACAATCACAAGCAATTATCCTAACTACATGCAAGAGATAAGAATGAAAAAGAGAAAAGGGAAAGAAAAGTTGGGTTGGCTCCCAGTAATCACTCTTTTAACGTCACTAGCTTGACGCATCATCCTGTTATCCAGGATCTAACAAGGTTCCTACTTCAAGGACCTTCTTCTTAGGTCTCCTTTCCTCCATCACATGCACTTTCAGCCAGACATTTTGGCTAGGTGGATCTTTGTCCTCATGGGACAAATCAAAGTTGATCTTCTCATCTTCTATGCCCATTTGTAGCATCTTCTTTCCCATGTCTACCACGCAGCTTGTAGTAGACATGAATGGGCGGCCAAGAATGAGAGGAATGTTAGCATCCTCTTCTATATCTATGACAACGAAATCAGCTGGAAATATAAGGTGCTTTACCTTCACCAAAACATCTTCAATGGCTCTATATGGCCTTGTGATGGAGCGGTCAGCTAACAGGAGGGTCATGCGTGTGGGCATTATTTCCAGCTCTCCAAGTTGTCGGCACATGGAGAGAGGCATTAAGTTGATACTAGCTCCCAGATCTGTGAGAGATTTGCCTACAGCAACCTCGCTGATAGAACACGG
Source organism: Glycine soja (assembly GCF_004193775.1). Classification (NCBI taxonomy): domain Eukaryota; kingdom Viridiplantae; phylum Streptophyta; class Magnoliopsida; order Fabales; family Fabaceae; genus Glycine; species Glycine soja. Next base: position 8,986,127 of record NC_041014.1, on the reverse strand, counting down.
TATCGTGACAACTCCAGGATCTTTGTGCTTGGGTGGAAGGATACCTTGAATGACAGCACTACAGTTACCCTCCACAACAATTTTGTCATTATGGATGTACCAGTTCTTCTTGGTTAGCGTATCCTTCAAAAATTTGGCATAGAGGGGCATTTGCTAAAGTGCTTCTCCAAAAGGCAAAGGAATTTCCAATTTCTTGAAGATATCAAGAAATTTGGCCAAATGACGCTCTTTATCTTTCCGGGAGGGTACCAATATGTTCATGGGAAATCCAATTCGCCGGAAAGGGCACCGGATCGTCAAGTATTTAAAATTAAAACGGATGAATCCGAGTATCGAACTCAGGGAACTAGTATTAGACAAGGTTAAATTCAAAAATAAGTCATTGTAGAAAAAAACATTGATAATGGATGGTTTAGAACAGAATTAAACTAAGTCAAAGCTAAAAATAGTAAAAATGCAAGTAAGGAAGATTGACAACAATAGGTAAAAGTGTTGAGTCTCTCTAACAAACAAGTTGATGCATAAAAGGATATTTCTCTAATCAATCATGCTTTCATGTTCTATGTTGTAGCCTAAAGTACTAAACCACGATCCCTCATTAGGCTAGCTTAACTCAAGCTTCGTCCCCAGATCCCTCTTGTCGGACTAGGCTTAACTTAAGCAGCCCTTGTAGGTTTAGACTAATTTAAACTGAGCTTCGTCGTCAGATCCCTCTTGTTGGACTAGGCTCAGCTTAAACAGCTTACGTAAGTGTAGACAAATTTAACCTAAGCTTTGTCCTCAAATCCCTCTTGTTTGACTAGGCTTAAATTAAACAGATTATCATCACAGCATATTAAGAAAACTAAAACTTAATCCTCAGATCCCTCTTGTTGGAGTAAGTTTCAATCTTGCTTCTATCAAGTTCTAAGGCAACAGTACATTTCTCAATGCTAAAGTGACCTAACTAGACATACAAATGGGTGATCAGACCAAGAGCATGTAGAAATTAAGCATTGAAAGAAGCATTGAACATAGGAAACACAATCAATTAGATATTAAAGTAATTACATCAGTTGTTCCATAGAAATTCCCAACAAGAGTGTTTAGCCAGCCATACAGAAAAACCCTAACACAAATGAGATTAAGAGTATAGAATAATTATTCCTTAAACAAGAAGAGGGATCCCTACTCCTCTTCTCAGCATCTCACAATTATTCTACAACTCACTAATCTCTCTCTAATTACAAAACCTAGGTCTCTCTGCAAAAGCTGCTCCTCTTGCTGCCTCCAAAGCTCTTTCCTCGAAAAATAGGCATTATGGTGTGCTTTGGAATTGTTGTTAAAAATTTTGTGCCCTCTGTATCCTAATTCTGCACAAGACAAGCTTTAAATAGGCTCTGAATCCGCGACATTGTGCTAAGCTCCACCCTCATGCTTAGAGCAAGTAAGTGGATTTAAGCTTAGCGCCTGTCATGCGTTGAGCCTAGCTGAAGACAACCTCTGCGCTTAGCGCGCAGCCTTGATACTAATGCTATACCAGATTGTTCTTTCATGCTAAGCATGCTAAAGCTGTGCTTAGCGATGGATGCGCGCTGAGCCCAAATGGTGAGCTGAGCGCAACTACCACTTTTAGCACTTCAAGATTTAGCTTCTTTTAACCTGAAATTGAGCAGATTCCATCATTAATTCCAATGGAAAGTATTCTAGAGACAAATTTAACAATAAAACAAAATTTATTTACAAATTACTATAAAATAACCATAAATTGGGGAACTATACAAGTTTTACAAAATGTTTTCTATACAAAAGTTAGTTGTATAAGACGACTAACACCCACAAGCACAAGGTACGAAGCTTGATGGATGCTGGATGGCTGACATTTCGAGAAGATAATCCGAATTTGAGGACTAATCCACTTGCCAATCATGGAGGCCCGGTGGTGAATGCAATGGAAGGATGGGAGTCTTGAGGGCTGAAGCAAATAGGGGATGTATCGACTTCTCGGCGGTTCATATTGGAAGTATTGTGCAAGGCTGGTATAGTCGACCTTGACGGTGACAAAGGAGATTCATGCTTAATGCATCTAGGGGCATCGCACGATGTGGAAACATGCCCAATAGCTAAGGAGCTGCTGTAGGGAATGATAAGCAGGGAGCAAATTGAAATCTATAGCGCAAAAAATGATGAAGGGGAGGTATGCATGCAGTCGGGTGATAGAAACCCAAGCAAGCCTAAGCCTTTGGTGATCCATTTCACCAAGGACATTACCCCCCAGAGGTCTCGAGGCTTCCAGCCCTTCACAGCAAACGCTTGTACCCTTCCCTTACAAAAGTGATAAGGCAGTGCCATGGAAATATGCCGTACAGGGGCCCCACGGAAGGCAAGATGCGTCTGTTGTACGTGTTGGGAATGACATGCCATCTGCTAAGATTACAAATATTTCCAGTACGAGTGGCATGACTCGTAGTGAACGTATTTTCACTGCTCCAGAATTACCGACAAGGTCAAAAGACAAGGGGAAGGTGAAGGCGAATATAGGCTAGAGGGAGAGGGTCGTCCCGACCACAAATAACGAGGCCCCTGTTGGAAAAAATACAGAGGAAGGAGATGATTTTAGCAAGAGGGAGATATCAGCAGGGGAGGCGACTGAATTTCTGAGGATCATTCAACAGAGTGAATTCAAAGTGATTGAGCAATTGAACAAGACACCAGCCAGGATCTCTCTATTAGGACTGCTCATGAACTTCGAACCTCATCGGGCACTGTTGGTCAAAATTTTGAATGAAGCCCATGTACCGCAAGACATATCAGTGGAAGGCTTTAGGGGGATAGTCAACAACATCACTACCAACAATTACCTAACTTCTTCCAATGAGGAGATACCGGTTGAGGGGATGGGACACAACAAAGTACTCATTGACAATGGCTTTTCCCTCAATGTCATGCCCAAAACTACATTGGATAAGTTTCCATTTGACACAGCGCACATTAGGCCAAGCTCCATGGTGGTAAGAGCTTTTGATGGTAGCCGACGTGACGTAAGAGGAGAGATCGATCTCCCAATTCAAATTGTGCCACACATGTGCCATATAACCTTTCAAGTAATGGACATAAACCCCGCCTACAGTTGCCTACTAGGTTAGCCTTAGATCCATTTTGTTGGGGTGGTCCCATCAATGTTGCAACAAAAATTGAAGTTTGTGGTGGAAGGGCATCTGGTTATAGTTTCAGGGGAAGAAGATATACTAGTGAGTTGTCTATCCTCTACACCCCATGTGGAAGTTGTGCAAGAGTCATTGGAAACATCTTTTCAAGCGCTAGAAATTGTGAACAATGCTTATGTGGAGGCTCATCTGGTGCAACCGCATCTATCTGGTGCCTCCTTGATGGATGGGTATGATCCCGAAATGGGTTTAGGCCAGAATGGTGATCGCACGACAAACTTGGTGAGATTTGTTGAAAACTGTGAAGGTACAGTCTAGGTTACGAGCCTACATATGCCGACAAGAGAAGGGTCGCCTTAGAAAGGAAATAAATAAGCCTAGCCCATTTTCAAGGGCGGGGACCATAGATGGAGAGGGTTCCTATCTGCCACATTACAAAAGTTTTGTTAGCGCGGGATGGATGCATGTGAAATAGGTTGTTGTGCTAGACGAAGAAACTAACCAAGAGCAGCAAAGTTAGGTGTAGTCGTGTTCCCTGGGTTTCAAATTGAAGAATTGGTGAATCGTGGAGCGACCTGAGATTTCGGTGTCAAATCCAATGTAATCCAATAGGTTGAACCATAATGTTGGGCCTAGGCTTTAGGGTCTGCTTCTCTTCTTGGGCATATCTCTTTCTTTAATGTTCTTGTAGATAACACAATCTATTTTGCCCTTTTCTCTTTCATGGATGGGTTTTGAGGTTATAATTAAATATAGATGGCACCGGAAGATATGGAAAAGACAACCTTCATCACTCTATATGGAATTGTTGGACAAGTGGCCTCAATAACTTAAGAGGGGGGTGAATTAAGTTTCAAAATTTCCCACTAACAAACTTTTAACCCCTTTCGAAATGATAGGCTCATAATGCAGAAGAAAAAGCAAGAACCAATTTAATAATGTTCTTTAAACATGCATGAAAAAATTGATTGCAATAACATAAATGAGATAAGGGAAGAGAGAAATGCAAACTCAAATTACACAAATTCGGCCACTTCCCGTGCCTACGTCCAGTTCTCAAGCAACCCACTTGAGATTTTCCACTATCTCTGTAAATCCTTTACAGACTCTGAACACACCTTGGGATCCCTCACCTTTGAGTTCAAAGATTCTCCAAGAGACAACTCGTCTCTTCATTACAATTCTCGCAATCCAAGAGACAACCAGTCTCTTGATTACAACTAACTTTCTAAGAGAACATAAATATTTCTCTTTTTTAGAGTGGATTATAAAAATTGAAGTTCCTAGAGGAATTTATCTCTTTTAGAGATGATAATACAATTTGAAGTTCTTGCATGAATCCTCAATAGATTTGCAAGTGTTTTTCGAAGAGTTGTTGAGAGAGCATTTGGAAATAAAGTTCTCTTACAATCTCTCTCTTTTTTTTTCGAAGTTAGACACACACATATATAGGACCTTCGTGGCTTTTCAAAATGGTTAGAAGAGATATGTCTTTTCAAAAATCTTTTTTTGAAATTCTTCACTAGTAATCGATTACAGGTTTCTAGTAATTGATTACACAGTTATATTTTGAAGGGTCATGACTTTTCAAAGTGTTTTTTGAAGTTTCGTTGTTGGTAATCGATTACAAACAAGTCAATTACATGATTCAAAATTCAAATTCAAAACCCTTTTTAAAAGCCGATTTTCAAAATTGTCTTCTGGTAATCGATAACACTGCCTGGTAATCGAATACCAGAGCCTTGGATGTTGGAAACAATGTGTTTTGAGGCAAAAGCTTGATCAACCAATGAAATTGTTTGAGACCTTATCTTTTTCTAGATCTTGTTTGCCTGATCTTGAATTAATATTCAAGCAATGCTTAACCTTTCATCAAAACCTGAAACTTGCATGATTCACATTCTCCCTTTTTTTAATGATGACAATCATTATCAAGCAAATTCTTTTTGACATCATCAAAACCTGCATGATTCACATTCTCCCTTTTTTTATGATGACAACTATCTATAGGTTAGGAGTAAAAACAAAAGAATATCTATCTGTAACATTTACCCCCCCTTGACCTTGCAATGATTGCATAAATTTCATATATAAAAAGTTGTCTCATAAACCCTTACTATCTTATCTTTTATCTATCTCTACCCCTTTTTCAACATCAAACTGAAATCATGAGCAGAGAGGAGAAAAGCATTCAACAATTTATAATGATTTAAAAGAGTAGAGAATGTCATACTATTCAAGTATCATTTCATGACCTAAAAGGCTTGTTGGAATATATGAGAATCAAATGATACCAAAAGGCCTTTATCACATAATTGACAAATATTTAATAAACTATGCTTAAGACCATATATAAGTAAAACATTTTCTATGGAGGTAGAGGGATTTGTACCTGTCATACCCTAATTTCGTCCGGGGATTATAATTTGATGATATACAACCATTGATTGGCCGCTTCGAGATATTTGGCACCCTTTTTTGCACAATATGTGAAGTCCCGAGACGTGCTGAAAATAAAAAAGAAGCAGGCTTACGCGATCCGTGAAAATTCCGTGATGTGACGAAAATCGAAAGGAGGTATTTTTCGCAATCCGTGAGTTTTCGTAACTTCTTCGAAAGCTAAAAAAGAGTAAATACATAATCTGTAAGGACTCGTAACCTTGCGGAAGGAAAATAAGTATCGTTACGAAATTCGTAAATTTTCGTAACGTTACGGAAAAAGAATTACCAAAAACAGGTAGAGGGGGTGCATTTAGTAAAAAGGGGGGTACAAATAGCAATCAGGCCCACTTGGGCCTTCCAGATTCTTCCTCCAGAAGGCTGTTGCTTCTGGAGGAAGCAACCTTGCTCGCCTGGGCGAGCTGGGTGGCAAGCTCCTCCCCTATTTTGCTATAAATAGGGGGAGGAGTGAAGGGAGAAGGGGTTCAGCCTTCTTGGCACTTCTCATTCTCTCGAAATTGCTAAGGAAAATTATTTCCGTGAAGAAAATCCAAGCCGAGGCGCTTCCGTAACGTTTCCGTAACGTTTTTGTGAGTAATTACGCGAAGATTCTCGACCGTTCTTCAACATTCATCGTTCGTTCTTCGTTTTCTTCAGTCTTCAATGGGTAAGTACCTCAAACTGAGCTTTTCAATTCATTCTATGTACCCGTGGTGGTCCACATTTTGTTTCATGTATTTTTATTCTCGTTTTCATTCGCTTTTTATACCCCCTTTTGACGTGCTTAAGTCATTTATTTAAGTCATTTCTCGCCTAAATCTAAAAATAAAATAAATTTCCACCGATCATTTGAATTGTATCATCCGTTAATTTTGGTTAAAATGAATTCCCACCGCTCGGTCGTGCCGTAACCACGTTGGAAATCAAAAAAGAGGTAAAATAATAATATAATAATAAAAAAATACCTTTAGGTAAAATAAAGCGAAAAAATCAATCGGACGTTTTCTCTTTGGGATTTATCATTCTTAATTGAATTGACTAATAACTAAAGTGAAATTAAGGCTAAAATCAACTCGCCTAGTCAAGCTCGTCCACAAAAATAGGGTTTTGAAAGTTTATCATTTCAGTTTCTTACCAAGTAAAATGGATCATGTTTAAGGTCCAACGCCTTAAAATGATCACCTTTCAAGTAAAAAGAATCACTTGATTCACGCATAAGAAAGAACTACGTAGGTCTAATTTCCTCTCCAAAGGAGGGTACGTAGGAGCAAAAGCCCCGCTTTTGTCGACCTCAAAAAATAAAAAGAAATAAAAGTTAAGGTAACACAATTTCCACAATTCTAAAAAATAGGTTGTTGTCCTTTGAGACAAACGTGAGAGGTGCTAATACCTTCCTCAAACGTAAATACAACTCCCGAACTTAGAATTTTCATTTTTGACCGGTTTCCTTCGGTTTTTCTGACGTTTTCCACAAATAAACGTTGGTGGCGACTCCGCGCATCTTTCCTCCTTTGGAAAGCGCACCCGTGAGCCTCGCCCTCGCTCGCCCGCAAAAGGGCACGTTGCGACAGTTGGCGACTCCACTGGGGACTTTTTGTGAGTTAGGCCTATTTTAAGAATTGTGGAATTGTGAAACTTTGTGTGTGCATTTGTTGAACTGTGTAAAATGCAAATAATTGTTGTCTATTTCGCATTCTTTACACTGCATTCTAAGCACCCACGGGTTTGAGTAAAAAAAAGGAAAGGGGCCCTACACCCGGGTTCATGGGAATTTAAGGAGTGGAGGTGAATCTATCATCATGCTAGGTCTCCGACTTGCTTGATAATAGTGAAACCTCGTCTAGAGCTTTCTCTCTTTATAATGTGTTGTCGCTGGTATTCCATACTGCCACAATATTATTATCTTGAGTGATGATACCTCTAGAAAACAGTCGTGTGAGTTATGAATTGTTGGGGAGTAGTTATTAGAGACCCCTAGATATTGTCCTATAGGTTCCCAAATAGGGGCAAAGAGCAAACACGCTCCGTGCCATTCGTTCTCATGCATTTTTGGTTTATAGTTTTTGCTAGTGATGTTTGGATTCTTTAGAGTAATACGTAACCTTTTTAATGCTACGTTGAGGCGCCATCATGCCCAAAACGTAGCATTAAAATTGGGTCTCTGCGGTCTCGTATGTATGAATTACCCCTTTATCTTGTTTTCTTTCCGTTTCATGCATACGCATCGCATCATTCATGTCGGAGTCTTGATCCACCCCTTTTTTAGGTAAATGATGGGGACAAATCAAAACGGCAAAAGGTTTTATCAAGTCAAGGTTAAAAGTCTAGATGTCACTAGCCTCAAGGAATTGGGACGATTGATGGGACCCCTCCAAAGGCAAGCCTTCCGCAAAGTCTATGGGAAGATTCTAGATTTGACCGCAGCGGAGGTATTTACGGAAGCTGTCGTATCCCTCGCCCAATACTATGACCAGCCGTTGAGGTGTTTCACGTTTGGGGACTTCCAAATGGTACCAACTATTGAAGAGTTTGAGGAGATATTAGGATGCCCTCTTGGGGGGAGAAAACCGTATCTTTTCTCCGGCTTTCTTCCTTCCTTGAGCAAGATTGCAGCTGTGGTTGGAGATTCGGCAAAAGAGTTGGATTGCATGAAGCAAACTCGGAACGGCATAGTGGGCCTGCCTCGGAAATACTTGAAAGGCAAGGCAAGGGATATGGCGAGCCAAGAGAAGTGGGGCCCGTTTGCAGATATCTTAGCTTTGCTGATTTTTGGGGTTGTCCTCTTTCCGAACGTTGACGGTTTGGTAGACTTAGCCGCCATTGATGCTTTCCTCGCATATCACCATAGCAAGGAAAGTCCAGTGGTGGCTATCTTGGCAGATTTGTTTGACACCTTTGACTGGAGGTGTGAGAAAAACAGTGCACGGATTGTCTGTTGTTTACCCGCTCTCTGTGTGTGGTTGATTTCACACCTATTCCAACAAGACACGAGACACCCGTGTCCGCTTCAAAGCTATCGCTCATGCGCCGAAAAAGGAAGAGTCGATCGGGACCAACATTTGGCTGGGATAGGGGGCAGCGCGATCAATTGGTTTCCTCGTTGGAAGGAAGGCAAGGAAGGAGTTCTTTTCTCGTGTGGGGACTACCCTAATGTTAAATTGATAGGGACTAGGGGTGTATTAATTATAATCCCGCACTCGCCATAAGACAGCTAGGATACCCCATGAGGGGAGCACCAACGGAAGGGAGTCTCTCACCTTTCCTTGTGAAAGATTTAGGCGCGCAAGGTCTCAAGGTTATACAAAGAATCCACAAGGCGTGGAGGAGTCCGTTGAGGAAAGACAAGGAGCTTAGGGGCATCCGTAATGGCGTCATCGGAGGTTATGATGGATGGCTAAGAATTCACACGCGAGGGTTAGATTGGCTCTCCAAGTTGAAAGTTATCGATGAGGAGAACTTCGAAGCTCCGGAGGAAGATGAAGAAGTCCAAGCTCTAAAATTGGAGCTAGGGAAGGCAAGACTTGCCAAGGAGAAGTTCAAATCAGCTGCTACACACATCCGGAAAGAGTGCACTGAGTTACAAGAGGAAAACGCGGCCACTGCAAGAGCCCTTGAACAAGAAACCAAAAGGGCCCGCAAGGAGGAATATGGCCGAGAGAAATTCCGAGGAGCATTGTGGGGTAGCAACAATGAGCTCAAGCTCCGAAGAGAGGAAAGAGATCGGTCACGGATGCATGGCATGATCTTGAAAGAAGAGTTAGTTGCTTGCGCGAGGTCCAAAAGGAGTTTGGCTCAACACTTGGAAGCCACGGAGCAAAGCATGCTAGCTATCATAGGGCAATACAAGGAAGAGTTAAATCAGTCTGTGGCCCATGAACAAAAGCTAGTGGAGGATTTTGCACAAGTGTACGCCGAAAAAGAAGTAAGAGGGAGGGTGATTGATGCATTGCATTAAGAAGCGACTATGTGGATGGATAGGTTCGCCTTGACCTTGAATGGAAGTCAAGACCTCCCGCGTCTACTAGCCAAAGCAAAAGCCATGGCCGAAGTGTGTACGGTCCCCGAGGAGATTCATGGGCTAATCAATTACTGTCAACACATGATAGATTTGATGGCCCATATAATTAGAAATCGTTAGGTTCTCTTGTAATACCTTTGTATAATCTTGGCTAGATGAAAGCTTTGTTCTTTTTATAAAAAAATGAGAAGTTCTAAACTCATCATGTTATCTAAAAACCTTGGGGTGGATCCAAGTGCTCCGATCATCCATTTGCATATTCTTGTTTTGGTGGCATACTCACCGTTGTTTATTTCTTTAGGAATTTCATCATAACTAAGAAAACACCAAGGCACCCCTATAACACTCGATCCAGAAAAATGGATAATGAAGAGGGCGTGCAGGAACAGATGAAGGCCGATCTATCGGCTTTAAAAGATCAAATGGCTTCCATCTCGGAGGTCATGTTAAAACTCCAGAAAACTATAAAGGATAAAGCCACGGCAACCGCCTCCAGTACAGTTAGGGAAGCGGAGCCGGTGCTGCAACCTGCCTTAAATCCGGGCCGAGACAGAAACACGGCCGTGTTTGGTCGAAGGTATAGTCCGCAAGCTTATCCTTATGGCTTGCCTCCGGACTTCACCCCCCGTAACACCCCGGAAGATTTAAGCCAAGCCCCTACTTTCGAGGGGCAACTCCCACCTTATGACTATCCTGGGAAAGACAATGAGCAAAGAGATACCCATCTTGGCCCCCTACTCCACCTCAAAGATCCGTCCCCACATGAACTACCCCAACTGAACATAGTCTGCCATATCCCGGCCTCACCCACACCCGTAAAAGAATTTGTTCCCTTCGCGGAAGATAAGGGAAAGATTGAGGCGCTTGAAGAGAGGTTAAGAGCAGTCGAGGGCCTTGGCAATTACCCATTCTCGGATTTGGCGGATTTGTGTCTCGTGCCCAACATCGTCATCCCTCCCAAGTTCAAAGTACCAGACTTTGATAAGTACAAAGGGACAACATGTCCAAAAGGGCATCTCCGGATGTATTGCCGAAAGATGGGGGCGTATTCTACGAACGAAAAGTTGTTGGTCCATTTCTTTCAAGATAGCTTGGCCGGTGCAGCTGTAGCATGGTATACCAATCTGGAAGCTTCCCAGATCCGATCATGGAAGGACTTGGCAACTGCCTTCATTAGGCAGTACCAGTACAATACGGACATGGCTCCCGATCGGAACCAGCTTCAGGGTATGACTAAGCGAGAGCATGGGTCCATTAAGGAATATGCCCAAAGATGGAGAGATCTCGCAGCCCAAGTCGTACCGCCCATGACGGAGAGGGAGATGATCACAATTATGGTAGATACGTTACCCACGTTCTACTATGAAAAGCTGATAGGCTACATGCCAGCTAACTTTGCGGATCTCGTCTTCGCCGGAGAAAGGATTGAATCCGGACTACGAAAAGGCAAGTTCGAATATGCTGCCAATATGGCCCCGAACAACAACAGAAGAGCCCCAGTAGGGGGCACGAGGAAAAAGGAAGGAGACGCCCACGCGGTCACCACCGCCCCGACGTGGATGAAAGCACCCCAAAATATCCAAAGCTCATACCAGCCCAATCCCCCAAATTTTTTAATCCGAGCCGGGAATTCCCTCCCGACTCAAGTAAAAGGACCACCCGCAGCAGAAAGAGCGCCGGCCCAACGCACAGCTCCAGCCGCACCCTGGCTAGTTAATAATACAGCCCCCGGCACGACCTATAAATATGCTCAGCACCCGCCCCCGAAAGACAACTTCCCTCCTATTCCTATGGCATACTCTGAGTTATGGCCTTCATTATTGGAGAATCATTTGGTGGTGGCCATACCCGGGAAGGTCCTCCAGCCACCCTACCCCAAGTGGTATGACCCGGGTGCCAAGTGTGCGTACCATAGTGGAGTTCCTGGACACAACATTGACTCCTGCCTCCCATTCAAATATAAGGTACGGCATCTAATCAGTGTCGGTTGGCTATCATTTCAAGAGGAAGGCCCAAATGTTAGAACCAACCCGCTAGCTAGTCATGGAGGGGCTAGCGTGAACGCCGTCGAAGAGGATGGGCCATCGCGGGCAAAGAGGTTAGGAGAGGTAGCTACTTCTAGACGCTTCATCTATCAATCACTGCAAGCGGCATGCATGGTCTCCCGTGGCGGAGGCGAAAGGGACGAATGTTTGTTTCACCTCGGGGAGTCGCACGACATGGAAACCTGTCCCGCGGTAGAAGAATTGCTTCAGCGGCTCATGGACTGGGGGCAGCTTGAAGTGTCCATAGGAGGGAGGGAAGAACCACAAATTTGCATGCAGTCGGAAGAGAAGAGGGTTCCTCTAACCCCCAAGGCCCTAGTGATATGTTTTACTAGAAAAGGGACCGGCTCCACACCCATATACCCCCGGGCGGCGCCCAAGCCAACGCCATTTGCATATCAAAGTAATAAGGCCGTTCCGTGGAAGTATACCCCTCCCGCGTCCAACGAAAGAGTTGCAACCGAAGTTGACTCCCTATCAGCTAAGGTAACCAACATCACCGGCCTCAGTGGCATAACCCGCAGTGGTCGGGTGTTCGCTTCCCCTCACCCGGCGGAATTGCCCTCCAAAGGGAAAGCGCCCATGATCCAAGCGCCCATAGACATAGCCACCCCCTCGAAAGAAGTAGATCCTCCAGTAGTAAGAAGGGCCGAAAAGAAAGAAGGACTTCAAGGAAAAACAGTGACTTTGGAAGAAGCCCATGAGTTCCTCCGCCTCATCCAACAAAGCGAGTTTAAGGTAGTCGAGCAGCTGAATAAAACTCCGGCAAGGATCTCTTTGCTTGAACTACTCATAAACTTCGAGCCTCATCGTGCGCTGTTGATGAAGATCCTCAATAATGCCCATGTAGCACATGATATCTCGGTGGAGGGTTTCGAAGGCATCATTAATCATATAACCACCAACAATTATATCGCGTTTGCGGAAGAAGAGATTCCCGTTGAGGGGAGAGGACACAACAAGGCTCTACATGTGTTGGTGAGATGTATGGACCACGTTGTCGCAAAGGTAATTATCGACAATGGATCGAGTTTAAATGTAATGCCGAAGACCACTTTGGAAAAGCTTCCTTTTAGTGTGTCACGTTTAAAACCGAGCTCAATGGTGGTGCGAGCCTTTGATGGTGCTCAGCGGGAAGTGATGGGGGAAATCGACATTCCCATTCAGATAGGCCCCCACACTTGCAACGTGGTGTTTCAAGTAATGGATATAAATCCCGCCTATAGCTGCCTCTTGGGAAGACCTTGGATTCATGCCCTGGGAGTGGTCCCTTCAACGCTTCACCAGAAATTGAAGTTTGCAGTGGGTGGACTTTTAGTGATAGTGTCGGGTGAAGAGGATATGTTAGTGAGCTGCCCCTCCTCCGCACCGTACGTAGAAGCGGCGGAAGAATCATTGGAAACGACTTTCCAATCCTTTGAGGTGGTGAGCTGCGCCTCTGTGGAACCAAGTTCGTCGCTACCTTCTCTCTCCAAAGTGGCCATAATGGTGGCGCGTGTTATGCTCAGGAACGGATTTGAGCCCGGAATAGGTCTAGGCAAGGACTGCCTCGGGAATGCCGACGTGGTCGATATCAAGGGAAATCCATACAAGAATGGATTAGGGTATGAGCCCGGGATGCCGGGGAGGAGGAACGTGTCGGGCGGATAGGGTATGGCCCGGCCGTATTAGCCAGTGTTTCACCAGCGCTGGAATGGTGTCCGAGGAGGAGGTGGCCGCAATAGAAGAGGAGTTCCCTCAAGACCCACCAAGTTTTGTGCAACCATGCCACCCCGACTCCCAAGTGGGGAACTGGCGCGTGATAAGCCAGTCAGAAGTCTATACCGCTAATTCAATGTAATTAGAGCCTATAGATTTCCTTTCTCTTTTGTTTTGTGAAACCTACCTTATTAAATAAACAAAGAGATCTTGTTTCATCTGTTCTTGCGGCTCCACCTTTTTTCATATCATTTTGCGTGTTTTTGTTTCTTTTGTCTTGTTTGGTATAGATATGAGGGTCGATTCTTTGAGGATCCTAACAACAAGGGTGTGACAATCGATTTCGATCGAGATATAAGCCAAACGATAAACGAGGAAAAGGAAGAGGACGTCCTATCACCTGAGTTGGAGAGGTTGGTCGCTCAGGAAGAATGTGAAATGAAGCCTCACCAAGAAGAAACCGAATTGGTAAACTTGGGGACCACGGAGGAAAAGAAAGAAGTAAAGGTAGGAACCGGTATGACCGCGCCTATCCGCCAAGGCTTGATAACCCTTCTTGAAGAGTATCAAGATGTCTTTGTGTGGTCATATCAAGACATGCCCGGTCTGGATGCCGACATTGTGCAGCATAAGTTGCCTTTGAATCCTGGGTCTTCCCCGGTTAAGCAAAAGTTACGAAGAATAAAACCCGAGATGTCTTTAAAAATTAAAGAAGAAGTAAGGAAGCAGTTTGATGCAGGTTTCTTAGCTGTGGCGCGGTACCCGGAGTGGGTGGCCAACATTGTCCCAGTCCCGAAAAAGGACGGCAAGGTTCGAATGTGTGTAGACTACCGGGACTTGAACCGAGCCAGTCCTAAAGACAATTTTCCCCTGCCACACATTGATATATTGGTAGATAATACAACCAAATTCGCCCTTTTCTCATTTATGGATGGTTTCTCGGGGTATAATCAAATAAAGATGGCACCCGAGGATGTAGAGAAGACCACTTTCGTCACCCTATGGGGGACATTCTGCTATAAAGTGATGGCCTTCGGGCTGAAAAATGCTGGGGCAACCTATCAGCGTGCCATGGTGGCGTTGTTCCATGATATGATGCATAAGGAAATAAAGGTCTACGTAGATGACATGATTGCCAAGTCTCGGACTGAGGATGAACACCTTGTCAATCTGCGTAAGCTGTTTGGAAGGTTGCGGAAACACCAATTAAAACTAAACCCAACCAAGTGCACCTTTGGGGTGAAGTCGGGGAAGCTGCTAGGATTTATCGTAAGTCAAAAAGGGATAGAGATAGATCCCGAGAAAGTGAAGGCCATCCTTGAAATGCCGGAACCACGCATGGAGAAGCAGGTTCGGGGGTTTTTGGGCAGGTTGAATTATATCGCGAGATTTATCTCGCAACTCACCCCTACCTGTGAGCCCATTTTTAAGCTATTACGTAAGAACCAGGCGGTCCTATGGAACAGTGACTGCCAAGAGGCCTTCGAGAAGATCAAACAGAGTCTCGTGAATCCCCCGGTGCTCATGCCACCTGTAACAGGAAGACCTCTTTTCATGTACATGACCTTGTTTGACGAGTCTATGGGGTGCGTGTTGGGTCAGCATGATGATTCTGGGAAAAAGGAGCAAGTCATCTACTATCTGAGCAAGAAGTTTACCGCATGTGAGATGAATTACTCAATGCTGGAAAGGACGTGTTGTGCTCTGGTATGGGCATCCCATCGGCTTAGGTAGTACATGCTCAGCCATACCACGTGGCTTATTTCCAAAATGGATCCTGTGAAATACATCTTTGAGAAACCGACCCTCACAGGACGAATCGCTAGGTGGCAGGTGCTATTATCTGAATTCGATATCGTTTACATCACCCAAAAGGCGGTAAAGGGAAGCGCCTTGGCGGATTATTTGGCCCAGCAACCCCTCCAGGATTATCGACCGATGCACCCCGAGTTCCCAGATGAAGTTATCATGGCCCTGTTCGAAGAGAAATGAACGCACGAGGACATAGACAAATGGATTGTTTGCTTCGATAGGGCATCTAATGCTTTGGGCCACGGAGTAGGGGCAGTCCTGGTATCCCCGGATGATCAGTGTATTCCTTTCACGGCTCGGTTAGGTTTTGATTGTACCAACAATATGGCCGAATATGAAGCATGCGCCCTCGGGGTTCAGGCGGCCATTGATTTTGATGTAAAACTACTCAAGGTGTATGGAGACTCAGCTTTGGTGATACGCCAGTTGAAAGGAGAATGGGAAACTAGGGATCCGAAGTTGATACCCTATCAAACTCACATCTTGAGGTTAGCCAAGTACTTTGATGACATTTCCTTCCACCACATACCTCGGGAAGAGAATCAAATGGCTGATGCATTAGCCACCCTGGCATCCATGTTTCAACTTGCCCCACACGGGGATCTGCCGTACATCGAATTCAAATCTCAAGGTAGGCCGGCATATTGTTATGCAATAGAGGAAGAGCGGGATGGGAAACCGTCGTATTTCGACATCAAGCAGTATGTCGAGAACAAAGAATACCCACCAGGAATTTCTGACAATGACAAAAGGACGTTGAGGAGATTGGCTACTGGTTTCTTTGTAAGTGGTACCATCCTGTACAAACGAAACCACGACATGACCCTCCTACGATGCGTAGATGCCAAAGAGGCGAACTTCATGATTGAGGAGATCCACGAGGGTTCCTTTGGGACACATGCCAATGGGCATGCTATGGCCAGAAAAATCCTTAGGGCCGGTTATTATTGGCTCACCATGGAAAGCGATTGCTGCGCTCATGTCAGGAAATGTCATAAATGTCAGGCATACGCGGACAATTTCAATGTTCCGCCACATCCTCTGAATGTTATGTCCGCCCCTTGGCCTTTTTCCATGTGGGGAATAGATGTCATTGGGGCCATCGAACCCAAAGCGTCGAATGGTCACCGCTTCATTCTTGTGGCGATAGATTACTTCACCAAATGGGTCGAAGCAGTTTCTTATACTAATGTCACAAGGAATGTGGTAGTTAGATTCATAAAGAAGGAGCTGATTTGTCGATACGGACTCCCCAGGAAGATCATTACTGACAATGGCACCAATCTGAACAATAAGATGATGCAGAGATGTGTGAGGACTTCAAGATCCAGCATCATAACTCTACCCCTTATAGGCCAAAGATGAATGGGGCTATAGAGGCTGCGAATAAGAATATTAAGAAGATTGTTCAAAAGATGGCAGTGTCATACAAAGATTGGCATGAGATGTTGCCTTTCGCCCTACACGGATACAGAACCTCGGTGCGAACTTCTACTGGGGCAACGCCGTATTCCTTGGTTTATGGGATGGAGGCAGTACTCCCATTTGAGGTAGAAGTTCCTTCTCAGAGGATAATATCAGAATCCGGCCTAGAAGAGTCGAAATGGGCTCAAGCACGCTACGACCAACTCAACCTCATTGAAGGTAAGCGTTTGACAGCCATGAGCCATGGGTGTCTGTATCAACGAAGAGTAAAGAACGCATTCGACAAGAAGGTACGTCCGTGCAAGTTCAATGAGGGGGACCTCGTGCTGAAAAAGATGTCCCACGCTGTTAAGGATAGTCGAGGCAAGTGGGCCCCGAATTATGAAGGACCTTTTGTGGTGAAAAGAGCTTTTTCTGGGGGTGCTCTGATACTCACCAACATGGATGGCGAGGAGCTGCCCTCGCCCGTGAACTCCGATGTAGTTAAACGATATTAACCTTGAAGTCTGGGGCAATCAAGAGGACCGCTGCATGTTTTTATTTCCGAGTTTTTCTCGTTCTTCTTGGTTTCCTCTAGGGATTCCCATTCACTGTATTTGTCTCGCTTCTTTGAAAAGAAAAGATGGGCGAGGTTTCAATCCTCCCTTTGGTTTCAAACCTTGTGTTTTAGATTTGTTATAACTTGAGCCCTCTTCGCTTGGTGTATGGGGTGCCCCAAACGCTTATCTAAAATTGAATCTAACCAGTCTTCACTAAGAAAGTTATCGCATAAGGAACATACATGCACATACATGGTTAATGTTCCCCTCAAAAAAAAAAAAAGGGTACAGGTTAGCTCGCCTGGGCGAGCTGAGCTCGCCTGGGCGAGCAACCCCTGTACGAAAATATAAAGAGGTGGAGGGGGAACATTTTCTTCACCCAAAACTCTTCCCCCTCACTTCAAAAACCCCCAAGCTCACGTGAACTACGAGAACAGCAGCCCCCAAGCTTCCATTGTTGAGTTTTTGCTTCCCTTTTCACGCTTTAATTCACTCCCCACAAGAGATGGCCCCGAGGAAACTTGCCTCAAAGAGATCCAGGAAGGATAAAGCGGCCGAAGGAACCAGTTCCGCTCCCGAGTATGATAGTCACCGCTTTAGGAGTGCTGAACACCAGCAGCGCTTCGAGACCATCAAGGGATGGTCATTTCTCCAGGAGCGACGTGTCCAACTCAGGGACGACGAGTATACCAATTTCCAGGAGGAGATAGTTCGCCGGCGGTGGGCATCACTGGTCACCCCCATGGCCAAGTTCGATCCAGACATAGTCCTCGAATTTTATGCCAATGCTTGGCCTACAGAGGAGGGCGTGCGATATATGAGGTCCTGGGTGAGGGGTCAGTGGATCCCGTTTGATGCAGATGCTATCGGCCAGTTCCTGGGATACCCTTTAGTGCTGGAAGAGGATCAGGAGTGCGAGTATGGCCAGAGGAGGAACCGGTCCGATGGGTACGATGAGGAGGCCATCGCCCATTTTCTATATATACCGGGGCAGGATTTTGCCCGGACTGCTGCCGGGAGACGGGTGCGGATCATGCGCACCAACATGACCACCCTGACTCAGATCTGGATGACTTTGCTGCTCAGCAACATCCAGCCCAGCGATCATAATTCCGACCTCCCCCTGCTGAAGTGTCAGCTGGTGTATGCCATCCTGACACGGATGAGCATTCACGTGGCTCAGTTAATCGCTGATGTCATCTATCTATTTGCAGGTATGGCGCCTACCAGGCACCCTCTGGACCCGGATAAGTCCAACAGGGCTCTGGGATTTCCCGCCTTGATCACAGGACTCTGCCAGTCGTTCGGAGTCCCCGTCGCACCTAGCAAGGTGATTCGGCCGCCCATCACCCGAGCTTTTATTGAGAAATATTGCACACAGAGACAGGCCCAGGGGGATGCTCCGCAGGCTGCAGACACGCCGCCACCTCATCAGGCTGGTCCAGCCGAATCATTTGATACAGAGCAGTATTTGCGGCATTTGGTTCCGTGCCCTACTCCGGACCTGTTCAGGGCAAAGGTCGCATGGCCTGGAGATTGGCCTGAGGCCCGGGCAAGAGAGGTGCCAGCAGAGGCACCAGCAGAGGCTCCCGACGAGGCAGATGAGGCCCGCGAGGACGAGGAGATGACCGATTTACTTGATTTCTTAGGAGGAAGTGGGGCCACATGATTGGGAGATCCCTTGATCCATATTTCTTTTTGTTTCTATTTTTCCTGTTATATATTTTTGTTTGACTAAGGGAGTAACGTTTGTTTCATGTTTTGACTTTTGTTTTGTACATACATATCGTTTGAGTTGTTACGTCGGTACTTGTTTCATTGTTGTCAATAATGTTAGTTGAAATTCCGGGACCGTGTAGAGTTTTTCATTTAGGAACATCGTCCTAAAAAATGAAATGAACCAAAAATCCTAATAAAAAGAAAGAAGCGTTGTGAATAAAATGTCTGTGTATACAAAGAAAAAGGAAAGTGTGTATAAAAGGTTTTTTTTGTGTGTGTAAATGATGCGTGGAAAGGAATCCTTGTGTGTGTGAGCAACGAGTGTATATGAAGAAACTTTTGTGTGAACCATAAGTGTGTGTTGGGAAAAACCAAAAAAATCTTTGAACATGAATAGGGTTTGTATATAGACCGTGTGACATAAAGAGAAAGAGTTCTAATGCGTTTACAGAAAAAGTTCGTCATGTAGATGTACAAAGAAAAGTTTTGTGAATATAAAAATGATACAAAAAGGAAAAATAAAGAAAGACCGCAAAGGTCAACATGTTATAGTTAAGAAGTATAAATCATTCGTAAAGAGCAAACGTATCTTCTGGAAACAAGGGACTGATGCTAAGAGTTTATTTTCCGGAATAAACCGAGATAAGAATGGATGAATTCATTGAACTGATGAAAGAACATAACTTGGAAACGTTGGGTCTGTCTGTGTAAATTCCCAACCGTAGTATCACAATGCCATAAACGGGATGTTTGAGTGCCCACCTGGCTGTAGCCATGACTAATTTTGCACGGTGTTTTCAAATCATCATTGTCACGCGTTCCTTATGGAATAACATGGAAGTTCAGCCCGAAATCGACACCTTGACACCCAAATTTGATTCGCCCCAGATATCAAGATTGGGTTCCCACGATAAAAGACCCCATTGAAACACAACCTTAGACCTTTTTGAACATTGGCCTATAAAAAAGAATCCTCATTCCTTCCCCGAAGCAAAGGACAGCGGAATCTCCTCAGGGGAGAGCGAATAGAATGCTAAAACCCGATTTCCCAAGGAAAGGGATGGGGAAGGAGAAATGAAAAGAAAGAAAAGGAAGAAATGGAAAGAAAGAAAAAGAAAAAGATGAAAATAAAGAAAAGAACAAAAGAAAGGAAAGAAGGATTCCCGATCAAAGATCGAAAGGAAGTAAAAAGGGAAAAGAGGCAATTCTCGATCAATGAAAGAAAGAGAACGGAAGATCTTCAGACCAGATAAATTTTCAGCAAGGTAAGGGACTGCCGGCAAAGGAAAACCCATTTTTAGTGTCTCTCCCCTTCAGATTGCCATTCAAGGTCGTTCTCGACTAGCGATATCCCACCCCACCTGAACAAAGAGGAAAAGACCGAAACACCCAGCTTCCTCTCCAAAAACACTACCCTCGAGAAAATCCTATTGGTCTGTGATCGTACGTTTGATCTTTGATTCGATAGGAAGTTGTGTGCAAAATAAAGTCATGGTGCAGTTATGGTTTGGGAATAGGATAAAACACTTGCCTGTGTGAGTTTTATACACTATGAGTGATTTATTTTCAGCTTGGCCCGATCTTTCCCCTGCATGTTCATTTAGAAGCTAAAAGTTGACATCCTGCCCTTCATTCTCGATTACAAGGAAGATTACCCTTAGCACAAGTATATTGTTTCTCTAAGATATGGTGCTCTCGCGAATGATATATTTTTCTTTAAAAAAACCTGTTTGCCTTTTAGGTGGAAAAAACCCGGTGGACCGTTCGGTCCTGCCAACCACCTTTTTCGGAGCCCCATGAATGTCATTGCTTAGCGCTGTTCATGTGTCCTCCACCTTCGAGTTTGGAGCTATGCTTCATGATTGCCTAAGTGCGGACCCTCAAGGCAATCCTCCATTCTCCCCCTTTTTTCGGAGCCCCATGAATGTTATTGCCTAGCGCTGTTCATGTGTCCCCCACCTTCGAGCTTGGAGCTGTCTTTCATGATTGCCTAAGTGCGGACCCTCAAGGAAATCCTCCATTCTCCCCCTTTTTCGGAGCCCCATGAATGTTATTGCCTAGCGCTGTTCATGTGTCCTCCACCTTCGAGTTTGGAGCTATGTTTCATGATTGCCTAAGTGCGGACCCTCAAGGCAATCCTCCATTCTCCCCCTTTTTTCGGAGCCCCATGAATGTTATTGCCTAGCGCTGTTCATGTCTCCTCCACCTTCGAGTTTGGAGCTATGTTTCATGATTGCCTAAGTGCGGACCTTCAAGGCAATCCTCCATTCTCCCCCTTTTTTTCGGAGCCCCATGAATGTTATTACCTAGCGCTGTTCATGTGTCCTCCACCTTCGAGTTTGGAGCTGTGTTTCATGATTGCCTAAGTGCGGACCCTCAAGGCAATCCTCCATTCTCCCCCTTTTTCGGAGCCCCATGAATGTTATTGCCTAGCGCTGTTCATGTGTCCTCCACCTTCGAGTTTGGAGCTATGTTTCATGATTGCCTAAGTGCGGACCCTCAAGGCAGTCCTCCATTCTCCCCCTTTTTCGGAGCCCCATGAATGTTATTGCCTAGCGCTGTTCATGTGTCCTCCACCTTCGAGTTTGGAGCTATGTTTCATGATTGCCTAAGTGCGGACCCTCAAGGAAATCCTCCATTCTCCACCTTTTTCGGAGCCCCATGAATGTCATTGCCTAGCGTTGTTCATGTGTCCTCCATTATCAAGCGCGGAGCCTCTGGTGACTGGGAAATATGTTCTTCTATTTTCCGGATCGGTTCCTTCGCCAAACATGTGTATATGTGTATATGTATATTATATTCGTTGTTCTTGTTGTTGTTTGTATTTTGTTTTGTGTTGTACAGCAAAAAAAGAAGGAGTAGAGACGAGAATCGTCATCACGGAAAGGGCAGGATGGACGAAATCAGTGTCTTATCTCCAATGAGAGGTAAGTAAAGAAGGGCATTTGTCATACCCTAATTTCATCTGGGGATTATAATTTGATGATATACAACCATTGATTGGCCGCTTCGAGATATTTGGCACCCTTTGTTGAACAATATGTGAAGTCCCGAGACGTGCCGAAAATCAAAAAGAAGCAGGCTTACGCGATCCGTGAAAATTCCGTGATGTGACGGAAATCGAAAGGAGGTATTTTTCGCAATCCGTGAGTTTTCGTAACTTCTTCGAAAGCTAAAAAAGAGTAAATACATAATTCGTAAGGACTCGTAACCTTGCGGAAGGAAAATAAGTATCGTTACGAAATTCGTAAATTTTCGTAACGTTACGAAAAAAGAATTACCAAAAAAAGGTAGAAGGGGTGCATTTAGTAAAAAGGGGGGTACAAATAGCAATCAGGCACACTTGGGCCTTCTAGATTCTTCCTCCAGAAGGCTGTTGCTTCTGGAGGAAGCAACCATGCTCGCCTGGGCGAGCTAGGTGGCAAGCTCCTCCCCTATTTTGCTATAAATAGGGGGAGGAGTGAAGGGAGAAGGGGTTCAGCCTTCTTGGCACTTCTCATTCTCTCGAAATTGCTAAGGAAAATTATTTCCGTGAAGAAAATCCAAGCCGAGGCGCTTCCGTAACGTTTCCGTGAGTAATTACGCGAAGATTCTCGACCGTTCTTCAACATTCATCGTTCGTTCTTCGTTTTCTTCAGTCTTCAACGGGTAAGTACCTCAAACTGAGCTTTTCAATTCATTCTATGTACCCGTGGTGGTCCACATTTTGTTTCATGTATTTTTATTCTCATTTTCATTCGCTTTTTATACCCCCTTTTGACGTGCTTAAGTCATTTATTTAAGTCATTTCTCGCCTAAATCTAAAAATAAAATAAATTTCCACCGATCGTTTGAATTGTATCATCTGTTAATTTCGGTTAAAATGAATTCCGACCGCTCGGTCGTGCCGTAACCACGTTGGAAATCAAAAAAGAGGTAAAATAATAATATAATAATAAAAAAATACCTTTAGGTAAAATAAAGCGAAAAAATCAATCGGACGTTTTCTCTTTGGGATTTCTCATTCTTAATTGAATTGACTAATAACTAAAGTGAAATTAAGGGTAAAATCAACTTGCCTAGTCAAGCTCGTCCACAAAAATAGGGTTTTGAAAGTTTATCATTTCAGTTTCTTACCAAGTAAAATGGATCATTTTTAAGGTCCAACGCCTTAAAATGATCACCTTTCAAGTAAAAAGAATCACTTGATTCACGCATAAGAAAGAACTACGTAGGTCTGATTTCCTCTCCAAAGGAGGGTACGTAGGAGCAAAAGCCCCGCTTTTGTCAACCTCAAAAAATAAAAAGAAATAAAAGTTAAGGTAACACAATTTCCACAATTCTAAAAAATAGGTTGTTGTCCTTTGAGACAAACATGAGAGGTGCTAATACCTTCCTCAAACGTAAATACAACTCCCGAACTTAGAATTTTCATTTTTGACCGGTTTTCTTCGGTTTTTCCGACGTTTTCCACAAATAAACGTTGGTGGCGACTCCGTGCATCTTTCCTCCTTTGGAAAGCGCACCCATGAGCCTCGCCCTCGCTCGCCCGCAAAAGGGCACGTTGCGACAGTACCTATTTTTCCAACTCCAATAGTTTTACCTTTGTTGTTATCTCTATAGATCACATGTTCACTATTTTTGGGAAAAGTATAAATAAACTTTGATGCATCTCCCGCCATGTGTTTGGAGCAATCACTATCAATGTGCCATTTTTGCTTCAAGTAGTCCATCATTCATATAATCATATTTTGATTTTGGTACCCTAATTTTCTTGGGTCCTTGAATGTTAGTTTTGAGTAAGGATCCTTTTGGAACCCTGTCGCAACCTACCCTTTGGCGGGAGGGCGACGCGTGACTTGTGGGTGTGTCTTCCAAGAAAGGAAAATGCGTGGAGCCGCCACCAACGTTTATTTGAGGAAAACGTCGGAAAAACCGGAAAAGACGTGGTCTACAAACTTTAAGTGAAAGGTTCGGGAGTTGTATTTACGCACGGGGAAGGTATTAGCACCCCGCACGTCCGTCACGAGGGACAGCATCCTTTAATCCAGTGTACAAACATGACTTCAATTTGTTTTATGTTCCCTTTTACGTCTTTATGTCTTTTTGTGCTTTTAATGTTTTTTATCTTTTTGTGGTCGACAAGGGTGTTTCCCTTGCTCCTACGTATTCCTCAATTGTCGTAAGGAAATCAGACCTACGTAGTTCTTCGAGAACTAAACGTTGGTTAAATTGTTTTTATCCTTTTTTTGCAAGATATATTTTTATTTAACAAAAGGGTCATTTAAGGCATTGGACCATTAAACGATCTTTCGATTTTTTGAAAGGAGAGACAACATTAAGGCATTGGACCTTTAATGATCTCTTGGTTGTTTTTTGAAAGAAGTGACAAAGCTTATGTGATGGTTTTAGGTCTTTAAAATCCACGTTTAACCAATAAAAGCAAAGAGGACCATTTCAAGGCATTGGACCTTAAAAATGGTTTCTTTAGGTGATGACAAAAGCTTGGTTTATGAATTGATTTTAGCCTTAGTTTCACTTTGGTTTTTAGTCAATTTAAGAAAGAAAAATCCCAAAGAAAAATGTCCAATTGACTTTTTTTTTTATTTTGTTAAAAGATATTTTTTGCTTATTATATTATTATTTTGCCTCTTTTTTGGTTTTAAACGTGGTTACGGCATGACAGAACGGTCGGATTTCATTTTAACAGAAATTAAAAGATGTTATAATTCAAATGATCGGTGGAAATTTATTTTATTTTTTATTAGGAGAGAAAATGACTTAAATAAATGACTAAAGCACGTCAAAAGGGGTACAGAAAGTAAATGAAATAAAAGTAAAAGCATGCGAAACAAGTGGGGACCACTAAGGGTACATAGAATGAATTGAAAAGTTCAATTTCGGGAACTTACCGATTGAAGACCGAAGAACGAACGAAGAACGATGAAGAACGATGGAAAATCCTCACGAAATCGCCCACGGAAACGTCTCAGAAGCGTTACGAAACCGCCTTGGCTTGGATTTTATTCACGAAAACAATTTTTCTCATTAATTTTAAGTGATTCTCAGATACTAGGAGGGTTGAACATTTTTGTTCTGCCCTCCTTCCCCTATTTATAGGGGAAAAGAGGGAGGTGGTTGCCGCCCAGCTCGCCCAGGCGAGCTGGGTTGCTTCCACCAGAAGGTATCGCCTTCTGTTGGAAGATCCTGGAAGGCCCAAGTGGGCCTGATTGCTATTTGCACACCCCTGTTTACTAAATACACCCCCTGCCTTTTTTTACTGATTCTTTTTTTGTAACATTACAGAACTTTACGAATTACGTAACAGTACTTCTTTTCTTTCCATAATGTCACGAAACCTTACGGATTACGCAATTATCCCTTCTTTGGCTTTCGGAATGTCACGGAACTTTATGGATTGCACATTAACACTTCTTTTCAACTCCCGACATGTCGCGGAACTTCACGGATTGCCTAACAATGGGTGTCAAGTACCTCGAAGTGGTCAAGTGAGGGTCACATCCCAACAAACAGATGATCCCCGGACGAAATTAGGGTATGACAGTATTTATTACCTATCTTTAACAAAAAGTAATTACAACACTACAAAATAACCATAAATTGGAGGAGTTTGATACAATTTATATAGGTTTTATACACAAAAGTTAGTCGTATTCATCGACTAACAGACTTCAGTCATTCCTGCTCCATCTCCATTCTAGCTTCCAGCTCCTTTATCTATAGGACCATCAGAATTTATATTTACACCACAGATGCTTCATTCCATGCTCCAGAGCTTACACAGGGGGCATGCCATTATCATGCAGAGCCTTCAGGGCTTGGGTCTGCCATCCATCATGAGCATAGATGAGTTTGACGTGCAGGTGGCCTGGCCAGGAGCCCAACCTTCTCCTTCTAGAGGGGGTGGGACCTCCACAGCCCATGAGCCTGAGCCAAAGGAGCCAGCAGCAGCAGCAGAGGGGGAGGATGAGCTCATTCCTCCTTAGCCCTTTTATTTTTCTGCAAGTGTGCACATGGCTTAGGAGGAGGAGATTTCCATAGACCAGATTCCAGAGCCATCTCCAGTACCCATACGTGATGATTCCATGCCATCTGCAACAGCATCTGAGCTAGAGCAGCCTATTCCTCAGGATTCACCAGCTGCTCAGGTGTTGGATCTCAATGAGCATGCACGGGAGCAATCACAGGAGCAGGACATTTAAATTTGTGCAATTTGAACAATTTAGTTTATTTCAGTTATTTTATGATTTATGTTCAGTCATTTAAATTTCAGTCTTTATGTTTTAGTTCTTTAAATTTCAGTTATTTAAATTTCAGTTGTAGTGTAGTTGTTTGATTGCTTGTACAGAAAGCTTGTTTGAACAGTGAACTGATTGAAAATGTTATGCAGTGGATTGTTTTGTATGAAATGAGTGTTTGAGAATGAATTGATTGAGCAAGTGTATGAATTGAGTGGATTGGAATGATTAGATGTTTGTCTTGATGAAGCTTGCAGCCATTAGAAGAGAATGAGCATGTGATTGGAACTATGACTGAAAATGTTAGTCAGTTTGTCAGATTGATTGTGAAGGAATGCATTAACCGTATCCCGGTGAAAGTGCGATCCTTAAAATTTGAGAGAAATGACTATCATTTAGTACTGATTTTTGCGTGAATCTCTGAAGTATGGACTGAATGCATGAAATTGAGGATGATGAAGGCCATGTTTGATTGTGATAGCCACTTAGCCAAAAAGCTGACCAAGTGCTTGAATGATTTATCCCTTGCACCCAGTTTGAGCTGAATGAATTATTGATTGATTGAACCCTAAGCCTATACAGTGTTATCTCCTGCTACCTTGTCTTAAGTTGTAGGAGAGCATCATCCACAGAAGCTTCGTTCAAAGCAAATTTGTCCCAAATTTGGGGGAGTAATTATCAAGGTAAATTTGTTCCAAATTTGGGGGAGACACTGGGTAAGAATTGAAATGGTCAAAGTAAACAGCATACACACACTATTTTTGTATATATGCATAATGTTTCTCTTTATTGTGTTAAAAAAAACTGAGTGCCTAAATAAAAAGCAAGTATGGGGTGGGAATGAATGAAAAAGTGAAGGTTTATCTATGAATGAATGCTCTCCTAGAACCTAAGCTTTTGAATCCTAGAAAAACCATGATTTGTTGGCAACCTAACCTCATTACAAGCCTAGAAAGTCCTTCGGATTCATTTTGCATGTTCATTGTTGTATGATATGAGATGAAATGCAAAGGTTGGGACTTGTGTTAGTTGTTTATGATGGAATGGGCCTAAACACTTGAGCTTGAGTGAAACAATGACTGTGAGGTTTTGGTTGATGATCCTTCCTTGAATTCTGCCATCCTTACTAGCTTATTTCAGTTGTGACTCTAATGTGTGTGTTCCTATCTTTGAAAAGTTGCATGTTTGTGAAAAGCAATTTATTGAAGCACTCCATGATATTCAATTCATATGGTTGAATTTCTCTGTGAAGTAAACACCATTTTTGGGTGACCACTGTAGGTTGCCACTTGAGGACAAGTGAACTGGTCTTTCTTTGCATGAGGACAAGCAAAACTGTAAATTTGGAGGAGTTTGTTAGTCGTCTTATACAACTAACTTTTGTATAGAAAACATTTGGCAAAACTTGTATAGTTCCCCAATTTATGGTTATTTTTGTAAGTAATTTGTAAATAAATCTTGCCTTATTGTTAAAGTTTCCTTTGGAATATTTCCATTGGATTTAATGATGAAATATGTGCAATTTCAGGTTAAAAACAACCTAAGTCATGAAGTGCTAAAAGTGACAGTTGAGCTCAACTCATCAGTGGGGCTAAGCACGCATCCATCTCTAAGCGCAACTTCATCACGTTTAGCACCACAAAAGAATCTGGCAGAGCATCAATATCAAGGTTACGCACTAAGCGCGAGATCAGTGCGCTAAGCGCAATAGTTTTCTTCAACCAGGCTCAGCGCATGACTGGTGCTAAGCTCAAATCCACTTACTCGCGCTAAGTGCAACGTTGCGGATTCAGAGCCTATTTAAAGCCTGTCTTATGCAGAATTAGGGTATGTAGATGATTTGCAGAGAATTTCAGAGCACACCATAGTGCCTATTTCGGGAAAAAAGCTCTAGAGGCATCAAGAGGAGCAGCTTTTGCAGAGAGACCTAGGTTTTGTACTTAGAGAGACATTAGTGAGTTGCATAGTGATTGGAAGTTGTTGAGAAGAGGAGGAGGGATCCCCCTTCTTATGTAAGGAGCAGTTATTCTCTACTCTTAATCTCATTATTATTAGGGTTTTTCTGTAATGGTTGGCTAAACACCCTTGTTGGGAATTTCTAAAGAACAGATGATGTAATTACTTTAATATCTAATTGATTGTGTTTCTTGTGTTCAATGCTTCTTTCAGTACTTAAATTTTGTATGTTCTTGGTCTGATCACCCATTTGTGTGCATAGTTAGGTGACTTTAGCATTGGGAAATGTATTGTTGCCTTAGAACTTGATTGAAACAGGACTGAAACTTAGTTTTAAATGAGGGATTTGCGGATTAAGTTTTGGTTTTAAGTATGTTGTTACAATAATGTTGTTTGATCTAAGTCTAGTCCAACAAGAGGGATCTAAGGACAAAGCTTAGGTTAAATTAGTCTAAACTTTCGTAAGCTATTTAAGCTGAGTCTAGTCCAACAAGAGGGATCTTAGGACGAAGCTTAGTTTAAGTTAGTCTAAACCTAGGAGGGATGTCTAAATTAAGTCTAGTCCAACAAGAGGGATCTGAGGGCGAAGCTTGGATTGATTCAATCTAACTAGGGATTGAGGTTTAGTAATTTAGGCTACAACATAGAACACAAAAGCATGATTGATTAGAGAAACATCTTTATATACATCAACTGGTTTGTTAGAAAGACCCAACACCTTTACTTACTGCTATCAATCTTACTTACTTGCATTTTTACTATTTTTAGCCTAGGCTTAGTTTAATTCTATTCTAAATCATCAATTATCAATGTTTCTTTCAACAATGCCTTATTTCTGAATTTAACCTTGTCTAATACTAGTTCCCTGAGTTCGATACTCGGATTCATCTATTTTAATTTTAAATACTTGACGATTCGATGCGCTTTCCGGCGAATCGGATTTCCCTTGAACATATTTGTATGAAGAAAAATTGGACCAAAAAGTAACCATAGGGGAAATCTAACAGGTGCTAATACCTTCCCCGTGCATAAACAACTCCCGAACCCTTATTCTCAAATTTCACATACCTCTTTTTGGTTTTTCAAACATTTTCCTCGAATAAACGTTGGTGGCAACTCCACACGTTTTCTTCATGAGAAGACATACCTTTTTATGTTTCGCCTCGCCTTCCCGCCGAAGGGTAGGTTACGACAGTTGTGATTTCTTATAAGGATTCTTGATACATAGTGGAAATCAAATTCTACTTTTGGATTAGATAATTGGATTAGCTTTTCTAGTAATAGAGAGTGAAATAGTATAAAAAGTGTATTTCTTCTCTTGATCTTATCTTTTTGTCTCATTCAAATATTAATCAATTTTTCAGAAAGGTTAAGGATTTATCTTTGTGAAAGAAAGGATGTTAATGAAGGATCTTGTATAAAGGTTGATTGATTAAGTATAGATTGAGTTTGGTTCATAAAGATTTTGTGATATGATTCATACAAAAGAAGTTTTTTTTGTAACTGGTTTTAAAATTAAGTTTTGTTTTGAAAACCAATTCACCCTATGTCATACCTTAATTTAGTCTGGGGATTGTCATTCATTGATGTTTTTTATTCACGCTAGCCAAACTGCGTTGTTCGACGCCAATTACCACACAAAACAAAGGATCGTTTAATGTTTTGATCAGGAATGCAAAAGATACCAAAAAAGAGAGGCAAAAAAGTCTTTTTACATAGTTTTCTAGACCCTAGCTCGCCCAGGCAAGCCTCTGGCTCGCCTGGGCCACCAAAAGACCTCCATGTTAAGTAACCAGCTTGCCTGGGCGAGCTGCAGGTCCACCAAATGCCTTTTTTTGCTATAAATAGGCGTGAAGGGGGCTGAGGAAGGGGTTGGAAGGTACAGAAGTGAAGGAATTGAGAGAAAGAAGAGGAAAACAAGGTCGAGGCACTGCCAAATCACGGTCGTGATCAACCTCTACATCATTCTTCGCTTTATGTTCTTCGTTCATCATTCGTTTAGTGTTTGATTTTAAGAATTTGAACATGATCTATGCACCCTTAGGGGTCTTCTTTGGCATTTTGTGCACCTTCATCTCCTTTTCTATCATCGGTAATCTCTTCCCTTTTTTAAAGTAGGTTTTAACCGATCATTAGTGCCGCAAGTTATCTTTAAAAAAGATTAAAGGTTAATAAACATAAACCAAGATAAAACCAACTCATAACTAATTTCTGTAGAAGCAAGCTTCATGATGTTGAATCAAGATTGATTCAAGTTGTTTTGATGATAACAAAGGTGATGACAAAAATCCCAAGAGAATGATTTCAAGATTGAGTCAAGAACAATTCAAGAATCAAGAGAAATTTGATTTCAAGATTCAAGAGAAGATGAATTCAAGATCTTTCAAGAGAAGAAATCAAGAAGACTTCACAAGGGAAGTATTGAAAAGATTTTTCAAAAAAAACAAACATAGCACAATTTTATTTTTCATCTGAGTTTTTACTCTCTTGTAATTGATTACCAGATTCCTGTAATCGATTACCAATGGCAAAGTTTGTTTTTCAAAAGCTTTCAACTGAATTTACAACGTTACAATTAATTTCAAAATGGTGTAATCGATTACAAGATATTGGTAATCGATTACCAGTGTGTTTGAACGTTGAAATTCAAATTCATTTGTGAAGAGTCACATCCTTTCATAAAAAGCCTTGTGTAATCGATTACAAGGATTTGGTAATCGATTACCAGTGACAAGTTTTGAACAAAAATCAAAAGATGTAACTCTTCCAAAGGTTTTCAGATTTTTTTCTAAAGGTTATAACTCTTCCAATGGTTTTCTTGACCAGACTTGAAGAGTCTATAAAACCAAGACCTTGATTTGCATTTGAACAACACTTACAACCTTTACAAACAACTTTTCCACATATTCCTTTACAACCTTTGAATCTCTTTGAACATTTTCTTGAACTTCTTCTTCTTCTTTTTCCTTTGCAAAAGCTTTCTAAAGTTTTCTGGTTTTCCAAACCTTGAAAACAGAAGTGTGCTATATCTTTTATTCTTTTCTCCCTTTGCCAAAAAGAATTCACCAAGGACTAACCGCCTGAATTCTTTTTGTGTCTCTCTTCTCCCTTTTCCAAAAGAACAAAGGACTAACCACCTGAATTCTTTTGTGTCTCCCTTCTCCCTTGTCAAAGAATTCAAAACGATATAGTCTGAGAATTCTTTTGATTCTTCCCTTTCCCTTATACAAAAGATTTCAAAGGACTAATCGCCTGAGAATTCTTTTGTTTCCCCCTTCACAAAGTTTCGAGGGACTAACCGCCTGAGAACTTTGTCTTAACACATTGGAGGGTACATCCTTTGTGGTACAAGTAGAGGGTACATCTACTTGGGTTGTTGATGTGTCATCATTTTCTTCTATTTTCTAAACCCTTTTTGCACCATTTTAATTATTGATTGGTCTTAATTGTCAATTAATTAGGCAGTTTTATTATTTGGGCTCATTTAGCTAATTTGATGTTTTTAATCTAATTTCAAGAATTAATGAAACATTGGGCTTAATCCGGATTTTAGTTGTGGACTTGAAGAGGGCAAATAAAGCAGCGCTTACCTTAGTTAATTTCTAATTAGGAAATTTTGCAATTTTATTTTATGTTGTTCAGTGTTTATTTCGTTTTGGGCCAGAGTATTGTAATAGGGCCCAGTGACTTTGAGTGACTCTTTTTAAATAGCTGCCTTGGGATTCGTGCAAGGCATTCTATTCTGCTATTTTCATTATTCAGAGCTTTGGTTTTAGGTTTTCACGTTTTTCTGTTCCCTTGTTACAATTTTCGTTCTTAATGCAAATTTCTGTTTTCTGCTTCTAATTACGAGTTCATTCGTGCTTCTTCTTCTACTTTCATTTACGTTTCTGTTCATTTATGTTTCTGTTTCATGTTTCATTTGCGTTTTCTGTTTGAATCCATGGAAGGCTAGATTTTCTGGTGTTGTTTCCTTTTGATGGCGAAGCCCAACTCTCTTTGAGGTTTCGCTTGTAATGTGGGTTCCTGGCAGTTTTCCCTTCACCAGTTATCCCAATTTCGTGAATATTAATCAGTGCACGCTTCGTGTTCGATTAATTGCCTCTGAGTCTAACTTGCGTTCATGCTTAATGGACGAAGGGCTAACTGGTGTATGTGGTGCCTAATCACGTATTGAAAACCCTAAGTTGATTTTCGCTTAGTAAATTGAAACAGGGTTGGATTAAGTGGTTGACTGTTAGGGACGAATTTTCCATAACCCAGGATAAGAGAATGGCTTCTGAATCAGAGGAAGCAGCCCGTTTTTAATATTAGTATTTTCGTATTCCAGTTTACTTGTTCTACTCTTTAATTACCAAACAACCAAACCCCCCCCCCCCCAATCGTTACTGTTACTGCAAGTATATTATGAACATTTGGTTTGTCACTACTCGTTGGGAAACGACCTAGGATCACTTCCTAGTTACTGCATTTTCATGTTTATTTGATTCGGGTACGACCTCGATCAGTTGTTGTAACTGAGAACAAGAGAGGGTACATCTCTTGTGGATCAGTTCTAGTAGAGGGTACATCCACTAGGTTGTTCAAAGAGAACAAGGGAGGGTACATCCCTTGCGGATCTTTGCTTGTAAAGGATTTTACAAGGTTGAAAAGAAATCTCAAGGACCGTAGGTCGCTTGGGGACTGGATGTAGGCACGGGTTGTTGCCGAACCAGTATAAAACTCTTGTGTTTGTCTTCTTCTTCCCTACACTCTGTAATTTCCGTTGTGCACTTTAATTAGCGCTTTTACTTTTGGTTAAGTTAATATTTCTATTCTTTACTTTCTTAACATTTTAGTAAAAGCCTAAGAAAGGTATATTTTTAATTAGTAAAGGTTCGTTAATAATTAATTCAACCCCCCTTCTTAATTATTCTGAGGCCACTTGATTCAACAATTTCTTTTTATCAAATATCACTTGAGATCGTTACAAGGTCCAACGCCTTAACGACTCTCTCCTCTTTTCAAAAATCATAAGATCATTTCAAGGTCTAACGCCTTAACGATTCTCTCCGCTTTTTCAAAGTTTAAAACATTGTTTCAAGGTCCAATGCCTTAAACTACTTTTGTTTGCAATTAGAATCAATCTTTCAGAAAAACATAAAATCAATTTAACACACAAACTTTCATACCTTAAAGAACTACGTAGGTCTAAATTCTTCATCGCACCTGAGGATACATAGGAGCAAGGACAACAGCCTTGTCAACCCTAAAAAGTAAAAAATATAAAAAGGGAAAATAAATAATTTTGAAGTCATGTTGTGCACACTCGATTAAAGGCTACCATCCCTTGTGACGGGTGTGTGGGGTGCTAATACCTTCCCTACACGTAAACAACTCTAAAACCCTTATTTTTTTCAAAATTCGCATACCTCTTTTTGGTTTTTCTAACGTTTTTCTCGAATAAACGTTGGTGGTGACTCCCGGGCATTCTCCTTTTTGGAAGAAGCACATTTCTATCTCGCCTCGCTCTCCCGCTGAAAGGTACATTTGATGCAATCCTAGCCCGCAAGGGCATTGGGTAGAAGACACCAAGTAGATTGGCTAGAGATCCAAGGGATGGCCCTAGGGTTCTCATGAGCCTTAGGGTAGATTTCGAGCCCATGGGCTAAGTATGAGCTCGCTTATCTTTGTAAATATTAGAATAGGTATTTCCTTTGTCTGGGCCTTGTATTTTGGCCATTCTAGTAGTATAGGGTTTTAGCCTTGTATTTCGGGGCATTTTGAGTAGTCTTTGTAGTAAGGAATTTTTTTGTATTTTCATGTTTTTTTTCATGGGGGTGAGCTTAGCTATTATAGGGGGGTTGTAGCTAAGCTCTAGCTTCTCATCTCAAAGAGGTGAGCTTCGCTATTAGAGAGGTATGTGTAGCTAAGCTCAAGCTTCTTTAGGAATCTTCTTAAGGAAGCTTCTCAAGGAGGTGAGCTTAGTTATGAGAGGGGTGTGTGTAGCTAAGCTCTAGCTTCTCAAGGAAGTTTTCTCAAAGAAGCTTCTCAAGGAAGTTTTCTCAAGAAAGCTTCTCAAGGAAGCTACCTAGTCTGTAAATAGAAGCATGTGTAACACTTGTTGTAACTTTGATGAATGAGAGTCTTGTGAGACATACTTCAAAGTTCCACTTCTCTACCTCTTTTATTCCTTCAATTTCGTGCTCCCCCCTCTCTCTTTCTCTCCCTCTTTCTTTTCCTCCATTGAAGCATCCTCTCCAAGCTTCTTATCCAAGGCTCATCTTGGTGGTGAAGCTCCTTCTTCCATGGCTTATTCCCTAGTGGATGGCGCCTCCTCTCACCTCTTCTTGTTTGTCTTCCGCTGCATCTCCATGGTGGAAAATCACCATTAAAGGACCTCATTGAAGCTCAAAGATTCAGCCTCCATAGAAGCCCCACAAGCAAGCTTCCATCAAGTGGTAATCAGAGCACAAGAGCTTCAACTAGGTGCTCCTTAAACCTCCATTAATTTTTTTTGCTTTACCTTCTCTTCCATTGTTGTTTCTTCATTTTTTTCTCCATGTATCTCCTCACATGTCTTGTGCTAAATGTTTTTAACATGATTCTTTAGAGTTTCCACCGATTAAACTTGCTATATAAGCTAGATTTGATTTTCTATGGTTCAAATTTCTTGTTCTTGTTCTTGAACCATGAATTGTGTTGAGTTTAGGTTCCTTTGAGTTTTTTCTTGTTATTTTTTGTGGCTGAAACCTAAACCATAAAATTCTTACAAAAATATTAAAGTAGAAGAAAAGCTCAAAAATCAAGAGTGACTTGTTCACCTATTGTAGTTTTGTCATAGAAGTCATGTCTAGTCATGAAATTTGTCACATAAGATTTCTTATGTTGTGCTGAATTTTATTTTCTTGTTTCTTTGTCTAACTCATTTGTTCATGAGTGTATGAAATTCTTTTAGCCTATTATTTGATTTGAGTCAAATCTTTCATGTTAATTAGTCCTTAACATGTTCATGCAAAATTCTTAGAGAGTCTTTGATTGTGAACATTTTCTTGAACTTTTAGGTTTCCTTTTGATTGTATCTATTGTGAATTTGAGTTTTGGTGATTGAATTGCTGGCTGAAATGTTGATCCTAAGTGAATATTGAACTCCTAAAACTGTGGTAAACAATCCTAGTGAGTTCAACATACATAGGAAGGTTGAAAGTAGGCCCAAGGCAATCAATATACCACGCTTAAAAAAAAAAAAAAAAAAAAAAAAAAAAAAAAAAAAAAACTCGCTGGTGCTGGCAGCTTGGACATAGAAACTTGTAAAAATTACTGAGAATTGGTTACTTTGAATTTTGAGCTGAAATTTTTACTGAATTTTCTAGACATCTGAAAAAGAGTTATAAAAAAAGAACCAGGTGGTTTGTATAAAAGGAAAAAATAATAAAAATAACACAAGTTGGCAGAAAAATCAGTATCCAAAAAAAAAGTGAAAGGGAAGTGTGCTTGTTGTTTTGGCTCAAAATTTATTCTATAATTGCTACCTATGTTATACCAATCTTAGTTCCGAAATTTCAATAGAAAATTAGTTTGAAAACAAGTGCCAAAGCTAGAGGTTTGTTGAGTCTTTTTTTTTAGTTTTTTTACTCTACTCTAGAGTCATTCTAAGTTTATCTTTGAGTCCTAACTTGCTTCTATGTCCTTTTCATTGCTTTAATTTTTGAATAATCCTTGAAAAAATGTCTTGTTAAAATTCCATTGGTTTAACTTTCATTTCATTTTTTGGTCTTTGGTTATTGCTTGTCTCTTTGTTTCCTTGTTTGTGAGTTGCCATATAGGGAATTGGAAAGGAGGATTGGTGCCATCCCTTGAAGAATTTGAGTCAAGAAGCAAGGGGCCAACCACCTTATGAGCTATTGGACTAAGAAGCACTCCAAATTTTTTGAATCACCAAAGAGAGAAAAACCACCAAAATTGAGGACCTTTTTGCAATTTTGTAATTGACAATTTACATTACTTTCATTGCTTTCAAATTTTGTAACAAAAAGGCCTTTCATTGGAAGTAAGTTGGGAGCCTCCAATAGGTCACCCTACTTCCCTTTGTGTGTAATAATTTTAGGCAATTTTCCCTTAGGATTGTGAGTGTTTTGTTGGGAACCTTAAATGTGGTCATCCAAACACTCTTAGGATTCGCCTAGTTTACATTTCTTGCTTACTTTCGTAGCTTATTTCTTTTACCTTCCATTGTCAAACCGCCTAGATAGCTTGCATTTTACCAATTAGTTTTTACCTTATCTTTCACACCTCTTTTAGTGTTTATTTTGGCTAGTTTCAACCATAGTTTCTTTTGCCTTTTGTTTTCAAACCTCCAACAAGAAAGAACCACAACTTAGGAACCAACATGAGTCATCATTCATCTAGTGTTAATGGCAAGGGTACTAGTCATAAAGACCCTTTATCTAGAATCTTAGATGAGTTGAGTTCCCTCAAGTTATGGAAAGAAAAACAAGAGAGAAAAGAAAAAGGAAAAAAAAAAAGAGTGGAAGAAATAAGTCAAGATGAAAGAAAGAAAATAAGAGAGGAAGAAAGAAGAAAAATAATGAAAGAAATGAAAAGAGAAAAATATGCCTCCTATAGTAGTCATAACTCTTGCAAGAGCCTAAGTGAAGAACTTCGTGACTATTACGAAGGAAGGCATAGGTCACATTTTAGACTTCACTCCCATAGGAGAGAAAAAGGAATGAAAGCCTCAAGAGGATAACATTAACCTCCCATACCTCCATAGGAAGGACAATGTAGAGGCTAACTTAGATTGGGAAATAAGGGTAGAGCAACAACTTAAAAAGAAGTCTACGTCAAAATCTTATGGCTCTCACTCTTATCCAAAGAAAGACCAAGGTCAAGGCATCTTTGGGGTGACACCTTCTAAGCCCAAAGATGATAAGGGGAAGGCAATAGAAAAGCAAGCCCCTAAGGCTAGTATGCAAGAGAAAACTAGCTCTATAAAGTGCTTTAAATGTCTTGGAAGAGGGCACATTACTTCTCAATGCCCCACCACAAAAACCATGATTATGAGGGGCCAAGACATTTATAGTAGCCAAGATGAGGCTATTACTTCACCTTCCTCTAGTGAAAGTGAAAAAGCAAAAGGGGAAGAATCTAGTGAAGAAATCTACCCCCAAGAAGAAGGACAACCATTAGTGGTTAAAGAGAAGTGTAAGGAGGTAAGTGTCTCCTCCAAGAGTTTAGCTAAGAAGGAAACTCATTTTACAATAAAGACAAACATTAAAGAAACTTTCCCTCTTAGACAACCTCCACATTTTCTCTTTTGTAAAAAGGCACTTGCTAGCATTGCCACACCTCTTGGGCTTGAGTTTATTCCTCAAGTAAAGAAGTTGTTGGATGAGGGTTTGGTTCGCAAGAACTTAAATCCTTGTGCTTTGTTGGTGCCCAAAATAGGTATTATTAGGCACCAAGTCCCTAAAATAGGTGGTATGATGAATGTTTTGAGTGGTGCAACACTCTTTTGTAAAATCACTCATGCACCCAACATCTTCATGATTTGTGTACATAGGGACCCATTAGGTAGGTTTGTTCTTATTTTTAGTTTCAATACAAACTTAGGTACTCATATGGGACACCTTAGGTTTGTCATACTTTTTGGTAGGAATAATCAATATGAAAATACAGAAAAAGGTATGTTTTATTGCGTTACTTTTCTTAATTTTTCAAATAGTGATCAAGGGGTTCCCATGAACCCTAAGAGAATAAAGGTCATTCCTGAGTGGCCCACTCCACCAAGTATAAGAAAAATTTGGGGCATCCATGACTTAACAAACTTTTACAAAAGGTTTGTCTCATATTTTTCTATACTTGTAGCACCACTCATTGAGTTGGTGAGAAACCATGTTCTTTCATGGGAAGATGCCCAGGAAATGGGTTTTTAGACCTTACCTTACTTCAACATACCAAACACCACTACTACATATGTTTTTGTTCTTTTTACAGGTGTTGAGGGAAGGAGCCCAGAGTATGAAGAACCTCGGGATTTGAGGTCAAATCCTTTCCAAGGTGGACGGAATGATGCAATCCTACCCCACAAGGGCATTGGGTAGAAGACTCCAAGTAGACTGGCTAGAGATCCAAGGGAAGGCCCTAGGGTTCTCATGAGCCTTAGGGTAGATTTCGAGCCCATGGGCTAAGTATGAGCCCGCTTATCTTTGTAAATATTAGAATAGGTATTTCCTTCATTTGGGCCTTGTATTTTGGCCATTCTAGTAGTATAGGGTTTTAGCCTTGTATTTCGGGGCATTTTGAGTAGTCTTTGTAGTAAGGACTTTTTTTGTATTTTCATGTTTTTTGTCATGGGGGTGAGCTTAGCTATTATAGGGGGTGTATAGCTAAGCTCTAGCTTCTCATCTCAAGGAGGTGAGCTTAGCTATTAGAGAGGTATGTGTAGCTAAGCTCAAGCTTCTTTAGGAATCTTCTTAAGGAAGCTTCTCAAGGAGGTGAGCTTAGTTATGAGAGGGGTGTGTGTAGCTAAGCTCTAGCTTCTCAAGGAAGTTTTCTCAAAGAAGCTTCTCAAGGAAGTTTTCTCAAGAAAGCTTCTCAAGGAAGCTACCTAGTCTGTAAATAGAAGCATGTGTAACACTTGTTGTAACTTTGATGAATGAGAGTCTTGTGAGACATACTTCAAAGTTCCACTTCTCTACCTCTTTTATTCCTTCAATTTCGTGCTCCCCCCTCTCGCTTTCTCTCCCTCTTTCTTTTCCTCCATTGAAGCATCCTCTCCAAGCTTCTTATCCAAGGCTCATCTTGGTGGTGAAGCTCATTCTTCCATGGCTTATTCCCTAGTGGATGGCGCCTCCTCTCACCTCTTCTCCTTTGTCTTCCGCTGCATCTCCATGGTGGAAAATCACCATTAAAGGACCTCATTGAAGCTCAAAGATCCAGCCTCCATAGAAGCCCCACAAGCAAGCTTCCATCAACATTGTGACACCTAACCTCTTGGATTATTGAGTTCCATCATCTTTTTTCAATTGGTATCATAGCTAAGTCTTGAAAGTTACTCCAGATCATAGTTTTTCTATCAAGATGGGCTCAAAACAAATCACTTTCACAGAGGGTGCAGCTTTGAATCGACCTCCTTTGTTTGAGGGTGAACATTTTTGTTTTTGGCAAAAGAGAATGGAAATCTTTGTTCAATCAATTGATCTCGGTGCATGGAATGCGATCATTAAAGGTCCTTTCATTCCTACTAAAGAAATGAATGGTGAATTAATACCTAAAGAATGGGATCATATGAGAGATGATGAAAAAAAAAAGTGCAAGATGATCAAAAAGCCAAAAACATTTTAACTTCTGGTTTGTATTCTGATGAATTCTTTCATACTGCAAGGTGCAAAAGTGTTAAGGAAATTTGGAATATGCTTGAATTCAATCATGAAGGCACAACGAATATGAGAAGAGCAAGAAAGCACACTCTTGTATGAAGCGTTTCGAATGAAGAATGGGGAAACCATTTCAGAACTTCAAACAAGATTCACTCATATTGTGAACCATCTCCATGGTCTAGGAAAAATGTTTGAAGATGAAGAGTTGAACATTAAGATTCTAAATTGTCTTACAATAACTTGGGAACCAAAGATTATAGCAATCAAGGAATCCAAGAATTTAGCTACAATGATGATGAAAGCTCTCTTTGTAACACCTTGAAATATTATAAGTTAGAAATCGATGTTTAATTGTATTTATTGTGTTGTTTGACTATATGATAGACTTGAATGAGTTGAAGTATGACTTGAACTAGTCATGTGTGAATTTCTTGATATGGATGTTGAATTATGTGGAGTTTTGTTGAGCTAAGTTGAAAGAATGAGATTTTAGATTTTACCAAAACCTAGTTCAATGAAATTGTGATACCGGATTCGTTAACCGTTGGATCGTCTTCATATTTTGTCTGGATATCCCTAAGATATGTTTCTACAGTCTGACCATTGGGATCTTGACAATAATAACTTTTGGTTTCCCGCTAAGCGAGAAAGGCGCGCTAAGCGCAATTCCAACCGAGGGGAATTGCACTGAGTGGCCCAAAGCTACGCTAAGCCCAATTCCAACCGAGAGGAAGTGTACTGAGCACCCAGAAGGTGTTCTAAGCGAGCCCTAGTATAGAGGGGGCTGCGCTAAGCCTAAATCCTTGTGCTAAGTGCAAGAAGTGGACTTCGGCTTAGCGATACAGGTCCGCTAAGCGAAAGTTACAGGTTATAAATACGTCTTTAGCGTGAAAAACACGATTTTCACTCTCCTCTTCCCTCAAAAACGTCTCCCAAACCCTAAAACCTTATTTTCCACCACCCAAGACCACTGGTGGCCGCCATGAGCCGCCGTTACTTGCCATTGAACCCCCACACCAAGAGGAACACTTTAATCGGAGCGGAATCCTCAAAATCCTCCTCGAAGATTCGATGGAGAAAATCCTTCAATCCTCCATTTCATAGTTTCTCTTAGGTAATCTTGACTTCTAAGCCTTCTCCTAACTAGTTTGAGTTCTTTTTAGTGTCTCTTATGTGTTGGGTACTGTAATAGGGTATTTTTACACTTCCTTTGAAAAACCCTAAAGAATGAGACATTGTAAAAGTTATCTTTTTATAACCATGAGGTTATTTTTGCGGCATTCACTAAACCCCGGTCACATTAGCGTGATCGGAATTTCAAAAACATGTTTCCTTTCTGTAGAACCCGAAATACCCCTCATCCCTTTATGTTTTGACAACGGTATTTGACCCCGAATGTTGCCTTTGACCTTGTTTTTGAAGCCTATGCTAAAATTCCTTTCGTTTTGGCGTAATAGAGACTTGCGTTGGACCGACAGGCACGAACGAGAGAGAGACCTCTAAGTGACGCAAAGAGGAGCCAACAGGAAGCTCACGATAGGTGAAGGGAGTTATTATAAAATTTACCGTTTTGACACCATAGTTAGGGTCAGGGAACCTAGCTATGAGAATATCTGCTTGTCCCTGTTGCATGTTGATTTTCTTTCAAGAAAAACTATGTTTTTAACGAATGGGATGCGATACATCTATTGTCGATGAATAACATTATTGTTTATTAAACTTGTGTTGTTTAAAGACCTGGGGAGTGTGAACCTCAGGCATGGAAAATATATTTACATGCGGAATGCGACTCATTGTAGATGTTGCTATTGGTGACTTTAATTGATATGTGGTGATGTTGATATTTACGATGATATTGATTTGAGATGACGTTGTTAATGGTGATCATGTCAACATGAATTGATGTTATTATTGATGGTTATGTCAATATAGAATGAGGTTGTTGTGGTTATTGGTGATGTCATTAAAATGAAATGTTGATGATGTTTGAAATGCATTGACAAGTGCATGTTGTGTATGTTCGTGGGGGGCGAAGTTCACTGACCTTGTCGGATGGCCCATTCGTGGGGGACAAGAGTGGTTAAGGAATCTAAGCATTCGCTACGGGGATGCTTAGGCGCTTTAATTGGTCCATGGTCTTTGGCACTTGCTTTTGGTCACGTTCATACGTCGTATGTAGTGTATGTTCATGGGGGGTGCATTGACCTTGTCGGACATCTCTTGTGTAGGAAACTAAATTGGTTAAAGAATCTAAGCAATTCTGAGGGGATGCTTAGGCGCTTTAATTGGTCCATGGTCTTTGGCACTTGCTTTTGGCCATGTTCATAGCTCATATGACACAGGAAATAGAATAATTGTGGCAGAGTGTACTTTGTACTGAGGGGGCTTGTCACCTGGTAGGGAACTCCTTTGGGCCCCAGGCTGATCACCTATGGGGGGGTAGTTACGTGCACAACCGGGTGGTCTCAATGATCTCTGAATGGTTTCCTAAGTGAGAGTGTCGTGTGGACATGCTTAGGCTATTTCTTGGGATTTGGTTGTTGGTACGTACCACATTGCATTTGAGAGTTGAGTCAGGTGCATGCATCATTCTGTGCAGTCTTGATTGGATCCATGGATGGATGATGAGAAATTGTTGAATATGGATGATGAGTAATTGTTGAATGCGGACAATGAACAATTGTTGGATGTGAGTATTGGATAATGAATGTTGTGTAAGCTCATGATGTTTGCTTATGTTTTCTTGCTAATTGTGATTATTTTGATTTAACATTGG
This sequence comes from Glycine soja, assembly GCF_004193775.1. Taxonomy (NCBI): domain Eukaryota; kingdom Viridiplantae; phylum Streptophyta; class Magnoliopsida; order Fabales; family Fabaceae; genus Glycine; species Glycine soja. Next base: position 8,943,956 of record NC_041014.1, on the reverse strand, counting down.
TTCTTTTTATAATGAACTCACCCTTGCAATTTTGTATCGTGTGGTTGATACCTGTGATGATCGCGAACCTTGTTTGTGGGAGCAGAATGACAGCAGTAGGGTGCAAGGATGAGATTTTGTGGAGGAGCCGCCAAGCCGACGTGATGACGTTGGGATTATTTTGGGGAGAGAGTTGTGTTTTGTTAATCAATTCCTCCACAGTGGTTCATGATTTCTTTTGTTGGATTAAGGATGTAAATCACAAATTTAATTATATCTACAAACTGGTTTAATCTTCATTATGTGTATGATGTATACTGAACTACTGTATTAATATTCATGTATTCGGTTAAACATTGGTGCGTGTTTGGGGACACATATATATATATCTGTGTGTGTGTGTGTGTGTGTGTGTGTGTATGAATGAATGAATATTTATGTATATATAATTGTGAAATTCAAATTTACTATGATTTTCATAAGCAAAAAGAATGGAGTTTTCATAAAAGAAAGAAAAAGAATTTAATTTTTCAGTTATTAGAATGGTGATATTGTAGCAATGAGGCGGGTCGTTACACTCTTTGGTAAATTGCTTTCTCATGAACATGAACTAACCCAATAATCTTATGTAGAAGAAACAGAAAAGAAAAGGAAAGGAATTGCACTGAAAGTTAACTCCTCAAAGGAAGAATACAAGGATAGTTCTAGCAGTGAGGAAAATGCAGAGAAATTCAATTTGATGGTAAGAAAATTTGGAAAATTTCTCAAGAAGTTTAAAGACAAAATTCTTTAAATCATCCAAGAAGATTGAGAACAACAACAACAATAACTTCACATGCTTCGAATATGGTAAGCAAGGCCATATCAAATCTAAATGTCCTATCTACCTTAGAAAACATGTTGGCAAAAAGGAAAGAAGGACAAAAAACAAAAGAAATCCTACATAGCTTGGGAAGATAATGCATCAACAACCTCTGATTCTTCTAGTGATGAAGAAACTGCAAACGTATGCTTAATGGCGAAGTCAATGTATGACTCATCAACCATTGAAGAAACTGAGGTAAATCCTGAATTTGAAGAAGTTTTGGAAGCATTTAATGAAATGCATGAAGAAGCTCAAAGGCTTGTTGTTTTGAACAAAAAGCTAAAAGCGATATGAAATTGCATATCACTAAATTGGCTTCAACACAAGGTAAGCTAGAAAAATTGAAACAAGAAAATGAAAAAATTGTTTCAAAATATAAAGTCGTTGGTTGTGATTGTTCCTCTAATTCTTTTAACATGGATGATTGCAAGTCTTTACAAACCAAGTTTGAAAATTTCAAAAAGGATCACTATGTTGAACGTATGAAGTTGCAAACTAAGCGTTCCTATCTTAAAGGTCTGTTTGGAAAATTAAACAAAGGAAAGAGTGATCTCAATCACATGCTTAGTGTGCAAAAGCATACTTCAAATAAGACAGGCTTGGGGTATAACAAGCAAACCTCATTTTCAAAGAAAAAAAAGTTTATATCCTCAAAAGGGGTGAACCCAAACAAGGTCTCCAAAAAGAGGACCATAGTGTATTCTAAGAGAAATGTAAAGACATGTCATTATTGCATGAAAAGAGGTCATGCATCATATAAATGCTATGTTAGGAGATTTGATGTTCCAAGAGGAAAATGTATCTAGATTTCAAAAGATTTATTTATGAAGATTAACCCCATTAGACCCAACTTAAATTGGGTACCACCTCTCTCTAATTGATTTTGTTTTGTAGGTGTGTCTAAAAGCAAGGGATTCACTATGGTACTTGAATAGTGGTTGTTCTAGGCACATGATGGGTGACAAGTCCAAACTCACTAACTTTGTGTCAAAAGATGGAGGATATGTCACTTTTGGAGACAACAATAAAGGAAAAATAATGGGAGAAGTAAATATTGGAAATCAGTACCAAACTCAATTATGAAGGTTGTCTTCTCTTCATCTCATGGATGAATTCAAATTTGGTTGTACCCCAAGTATGCGTCAAAGAAGCTAAGAAGGCGATGGCCTACTGCCCCATCTACCAGTCTATCTATGGTAGGTAAAGGTTATCATCCTTTGGGAAAGCTTTGTTAAGATCTATGTAATCCATGCACATTTGCCATTTGCCATTAGATTTTTTTACCATGACAACATTTGATAGCCATGACAACAAATTATTGTACTTCTCGGATGAACTTTGCAATGATAAGATTTTTTACTTCTTCTTGGATGGCCCTTCGTCTTTCTTCTCCTACTTATCTCTTCATCTATGCTATCGGCTTAACATTTTGGCATATCGACAACCGATGGCAATGGTAGTTTGGGTTTATGCCAGGCATATCAACTACCGACCATGCGAACAAATCGACATTAGCATCCAAAACTTGGATCACGAGCGATTGTTCAACCTCTTTTAACTGAGTTCCTAGAAAGATTACTTGGCTTTCTTCATGCCTCATCTTAACATTCCTTAGGTGTTGATGGCAGCACTTGAGAAAAAGTTTAGGGACAAATCTAGAAACCTATGAAAAGGGAGGGGGAGCTAATTTTTTTTTCTTCCATTATAATTATTTAAATGTTAACTTTTAATGAGTAATGATTTTTAAAAATATATTTACTATTTTATGCATAAAATTAAAATTATTTTTTATTTTAAATTATAATAACCTTTGTGATCATCATAAAGACAACAAACACAAAACTACTTTTACATAATTTTATTTCAATAATAATAACAAACATAACTAATTCTACATTAATCAACCTTAATCATTATTATAATTATTAAAATAATAACAGATAATTAATTTTACATTAACTAACTTAGAAATATATACTTATATACATAAGAAGTGTCAAGGGAGGGAGGGGGGCTTTGACCCCTTCCTGCCCTGGAGGAGCTAAAACATTTAAAATTATAATGTATAATAATCATTTTGATTATGTTCTTATATGGGTGATTTTAACAACTTAGTACCATTCAAATATTAATTATTCTTGCAGATATAAGGTTGGTCTAGAAGTGAAGTAAAGAGGACAAAGATCACATGTTTATATCAACTAAAACAAACAATACTAACTAATAACATTTGCTTATCAAAGAAATATTAATTGTTTTCTTAATTAATTACTATTTTTAATTATACCTTCATATGATATTGAATTAAAACATTAAAGTTTATTTGTAAATTATTTTTGTGAAAGATCAATAGGATATATTAAGTTTTTTATATAAAAAATAAAATCTTTTGTCGAAAATAAGAATAAAAAAGAACATTTGTACAAGAATGCACAAAAATATTAAAATTTTCTCTGATTTTTTGAACAAAATCAAGAATATAATCGCATTTTTGCCAAAACTTAGTAATTTTTGTAGAAAAAATTGCACGAAAATCACAAATTATAAAAAATAATTTTCATGAAAAAACTCACATGGAAAATCTGCACACAATAAAACTTTGAAGGTTTAAGTTATATGATACTTTCCTATACAAAATGAGATACATAAGTGATACAAGAAATGAGTTTGAAGAATACATAATATAATTCTATTATAAAATATAACTATTTAATGAAATAGTTAGTGTGTGAAAAATATTATTAATGCTTAAAATAGTTAATAATCTAGTAGAAAAAATTAAAAGTATTTAAGAATATTATTAAAAAAATCTCATTAGAAGGAACTAATATGTTAAAAGATGTTTTGACCATTCACTTACTCCATAACAAAACATTCACTTATAATTTTATGAACTATATTCCAAAGAGAACTCTATTTAATATAATATTGATAGCTTGCTTGTAAACTTTCTTCTCTTACATTCCAAAGAAAGTTATCCTCCGTGGGCTGTTGTATATGTCTCGTATCTCAATTACACATTTACATTGTCTAGTTAAGTTTCACGAATTGCATTGAAATATGCTCAAGTTCATCCGTTATTAATAAGTGTATACTAGTGTTATGTTTAAACCTAGAAGCACCTCTGCAGCAGGAAAGAAGAAAGAAAGAGAGAGAGAGAAAGAGCGTGTTCAGATAAATATACAAGTATAAAATTTTAAAAAGTTCGAGGAGAAATGGCCCCTCTCAGTTCCAAAGAAGCTTCGCCACTACCCACAAGGTTCGAATTAAACCTTGCTCAAGAAGATTAAACCCTATTACACTTAAACCAACATGGCAGAGGATTAGACATCATGAATAAAACAAAAAAGTCACCTGTTGAAATAAATGTTGAGATATGAAATTGTTAATTTATTAGAAAAAGTAGTAGCTAAAACAAAAGCAAGTCTCAAGAAAACAAACAAACAAGTCTTAAATAAAATAAGTTCCAAATTATACAACACTGACAAAATTATGAAACTGATAAAGATACTGTCAATCTATTTTAGTCAAGCCATTAAATTGCAATAATCTATATAAATAAATAAAATTTAAAAACAAAAAAAGAAACACGTTTTCTCCATAATCAACAGTTTGTTTATATTATAATGCAATGAATATTGAATATTTTTTGTATATATTTTTTTACTATGGCCCAAAAAAATTTAAAACGAGAAAATGCATCATATAAAATATTTTATACATATTACCCTTTTATTTAATATAATTTAGGGCATGCAAAATTTGATTCTGCAAGTCGTAATTGATAATAATAAAAATAATAAAGTTGAACTATTTTACTGCATAAAATACTAAATCATTTGTTCATCAATTAAAATACAACGTAAAATTGAACCAATAAAAATTCTTACCAAACTACACATTTACAACGGCAGTATTTAAGGCCTCTTGCCTCTGCAGGAAAACATGGCAAGAGCCCCCAAGACAAAGAGAAATTAAAATCAAGAAAATATCAATTTGACAAAATTGTTAAAAAGAAAATAACTATTAGGATACAGTGGGACTTATATACTAGATAAAATTTAATTAACTACCTAATTTACCATAACCATCTAACTACTCATCCCTTTTGATTACAAATATAATGTGCAAGATTTTAAGGCTTCTCTTTCGCCTTCCCTCTCCCACATCTGGAAAAGAAAGCCATATGAAGGAGGAGAAAAAAATTATAATCATGAAACAGCCAAAAATCCTTTTCTGTGTCATAATAGGGGCTGTAATCTGGTAAGTAAATATCAATATTGCTCTGGAGCATAACTTTCTGAGATGTTTAGGATGAACATGAAAAGAACATCAACTTGCATGTGCTTCACAAATGAAGAAAATCGAATCTAACAAATTCTAGGAAGAGGTAACAGTGTCACCTGGGTATACGTGTAACAATATAGCGTCCCTTCTCAAGGTCATATACTGTCTTCAATTGTGGCTTTCTCCATTGCAGTACAAAGAATGCAGCAAGCATGAATAAGAAAAGAAATGCAAATAATGAAAAATATGTGACTGATTCATTCCCAACAATCATCCCTGTATCTAAATGTTCCAATTCAAGGGGTTCTGCCATTGTTTCAGTTATGAAAGATCCAAGTGTCCAATCAACATCACTGTTAATCTTCCGGTTCCCAAATCCAACCCTGCAGATAAGTATTATCTCAATACTTGTCCTTCCATGAAGGGTTGAGGAGGTAAATCAAAAGATCATTGAGTGAAACACAGTGGAAGCAAATTCAATAATGACTTCAAAATATAGCTTTTAATTCATATACTCAACAATCACAAGGCAGAAAGCATTTATGAGGACAGATCACATATTTACAATACACATTAAAGGATCATTATATTTTTTCAATTGAATAGAAGTGGACAGCATGAATTCTTTTCATTTCAATTACAGCAACAAATTATGTACTAGCTACCTGGCATGCACTTATGAAAAGAAAAAAAGAAGGGAAACCCAACTACAAGTTAAAAAATTCCCGAGCTATTTCTCTTTTCTTTTAATATACCAAATAAAATTAGTGAGAGATAAAGAAAGACAATGAAAGTCCAGAGGGTTATAAGATTGATTTGATGGTGAAGGGAGGAGAGGGGAGGTCGTGGGTTCGAATCCTCCCTACTAACAAAAACTAACATCTAACAACTAACATTGGCTGAATTAAAAAACAATACATTAACATCCATATATTTATATATTTTGGGTAATTGAGTTAGTCACATAGACTGTCTATGGTTTCATTTTCGATTCATATAACTTTCTTATAAAGTAATAATACCTTTTCTCTTCCATAGCAATCCCAAGAACATCATGCAATAATGCCAGCATATACGCAGAAGAGAAACAATACTTCAATAAATCCATATAATCAACTTCATTATGCAGATCTTTAAGAGCATCCCAATGATCTTCACAATAATGTCGGCCCTCTGCCTCCAATTGAAACAAAGAAGTCCTAGGAGCCATCCTAAGAATCTGACAGAAATCAAACAAGGCATAAATAAGTCAGATGAGATTAAGCTTTCAGCTTTTTTTCTCCCATTCAATAATGAAAAGGACTGGTGACAAAGCAAAATAAGGATATAGTAAGAAGCTAAGTTTGGTATACACATTAAACAGTACTCAATTATCAAATATTCGATATAAATGCAATATGCATGTCTAGAAACATCACTTACAGAAATCTCATCTAGATTAGAACCTATGAAGCCCCTATACTAAATACGACATGGATATGATGCAATGCAACACATATACAGTGATACGGTTAATTCAATAGTTCAAAATACATTATGGCCTAAATAGATTAACACAAATTTATAAGATAAAGGCATACATTTTACATAGAGGCATGCATATTTGTAAAGAGAAGTTGACCACTTCTCATTAATACATAACCATTAGCCATATTAGTAGATGATGATCATAATAAAAAAGCTTGGTGACATCTTTTCCTTGCCCAAATCAGAATATATTATTTCTTCTATAAATGTGTAACAAAAGAGGTTATTGTGGTTTTTATATTAACAAGACTGAAATCTTAAATAGGTTGAAAATAATTTGTCATGAATTGTGGCATCTGGCAGCAGTAGTGTATTTATTTGTATCTTTTCACTAGATTGAGCAGTCTGTCAGATTAAATATAAATAGTTGACCAAACCTGAAAAAATGATAGTAGAAAGAATACAATCTATAATAATAGTCATAGCCTTTTTTCTATTTGTAATAGATTTAGAAGAAAAGGGGCATGGGCTTTTTTGGTTTGTAATGGCTTTAGAAAAAAAAGGCAACAGAACAGCTAACCAGCCCACTCTACAAACCTTACTTATGAAATAATAATGATAATAATAAACAACTTAACCAGTATTAATAGTAATAGTAGAAAAGATCACAAAAAACCAAATTATTGTCACCGCTTACGAACCTCAGAAGTATACAAGAAGCTTTTTGAAACTTGTTCACCTAATAACTCATAAAAGGAAGAAGTAATTTTACAAGGTGGATGCAGGCATCTATCTGTATAAAGAGAAAACATCATTGGTGAATGTATTTAAAATAAAAATTTACATAAATAAAGAGAATAAGACACCTTCTCATTCCCAGGAGGAAAAAGGATAAAGCAGTGAAAGAAAAATGCCAAATTACAGGCTTTGCAAAGTTGGAGAAATTAAAACACAGCTTACTACAAGAAACCAAAAAGACTGTCTATACTTAAAATGTAAGATAACTACACTTAAAAGTTCAGCAATTTGAGTTGACCATTGACACTACTAAATTACTTGGCACAATAATCATTGCAGTTCTTCCCAAGATCTTTCTTTTCCTTTTCCAAACCCCCCAAATCAAGTCATCAACAGATTTTGAGGACATACCGATGGTTCAACAAAAGATTCTTCAGCACTTTCAGTTTAAAATATCCATCCTCTATTGTCGCAAAAGCATAGTAAGCGTGTAACTATATATGATTATTTGCATTGCCCTTTACACTAAACAGATATTACTCATAAATCATAATACATATGAACATGAATGGGACAGTTTGCTGGACCTATCAAGTGCTAAACCAACCCCAAGACTGGTCCAGAATTAAAAACTATCAACATAAGAAAGAATTATGAGACATTTTACAGGGAAAAATATTAACATCCATCAGACACAAGACAAGGCTAAATTTATTTATGAAGCAGCGGGCCACATTAAAGCACATTGAAAAATATTGAAAGAAAGAGGGAGCATGCATGATCAAATTTATGCTAAAACAGTGAAATATCAAAAGATATATTATGCAACCTTCTGTTCTCTTTAACAATGACACAGCTTTGGACCTGCATGCTGAGAAATTTCCAGCTGGTTGGAAGATTGGGTGTTTTACATCACTTGCATTGGTGATCTGAGGATACTCATACCCTCTAGGAATGCAAGGATTAATTATATTTCTTTTGCTAGATTTTGAAGCTGCAAAATCAATAAACAAAAACTAGCAGTTAATTATTCAAGCATATCAAACTAATCATTCACAAGTGGTATTGTATTTTTCTTTAGAACTTAAGCATACAAAGCAAAAAATTCATTGATCTATTTGAACAATAGTTTTATTCTAATTCTTTTAGTTTTTTCTATATGCACAAATAAATGCCAGCAACCAGCATATCGACTGAATAGCAAACTGAACTAATCATCATCTATAAAAGAAACCATGGAACTCAATAATCAATATTATCACCAAAGGAACAAAGAAAATTACACCAAGAAAGTCAAACAGGTTATATCAAATAAGAATGAGACTGCTGATAAATTAAAAGTGAAAATCCACTTCTGCCCCTCATATAAAGGTGTCGATAATTTGATCCTCCCAAAAAATTTTAGATAAATTTAGTCCTTCAATTATAGAAAGTGGAAGATGGACAATATACTATGGAAGCCATCAAATTAATCTTTGCTACTATTAGAACCAAAACATCATTCCCTATGGCTTCAGACTTTTTGCACAGTAAAATATTCACAATTATTTCCAATCTCATATTTAAAGATGAAAAAACATTTTTTCTCAAGCTAGTGATTACTGCTCAAGAAAAGCATTTATTAGCAAATAAAACCAGTAACTCAATACTTACAAAGCTTCAACTCTCTATATTTCAGTCCCTCCTCTAATGATTTCCATACCACATCCTGCACAAGGATTTTAGATTTTGGTTACAACAGAACATGGCATATCACCAAACATAGGTGACCTAAATTTGATTGAAACAAACAGTTGCGAAACAATAGAAAACACGAACAACAAATCTTTTAGTATTTAAAAAAAAGGTTAGGAAGGTAAACTCCAAAAACAGCTAGTTAGGCCACAGGAAGACACCAATAATGGAGAAATGGCCCAGTACTTAGTTCTGTAAAATTGTTAGTAGATTGACAGCTATTTTTGTTGAGAAAGTTGCTAAATAGTAGTTGTAACTGATTGAGTATTGAGTGGTTTTTTACAAGTAGAGGATAACAAAGCATTGATCCACTACAAGGAAGGAATTCCTTGGATTCCTTATATGTTCAGTTTCAATTCATCCAAAATAATAAAGATTTATTCTTTCATTTCACCTTTCAATTTCAGTTTGAGTTCCTAACACTGCATGACTATGGGTCTGTTAGGATAAACTTCTCTATAAGCACTTCTAGAAGAAAAAATAAGAAAAATGAAATAAGCTTCTCCAGAAGCTAAAATTAGCTTATGCAAAAAGTTAAAAATCATCTTTTAGAGAAGAAAATATGAGAGCTTCAACATATTAGCATATGAAGAAACTCATTTTATTTTCCTTCTTATTTTCTTCTCCCATGAGTGCTTATGAAGAAGTTTATCCAAACAGATCTTGTGTCATGTGTATAATAGATAATGGGTATAATATGCTAGAAAACATTCATACAATTCACAATTCAAATTGAAAGTGAAGGGTTTATGAATCAAGAAAGGCTGCTTGGCATCATGGACAGGCTCCTCGGAATTGTCAAAGATATGATTTGATATGTTTTAATTACAGCAGTTTAGTATGCAATTATTTCCGTTATCACTCATTATTTTGTTTCCTTATTTTGTAAGCCTATTTCATTATAAATAAGAGCACCTCTCTCCGATCAGAAGTGTCTCTCTCTGGCGAACCCAGCACCTCAGTTTGCATCTGTTTGGTTCCAACAGACCATGTTTGGCTTTTTTTCGTGGCTTCCGATAGTTTCGCTTCTATTACCAATTACCAATACGCTGCATGTCCGCCTCTTAGTACTCTTATGTCCGGTGTGACCACACCATCGACTCTATCTCTTTTCAGTGACCTGTTTAAGCTTTTCCAGTGTCCTTTCCAAAGACCGTCATGCTGCCCACGTGCACAGCCAACTCAGCACACTGCCACAGTGACCCCACACAGGGCCCTTTTCCGGCAAGAGAAGTTCATGAACACGATGCATGACGCGTCACACTGAAACCGCCTCCTTCTGCCTCAGGGCATGCTTTATTCACAGCGGAAAAATACCCGTCGCCACTACAGGCATTCGTTGGCTGCTGCTGAGGTTTATTCGGCACAACCACACAACTGGAACCGTCTTTGTTTCTGTTGGGTTTACCACATTGTAACAAGCTTGGTTCATATGACATATATGCTCCAGTTTGAGGGGGAGTGTCAGATATGATTTGATATGTTTTAATTACAACAGTTTCGTATGAGATTATTACTCATTATTTTGTTTCCCTCTTTAGTAAACCTCCTTCATTATAAATAAGAATAATTTGGGTGGTCCGAAGCGATAACACACAGTAAATAATTCTTACAGGAATCATGACACAACATAATTTATGTTGCTTGGTGTCCCAGTTATATACTTCTATTATTACACTGACCTGATTAGGTCCAGTGTGACCAATATGGGGAAGCTGCTTTTTTATTCACTTTCCACATCTGGTTTTGAAGCAATGTTCTAGAATAGCTAAAACACTCAATCTGAGTGTTACAAAGGAGTAAGCTTTTTAATTCCACTTATATATTGATATGTAAAATGATTTATTACACAAATTTTCAGATGTTTTTCATTTTTGGTTGTGAACTTTTCAATACATTATTGATTTCAATTAGTTAATTAATAATTATAAAAAGTCAGCCCCTTGCTCAAGACAGATTCATAATCTCACACCAATGCATATACTTACTTGACTATTCCAAAAAGTACATAAATTGCAAAATTAGCATCTGTAAAGCAAGCAAAAGTTATATAATTTGAAATCATAATATGAATTGTTGAAAACGTTGAAATTTGAAAAACATATTAATGATTTCATAAATTGAAAAAGAGCTAGCAGTGGACACAGACTATGCATATACTTTTATTTTTCCAAAAAGTAGACAAATCATAAACTTAATCTCATTAGCATTAGTAGAAAAGTAAAAGTTATATAATTTGATAGCACATACTAATATGCATTTTCTAACCAAAACAATTAAATTTGAAATACATGTAATTGGTTTCAGACTTCAGAAAAGCTAAAGAGCACCTGACCCAGTTGGGGCCAACTCTGAGTGTAAAGGTTGTACGTAACCCCAGACAATCTTATAGTTCGCAAAGACTGAGCTAAATCTGCATTAAGTTTAGCTGATGTAACCTGCAAATATCAATATACAGTTCAAAACGTATAGGAGATATAAGGTTCACTTGGTGTTGGTGGTGAAAGGAGAAGGGAAGCAGGGAGAGGTCATGGGGGTTTGAATCCCTCCGCTAACAACTAACATTTAACAATAAATAAAAACAGTTCAAAACCTATTCAGAAATTGACCAGATATGTCCATAAAGAATAATTTATTTTTGGATACTGAAAGAAACTTTTGGTATTATAGAATAAATTAAACAATGGGAAGTTGAGCTAAAAGGAGACTAAGATATCTCCAAAACAGAAAAGGCAAAATGCATCATAGAACAAAAATGAAATACAAAATGCAACTGTGGGAATGTGTGATCCTTGATTAATATATAAAGCTCGTGACACCAGGCTACAAAGCTATAAAAACAAGTAACTATGGCTAACAGAGTAACTAAAGCTTCTCACAATACCAGTAACTATGGCTAACAGTAACTATTTACTTTTAAACAAAACAAGCCATATAACCCGGTCAAGAAAACATATGCTAGGAGTAATTTTCTTTACAAATGATTATGAAAAAAGAATTATCCAAATCTCCAGGTTTCCCTCCTGTCCATCAAAAGGAATAAGACAAGGAATTTTATTGGTAAAACAAATATCAAAATAACAATGTCAAAACAACAATTATGTACAGTGATTTATAATCCAATCCCCACACCATCCATAGAAAAAATTAAACACCTTTGACCTAGTAACCGTGATTAAAAGCAAAACTAACAAAAAATATTCTGATCATCGCCACTTGTTCTTGGGCCAGTAAGATTTTTTCATCATGGCCCATCATCAAGATTGCAGAGGAAAAAAAAAAGCAATTAATACCAATGCATCACAAAATGTAAATTACAACAGGTGTGCAAAGAAAGCTCTAGTGATACATGTTCCTATGCAGAAATAAGAATTGATGCATATGTATTTATCTGTATATGAATGAAATTGCCGTATAAAGTAAATGAAATTGTCATCATAGTGAATGAAAAAACCTGCAAAGAAGCCCCACCAAGTTCAACTATTCCAGTTGTTTCTTGAGCCTCTCGTCCCAAGTTTCCAAGAGCATAATTTACAGCAACCCAAGAAGAGATGCCTTGTTCTTCCCCTATATTTAGATTATAAACTTCATCATTGAGATGAATAACTTCATCTCTAACAAAATCAATGGTAAAAAATATAAAATCAGTAAAACTTTCCAAATACTTCATAAGAGACAGTAGTAATAAATCACACTGTTATATAATTTCTAAGATGTGTGCCTAGTGAATTCAGGTGGGTGTTCTACATCTCCTTGTGACTGTTTAGTTATCTAGTTCATAATATCTCTAGTTTACTTTCCAGAGAACTAGAATCCCTTCTCCAACACTAAAAAACCACTTTTATATATGTGCAACACCCAAGCACACAGTAAAGACAACAGCTCCAAACATTAACTACTAAGAATTACAATTGACAACAATGAACAGTCTCACCATAGCTCTAATACATAAACCACCACCTAACCACAGACAAATTCAAATTTACCAAGCAGCAAAGTCTCGTACGTTTCCTGGAACAGGATCCTAATTCCAATAAATCTCGAAAACTTGTGAAAGACAAAAGCTAATCACACAGCTACATTATGAGTAAAACAGCACCATAATTTATTATTTATTCCCTCATTCATAAATAAAGGAGTTTAATATGCAATTTGGTTCATGGAAGTGTCAACTTGTGCTGCTCTAATCCTAAAAGTTTTCATCTATGATCTATACAAATTAATCATTTGAGGGATGAAATTATTTGAAATTAACAACTTGATAGGGTAAACTCGTCAGCAAATTGACACTTCTGGTAACCAATTTGCATAGATGTGCACTTTCAAGGACAGAATTAAATATTAACTTTAACTAAAATCATAAATGAAACAGCTATCTATACAAGAACGTAATTTCATTTCAAGACAACCAGAATCACCAATTCTAGCATAAATTCCAGCAAAAACTAACATTGAATCTGAGTATAATTTAGTCTTTGAAATTAGAAACTTGTGTTCCCTGACATCTACATAAACTAGTCTATTGAGGAAGAAATTGTGTACAAGGTAACAACTTAATAGGGTAAACTTCCTATGAAATTAACACTCTCAAAGATCAATTTGTAGAGACATATATAGTCATGGTTCTAAATTGCTGTCTTCAATCACTACCAGAGCTGCAATGTTGCAGCTTTGAAGGTCTAGATAACCATATCACAACTGCAATTGTAGCTGCATTTGCTCACAAATTTTTCGCAAAATTATTCATTACAACCACAATTTAAAACATGAGTGTGTACTACCACAACAATACAAGTCACCACTTTCAGGAACTAAACTACAAATTATTGCATCTTAAAAATCTTCAATAATAAAATGGAACAAGCATCTAGAAGACTATAATTGCATTGCCCAACACTTCCCTAGAGGCACCACATCTGCAGTCACAACCACGCCAAAACCAAAAACATAACACAAAAAATTGTTAGCACTTCAGAGTTTAATCTCAGTGCATTATTATTAGCATAAAATAAATTTCACAGTCAACCAATCAGAAATGATCCTAAATATGACTTCTAAAGTAGAACATTGTAATTACACTGTGCATTTTACTTAATTTTAAAAAAATTAGTATATAAATTCACCATACATGTGATCGGCTAACATTGTAATTACACTGTGCATTTCACTTAATTTTAAAAAAAAATAATTAGTATATAAATTTTCTCTAATAAGTTGAACCAAACCCCAACTAATCTGAACCACTAGTGTCAGCCTAGTTAGTAATTGGGGATTGAGGTAGTACACATGAGGTCATGGGTTTGAATCCTCCCACTAACAAAAACTAAGAACCAACCTATAACATTTGCCGATTAAAAAAACAAAAAAGGTTCGAACTTCAATGGGAACATTGTACACTAAAAAGAAACACAGCTAACCCGAAATTACTCGTGCCCATTCATCCTTGAACAAGAACCCGGACACCCTCAAAGCCTGTCTGAAACATTCCAGAACCTTCTCCGCTTCCTTGACGCCCAGCCCCTCAACCTCCTCAGTGGCGTCCAGCCGCACCACGGTGTTGCCCCATTCCCTCCTGGGCACCCTCCCCTTGGCAAACTTGATGAGCTCCGCAACGGTGCCGCGGAGGGCGTCAGGGCCGGCGTCGAAGCCGGGGGAGGCGGCGGCGGAGTGAGCGGCGGCGAGGAGGGCACGGGCGGGGCCGAGGAAGTGGAAGACAGAGAGGCGGAGGGCGTGGGGGCCGGCGCGGAGGGCGAGGGCGAAGGAGGCGGGGCGGGAGTCGGCGAATTTTGGGGAGGAGTGGATTTGGAGGGCGGTGGAGAAGAGGTAGAAGAGGAAGGGGGCGGTGAAGAAGAGGAGGGCGAAGAAAAACAAGAGGCATCTGGTGGTGTGGGGTTTGTTGTTGGGATTTGGATTTGGGGAAGAAGAAGAATAGAGAGAGATCATGCGAGGGTGCAGTTGGGTACGGTGGGGTGGAATGTAGGAAGAGGAAGGAGATGAGGGTCTGGGTTGAGGGCTTTTTGGGAAATTCATGGGATGGGTTGGTGGGTGGGTGGATGGTTGTTATACGGGGGGAAATGATGAAATGGGTTGCACTTTGGAATTTGATTGTGCAGTGTGGTGTGGGGAAAGTGCAATGCGAATGGCGTTCCGAAGAGCAGAGAGGGGCGAGAGAAGTTTTGAGCTTGAAGAACAAGTGTTGCTTGATTAATGCTAACATACAACTTTCAGGAGTACATATACATTTTTTTTAATGTTATTTTAAGTTGGAGTAAATTACACAAATGAGAAGTTTGTAACAATTGCATGGGTCTCCTCTCCGTTTTGAAACATAACTTTTCATTATATACCGTGTAGTTGACGGACTTAATAAAATTGTAAAGCGAAATGTTATTTCTTACAAAAAAAAATTCTTGCAAGAAGGCTCACCAATTCTAAAATCAACCAATAAACATGTGAATAATCATTGATAGGAGAGAGAAAATAAGCATTGTTGTCCAATGAAACAACACCAATTAACCTTTCCTTTGTTTTGTACGAAATTTGTTTCTTTGGTTTAAGAAATTTCCAATTTTAAATCCATTTAAATATTTTGGAATTTCCCTTCGTGCCCTTTTCATATTCTCTGACTATTTCTTTCAAAGGCCATTCCATAGTCTGAAATTGAAGTAAGGTTTGCAGCTGTGAAGAAGAGGGATAGATTTTTTTAGTAGATGCTAGTGATCTCGTGGGATGCTACCGTGTTTGGGGTATATAATGATAAATTTTCATTGTACATAAAGAATGAAGATATTTCTAAAATAGCACACAGTGGTCAATGTCTAAGCATTCATGTTATACAATTGTGGATTTTGTAAGTCATTTTATATTATTGTATATTATCAAACTAATTGTTTTAAATTCATGCATAATTTACTTTATCTTAACAACAATAGGCATATAACTGAGATAAGTATGTAAACAAGAAATGCCGATGTGTATGAATTCCTCAAGTCACAGTCCATACAAAAATTTGGGCAATCGGCAATTTGAATCAGAAGATTATATTAAGAAATGGATGCAGAATTCACAAAGAGATGTGTACCTATGAGCCTACTTAAATGAGTAAGTTAAAATGAACAAATGAATTTAAATCATGTATGCTTTAATTTATAATAACTTAATTTTCTCCAATGTAGTACACATTAGCAAATGGTAATTATTTTGCCTAAGAACAATGTTGTCATCTGGTTTTGTTCCTCGCACAATAGGTCCGACAACTTCTTGGAATGAATTATTAACAGATCGGTTGTATTTTAGAATACATTTACTTTATGATTACAATTTGACATGAATATTTTAATTGTACAACACGCATGCATGTTTATCTTAATCAGTGCTTTGAAGGGATTCACCGACAGTCAAGGAAATAAATTCAAGGCTACTGCTAGATGAACTGTAATTAAAGTAAGTCATTTCAACAATGTTTCATGCCTTAAAAATTAAATTTTATTACTCTATACACTAATTTTCAGTTAACTTTGAATTAATATCTAAATATTCTATTCAATTTAGTGTAACAAGCAAAAAGGAAACATTGAGTGTGGGTATTACGTAATGCATTAAATGCCAACAATAGTCCTGGGAGGTTTTAAGGATAACTGAGAAATGATAATTTTTTACTTCAAAACTAATTCAATTTGTTATGATTGTCATTATTTACACTTATATATTAACTTATGTTTTATTATATCAAACAGTATTTTATTGATCAAAGACCATTGAAACCATATAGGATGAAGGCAATTAACATTCACTGGACATGATATTATCTAAAAGTTAAAAATCAAACACCAGGAGTTTAAGTAATTTTAGAATTGTAGGTTACAAATGATTTCATGTGTTGACTTTGGTTACTTCAAATATTTCTTTTAATTCATAGTAAATATTCAATTATATATCATGGAAAAAATTTAAACTGGTTGATAAAAACTATATGGACTGCTCTTTAGTTTACAAGTTAATTTAAGGTGATTAAAAAAACAAATAGGATATTTAAAAAAATTATAAAAATCAACATTGGTTTTTTTAAAAACCAATGTTGTTTCTAAAAATAACATCGATTTCTATAAAAATCGATGTTGTTTTATTCTTGCCAACATCGATTTTCCGAAACAACGATATTAATTCTCAAAAACAACATTAGTTTTTAGCAAAACCGATATTGTCGTTGACTGACAACATCAGTTTTCCTAATAACCGATGTTGGCAAGAATAAAACAACATTGGTTTTCATAAAAAAATGATCTAATTTTTTAGAAACAACATCAAGTTTTATAAAAAAAAAATTAATGTGATTTTCTACATATTTTACGCTTTTTTTGTTATTTTTTTACTATACGACATCAAATTTCATAAAAAGCCGATATTGTGTAGTTTAGTGAACATTGGTTTTAAAAAATCAATGTTAACGTTAAAACTTGTAATGCCAATAATTTCAACATCGGCTATTAACCGATGTTGAAAGTCTTTAATAACCGATGTTAAAAACTTGTTTATTTATTGTGTTAAAAGAAAAGATTTCCAATTATTTAACTTTTCCTATAGAATTAAAAAAAAAACTTACTTTAGGTTAAGATTAAACTCTAAATTTCATAATTAAAAGTTAAACCAACTAACAAAAATTAATAACACTAACCACTGATATTTACAACTTACCTAATCATTTAATTATTATTGTTTGACAATTACTTGTTTTTAACAATTTGTTTCGAAAATTAACCACACGGGACTTGACTATTTTTGTGGTAGAATGGTGATGTGGGCATGTGGCTGAATTTGGAGAGATGCTAAGTGCACCCAGCATTATTGCTAGTGCACCCAACATTTTCTAAAAATGCCAAAAATGCCCCTTCCCCTATCTTCTTTAAAAAGCTAGGTGCACAGTGATTTCCGCTGTGGAGCTTTTTTTTCTTGCATTTCTCTCTTCCATGCGATATTTCCTTGCCCTAGGTGTGCTTTCGGTGAAGGTGAAGGGGTCGGTGTTCATTGTTGCGGTGGTTTGTTCGACGTCAGCGACAAACGAGGTACGAGGTACGAGGTATGCATTTCTGCATCTCTGCTTCTCTGCTGGGTGTTCGTGAGTGGGTTGATCCGTAGACCATACGGATCAACTTGATCCGTAAAAGCTTTACGGATCAAGTTGATCCACAATTGATCCATATAAGCCTTACGGATCAACTTGATCCATAAGGTTTATACGAATTTTGAATTTGTAAAATTTATTTAATTTTATAATTATTTTAATTATTACTTTGTTTGTATTGTCATAATTAAAAATAATTTAATTGTTTATACTTGTAATTGATTTTCATTGTATGTAGAATGACATAGGGTTTTTTGCATTTTACTAATAATGAGTTGTTGTGACTGATAGCAAAATATTATGTATAGTTTTGTATGTTATGTCTAGTTCGATTAGGTGTTGTATGTCTCTGTTGAAATTTATGATATATTGTTAAGATGGACGAAGATCCATGGATGTATGGTAATATAATGTCTGAAGAAGTTGATATGGATTATCAAAATGAAGAAGAATGTGGTGTGAATGAACCACATGTTGATTGTTCGGATGCGTTCAATATTTCTCAGGTAATAATGTTCATGATTGTGAGTGATTAAATGAAATGAATATGTTGTAGAAAACTGAAATTATTTGGATTGCTTTATAGGTGTTTGACAGTCGAGACAATGTTTTGCAGTGGGCTTGATCCGTTGCTCATGAAAACGGATTTGTGGCGGTGATTATAAGGTCTGACACAAACACTGGTAGTAGAGGAAGGACTTTGTTTGTGTTAATTGGTTGTGAAAGGAGTGGCGAGTATAGGTGTAGGAAGAAAGAATTTGTTAGAAGAGATACTGGGACTAGGAAATGTGGGTGTCCCTTCAAGCTTCGTGGCAAGCCAATGGTTGGAGGACAAGGCTGGATGGTGAAGTTGATGTGTGGGATTCATAATCATGAATTAGCCAAGTCATTAGTTGGACATCCATATGTTTGGTGATTGGCTAAAGCTAAAAAGACACTTATTGCTGATATGATCAAGTCAATGGTGAAACCAAGAAACATTCTGCTAACTCTGAAGGAGCACAATGCCAATCGTTGTACGACCATCAAACAAATATACAATGCAAGAAGTGCATACTGTTCTTCCAAAAGAGGAAGTGATATTGAAATGCAACATCTAATGAAGCTTTTTAAACATGATTGGTATATTCATTGGCACAAATTAAATGATGAAGACGTGGTTCATGATATCTTTTGGTGTCACCCTGATGCAGTGAAGTTAGTCAATGCATGTAATTTGGTGTTTTTGATAGACAGTACCTACAAAACCAACAGGTACAGACTCCCACAGCTTTATTTTGTTGGGGTGACACCAACTAGGATGACATTCTCTGCCGGTTTTGCATATCTAGAGGGTGAACGTCTTAATAATGTGGTTTGGGCTTCAAAAGGTCTTTAAAGGTTGTAATGGGGCCAAGGACAAGGTAGAGAAGAAAAATATGGAATAAGTAGCTAAATCCCAAAGGAATAGAGGAGCAATGGGGAATAAGTGGAAATTAAGCACAAGTAGTAAACCCAAACCCTCTAATATCAACAAAATCAACCAAAGCTCCCAAATCAAGTCCTCATAACAAGACCTCATTTATTCAACTTCACTTCTTTTCTTCTTTTTTTTTTGAACATTACGAATTTGCAGAATTTGCAGCAATTGAATTTTTTTTTTCAATTTTTTTACAGTACGAATTTGAAGATTAAAGCAAGAACTAAGCAATATACAAATACATTAAGCATGGCCAAAATAAAACATTAAGCATGGCCAAAAATTATATCTTCCAATGAAACATACCCCTCACACTTATTCCAAACTTATTCCCAAAACAATTCCAAAGCTCCAAAATTCCTTAAGGGTAAGGTAATATCATGGTTTTTCACTTAAGGCTTGTAATGAGCTTCAAAACAAAGAAAGGGGAACATAGGCTCAAAGGGGCTATCAAAGGAATTAATTCAAGGTAAGTCCATTTGGCTAGAAGCTTATAAGAACAAAATTTCCTAAATCATTTCCAAATATGCATGTGAATTAGGAAGCATCAACAAGAATCAAGCCAAGGCTATTGTGCAAGCAATCAATGAGGCAAAACACACCAAAAGATTATGATGATGCATGGCTCAAATTCTCACCACTTTCAAATTGAGCTTTCAAAACTATCATGACATGTAGAGGAAAAATAAGGATTTCAAATCAGAAAATGTCAAGAGACTTTTATTTTCAGAACAATTACCCATTTCTTGAACATATCCTATAATTCAAAGAAAAATATGC
This sequence comes from Glycine soja, assembly GCF_004193775.1. Taxonomy (NCBI): domain Eukaryota; kingdom Viridiplantae; phylum Streptophyta; class Magnoliopsida; order Fabales; family Fabaceae; genus Glycine; species Glycine soja. Next base: position 8,923,526 of record NC_041014.1, on the reverse strand, counting down.
AAAGTTGTACATGCAAACAGAATTGACCTAAAATATTAAACTAGAAACCCAACATACTTAAAAACAAAACTAACAAAACTAGGAAAACCAAACTAACTAAAAAAATTACTAAACCAAAACCAAAGAACAATCCCCCCATACTTAAACAACACATTTTCCTCAATGTAGCACGATTAAAAGATTAAAGACAATTAAACCATCAAATAGAATCGGACAAATGTAATAAAAGTAAAGGAGGAGATAAGAAAAGAAAAACTCCCTAAGTCATGGTGGAAAAGAAGTAAGCTGAAGTAAGGAGATCTTTTGAGCAAGGACAACCCCCAATGTGTAATTGGATGCATTGTACATTAACTCAAATGGGTCTGTCCAATCAGGTGTCTGAATGATAGGGGTGGTAGTCACCACACGCTTGAGGCAATCAAAAGCCTCTTTACATTTATCATCAAAGTCAAACTCCACCTCCTTTTGCAACAAGTTGGATAGTGGAAGGGCTACCTTGCTAAATTCTCTTATAAAGCGCCTGTAGAATCCTGCATGACCAAGAAAAGATCGCACCTCTCGCACGCAAGAGGGGAAAGGCAATTGTGAAATAACAAATTTTTTTGCAGGATCTACTTCAATGCCCTTATTGGAAATAATGTGACATAAAACTATACCTTGCTCAACCATAAAATGACATTTTTCAAAATTTAGAACAAGGTTAGTTTCAGTGCATCTATTCAAAACCTTTTCCAGACTATCCAAACAAACATCAAAAGAGGATCCATATACAGTGAAATCATCCATAAACACCTCTATGCAACTTTCTAAAAAATCACTAAAAATACTAATCTTGCACCGCTGGAAGGTACCAGGGGCATTACACAGGCTGAAAGGCATCCTCCTATAGGCAAAAGTTCCGAAAGGGCAGGTGAATGTGGTCTTTTCCTGATCCTCAGGGGCAATAGTGATTTGCATATAACCAGGAAAACCATCAAGGAAACAGTAGTGAGATTTACCTGCCAGGCATTCAAGCATCTGGTCAATAAATGGCAGCGGAAAATGGTCCTTTTTGGTAACCTGGTTCAACCTCTTATAGTCGATGCAAACTCTCCAACTGTTCTGCACCAGAGTAGGAATCAGCTCCTCCTTCTCATTTTTTATCACGGTGAGGCCGGTTTTCTTCGGGACTACCTGGACGGGACTCACCCATTGGCTGTCGAAGATAGGATAAATGATTCCAGCTTGCAAAAGCTTGGTTACCTCCTTCTTCACTACATCAAGAATCACCGGGTTGAGTCTTCTCTATGACTGTCTTACTGGTTTAGCCCCATCCTCTAAATTTATTTGATGCATACATGTGGATGGGCTAATACCAGGAATGTCCGCCAGGGTCCAGCCTATAGCCTTCTTATGCTTCTTGAGAACAGATAACAACTTCTCCTCTTGCTCATCAGCAAGGGAGGCAGATATAATCACTGGAAAACTTTTGCTATCATCCAAGTAAGCATATTTTAAATTTGATGGCAAAGGCTTCAATTCTGGTGTGGTTGGCTGGATAGTGGTAGAAAGACATGGTTTCTTAGCCTGTACCTCATAAAGAAAGTCAAAGGTATGTGTACTTCCTGAAACATGGTTAGTTCTATCTGACTCTATAAAATCAATCTCAAGAGGTAAAACATCACCAGACATGTAATCAATATCAATTTCAGATTCTGTGGCGTCCCTAAATTAATGACTGGTTTGATAGTAATGATTTAAATAACAAAAACCATGGTAACTTTTTTTTCTTCTTTTTCTTTTTCATTTCTTTCTCTTTTCACCATAACTAGGTTTAGAAGGAAAATCCTCACTATAGAGTCCTGAATGGCCAGTTCACAACTCTATTCGGAGTCATTTCTTTCTTACCACTCGTGATCTCTAAACTATTTTGCTGTTTCAAAAGGAAGAGTATACCAACCATTACTTTAGGTCGTCACGTGAAAATAAAAGAATAAAATACGGTCGATAAACTCTTTTACAAATAAAGTTGCTAATGCTTTCTTTTCAAATAACAAGATTGATCATAAATACATTCATCATTTAAAGCTGTCCAAAATATGGGAGTTTTACAAAATACATAGTGTCATCCAGAGCAAAGGTGTCCACAGTGGTGGCTTCAGCCACATGTATACAATCATCAAATTCCTATACAACAGGTCTACCCATACAAAAACAAAAGAGTAAACCTAACAGTCAGTCCTAGATACACCCACCCTCAAAAAGTATATAAAACTAGTCCGAAGAGCTGTCCACTAGGATGAAGAGCCTCCGCTGATCGCCATCTCCCCCGGGCCACTATCCTCCGTAGAGTCTGCCTCAGATGCCGACATGACTTCCTCGGGAGGATCCACCTCAGGAAGTGGGTCCTCATCACCCTCTAGAAAGTCAAGAGCATCCACAACAGGCTCAGGAGGTAGCTCCTCGGGATCCTCCTCAGGGTCTTCCTCGGATGACGTCACCTCGATCACTTGGACTGGCTCCACTAGACGGTATGGTGTAGGCGTGGGTAGTATCCACTCCACAGTGCGCTGAAGCGTGCGCACGGGTTCATCTGGATGCACCAATGAAATAGCCGTAAATCGAATCGTGCCCCGAAATCGGCACCTCGTGTTGCCTTCGAGGGTCTCCCAAGCTCCCTCTAGGCACTCCATCTCTACTCGATCATGGATTAGCTGCGCCGCCATCACGATCTACACGGAATAAAAGAAAGGGGTAGACTCTTTCACAAGAATCTAACTACGCCGCACACAATTCGTCTCATAACCACTACATGCAAGTAAAATGGGTATCTTAAAGCTTTTCATCTCTGGTAATCGATTACACAGCCTTGGTAATCGATTACCAGAGGCCAAACTTGAATTACACAGCTTCAGGACATGAAAACCTGAAAAAGGCACTGTGTAATCGATTACACATACCTGGTAATCGATTACCAGTGACCCATTCCTCTGTGTAATCGATTACACAGATTGGTAATCGATTACCAGAGGCCTCCACAATCTCCCAGTTTCCTTTTTGAAGCCTGGTAATCGATTACACCCCTTGGTAATCGATTACCAGAAGCTCTCCTAGCTTCCTGACCTCGTTTTCAAGCCTGGTAATCGATTACACCCCTTGGTAATCGATTACCAGAGACCATCTTAGCCTCCTGTCTTCATTTTTAAGCCTTGTAATCGATTACCCACCCTTGGTAATCGATTACCAGAGGCCATATCCCATATATCAATCAAAGTTCACAGCTGGCCAGCCACCACACAGGCCTTCTTGCTTTGTGGTCTTAGTTCCTTTTATCTGTTGACTGCCAGGAGCTCGCCTGTTTAGATACATCACAGGTTCTCACTGACTGACTATGCCCGGGTTGGGTCGGGATTGGTCAAGCTTGGTTTTGGGCAATAGAACCCCACCTGACGTTCCCAAGGTCTCCTGACCCCCGTGACATATCTCTAGGTACCACTCTGTGGTCAACGAATAAAAGCAGGAAGTTTCACCCTTCTACACTTCCTCATCTCAAGCTTGTAGGATTATGGGGTACCCATCACATGTGGTACTAGGTGGAGGTCGGGCGATGGTGCACAACAAGTTTTTCCACATCCACAAATCGCGCATAAACCCACAATCCCATGTTGCCCACCTCCAACTGAGCTCACGTACTCCCACGTAGCCCATATCCTCGTTTCTCTCAACACCGGGTCCCCATCAATCCTCCCAAGCTTCCCAAACATCCAAGTAATTCAACATTCAAACAGCACAAACTATCACAGCCAAGAAAACAAGGCAAAGGCAGAAAACTCTGCCCAAAACACCAACCAAAATCACAGCTTTTCTCACTTAAAGACCCCAGTAACAATTCCTTCGTTCCAGTACGTTAACCGTTGGATCGACTCGAAAATTTTACTGGAAGTCTTTAGTACATAAGCCTACATTTTGACCGTTGGAATCTGCTAGCAAACATCCAGAACTCATTCTGCACTGCCCTTTCCACAGCCAACCACACACAAACATTTTTCTGCACAAAGCCAAAATCCTGCTGCACCTATTTGACAGCAAAATTCTGCATAAGTGCAGATTTCGAAAATCACACTTCCCCTCATCCAATCTTGCCCAAATCAATTCCTACAAGTCCCAAATCATGTATCAATCATGTCTAACCCAAAGTCAAGCTTCAAAACACAGCAACACAAAATCTAAATTTAATGGATTTTCTAGGTTTGAGAAGTGAAATTGAGGATGAGGTAAATTTGAAGCAAACTCTCACCTCACACAAGTCTATAACATCAATTTAAGCTTGTTCAAACTGGAGTTACACCTAAAATTTCATCGAATCAAAATTTGACTCCTCAACACCCAAATTTACCCTAGAAATGGCTCTTTGTTCACTTTGGTCATTTGTTTTTCTCTCTATCACAGCCCAAGCTTTCTCATAAGTCCTAAAAGACATTTTGAGCTAGGATTAACTCACTCTAACCTCCAAATACCACAGAATCCAGATTTAACCATCCAACCCTCAAGGTCTCACTCTTTTTCCACTCACAACACCATACTCTCACCTTCTAACCCTAGGTTAACTGTACCCTTCATCTCTAACAGTTTTCCATAAGCAATCTCAGCACATAAACATCACAAGCATCATCATAAAAACCCTAAAACAGAATGGGTATGTTTAACTCATCCAAACATGGCAAGTTCAACATGCTTTCCACAAATTTCTTCACAAATAATCATCATAAAGCAGAAACCTAGCAAGACTACCCATCATATCTCCCAAAACCCCATACCCACGAAAATCAAAGGAGAAAGAAGTCCACCCAAACCTGAAATTTCGAAGTCCCACACGTAGAGACGCGCTTCACGACTCCGAAAATGCCCTCCTTTTGCGATTTGGAGCAGAAATGGGCACCAAAGGTTGAAGCTTTGTTTGGAGCTTCAATGGAGAATGAGGGAGAAAGAAAAGCAACGTGAGGGAGAGGGAGAGAGTGCTTCTGAAAATGTGGGGCTGAGTGAGGAGAGAGAGAGTTGCTTTTTGGTTTTAAAAAAAAATTTTCTCTTTTTCTATTATTTTATTTAAGCTATGCCACATGTCTCCATTTGAGTGGAGCAAAAGGGCCCACTTTCTCTTTTGATTGTGACCCATACTCAGCCACAAAAAGTGAGAAAAATTTGACCTTTGAAACGCTAAAATCCTGCCTCGATTTGCATGCCGTTTCTCTGGTTCCAATTCCTCGCGTTTCTCTACGTCCGTCGGGGCCAGTTTTCGAAAGAAATCAATATATATATCAAAACGCTCAGAATAAGACCCCGAGCGTGGTTCAGAGGTTGGTTTCGTTAAATTTTAAGTCGCACGCAAAACAATGATTTTTAGACTAATTAATTAAGAATTTACCTATAGTCTTCCAGTTATGGATTTCTCTTCCTTAATCAGCCTAACCCGCATATCTAGCCCCCACTGTTCCTACTTCTACCAATAACATATAGGCATATACACTGAATAATACTTATATATATATATATATAATAATTCAGAATACATTGTTTCCAAAAATTCCGGGTAGAAATTTCCAGGATGTCACAGATTCACTCTCAGCATCAAATTCAGTCATAAGATCAAGTGCAAATTTAGATTCAATGCATGAAGAGTGACAGGCATGTAGATTAGAATGAAGATAAGTCATGTATTCATCAACAATATGGTCAATTATTTCAACACGAAATACAGAAAGATCTTCAGAGGGGTGTTTCATAGCATCGAGAAAATTAAAATGAATATTTATATCACCAAACTCCATAGATAGTGTGCCTGAATATACATCTATCTTAGTTCTAGTAGTTTTCATAAAAGGTCTGCCTAGAATGATGGGAACTAATCCTTTAGAAAATCCCTCCTCCATATTCAAAATATAAAAATCAACAGAGAAAATCAGTTCACCAACTCTAACTAAGACAACCTCTATGAAACCAGCAGGATAGGCAACACTTCTATTAGCTAAATGAATTACCACATCAGTTGACTGCAAGGGACCAAGAGATAGAGAATTAAAAATAGACAGAGGCATAACACTAACAGAAGCTCCTAAATCTAGCATGGCATTGTCAAACTTACTGTTCCCTATAATACATGGTATGCTGAATGTACCTGGATCTTTACATTTTTCAGGGATTTGGGGAACAGATTTACCAATCAACGCGGAGACATTTCTGCCCATACTAATTCTTTCACTTTCTTTAAGCTTCTGCTTATTAGTGCACAACTCCTTCAAGAATTTAGCATATCTTGGAATTTGCTTTATTGCATCCAGCAGAGGTATGTTTACCTCTACTTTTCTAAATGTTTCCAAGATCTCCTTCTCTGCCTCTTCCATTTTTTTGTTGGAAATTGCTCTTGGAGGGAATGGAAGAGGGATATGCTGCTTCTCTTTAGATTCACCTACATAGAAATTGTTAGGTAACTTACTCTTTAAATTTTTGACATCATCTTTTTCTGGAGTAGAGTGAAGTTGGGCAGGTTCATTTGTGGATGAGGAAGATGTTGTTGGTTAAGGTCCTTGACACTGCTTTCCCGACCTCAATGCAATGACACTCACATTTTTGGGACTTTGGACAGATTGAGAAGGTAATTTGTCAGAATTCTGGGACTGTTGCTGATTTAACTGTGTAGCCAATTGTCCCATCTGATTAGTTAAGCTCTGAATGTAGGCTCTGGTCTCTTGTTGAAACTGCATGTTTTGCATAGTCATTTGCCTCACAAGTTCTTCAAGGGAAGGTTGCGAAGGAGCCTCAACTGTTTGTTGTTTCTGGGGCTGTTGTTGTTGTTGCTGCTAGATTGGTGGAGGAACGTATGGTCTGCTTAGGCCAACAACATTTTTAAAATAAGGTTGTTGTTGTTGCTGTTGTTAAGGATTCAACCATTTAAGGTTGGGATGATTCCTCCACTCGGGATTGTACCTGTTGCTGGAAAGGTCATAATTATTCTGTTGTGGCTGATTTTGCTACTGAGGTTGAGGAGGTCTGTTGTAGATGTTTGCAACATAAGCTTCAGGCTGTTCAATTGCTTCAGATTGTTGCACAGAAAGGCAAAGGTCTGTGTGGTGGTCGGCAAAGGAGCATAAACCACAGAGTCTGGCGACAGGTGCAGATTTTTTATTCATGGCTAGTTGGGTTACCAGGTTAACCAAGGCATCTAGTTTACCTTCAAGCTTCTTAGTCTCGGCTGATGAAGATGAATTCATGGCTACTTCATCCACTCCTCTAATGACAATAGCATCACTTCTGGCACTAAATTGCTAGGAGTTTGAAGGCATCTTCTCAATTAAATTTCTGGCTTCAGCAGGGGTCATGTCTCCAAGGGCTCCACCATTGACAGCATCTATCATACTTCTCTCCATGTTACTGAGTCCTTCATAAAAATATTAGAGAAGAAGCTGCTTTAAAATCTGGTGGTGAGGGCTACTGGCACATAATTTTTTAAATCTCTCCCAGTATTCATATAAGTTCTCTCCACTGAGTTTCCTAATTCCTGAAATATCTTTTCTGATGGTCGTGGTCCTAGAAGCAGGAAATTTTTTTTCTAAGAATACTCTCTTGAGGTCATCCCAGCTCGTGATGGACCTTGGAGCAAGGTAATAAAGTCAGTCCTTTGCCACTCCCTCTAAAGAATGAGGAAAAGCCTTCAGAAATATGTGATCCTCCTAGACATCTGGTGGTTTCATGGAGGAGCAGACAATATGGAATTCTTTCAGATGCTTTTGTCGGTCTTCACCTGCAAGGCCATGAAACTTTGGAAGCAAGTGGATCAGTCCAGTTTTAAGAACATATGGGACATCCTCATCAGGGTATTGGATGCACAAGCTTTGGTAGGTGAAATCAGGTGCAGTAATTTCCCTTAGAGTCCTCTCACAGGGTGGAGGTTGTGTCATGTTCTCAGAATGTTCCAAACTATAATGCTCAAAATCACCAATAACAGAATGCTCAGGATGCTCAAAAGGTAATAAATGGTGTCTAACTAATCTATGAAATGTCCTATCTATCTCAGGATCGAAGGGTTGTAAGTCAGATGGATTGCCTCTAGTCATACACTATATTCAGCATGCACAACTAGTTGTCTTCTTATGCAAGTAACAGTGTAGGTGTGAACTACAGCTACCATCAAATGATATCCAAATGACTTGAAATTTTGTGAGCAACCTTATAAAATGATGAGAAGATAGCACAAAAAATTTCAAACAAAAATTCAAAGTCTAACTATAGAAGCTAAAAATGATAAATTAAGAAAAATAAGAGAATAGTACTTGGAAAAAAAAAACTTTTGACACAATCGCAATTTTCGGAAGAAGGAGACCTCAAACTGGCTGCCACGGCATGGGAAATTTTTTTCTACCCCAAATACATATATAATAATTGCGATTCTGATAACCGGAGCAAAAGTTATGGTCGTTTGAGGTTTTGACAAAAATCAAATTTGCTACTTTTTTGGAACTTTAAAATCTGACCAAACTAAGGGCTCCAACTATTTTCCCCACAAAATATGGATCAAAAGAAGTGACCACAAAAAAATTCAGCCAAAAATAACAACTATAGCTACCAAAAAAAAATCCAAATTAATTCAGCAAGGGTGGTCTCTAAAATCCGTCGCTAAGAGATTTCCACTACTACTCTGTTTTCCAGTAAGTGTTATATTCAACAAAAGTGGTCGCTAAATCCGTCGCAAAACACTATTCACAGCAAAACACCAAAACTGAAACAGGGGAAGCATTGAACAGAAAAAAAACTAAAACAGAACACACTATAAACAAAATAACAAGGTACTAAACAATACTAACACAATACTAATACTAACACAACACGAAAGAATTAAACACTAACACAACACTAGCTATTATGAATTTTTGGACATTGCTCCCTGGAAACGACGCCAAATTTGATCAAGGCCGTACCCGAATCAAATAAACATTAAAATGTAGTAACTAGGAAGTGATCCTAGGTCGTCTCCCAACGAGCAATGATACACCAAATGTTCATAACAGATAGTAGGAAAAAAGTAATGAATGGGGGGGGGGATTGTTTGCTTTTGTAAATTAAACAGCGAATAGATGAATTAGAAAATATCAAAATTAAAACATGTTGCTTCCCCTTGATTCACAAGCAAGTCTCTTATCCTAGGTTGCGAGAATTTATCCTTTATCAGTTTAACCACTTAATCCAACCCTAAATTAAATTACTAAGCGAAATTTAACATAAGACATTCATTATGTGATTAAGCAACACATACACCAATAACTCAAACGATCATTAAGCATGAACGTAAATTAAGCGCAGAGACAATTAATCAAGAACTAAGCATGCATGAATTAATAGCAATAAATTCAGAGTAATTAGTGAAGAGGAAAAACTGAACAGAATTTAACAGTAATAATAGAACCTCAAAGAGAACTATGCTTGATCCTCAAGACAAAACAACGCTAGGGACTTAGCCTTCCATTAATCAGTAGAAAACTAGAATTATTCTTCCCAAACGAAAAAGTGTCTAAAAGAAGAAGAAAGGCCTAAAACTAAAAACAAAAAAGGAGAGAGAGAAGAGAGAGAGAGAGCCTAAACTAGAACCTTGGTGTTGTTATATAGTTTTCCAGCCCCAAAGCTTACAAATCTATTTTAAATCCAAGCCCATAAATAAAATAAAATCAAATCTAGATAAGATAAGATAAGATAAGATCTAGATGAAATAATATCTAGATGAGATCAAATCTAATTAATATTAGATAAGATAAGATCTAATTTTGTAGAATAGTCTGCCCTCTTCAAGTCCAAGCCCAATTCTGGATTCAAGCCCAAACCTAGATTCAAGCCCAATGCTTCATTAATTCCTGAAATTAGATTAAAAACATCAAATTAGCTGAATGGGCCCAAATAATAAAACTGCCTAATTAATTTGACAATTAATCAGTACTTAAAATGGTGCAAAAAGGGTTAAGAAATAGGAGAAAATAATGACACATCACACTGCCAGATTCTTCAGTGCATCACATAATTTGTATCGGTCACGTCTATGGCAATCATTTTGTTCAGGTACATTCTAGATATAAAGTGTTTTTTTTTATATTTATGCAATCAATTATGTACGATTAAGTTAATATTTTTTTTTGCATCTACGACAGGTTTATTTAAAAGAGCATTGTCCTTTACTGCCTGTAGCATTGTTATGGTCTAACAATTGTCATCCTCAGGCGAAGTAGTGGCCAACTCCATATATTAGTAGGATGCAGCATTACATAAGCTTCATGATGTTCAAAAGAGACTATGTTGACATAAATGATGATTGAACATGTACCTTTTAGTGACTGATCGTTATGAATTTGAATCTCACATTAGAGTTATCTGTCTTTGTAGATTTATTCCGTTAACAAAAAAATTATTACTTAATTCTTGCGTTAAGAAAAAAATTAATTGGAGCAACTAAAATAAAGTGCGCATGTATGATAAATCATTGTCTGAGTTGACAATACATTGTGAAATGCATGTGTGTTAACATAAAGCATGACAAGACATTGTAAGAATTGACTACACATTCAGATCTGATGCAAGATAAAGCATGTCACGTCATTGGTGTAGTTGACCACACAGACAGAAACCATGTGCACACGTATGTATTTATTTTAAAAAATTGAAGCAATGATACTGAAACTCATCTATATATATGACACAGCTGAACACTGTAAAAAATCACACATTCTATCCTAACCCAAATCTTAGAACAAAGTATGGCATTCTTGGGAGAAACAAGCAGTCAAACAATTGTGAACTCGACATTAGATTTTATTTTTCCAAATGGATCCATTGTTCACAACGACAGTGATGTTTATTTTCAAACTTCCACTCCAGTACCCATTCGACACTGAAAAGGTCCATCCCCTTTAGGGCTAAGCTTGGATTTCCTTTTAGTAGGGAATCTTTCCTTCCTAAGATGGAGCCAAACCCAGTCCCCCTCATTAAGAACTAGCTCATTTCTTCCTCTACTGCCCTTAGATGAATACACCTTTGTTTGGTTCTCTATTTGGGTCTTAACCCTCTCATGCAACTTCTTTACAAACTCTGACCTAGATTCCCCTTCTTTATGTATAAAAGAAGTGTCAAGTGGGAGGGGAATGAGGTCTACGGGTGTTAAGGGATTGAACCCATAGACAACCTCAAAAGGGGATTGCTTGGTGGTTCTATGAACCCCCTCTGTTGTAGGCAAATTCTACACGAGGAAGATACTCATCCCAAGACTTATGGTTGCCTTTTAGAAGAGCCCTTAAAAGGGTGGATAAAGACCTATTCACTACCTCTGTTTGCCCATCAGTTTGTGGATGACAAGTGGTAGAGAAAAGAAGCTTTGTTCCTAGCTTAGCCCATAATGTTTTCCAGAAGTGGCTAAGGAACTTAGCATCTCTATCTGACACAATGGTCCTAGGCAAACCATGGAGTCTCATAACTTCCCTAAAAAAGAGTTTTGAGATGTGGGAAGCATCATCCACCTTGTGGCATGGTATAAAGTGTGCCATCTTGCTAAACCTATCCACCACCACAAAGATAAAGTCTACACCTCTTTGGGTTCTAGGGATCCCAAGGACAAAGTCCATACTAATGTCTACCCAAGGTACAGATGGAATGGGTAAGGGTGTGTATAGCCCATGAGGCATCACCCTAGACTTGGCTTGTAAACAAGCCACACACCTAGTGCAATGCTTATGGACATCTTTCTTCATATGGGGCCAATAGAACTTTTCTTTGAGTAAGACAAGGGTCTTGTCTATCCCCAAATGGCCCATGAGCCCACCCTCATGGCTCTCCTTCACAATTAAATTCCTAATGGTTCCTTGGGGTATGCAAAGCTTTCCCTCTTTGAACAAATACCCCTCAGCCAAATAGAATCCATCTTGGGCCTTTTTCCCACAACTCTTGTAAATGGGAGAGAAATGTTCATCTAAAGCATACAAGTCCCTAATGTTATCAAATCCTAAAATTTGAGCTCCTAGGGAGCAAAACAATGTGTGTCTCCTAGAGAGGGCATCAGCTACCACATTTGTTTTTCCCTTTTTGTATTTGATAACTGTCATACCCTAATTTCGTCCGGGGATTATTACTTGATGACATGCAACCTTTGATTGGCCGCTTCGAGATACTTGGCACCCTTTGTTGCACAATCCGTGAAATTCCATAATGCAACGGAAACCAAAAGGAACTATTGTTGCGCAATCCGTGAGTTTCCGTAACTTCTTCGAAAGATAAGAAAAGAGTAAATACATGATCCGTAAGGATTCGTAACCTTACGGAAAGAAAATAAGTATCGTTATGAAATTCGTAAAGTTTCATAACGTTACGGAAAAAGAATCACCAAAAAAGGTAAAGGGGGTGCATTTAGTAAAAATGAGGGTGTAAATAGCAATCAGGCCCACTTGGGCCTTCCAGATTCTTCCTTCAGAAGGCGGTTGCTTCTGGAGGAAGCAACCTTGCTCGCCTGGGCGAGCTGGGTGGCAAGCTCCTCCCCTATTTTGCTATATATAGGGGGAGGAGTGAGGAGGAAAAGGGTTTAGCCTTCTTGGCACTTCGTATTCTCTTAAATTTGCTGAGGAAAATTGTTTCCGTGAAGAAAATCCAAGCCGAGGCGCTTCCGTAACGTTTCCGTGGGTAATTACGCTAAGATTTTCAACCGTTCTTCGACATTCATCGTTCGTTCTTCATTTTCTTCGGTCTTCAATTGGTAAGTACCCCAAACCGAGCTTTTCAATTCATTCTATGTACCCGTGGTGGTCCCCATTTGTTTCATGTACTTTTATTCTCGTTTTCATTTACTTTCCGTACCCCCTTTTGACGTGCTTCAGTCATTTATTTAAGTTATCTCTTGCCTAATCAAAAAATAAAATAAATTTCCACCGATCATTTGATTTGTAATATTCGTTAATTTTTGTTAAAATGAATTCTGACCGTTCGGTCGTGTCGTAACCACGTTGGAAATAAAAAAAGAGGTAAAATAATAATATAATAATCAAAAAATACCTTTTAGTAAAATGAAGCGAAAAAAAATCAATCGGACGTTTTCTCTTTGGGATTTCTCATTCTTAATCGAATTGACTAATAACTAAAGTGAAACTAAGGCTAAAATCAACTCGCCTAGTCAAGCTCGTCCACAAAAAAAGTCACTAAAAAGGGTTTGAAAGTTTATCATCTCAGTTTTCCTTATCAAGTAAATGGATCATTTTTAAGGTCCAACGCCTTAAAATGATCACCTTTCAAGTAAAAAGAATCGCTTGATTCACTCTTAAGAAAGAACTACGTTGGTCTGATTTCCTCTTCGATGGAGGATACGTAGGAGCAAAAGCCCCGCTTTTGTCGACCTCAAAAATAAAAAAGAAATAAAGGTAAGATAACACAATTTCACAATTCTAAAAATAGGCTGTTGTCTTTTGGGACAAACGTGAGAGGTGCTAATACCTTCCTCAAACGTAAATACAACTCCCGAACTTAGAATTTTCGTTTTGACTGGTTTCCTTCGGTTTTTCCGACGTTTTCCACAAATAAACGTTGGTGGCGATTCCGCGCATCTTTCCTCCTTTGGAAAGCGCACCCATGTGCCTCGCCTCGCACGCCCGCAAAAGGGCATGTTGCGACAGTTGGCGACTCCACTGGGTACCTTTTTATGAGTTAGGCCTATTTTAAAGAATTGTGGAATTGTGAAACCTTGTGTGTGCATTTATTGAACTGTGTAAAGTGTGATAACTGCTGTCTTTTTTTATTTTTACACTAAGCACCCACAGGTTTGAGTAAAAAAAGGGGTCCTATACCCGGGTTCATGGGAATTTAAGGAGTGGAGGTGAATCTATCATCATGCTAGGTCTCCGACTTGCTTGATAATAGTGAAACCTCGTCTAGAGCTTTCTCTCTTTATAATATATTTTCGCTGGTATTCCATGCCGCCACAATATTATTATCTTGAGTGATGATACCTCTAGAAAACAGCCATATGAGTTATGAATGGTTGGGGGTAGTTATTAGAGACCCCTAGATATTGTCCTATAGGTTCCCAAATAGGGGCAAAGAGCAAACACGCTCCGTGCCATTTTGTTCTCATGCATTTTTTGGTAAAATAGCACTAGTTTATAGTTTTGCTAGTGATGTTTTGTTTCTTTAGAGTAATATGTAACTTTTTAATACTACGTTGAGGCGCCATGATGCCTGAAACGTAGCATTAAAAAGATGGATCTATGCGGTCTCGTACGTGTGAATTACCCCTTTGTTTTGTTTTCTTTTCGTTTCATGCATACGCATTGCATCATTCATGTCGGAGTCTTGATCCACCCCTTTTTTAGGTAAATGATGGGGACAAATCAAAACGACAAAAGATTTTATCAAGTCAAGGTTAAAGGTCTAGATGTCACCAACCTCAAGGAATTAGGACGATTGATGGGACCTCTCCAAAGGCAAGCCTTCCGCAAAGTGTACGGAAAGATTCTAGATTTGACCGCAGCGGAGGTATTTACGGAAGCTGTCGTATCCCTCGCCCAGTACTATGATCAGCCGTTGAGGTGCTTCACGTTTGGGGACTTCCAAATGGTACCGACTGTTGAAGAGTTTGAGGAGATATAAGGATGCCCTCCTGGGGGAAGAAAACCGTACATGTTCTCCGGGTTTCTTCCCTCCTTGAGTAAGATTGCAGCTGTGGTCGGAGATTCAGCAAAAGTGTTGGATCGCATGAAGCAAACTCGGAACGGCGTAGTAGGCCTACCGCGGAAGTACTTGGAAAGCAAGGCAAGGGACATGGCAAGCCAAGAGAAGTGGGGCCCGTTTGCGGATACACTAGCTTTGCTGATTTTTGGGGTTGTCCTCTTTCCGAATGTGGACGATTTGGTGGACTTAGCCGCAATTGATGCTTTCCTTGCATATCACCATAGCAAGGAAAGTCCAGTGGTGGCTATCTTGGCGGACTTATTTGATACCTTTGACCGAAGGTGCGAGAAAAACAGTGCACGGATTGTCTGTTGCTTACCCGCTCTCTGTGTGTGGTTGGTTTCACACCTATTCCAACAAGACATAAGACATCCGTGTCCACTTCAAAGTTATCGCTCGTGCGTCGAAAAAAGAAAAGTCGATTGGGACCAACACTTGGTTGGGATAGGAGGCAGCGCAATCAATTGGTTTCCTCGATGGAAGGAAGGCAAGGAGGGAGTTCTTTTCTCGTGTGGGGACTACCCTAATGTTCCGTTGATAGGGAGGAGGGGTTGTATTAACTATAATCCCGCACTTGCCATAAGACAGCTAGGGTACCCCATGAGGGGAGCGCCAACAGAAGAGAGTCTCTTGCCCTTCCTTGTGAGAGATTTTGGCGCGCAAAGTCTCAAGGTTATACAAAGAGTCCACAAGGCGTGGAGAAGTCCGTTGAGGAAAGACAAAGAGCTTAGGGGCGTCCATAATGGCGTCATCGGTGGTTATCATGGATGGCTAAGAGTTCATACGTGAGGGTTAGATTGGCTCTCCAAGTTGAAAGTTATCAATGAGGAGAACTTCGAAACTCCGGAGGAAGATGAAGAAGTCCAAGCTCTAAAATTAGAGCTAGGGAAGGCAAGACTCGCCAAAGAAAAGTTCAAGTCAGCGCTACACACATCCGGAAGGAGTGCACTGAGTTACGAGAGGAAAACGCGGCCACTGCAAGAGCCCTTGAACAAGAAACCAAAAGGGCCCACAAGGAGGAACATGGCCGAGTTAAATTCCGAGGAGCTTTGTGGGGTAGCAACAATGAGCTCAAGCTCCGGAGAGAGTTAGCTGCTTGTGCAAGATCCAAGAGGAGTTTGGCTCAACACTTGGAAGCCACGGAGCAAAGCATGCTAGCTATCATAGGGCAGTACAAGGAAGAGTTGAACCAGTCTGTGACCCATGAACAGAAGCTGGTAGAGGATTTCGCACAAGTGTACGCCGAAAAGGAAGCAAGAGGGAGGGCGATTGATGCATTGCATCAAGAAGCGACTATGTGGATGGATAGGTTCGCCTTGACCTTGAATGGAAGTCAAGACCTCCCGTGACTACTAGCCAAAGCAAGAGCCATCGCCGAAGTGTGTACAGCCTCGAGGAAATTCATGGGCTAATCAATTACAGTCAACACATGATAGATTTGATGGCCCATATAATTAGAAACCGTTAGGTTCTCTTGTAACACTTTTGTATAATCTTGGCTAGATGAAAGCTTTGTTCTTTTTATAAAACGAGAAGTTCTCATCACGTTATCTAAAAAACCTTGGGGTGAATCCAAGTGCTCTGATCATTCATTTGCATATTCATGTTTTGGTGGCATACTCACCGTTGTTTGTTTCTTTAGGGAATTCACCATAACTAAGAAAGCACAAAGGCACCCCTATAACACTCGATCTAGAAAAATGGATAATGAAGAGGGCGTGCAAGAGTAGATGAAGGCCGACTTATCGGCCTTAAAAGATCAAATGGCTTCTATCATGGAGGCCATGCTAAAACTCCAGAAAACTCTAGAGGATAATGCCACGGCAACCGCCTCCAATGCAGTTAGGGAAGCGGAACCGGTGCTACAGCCCGCAATAAACTTGGGCCGAGATAGAAACACAACGGTGTTCGGTCGGAGGTACAGTCCACAAGCTTACCCTTATGGCTTGCCTCCGGACTTCACTCCCCGTTCCGCTCCGGAAGATGTGAGCCAAGCCCCTACTTTCGAGGGGCAAATTCCTCCTTATGCCAATTATCTCCTGCAAGAAGATGGCGAAGGAGATGCCCATCTAGGCCCTCTGCTTCCCCTCAAGGATCCGACCCCCCATGAATTACCCCAACCAAACATAGTCCGCCATGTCCCGTCTTCACCCGCACCCGTAAAAGAATCCGTTCCCTTCGCAGAAGATAAGGGAAAGATTGATTCACTTGAGGAGAGGCTAAGAGCGGTAGAGGGCCTCGGCAATTACCCGTTCTCGGATTTAGCGGACCTATGTCTGGTACCTGACATCGTCATCCCTCCCAAGTTCAAAGTACCAGATTTTGATAAGTATAAAGGGACGACATGTCCAAA
Source organism: Glycine soja (assembly GCF_004193775.1). Taxonomy (NCBI): domain Eukaryota; kingdom Viridiplantae; phylum Streptophyta; class Magnoliopsida; order Fabales; family Fabaceae; genus Glycine; species Glycine soja. The sequence goes on along the minus strand of NC_041014.1, from coordinate 8,906,458 downwards.
AGGGCATCTTCGGATGTATTGCCAAAAGATGGGGGCGTATTCTGCGGACGAAAAGCTGTTGGTACATTTCTTTCAAGACAGCTTGGCCGGAGCAGCAGTGACATGGTATACCAATCTGGAAGCATCTCAGATCTGGTCGTGGAAGGATTTGGCAACTGCCTTCATTAGGCAGTACCAATACAATACGGATATGGCTCCCGATCGGAACCAACTTCAGAGTATGACCAAGAGAGAACATGAGTCCATTAAAGAATATGCCCAAAGGTGGAGAGATCTTGCAGCCCAAGTCATCCCACCCATGACGGAGAGAGAGATGATCACAATCATGGTAGATACGTTGCCTACGTTCTACTATGAAAAGCTGATAGGATACATGCCAGCTAACTTTGCGGATCTCGTCTTCGCTGGAGAAAGAATTGAATCCGGACTAAGAAAAGACAAGTTCGAATATGCCTCCAACGTGGCCCCCAACAACAACAGAAGAGCCCCAGTGGTGGGCGCGAGGAAGAAGGAAGGAGATACCCACGCGGTCACCTCCGCCCCAACATGGATGAAAGCACCCCAAAATATCCAAAGCTGATACCAGCCTAACCCCCTAAACTTTTCAATCCGAGCCGGGAGTTCCCTCCCGACTCAAGTAAAAGGACCACCCGCAGCGGAAAGAACGCCGGCCCAACGCACAGCTCCAGCCACTCCCCGGCCAGTCAATAATATAGCCCTCGGCGCGAGCTATAATAATGCACAGCGCCCACCCCCGAAAGATAACTTCTCTCCTGTTCCCATGGCATACTCCGAGTTATGGCCTTCATTATTGGAGAATCATTTGGTGGTGGCCATATCCGGGAGGGTCTTCCAACCACCGTACCCCAAGTGGTACGACCCGGGTGGCAAGTGTGTGTACCATAGTGGAGCTCCTGGACATAGCATTGACTCCTGCATCCCGTACAAGTATAAGGTGCAGCACCTAATTAATGCCGGCTGGCTATCGTTTCAAGAGGAGGGCCTAAATGTTAAAACCAACCCACTAGCTAGTCATGGAGGAGCTAGCATGAACACCGTCGAAGAGGATGGGCCTTCGCGGGCAAAGAGATTAGGAGAGGTGGCTACTTCTAGACGCTTCATCTACCAATCGCTGCAAGCGACGTGCATGGTCTCCCGTGGCGGAGACGAAAGGGATGAATGTTTGTTTCACCACGGGGAGTCACACGACATGGAAACCTGTCCCACGGTGGAAGAATTGCTTCAGCGGCTCATGGACTGGGGGTAGCTTGAAGTGTCCAAAGGAGGGAAGGAAGAACCACAAATTTGCATGTAGTCGGAAGAAAAGAAGGTTCCCCCAACCCCCAAAGCCCTAGTAATATGTTTTACTAGGAAAGGGACCGGCTCCACGCCCATATACCCCCGGACAGTGCCCAAGCCGACGTCGTTTGCATATCAAAGCGATAAGGCCGTTCCGTGGAAGTATACCCCTCCCGCATTTGGAGAAAGAGTTGCAACCGAAGTTGACTCCCTGTCAGCCAAGGTGACCAACATCACCGGCCTCAGTGGCGTAACTCGCAGTGGCCGGGTGTTCGCTTCCCCGCACTCGGCGGAGTTGCCCTCCAAGGGGAAAGCACCCATGGTCTAAGAGCCCACAGACGTAGCCACCCCCTCAAAAGAAGTGGATCCTCCGGTGGTAAAAGGGGCTGAAAAGAAAGAGGGTCTTCAAGGAAAGATGGTGACTTTGGAAGAGGCTCATGAGTTCCTTCGCCTCATCCAACAAAGCGAGTTTAAGGTAGTCGAGCAACTGAATAAAACTCCAGCAAGGATCTCTTTGCTAGAACTACTCATAAACTCCGAGCCTCATCGTGCGCTGTTGATAAAGGTCCTTAACGATGCCCATGTAGCATATGATATCTCGGTGGAGGGTTTTGAAGGAATCGTTAATCATATAACCACCAATAATTATATCGCATTTGCGGAAGAAGAGATTCCCGTTGAGGGGAGAGGACACAACAAGGCTCTACATGTGTCGGTGAGATGTATGGACCATGTCGTTGCGAAGGTACTTATCGACAATGGATCGAGTCTAAATGTGATGCCGAAGACCACCTTGGAAAAGCTTCCTTTTAGTGTGTCACGTTTAAAACCAAGTTCGATGGTGGTACAAGCCTTTGATGGTACTCGGCGGGAAGTGATGGGGGAAATCGACATTCCCATTCAGATAGGCCCCCACACTTGCAATGTGGTGTTTCAAGTGATGGACATAAATCCCGCCTATAGCTGTCTCTTGGGGAGACCTTGGATTCATGCGTTGGGAGTGGTCCCTTCGACACTTCACCAAAAATTGAAGTTCATGGTGGGTGGACTTTTAGTGATAGTGTCGGCTGAAGAGGATATGTTGGTGAGCTGCCCCTCCTCCGCACCATACGTAGAAGCGGCGGAAGAATCATTGGAAACGGCTTTCCAATCCTTCGAGGTGGTGAGCTGCGCCTCTGTGGAACCAAGTCCGTTGCTACCTTTTCTCTCCAACGCGACCATAATGGTGGCACGGGTTATGCTCAAGAACGGATTTGAGCCCGGAATGGGTCTAGGCAAGGATGGCCTCGGGAATGCCGACGTAGTCGATATGAAGGGAAATCCGTATAAATATGGATTGGGGTATGAACCCGGGATGCCGGGGAGGAGGAATGTGCCGTCAAGACTTCAGGCGGATAGAGTATGGCCCGGCCGTATTAGTCAGTGTTTCACCAGTGTCGGAATGGTGTCCAAGGAAGAGGTGGCCGTAGTAGGAGAGGAGTTCCCTCAAGACCCACCAAATTTCGTGCAACCATGCCATCCCGATTCCCAAGTGGGGAACTGGGCCGTGATAAGCCAGTCAGAGGTCTATACCGCTGATTCAATGTAATTAGAGCCTATAGAATTCCTTTCTCTTTTGTTTTTGTGAAACCTACCTTATTAAATAAACAAAGAGATCTTGTTTCATCTGTTCTTGCAGTTCCACCTTTTCTCATATCATTTTGCATGTTTTGTTTCTTTTGTCTTGATTGGTATAGATATGAGGGTCGATTCTTTGAGGATCCTAACAACGAGGGTTTGACAATCGATTTTGATCGAGATGTAAGCCAAATGATGAACGAAGAAGAGGAAGAGGACGTCCTTTTACCAGAGTTGGAGAGGTTGATCGCTCAGGAAGAACGCAAAATGAAGTCTCACCAAGAAGAAACCGAACTGGTGAACTTAGGGACCGGAGAGGAAAAGAAAGAAGTAAAAGTGGGAACCAGTATGACCGCACCTATCTGCCAAGGCTTGATAACCCTTCTTGAAGAATATCAAGATGTCTTTGCGTGGTCATACCAAGACATGCCCGGTCTGGACTCCGACATTGTGCAGCATAAGTTGCTGTTGAATCTTGGGTCTTCCCCAGTTAAACAAAAACTACGAAGGATGAGACCCGAGATGTCTTTGAAGATCAAAGAAGAAGTAAGAAAGCAGTTCGATGCGGGTTTCTTAGCTGTGGCGCGATACCCGAAGTGGGTGACCAACATTGTCCCGGTCTCGAAAAGGACGGCAAGGTGCGAATGTGTGTAGACTATCGGGACTTAAACCGAGCCAGTCCTAAAGACAATTTTCCTCTGCCACACATTGATATATTGGTAGATAATACAACTAAGTTCGCCCTTTTCTCGTTTATGGACGGTTTCTCGGGGTATAATCAAATAAAGATGGCACCCGAAGATGTAGAGAAGACCACTTTCGTCACCCTATGGGGGACGTTATGCTATAAAGTGATGGCCTTCGGGCTCAAAAATGCTGGGGCAACCAATCAGCGTGCCATGGTGGCGTTTTTCCATGACATGATGCATAAGGAAATAGAGGTCTACATAGATGACATGATTGCCAAATCTCGGACAGAGGACGAACACCTCGTCAATCTACGTAAGTTGTTCGGAAGGTTGCGGAAATACCAACTAAAGCTAAACCCAACCAAGTGCACCTTTGGGGTAAAGTCGGGGAAGTTGCTGGGATTTATCGTAAGTCAGAAAGGGATAAAGATAGACCCCGAGAAAGTGAAGGCCATCCTTGAAATGCCGGAACCACGCACGGAGAAGCAGGTTCGATGTTTCTTGGGCAGGTTGAATTATATCGCGAGATTTATCTCGCAACTCACCCCTACATGTGAGGACATTTTCAAGCTATTACGTAAGAACCAGGCGGTCCTGTGGAACAGCGACTGCCAAGAGGCCTTCGAGAAGATCAAACGGAGTCTCGCAAACCCCCCGGTGCTCATGCCACCTGTAACAGGAAGACCTCTTTTCCTGTACACGACCATGTTGGACGAGTCTATGGGGTGCGTGTTGGGTCAGCACGATGATTTTGGGAAAAAGGAACAAGACATTTACTATCTAAGCAAGAAGTTTACCGCATGTGAGATGAATTACTCAATGCTGGAAAGGACGTGTTGTGCTTTAGTATGGGCATCACATCGGCTTAGGCAGTACATGCTCAGCCATACCATGTGGCTTATTTCCAAAATGGATCCCGTGAAATACATCTTTGAGAAACCAGCCCTCACGGGACAAATTGCTAGGTGGCAGGTACTACTATTTGAATTCAATATCGTGTACGTCACCCAAAAGGCGGTAAAGGGAAGCGCCTTGGCAGATTATTTGGCCCAGCAACCCTTCCAGGATTATTGGCCGATGCACCCTGAGTTCCCAGATGAAGATATCATGGCCCTGTTCGAAGAGAAGCGGACGCATGAGGACATAGACAAATGGATTGTTTGCTTCGATGGGGCATCTAATGCTTTGGGCCATGGAGTAGGGGCAGTCCTTGTATCCCCGGATGATCAGTGTATTCCTTTCACGACTAGGCTAGGTTTTAATTGTACCAACAATATGGCCGAGTATGAAGCATGCGCCCTCGGGGTTCAGGCGGCCATTGATTTTGATGTAAAACTACTCAAAGTGCATGGAGACTCGGCTTTGGTGATATGCCAGTTGAAAGGAGAATGGGAAACTAGGGATCCGAAGTTGATACTTTATCAAACTCACATCTTGAGGTTAGCCGAGTTCTTTGACGACATTTCTTTCCACCACATACCTCGGGAAGAGAATCAAATGGGCGATGCATTAGCCACCCTGGCATCCATGTTTCAACTTGCCCTACACGGGGATCTGTCGTACATCGAATTCAGATCTCAGGGCAGGCCAGCATATTGTTACGCAATAGAGGAAGAGCGGGATGGGAAACCGTGGTACTTCGACATCAAACAATATGTCGAGAACAAAGAATACCCACCATGGATTTCTGACAATGACAAAAGGATGTTGAGGAGATTGGCTACTGGTTTCTTTGTAAGTGGTACCATCGTGTTCAAACGAAACCATGACATGACCCTCCTACGATGCGTAGACGCCAAAGAGGCGAACTTCATGATTGAGGAAATCCACGAGGGTTCATTTGGGACACATGCCAATGGGCAAGCTATGGCCAGGAAGATCCTTAGGGACGGTTATTACTGGCTCACCATGGAGAGCGATTGCTGCGCCCATGTAAGGAAGTGTCATAAATGTCAGGCATACGCGGACAATGTCAATGTTTCGCCACATCCTCTGAATGTTATGTTCGCCCCTTGGCCTTTTTCCATGTGGGGGATAGATGTCATTGGGGCCATCGAACCCAAGGCTTCGAATGGTCACCACTTCATTCTTGTGGTGATAGACTACTTCACCAAATGGGTTGAAGCAGCTTCTTATACTAATGTCACGAGAAGTGTGGTGGTCAGATTCATAAAGAGGGAGCTGATTTGTCGATACGGACTCCCTAGGAAGATCATTACTGACAATGGCACCAATCTGAACAACAAGATGATGCAGGAAATGTGCGAGGATTTCAAGATCCAGCATCATAACTCCACCCTTTATCGGCCAAAGATGAATGGGGCTGTAGAGGCTGCAAATAAAAATATTAAGAAGATTGTCCAGAAGATGACAGTGTCATACAAAGATTGGCATGAGATGTTTCTTTTTGCCCTGCACGGATATAGAACCTCAGTACGAACTTCTACTGGGGCAACGCCGTATTCCTTGGTTTATGGGATGGAAGCAGTACTCCCATTTGAGGTAGAGGTTCCTTCTCAGAGAATAATAGCAGAGTCAGGCCTAGAAGAGTCAGAATGGGCTTAAGCACGCTACGACCAACTCAACCTTATTGAAGGTAAGCGTTTGATGGCCATGAGCCATGGGCGTCTATATCAACGAAGGATAAAGAATGCGTTTGACAAGAAGGTACGCCCGCGCAAGTTCAACGAGGGGGACCTTGTGCTGAAGAAGATGTCTCACGCTGTTAAGGACAATCGAGGCAAGTGGGCCCCGAATTATGAAGGACCTTTCATGGTGAAAAGAGCTTTTTCTGGGGGTGCTATGATACTCACCAACATGGATGGCGAGGAGCTACCCTCGCCCATGAACTCTGATGTCGTTAAGCGATACTACGCTTGAAGTCTGGGGCAATCGAGAGGACTGTTGCATGTTTTTCTACTTCTGAGTTTTTGTTCTTCTTGGTTTTCTCTAGGGATTCCCTTTCACTGTAATTGTCTCGTTTCTTTAAAAGAAGAGGAGATGGGTTAGGCTTCAGTCCTCCCTTTGGTTTTAAACCTTGTGTTAGTTTATAATCACCTGAGCCTTCTTCGCTTGGTTCATGGGGTACCCCAAATGCTTAAATTAAAACTGAACCTAACCAACCTTCACTAAGAAAATCATTGCATTAAAAAACATTCATGCATGCACATACACATGCATATATTGTGGTAACAGGGACAGAATCGTCTTAGGCCATGGTCAGAAGTCGAGACAAGTTGATGGCATAAATCAACCAAGGTAAGACGATCACCCGGTCACGCTTGGCCGCATATTGTTTGTTCCCTACTTGCAGGTACTTAGGGACGGATGCAAATGGAGGATAGGGTCACGACCGACCGATCGTCGTCCCTTTCCCAGCACTGGGCAAGCAGAGAACGTCGCTGCAAGGCAGCCCAGTATCCTTTGAATTTACAGTATTTACTACTATTGTTTGTTTTAAATAAGTAATCGACGCCTGATTCTAACTTAAGTAGGTTCGAGTAGGCAGACGCTAACCCGTAAGGGGGGGGAGGCATGTTTAATGTTTCCCCTAAAAAAAAAAAAGGTACAGGTCAGCTCGCCTGAGCTCGCCTGGGCGAGCAACCCCTGTACGAAAATATAAAGGAGTGGAGGGGGAACGTTTTCCTCACCCAAAACTCTTCCCCCTCACTTCAAAAACCCCAAAGCTCACGGGAATTACAAGAACAGCAGCCCCCAAGCTTCCATTGTTGAGTTTTTGCTTCTCTTTTCACGCTTTAATTCACTCCCCACAAGTAAGTGCAATTTCCTTTGGTTATTTGGCTCTCCATTGATGTGTTTTGGTGCTTTGAATTGCTCATTTTTTGCGAAATTCGTGAAGCAATTCACGTCTGAATCCATGCTTGTTTTGTTGAGTTGAGGGTTTGTAGGGGAAGGCCTTAGGCCTGTGTTGTATTCTGAAACAATGGGGCATGCCACATTGCCCCCGTTCTCTTGCAATTTATGTCTAAACATGCGCCCACCAAGTGCTCGGTGAAATGCCCCAATGACATATGAATGTGATTTTTGTAAAATTGGGATTGTGGGACTGTTTTATATATATGGGGACAACATAGGGAATCCGAAATGGGTGCCCAAGTGCAATTCCAAGCTTAGAAATCCCAGCTCTTAGCTTCAATGCAAGGCAACATACTTATGACTAAGAACCTAAATTTTGGTTTTGGAAGTAGAAAAGCATGAAAATTAGGACTTGCTTGTGAGAGTTTTTTACTCGAATTTGGGCTGCCCCATGAGGGGTACTTTGCACCTAGGTGGCATGGAAAATACTTTTCAATGGTATGTAGATATATGTGTAAATATAGGTAGCAAGGAAAACACTTTTCAATGGTGTGTATATATGTGAACATATGGCATGAAATTCCTTACAAAGTGTGAATGAGTATCTTCCTAAATGAATATTGAGGTCGCTTCTTAAATGAATGTATGATGGCATGGAATTCCCTTTTGAATGCAAGTATGTGCATGACGTAATTAGCTCTCCAATATGCATATAAATAAATGTGAGTGAAACAATGAAAGCCTGTATGATATATGTTTCAAATATGTGTAGGTAGTTTGTGATAGCAAAATATTTAGGATGTGATTAGGTGTGAGTTTTGACGCAGTGCCTAGAGCATGAGAATGTGTGTTCTTTTCAAAAATATATATGTATGGCAGTTGGAATGTGTTGGATGTCCTTGTACGTTGACATAAATAGTGGGATATTCTACACATACGCATGTGCATAAATATTTTACATTAAAAGTGTACATGAGTTCATTCTAAATCGGAGGGATTAGCATGTCATTTTTGTGTTAAGAAAAGCTTATCTTGTAAAACTAACTTCCCAAAATGTTTGTCCTCGCAGGAAATGGCCCCAAGGAAGCTTGCCTCAAAGAGATCCAGGAAGGACAAAGCGGCTGAAGGAACCAGTTCCGCCCCCGAATATGACAGCCATCGTTTTAGGAGCGCTGAGCACCAGCAGCGCTTCGAGGCCATGAGAGGATGGTCATTCCTCCGGGAGAGATGCATCCAGCTCAGGGACGACGAGTATACCGACTTCTAGGAAGAGATAGTTCGCCGGCGGTGGGCTTCGCTGGTTACCCAAATGGCCAAGTTCGACCCAGACATAGTCCTCGAGTTTTATGCCAATGCTTGGGTGAGGGGTCAGTGGATCCCTTTCGATGCGGATGCCCTCGGCCAGTTCCTGGGATACCCTTTAGTGCTGGAGGAGGGCCAGGAGTGCGAGTATGGCCAGAGGAGGAACCAGGCCGATGGGTTTGATGAGGAGGCCATCGCCCAGTTGCTGTGTATACCGGGGCAAGATTTTTCCCGGACTGCTACTAGGAGACGGGTGCGGATCATGCGCACCAACATGACCACCCTGAGCCAGATATAGATGACGTTGCTGCTCAGCAACATCCAGCCCAGCGATCCTAATTCCGACCTCCCCCTGCCGAAGTGTCAGCTGGTGTACGCCGTCCTGACACGGATTAGCATTCACGTGGCTCAGTTGATCGCTGATGCCATTTATCTATTTGCAGGTATGGCGCCGACTAGGCACCCTTTGGACCCGGATAAGTCCAACAGGGCCCTGGGATTTCCCGCATTGATCACAGGACTTTGTCAGTCGTTCGGAGTCCCCGTCGCACCTAGCAAGGTGATTCGGCCACCCATCACCCGGGCTTTTATTGAGAAGTATTACACGCAGAGACCGGCCCAGGGTGATGAACCACAGGCCGCAGACGCGCTGCCACCTCATCAGGCTGGCCCAACTGGGTCATTTGATTCGGAGCAGTATTTACGGCATTTGGTTCGCCAGCAGGCGGCCAACCACCGGGCGCACGTACAGACCCATGGCTGTCTTTACCAGCTGAGCCTCAGCCTGCAGAGCCAGGGTTTTACTTCTTTTCCATGCCCTACTCCGGATCAGTTCAGGGCAGAGGTCGCATGGCCCAGAGATTGGCCTGAGGCCCAGGCAGGGGAGGCACCCGTAGAGGCTCCTGGTGAGGCAGATGAGGCCCGCGAGGACGAGGAGATGATCGATTTGCTTGATTTCTTGGGAGGGAGCGGAGCCACATGATTGGAAGATCCCTAGATCAGTATTCCTTTTTATGTTATGTTTATGTTTCCTCTTTTTCCTATTACGTATCATTTTATCTTTGTTTAACTAAGGGAGTAACGTTTGTTTCGTTTTGATTGACTTTTGTTTTGTGCATACATGTCGTTTGAACTGTTACGTTTGTATTTACTTCGTTGTTGTCAATAGTGTTTGTTGAAGTTCCGAAATCGCGTAGAATTTTTCATTTAGGAATGTCGTCCAAAATCAAAAAATGAACCAAAATCATGATAAAAAGAAAGAGGCGTTGTGAATAAATGTCTACGTATATAAAGAAAAAGAAAAATGTTTCTCATATATAAATGTAGAAGGAAAATGTGTATAGAAGGATTTTTGCGTGTGTAAATAATGTGTGAAAAGAAATCTTTGTGTGTGTGAGCAACGAGTGTATATAAAGAAACTTTTGTATAAACCATAGGTGTGTGTTGGGAAAAACGAAAAAATCTTTGAACGTAAATAGGGTTCGTATATAGACCGTGTGACGCAAAGAGAAAGAGTTCTAATGCGGGTACAAAAAAAGTTCGTCATGTATAAGAATGTAGATATACAAAGAAAAGTTTTCCTCATAGAGGGCCATGGGTGTATAGTTTTGTGAATATAAAAATGAAACAAAAAGGAAAAAGAAAGGAAGACCTCGAAGGTCGACATGTTATAGTTAGGAAGCATAAATCATTTGTAGAGAACAAACATATCTTCTGGAAATAAGGGACTGACGCTAAGAGTTTATTTTCCTGAATAACCGAGATAAGAACGGGTGAAATCCATTGAACTAATGAAAGAACATAATTTGGAAGCATTGGGTCTGTTTGTGTAAATTCCCAACCGTAGTATCACAATGCCATAAACGGGATGCTTGAGTACCCACCTGGCTGTGGCCATGACTAATTTTGCACGTTGTTTCCAAATCATCATTGTCGCACGTGCCTTGTGGAATAATATGGAAGTTCGGCCCGAGACCGACACCTTGACACCCAAATTTGTTTTGCCCTGGATATCAAGATCGGGCTCCTACGATAAAAGCCCCCATTGAGACACAACCTTAGACTATTTTGGACCTTGGCCTATCAAAAGAACCCTCATCCTCTCCCTCAAAGCAAAGGACAACGGAATCCCCTCAAGGGAGAGCGAATAGAATGCTGAAATCCGATTTCCCAAAGAAAGGAATGGAGAAGAAGAAATGGAAAGAAAGAAAAAGAAAAAGATGAAAACAAAGAAAAGAACAATAAAAAAGAAAGAAAAAGAAGGATTCCCGATCGAAGATCGAAAGGAAGTAAAAAGGGAAAAGATCGGAGGAAAACAAAGTAATTCTCGATCAATGAAAGAAAGGGAACGAAAAATCTTCGGACCAGATAAATTTTTGGCAAGGTAAGTGACTGCCGGCGAAGGAAAACCCTTTTTTTGGTGTCTCTTCCTTTCGAATTGCCATTCAAGGTCATTCTCGATTGGCGATATCCCGCCCCACATAAAAGGAAAAGACCGAAACACTCAGATTCCTCTCCAAAAACACTACCCTTGAGAAAAATCCTATTGATCCGTGATCGTACGTTTGATCTCTGATTCGATAGGAAATCATGTGCAAAATAAAGTCATTGTGCAGTTATGGTTTGGGAATAGGGTGAAACACTTGCCTGTGTGAGTTCTTATACACTATGAGTGATTCATTCCCAGTTCCAGCTTAACCCGATGTTTCCCCTGAATGTTCATTTAAAAGCTAGATGTTGACATCCTTCCCTTCATTTTCGGGTACCAGGAAGATTATCCTTGGCATGAGTATGTTGTTTCTATAAGATATGGTGCTCTCGCAAATGATTTATTTTTCTTTGCAAAAAGCATGTTTGCCTTTTTAGGTAAAAAAAATAAAAAACTGGTGGACCATTCGGTCCTGCCAGCTACCTTTTTTGGAGCCCCATGAATTGAGTTGTCGTTCATGCATCCTCCACCAACGAGTTTGGAGCCATGCGTAGTGATTGCCTAGTGCAATTCTCCATTCTCGCCTTTTATTCGGAGCCCCATGAATTGATTGCCTAGCACTGTTCATGTGTCCTCCACCGTCAAGTGCGGATCCTCTTGACTGGGAAATGTGGTCTTTGTTATTTTCCCATTTGATTCCTCCACCAACGAGTTTGGAGCCATGCGTAGTGATTGCCTAGTGTAATTCTCCATTCTCGCCTTTTATTTGGAGCCCCATGAATTCATTGCCTAGCGCTGTTCATGTGTCCTCCACCGTCAAGTGCGGACCCTCTTGACTGGGAAATGTGGTCTTTGTTATTTTCCCGATTGATTCCTCCACCAACGAGTTTGGAGCCATGCGTAGTGATTGCCAAGTGCAATTCTCCATTCTCGCCTTTTATTCGGAGCCCCATGAATTGATTGCCTGGCGCTGTTCATGTGTCCTCCACCATCAAGTGCGGATCCTCTTGACTGGGAAATGTGGTCTTTGTTATTTTCCCGATTGATTCCTTCGCCAAACATGTATATATGTATATTATATTATTGTGGTTTTTGTTGTTGTTTGTATTTTGTTTTGTGTTGTGCAGAAAGAAAGAAGGACTAGAGACGAGAGTCGTCATAGACTAATCACGGAAAGGGCAAGACGGACGAAATCAATGTCTTATCTTTGCTTTCCTCTTATCTCCGATAAAAGGTAAGTAAAGAGGGGCAACTGTCATACCCTAATTTCGTCTGGGGATTATTACTTGATGACATGCAACCTTTGATTGGCACCCTTTGTTGCACAATCCGTGAAATTCCATAATGCAACGGAAACCAAAAGGAAGTATTGTTGCGCAATCCGTGAGTTTTTGTAACTTCTTCGAAAGATAAGAAAAGAGTAAATACATGATCCGTAAGGATTCGTAACCTTACGGAAAGAAAATAAGTATCGTTACGAAATTCGTAAAGTTTCGTAACGTTACGGAAAAAGAATCACCAAAAAAGGTAAAGGGGGTGCATTTAGTAAAAAGAGGGGTGTAAATAGTAATCAAGCCCACTTGGGCCTTCCAGATTCTTCCTTCAGAAGGCGGTTGCTTCTAGAGGAAGCAACCTTGCTCGCCTGGGCGAGCTGGGTGGCAAGCTCCTCCCCTATTTTGCTATAAATAGGGGGAGGAGTGAGGAGGAAAAGGGTTCAGCCTTCTTGGCACTTCGTATTCTCTTAAATTTGTTGAGGAAAATTGTTTCCATGAAGAAAATCCAAGCCGAGGCACTTCCGTAAAGTTTCCGTAACATTTCCGTGGGTAATTACACTAAGATTTTCAACCGTTCTTCAACATTCATTGTTCGTTCTTCGTTTTCTTCGGTCTTCAACTGGTAAGTACCCCAAACCGAGCTTTTCAATTCATTCTATGTACCCGTGGTGGTCCCCATTTGTTTCATGTACTTTTATTCTCATTTTCATTTACTTTCCGTACCCCCTTTTGACGTGCTTCAGTCATTTATTTAAGTTATCTCTCGCCTAATCAGAAAATAAAATAAATTTCCATCGATCATTTGATTTGTAATATTCGTTAATTTTTGTTAAAATGAATTCCGACCGTTCGGTCGTGCCGTAACCACGTTGGAAATAAAAAAAGAGGTAAAATAATAATATAATAATCAAAAAATACCTTTTAGTAAAATGAAGCGAAAAAAAATCAATCGGACGTTTTTTCTTTGGGATTTCTCATTCTTAATCGAATTGACTAATAATTAAAGTGAAACTAAGGCTAAAATCAACTCGCCTAGTCAAGCTCGTCCACAAAAAAAGTCACTAAAAAGGGTTTGAAAGTTTATCATCTCAGTTTTCCTTATCAAGTAAATGGATCATTTTTAAGGTCCAACGCCTTAAAATGATCACCTTTCAAGTAAAAAGAATCGCTTGATTCACTCTTAAGAAAGAACTACGTAGGTCTGATTTCCTCTTCGATGGAGGATACGTAGGAGCAAAAGCCCCGCTTTTGTCGACTTCAAAAATAAAAAAGAAATAAATGTAAGATAACACAATTTCACAATTTTAAAAATAGGCTGTTGTCCTTTGGGACAAACGTGAGAGGTGCTAATACCTTCCTCAAACGTAAATACAACTCCCGAACTTAGAATTTTCGTTTTGACTGGTTTCCTTTGGTTTTTCCAACGTTTTCCACAAATAAACATTGGTGGCGACTCCGCGCATCTTTCCTCCTTTGGAAAGCGCACCCGTGTGCCTCGCCTCGCACGCCCGCAAAAGGGCATGTGGCGACAATAACATATGGAAATTGCTCCAGGTACTCTACCCATTTTGCATGCATTTTGTTTAACTTGCTTTGCCCTCTAATGAACTTAAGTGATTGATGATCACTATGAATGACAAATTCCTTGGAAACAAGGTAATGTTCCCATGTTCGGAGTGCTCTTATTAAGGCATAAAGCTCTTTATCGTAGGTAGGGTAGTTAAGGGTGACACCATGAAGTTTGTCACTAAAATTAGCAATAGGGTGCCCACCTTGTAACAAAACAGCTCCATCTCCCACCTCAGAGGCATCACATTCTAGCTCAAAAGTTTTAGAAAAGTCAGGAAGAGCTAGAACAGGTGCCTTAGTAAGCCTTTTTTTTAGCAAAGCAAAGGCTTGCTCTTGTTTTTCACCCCAGGTAAATGCCACATTCTTCTTCACTAGCTCATTGAGAGGTGATGCAATTGTAGAGAAATTAGGAATGAACCTTTTATAGAAGCTTGCCAACCCATGGAAGCTCCTAATATCTCCCACACTTTTTGGGGTGGGCCATTCTTGGATGGCCTTGATTTTCTCAGGGTCCACTTGGACCCCATTTCTACCAACTACAAACCCTAAGAAAACTATATTATCTACACAAAAAGTACACTTCTCTATATTTGCATAGAGGGTGTTTTTCCTAAGGACTGAAAGAACTTGTCCGAGATGTCCTAAGTTATCATCTAGGCTCCTACTGTACACTAAAATATCATCAAAATAAACAACTACAAATCTACCTATGAAATCCCTTAAGACATGATGCATAAGCCTCATAAAGGTGCTTGGTGCATTAGTGAGCCCAAAAGGCATCACTAGCCATTCATACAAACCAAACTTGGTCTTGAAAGCGGTTTTCCACTCATCACCCTTTTTCATCCTGATTTGGTGATACTCACTTTTAAGATCAATTTTTGAAAAGATATTGGCACCATGCAACTCATCAAGCAAATCATCAAGTCTAGGAATGGGGTGCCTATACTTTACAGTGATGTTGTTGATTGCCCTGCAATGTGTACACATTCTCCACGTACCATCCTTTTTGGGCACCAACAACACTGGCACAGCACATGGGCTTAGGCTTTCTTGGACCTTGCCCTTCTCCAACAATTCTTTATCCTAAGACTCTATCTCCTTAGTCTCTTGAGGGTTAGTCCTATAGGCTGGCCTATTAGGAAGGCTTGCTCCTGGGACTAAATCTATTTGGTGTTCTATTCCCCTTAAAGGAGGTAGCCCAGGGGGTATCTCTTTGGGAAACATATCACCAAATTCATGTAAGAGTTCTTGGACCTTTGGGGGTAAGGTCTCAAATGTAGGAATTGTGGTAGTGCTAAGGGATGTTTCCCTTGATAGGAGAAGGTAGAAAGATTGTTTAAGAAGGAGTGCTCTTTTAATATCACCTTTTGTTGCAAAATGATTTTCCTTCTTAACAATCTTCTTGGAGGAATCCTTTTCCTCTTTTTCCTTCCCCTTGGCCTTTGAAGAGGTCACCTTCTTCATGGGGGTAGACTTCCTCACTAGACTCTTCACCCCTTACTTCATCTTCACTTCCACTAGAGGAAGGGCAAGAAGTAGTTTCCTCTTGACTACTATAAATGTCTTGACCTCTCATAATCATGGTTTTCTTTGTGGGGCATTGAGAGGCAATGTGACCTCTACCAAGACATTTGAAGCATTTAATGTTGCTAGTCCTTTCTTGGGAACTAGTCTTAGGGGTGTATTTCTCTATGGTCTTACCCTTTTCTTTCTTGGGTTTTGAAGGTGTAGTCCCCAAAATTACTTGGGCTTGGTCCTTCCTTGGATAAGAGTGAAAGCCATAATATTTTGAAGAAGACTTTCTTTTTAGTTGTTGTTCCACTCTTATACAAAGTTGGACTAGTTCATCTAGGTCCCTTTATGGAAGGAGTTCAACCTTGTCCCTTACTTCCATATTAAGCCCACTAAGGAACCTCACTATGCTTGTCCTTTCCTCCTCCCTAAGTCCAGCTCTTAAAAAGAGTAGTTCCATTTGTTGTCTATATTCTTCAACACTCATACTTGTTTAAGCCTTTGGAGTTGTCCATAAGCTCCCTTTCATAGTAGGGGGGAATGTGCCTCTTCCTAAGGGCACTCTTAAGATCATTCCAATACTCTACAGGAGGATCCCCATGAATCCGTCGTTCCCTAACAAGGGAAGTCCACCAATAGAGGGCATACCCTTGAAAGCTAAGGGTAGCCAATGGAACTTTTCTCTCTTCGCTAATATGGGGGGTTTTGATGTGCCATCATTTTCTTCTATTTTCTAAACCCTTTTTGCACCATTTTAATTATTGATTGGTCTTAATTGTCAATTAATTAGGCAGTTTTATTATTTGGGCTCATTTAGCTAATTTGATGTTTTAAATCTAATTTCAGGAATTAATGAAACATTGGGCTTAATCCGGATTTTGGTTGTGGACTTGAAGAGGGCAAATAAAGCAGCGCTTACCTTAGTTAATTTCTAATTAGGAAATTTCACAATTTTATTTTATGTTGTTCAGTGTTTATTTCGTTTTGGGCCAGAGTATTGTAATAGGGCCCAGTGACTTTGAGTGACTCTTTTTAAATAGCTGCCTTGGGATTCGTGCAGGGCATTCTATTCTGCTAGGCTATTTTCATTATTCAGAGCTTTGGTTTTAGGTTTTCATGTTTTTCTGTGCCCTTGTTACAGTTTTCGTTCTTAATGCAAATTTCCGTTTTCTGCTTCTAATTACGAGTTCATTCTTGCTTCTTCTTCTACTTTCATTTACGTTTCTGTTCATTTACGTTTCTGTTCATTTACGTTTCTGTTCATTTACGTTCTTGTTCATTTACGTTTCTGCTTCATGTTTCATTTGCGTTTTCTGTTTGAATCCATGGAAGGCTAGATTTTCTGGTGTTGTTTCCTTTTGAGGACGAAGCCCAACTCTCTTTGAGGTTTCGTTTGTAATGTGGTTTCCTGGCAGTTTTCCCTTCACCAGTTATCCCAATTTCGTGAATATTAATCAGTGCACGCTTCGTGTTCGATTAATTGCCTCTGAGCCTAACTTGCGTTCATGCTTAATGGACGAAGGGCTAACTGGTGTATGTGGTACCTAATCACGTATTGAAAACCCTAAGTTGATTTTTGCTTAGTAAATTGAAATAGGGTTGGATTAAGTGGTTGACTGTTAGGGACGAATTCTCCATAACCCAGGATAAGAGAGTGGCTTCTGAATCAGAGGAAACAACCCGTTTTTAATATTAGTAGTTTCGTATTCCATTTTATTTGTTATGCTCTTTAATTACCAAACAACCAAACCCCCCCCCCCCCCATCGTTACTGTTACTGCAAGTATATTATGAACATTTGGCTTGTCACTGCTCGTTGGGAAACGACCTAGGATCACTTCCTAGTTACTGCATTTTCATGTTTATTTGATTCGGGTACGGCCTCGATCAGATGGCAAGCAAAGAGTTGTTCAACCTTCATTTCCCAATCTAAGTAGGCCTCAACATTATCTTTTCCATGGAAATATGGAAGACTAATGTTAACCTCTTGAGGCCTTCTATCCCTTTCCCTTCTTTGGGAGTGATGTTTAGTATGTGAACTATGGCGCCCTCTATAATAGTCGCTAAGTTCTTCACTTAAACTCTTGCAAGAGTCATGACTACTATAGGAGGCATGTTTTTCTCTTTTCATTTCTTTTATTAGTTTTCTTCTTTCTTCCTCTCTTATTTTCTCTCTTTTATCTTGACTTATTTCTCCCACTCTTTTTTTTCTTTTTCTTTTCTCTCTTGTTTTTCTTTCCATAACTTGAGAGAACTCAACTCATCTAAGATTCTAGATAGAGGGTCCTTATGACTAGTACCCTCATCATTAACACTAGTTGAATGATGACTCATGTTGGTTTCTAAGTTGTGGTTCTTTCTTGTTGGAGGTTTGAAAACAAAAGGTAAAAGAAACTATGGTTGAAACTAGCCAAAATAAACACTAAAAGAGGTGTGAAAGATAAGGTAAAAAAAACTAATTGGTAAAATGCAAGCTATCTAGGCGGTTTGACAATGGAAGGTAAAAGAAATAAGCTATGAAAGTAAGCAAGAAATGTAAACTAGGTGAATCCTAAGAGTGTTTGGATTACCACATTCAAGGTTCCCAACAAAACACTCACTATCCTAAGGAAAAATTGCCTAAAATTATTACACACAAATGGAAGTTTGGTAACCTATTGGAGGCTCCCAACACACTTCCAATGAAAGGCCTTTTTGTTACAAAACTTGAAAGCAATAAAGGTAAGTAAATTGCAAATTACAAAATTAGAAAACGGTCCTCAATTTTGGTGGTTGTTCTCTCTTTGGTGATTCACTCAATTTGGAGTGCTTCTTAGTCCAATAGCTCTTAAGGTGGTTGGCCCCTTGCTTCTTGACTCAAATTCTTCAAGGGATGGCACCAATCCTCCTTCCAATTCCCTATATGGCAACCCACAAACAAGGAAACAAAGAGACAAGCAATGACCAAAGACCAAAAAAAATGAAATGAAAGCTAAACCAATGGAGTTTTAACAAGACAATTTTTTAAGGATTACTCAACAATTAAAGCAATGAAAAAAGGACATAGAAGCAAGCTAGGACTCAAAGAGAAACTTAGAATGGCTCTAGAGTAGAGTAAAAAAACTATAAAAAAAAGACTCAACAAACCTCAAGCTTTGGCACTTGTTTTCACAGTAATTTTCAATTGAAATTTCAGAACTAAGATTGGTATAACATAGGCACCAATTATAGAATAAATTTTGAGCCAAAACAACAAGCACACTTCCCTTTCACTTTTTTTTTTCCTGGATACTGATTTTTCTGCCAACTTGTGTGATTTTTAGTATTTTTTCCATTTATCTAAATCACTTGGTTCTTTTTGTATAACTTTTTTCCAGATGTCTAAAAAATTCAGTAAACATTTCAGCTAAAAATTCAAAGTAACCAATTCTCAGTAATTTTTACAAGTTTGTATGTCCAAGCTGCCAGCACCAGCGATTTTTTTTTAAACATGGTATATTGATTGCCTTGGGCTTACTTTCAACCTTCCTATGTATGTTGAACTCACTAGTATTGTTTACCACAGTTTTAGGAGTTCAATATTCACTTAGGATCAACATTTCAGCCAGCAATTCAATCACCAAAACTCAAATTCACAATAGACACAATCATAAGGAAACCTAAAAGTTCAAGAAAAGGTTCACAATCAAAGACTCTAAGAATTTTGCATGAACATGTTAAGGACTAATTAACATGAAAGATTTGACTCAAATCAAATAATAGGATAAAATAATTTCATACACTCATGAACAAATGAGTTAGACAAAGAAACAAGAAAATAAAATTCAGCACAACATAAGAAATCTTATGTGACAAGTTTCATGACTAGACATGACTTCTATGACAAAAAATGCAATAGGTGAACAAGTCACTCTAGATTTTTGAGGTTTTCTTCTACTTTAATATTTTTTGTAAGAATTTTATGGTTTAGGTTTCAGCCACAAAAAATAACAAGATAAAACTCAAAGGAACCTAAACTCAACACAATTCATGGTTCAAGAACAAGAACAAGAAATTTGAACCATAGAAAATCAAATCTAGCTTCTATAGCAAGTTTAATTGGTGGAAAATCTAAAGAATCATGTTAACAACATTTAGCACAAGACATGTGAGGAGATACATGGAGAAAAAATGAAGACACAACAATGGAAGAGAAGGTAAAGCAAAAAATTAATGGAGGTTTAAGAAGCACCTACTTGAAGCTCTTGTGCTCTGATTACCACTTGATGGAAGCTTGCTTGTGGAGCTTCTATGGAGGATGGATCTTTGAGCTTCAATGAGGTCCTTCAATGGTGATTTTTAACCATGGAGATGCAGCGGAAGGCAAAGGAGAAGAGGAGAGGGGAGGCACCATCCACTAGGGAATAAGCCAAGGAAGAAGGAGCTTCACCACCAAGAATTGCCTTGGATAAGAAGCTTGAAGAGGATGCTTTAATGGAGGAAAAGAAAGAGAGAAGGGGGGAGCACAAAATTGAAGGAATAAAAGAGGGAGAGAAGTGGAACTTTGAAGTGTATCTCATAAGACTTTCATTCATCAAAGTTACAACAAGTGTTATACATGCTTCTATTTATAGACTAGGTAGCTTCCTTGAGAAGCTTTCTTAAGAAAACTTCCTTGAGAAGCTTCTTTGAGAAAACTTCCTTGAGAAGCTAGAGCTTAACTACACATACCCATCTAAAAACTAAGCTCACCTCCTTGAGAAGCTTCCTTGAGAAGCTAGAGCTTAGCTACACACACCCCTCTAATAACTAAGCTCACCTCCTTAAGAAGAGAAGCTAGAGCTTAGCTACACACCCCTATAATAGCTAAGCTCACCCCCATGAAAAAATACATGAAAATACAAAAAAAAATCCTAGTACAAAGACTACTCAAAATGCCTTGAAATACAAGGCTAAAACCCTATACTGCTAAAATGGCCAAAATACAAGGCCTAAAAGAAGAAAAAAACATATTCTAATATTTACAAAGAAGAGTGGACCCAACCTTGACCCAACCTTGACCCATGGGCTCAAAAATCTACCCTAAGGTTCATTAGAACCCTAAGGCCTTCTTTATCAGCTCTAGCCCAATCCTCTTGGAGCCTCTTGCTCATGGCTCTGGTAACTGGTCCTTTCCTAGGAAGGATTGCATCAACAATAGTATTAAAATAATTGACGTAAATGACATTTGATACATATCTCGCAAATAGTCAAACTAACCACTGCATGTCTAGGTTGGTCCACATTAGAACATGCATGTGTCGATGCTGCTGTTGGCTCCGGCACCTGAGGGCTATGTGGCTCCACAAATGCGACATGATGTGTCGCAGGTGCATCTCGTGGCAGATCTGATGGCTGTGTGGTGGTCATGAATGAATGAGAAATGACGAAGAACCAGTCTATGTAGTCTGGCGCACACTGACTTGGCACAACACACATCTCAGTTGCTGGCGAAAGATGGTCTGAGTAGTGCATCCACCTGTCGTCTATTTCATCAAATGACTCCCATGAATCGGCAGGCTGTGCAGGAATACTCTGGACGTATCTGAACTAGCACATGACCCTCTCTAGTCGGTGTCTGACAGCAACGGGCCCTCAGCGGAGATGACTGGAAAAGCATGAAATCAAATGAAACTCCCAGACCAGTCGATGCTCCCCATAAGGCATCCAGCAGACATCAAGAATCTTGAGTCGATCCAGACGCTGCCTGTACATCGCTGTAGATATGGTCTTCATAGTCTCCTTCATCGTAATCCACCTACATGTACGTGGTGACACCTCGTCATAGTTCGAATCAGTGATGCACTCCGCAACGGATGGAAAGTGCTCATATATCCAACACTACAAAGATTACATGAAAATCATATAAATTTCAAATGAACGTGTAAATTACCCTATTTGAAACATTGTTGTAATTAACTTATCAAAAACAGATTAATTACCTGTAAGAGGGTGATGTAACCAGCAAGCTGTCGGCTGGTGCTGATACAAGCATCATTCAAATGATCGTACATATGCACCAGGGCAACAGCTCCCCATGCATACCTCCCAGTCTGACTGAGGTCATTGTTAGTCGATGAATACGACTAACTTTTGTGTATAAAACTTGTATAAATTGTAACAAACTCCTCCAATTTATGGTTATTTTGTAGTGTTGTAATTACTTTTTGTTAAAGATAGGTAATAAATACTTAGTACTTCCATTTTGTGTGTTTAATAATCATTTTCTCTCAATTTCAGGTTAATTAGGCAAGTTTGTGAGGTGCTGATTTTCACCCTCTCGCTAAGCCAATCTGCTGCCTTAGCGAGCCATCCGCTAAGCGCAACACTCCTCGGCTGAGCGCGAAGAATGAATCTAGAAGAAGGATGAGTCGTGCATGTTCGTTGAGCAAATGGTCATCTCGCTAAGCGCACCACTTCAGTCCATCCGCAGAGCGAGAAAAACACGCGCTAAGCCGAAATTCACTAATTCGCGCTAAGCGGTTTAGAGTTGCGCTAAGCGCTTAAGCACGAACAAAGCCACCTATTTAAGCCTAAAATCAGATTTTGGAAAGAAGAGTTTGGCCTTTTTCTTGAAGCTTCTGCATGTCTAGGGTTTTCTAGAGAAAGAAAGGTCCAAGTTCCAGAGAGTTTGAGAGATTTTGCTGTGTGAAGACCTGCAGAGAATCGAGATTGAAGAGGAAGCCGTCCTGAGAACTTGAGATGAGTTTGTGAGTGATTGTGAGGTTCTAGAGGTGGAGGAGACATCCCCACCACTTGTATTTCTTCAATCCTTGATCTTTCTCTTCTCTTTGTTGTAAGGAAGCTTCCCAGTTATGGAGAGCTAAATCCTCTGTTGGTTCTTCCTTGTATGCGCTTGATGTAAATACTTGTATATCTATTTAATGATGTTTTGTGTGTTCACTGTGCTATCAGAACTTCATTCTACCATGCTTTTGCCTTGATCATGTAAATGCATGTGTTTTTAGGATCATTCAATAGTGGAAACTGGTTTGATTCTTAGAACTTGATAGGATAGGGCTAGTTTATTGTATTATCATGAGGGATTGGGGTACGATAATCTATTTGTTGTATGTGTATCTTAATGCGGTTTTGGTCGAGTTTAGTCCAACAAGAGGAATCTGCGGACAATGCCTGATCAGGATTAGGCTAGACTATCATGAGGAATCGGGGTTTAGCATTTCAGGAGATACCATAGAAAACATGAGAATCGTTAAGTAGAGAATATCCTTTTAACATTAGGCACCTATTAGGAAGACCAACGTGTTACCTACTTGTATTTACGCATCATTACTCACATGATTTTCCTTTTTAATAGTTAGTTTACATACCTGTTCATAGTAAACACATCTCTTTTCATACTAGACACCTATTCACTGAAGTAGCTTTACCAAGTAACACAAGTTCCCTGAGAGTTCGATACTTAGTTCTTACCGTTTTATACTACTTGCGCGATCTGGTGCATTTTCCGGACTTCGAACAAGTTTTTGGCGCCGTTGCTGGGGAACTTCTTTCTATTTGGAAAGTTGGTTCAGTCCTATATGTCTATTCTTTATTTTTTTGATAAACTGTGAATATTTACTTTCGACTCATATTTGTTTTCCTCTTGAATTGGATAACCGCTGTTTCTGTTAGTGTTTTATATGCACAGATCTCCCACAGGCAATTTAGTTCCTCTGGACTTGGAGATTGAAGCTACATTGAGAAGGGAGCCGAGAGAAGATGAAAATTACTGCAAGGCAGGGCAGTAGCGTCCATTCTTGAGGAAGGAACTCATTTTTCTAATTCGTCATCACCTGATTCACCATCATCAAGGGAATCTGCAGCCCACTTGCCAGAAGTCGCTTCTATGGCGGATGAACACCAACAGAGAGTTACCCTTGAGGACTATTCAAGCAGTTCAATGTCGCAATTCTTTACCAGCATTGCACGTCCTAAAGTTCAAGCTCACAACATAAACTACCCTCATTCTTTGATTCATTTAATACAGGGAACTTGTTCGAAGGATTACCAAATGAGGACCCCTATGCACACTTGGCAACATTCATTGAAATTTGTAACACTGTAAAGATTGCAGGCGTGCCAGATGAAGCTATTAGACTCAGTCTATTCTTATTTTCCTTGGCAGGAGAAGCCAAGAGGTGGCTCCACTCATTTAAGGGTAACAGTCTAAAAACCTAGGAAGAAGTTGTTGAAAAGTTTCTGAAGAAATATTTCCTAGAGTCAAAGACTGTGGAAGGGAAAACTGTAATCTCTTCATTTCATCAGTTCCCTAACGAGTCCTTGAGTGAAGCGTTGGAAAGGTTTAGAGGGTTATTGAGAAAGACTCCCACCCATGGGTTCTCTGAGCCAATTCAATTGAATATGTTTATAGATGGACTAAGACCACAAACCAAGAAATTGCTAGATGCTTCAGCAGGGGGAAAAATAAAGCTGAAGACCCTTGAGGAGGCAACTGAGCTAATTAAGAATATGTCAGCCAGCGATCATGTCATTTTGCGCGACATAGTTCATCAACCCATAAAGAAAATCTTGTTAGAACTATCATCACATGACGCTTTATTGGCACAAAATAAGTTGCTCTCTAAGCAACTGGAGATTTTAACAGAAACACTCGGTAAGTTGCCAACTAAACTATCTATTGGTCAATGTACACATTCTTCTGTTTTGCAGGTTACAGGTTGTACCATTTATGGTGAGGCTCATGAAACAGGCCAATGTATCCCCATTGAAGAAAACACTCAAGAAGTTCATTATATGGGAAATCAATAGAGACAAGGATATACTCAAAGAGGATTTTTAGGCTTCCAGCAGGGTCCTTATAATCAACAAGGACAGTGGAGGTCACACCCTGGCAATCAGTTCAACAAATACCAGGGTGGACCTTCGAACAAGCCAATCCAACAAGGGCCTAACATCTTTCAGAGGACTACTAAGCTAGAGGAGAATTTGACTCAGTTTATGCATGTAACAATGTCAAATCATAAAAGCACTGAGTCAGAACTGAAAAACCTTGAGGTCTAGGTGGGACAACTGGCCAAGCAGATAGCTGACAAGTCATCCAACAGTTTTATGGCGAATACAGGAAAGAATCCCAAGGAGGATTGCAAAGCTGTGATGACAAGGAGTAAGAGGTTTGTGGAGGCTGAGGATGAGGATAGTGTTGTGCCCAAGAAGAAAGCTGTGAAAAGAAAGGTACTGATGATAAGAAAGATGATGTGAGAGGTGAAAGCAATTAGGAAAAAGAGAAACAAATAATGGTCAAGAAAAAACAATTTAATGACCAAGAAAAAGAAAAAGAAGCACAAAAAGAAAAAGAAAATGAAAAAATTGAAAAAGATGAAAAAAATAAGAATGAAGAAAGGAGTAGAAACGAACAAGCTAGAGAGAAGAAGAGAGAAAAAGCTGTGAATAAAGGTGCGGAAGGGCCATATCCAGTGGTACCTTCCAAGAAGGAGAAGGACCGCCATTTGGCAAGATTTTTAGATATTTTCAGGAAACTGGAAATAACCATGCCCTTCGGAGAAGCATTACAATAGATGTCACTCTACTCCAAATTTTTAAAGGATATGTTAACAAGGAAGCATAAGTACATTCACCAGGAAAACATCGTTGTGGAAGGAAATTGTAGTGTTGTGATTCAAAAGATCCTTCCACCCAAGCATAAAGACCCGGGGAGTGTAACCATCCCTTGTTCAATTGGAGAAGTCACTGTGGGAAAAGTTCTTATTGATCTAGGAGCCAGTATTGACTTAATGCCACTCTCCATCTGCAGAAGGTTGGGAGTGTAACACCCTGATATATATATATCTATATATTATTAGTAATTATGTTTGATGTTTGATTATTTGTTGCGTTATTTTCATCCGTAATTATTTTTAAGGAAGTTAATTTAGTTAATAGAGGGGTGTGGATAGATAAGGATCTAGCTTCTCAAAGAAGCTTGTTGAGAAAACTTCTCAAAGAAGCCACGAGGAAGCTTCTGGAGGAAGCCTCTTAATGAAGCTTCTAGAGAAAACTACATGAAGCTGCCTCGGTTGAAACGCTTCCCACCCTTCGTTAACCGTTGGATCTTCTCAAACTTTGGTTTGAAACTTCACAAGACACTTTACCATGATTTAACCGTTGGGATCTTTGAGAAAATATCTGGAGTGTGCTAGAAGCTTCCGTTCCCGAGAGCATCTCTTATTTAAGCATTTCAGCCTTTGCTTTCTTGTAGCTTAGGAAAAATGCCATTTCTTCTTCTTTCTTTCTTCCAAATCCATTTCTAAAGTTCCAAGTACTTTCTCCATCACCCACATCCACCATTAGCCACCACAAACCATCATTGTTCTCCATTGAAAACCCACACCGAGAGGAACCCTTCAACCGAAGCAGAATTTCCAACTTGGCTTGCGGTTTCGGTAGAGAACGAAAACCCTAATCTGATCTTTCATTTTCTTTCGAGGTAAACATGGTTCTATGCTTGTTTCTTATTGGTTCCATCTTTTCTTTGCATCTTTTCTAACTTTGCAACCGCCATTGCATGTCTTATGCTTCCTTTGAAAAACCTTAGAGAAAGAGACTTTGTAAACGTTATCCTTTCATGAAATACATGTTATTTTCGTAACCTACACTGAACCCCGGTCACATTGGCGTGGTCGGAATTTCCAAATTACGTTCCTTTGTAAAACCCGAAATACTCTCAGCTCTTTCATGTAGTAATGTGGGTGTTTGACCCAGAGCACTATTACTAGCTTTGTTTTCTTAAATCCATACTAAGTCTCCTTCGTTTTGGCATGGTAGAGGCTTGTGTGGAATCGACAAGCAAGGACAAAAAGGAATCTTCAAGTGACGCGACGAGGAATCTGTGGGGTAGCTCACTATAGGTAAGGGGAGTTTATTATAAAATTTACCGTTTTAACACCATAGTTAGGGTCAGGGAACCTAGCTATGAGGATATCTGCCTGTCCCTGTTACATGCTGATTTTTCTTCAAAGAAAATTACGTTTTAACTAATGGGATGCGATATATATATGTATTGTGATGAATGATATTGTTTTGGTTGTTTGAAATGTGTTGTTTGAAGACCATGCGTGTGGAAATGATATTGTTTTGTTTGTTTGAATTGTTGTTGATGTTGCTATTGAAGATTTTAATTGATATGTGATGATAATGATAATTATGATGATATTGATTTGAGATGATGTTGTTAATAAAGACCATGTCAACATGAATTGTTATTATTGATGAATATGTGAATATGAAATGAGGTTGTTGTTTTTGTTGATAACGTCATTGAGATGAGATGATATTTATGTTGTGAATGACATGAAAATACGATTTGTTGATTGATGTTGGAAATGCATTGGCATGTGCATGTTGTGTATGTTCGTGGGGGGCACTGTGCACTGACCTTTCAGGGTCTTTGGCACTAGCTTTTGGCCACGTTCATACGTTGGATGTTGTGTATGATCGTGGGGGGCACTGTGCACTGACCTTCCAGGGTCTTTGGCACTAGCTTTTGGCCACGATCATACGTCGTATGAAGTGTATGTCATGGGGGGGTAGAGTGCACTGACCTTGTCGGATGGCCCAGACGTGGGTAACTAGCATGGTTAGAGAATCTAAGCATTCCTGAGGGGATGCTTAGGTGCTTTAAATGTCCATGGTCTTGGGCACTTACTTTTGGCCGTGATCATAGCTCATACGACACAGGAAATAGAGTAACTGTGGCCAAGTGTACTTTGTACTAGGGGGCTGTCACATGGTAGGGAACACCTTTGGGCTCCCAGGCTGATCACCTATGGGAGGGGGACTGTTACGTGCACAACCGGGTGGTCTCGACAAACTCAGCACAGTTCCCTAAGTGAGAGTGTCTTGTGGACACGCTTAGGCTATTTCCTGAGATTTGGTTGTTGTTGGTACGTACCACATTGCATCTGAGTGTTGAGTTAGGTGCATGCATCATTCTGTGCAGTCTTGATTGGGTCCATGGATGGATGATGAGTAATTGTTGGATGTGAATGATGAATATTTGTTGGATATGAGTGTTGAATAATGATTGTTGTGTATGCTTATCATGTTTGCCTATGTTCCTTGCTAATTGTGGTTATTTGGAATTGGTATTGGTTCTTTTATAATAAACTCACCCTTGCAATTTTGTATCGTGTGGTTGATACCTGTGATGATCACGAACCTTGTTCGTGGGAGCAGAATGACAGTGGCAGGGTGTAGGGAGTAAGATTCTGGTGAGGAGCCGCCGAGCCGACGTAATGACGTTGGCGTTATTTTGGGAGAGAGTTGTGTTTTATAATCAACTCCTCCGTAGTTGGGTTTTAAGTTTTATTTTGTTTAGTTAAAGATGTAAAACTGGAATTTTAATTATATATATATGAACATATTTAATTTTCGTTATGTGTATGACATGTACTGAATTATTGTTTCTATGTAATTATGCATATTCACTTAAGTAATGGCGTGTTGTTGGATGAATTTATGTTGTGACAAAATCACTTCTATTTTCATAATAAAAAATTAAGGGAGTTCTTTTTATAAAAATTGAAATTATCTAATATTAGAGTGTGGATACCGTAGCGTCGAGGCGGGTCGTTACATTTAGTGGTATCAGAGCAGGTCGAACCTTTCGGCCAGTGAGTTGTGTGTCTGCTATGTTTTTCTGTGCATTCTCTGGTTGTTTTGTTGGATGCTTGGTGTTGGTTGTTTGCTGATGTTTGATGTTCGTTGTTTACTATTAGCACTTACTCACTAGTTGTGTTTTAATGAGCTATAGAAATTTGATTGTTGTAGTCGTATTGAATTTGTTTTTCCGATGTCTGCTATACCATAAATTTCAATGCTGGGTCACGAATTATCAGACTGGCCACCTGTATAATTTGTGAAGGGCAATGGAATGATATGACAAGCGATCAGAAAATGCAAATGATGGAAAGTGGGTGTTAATGTCTTGAGTTGTCAACTCTCAAGAGTAACTGAGTAGGAATTTGTGATGGTTGTGATTGTTGTGTGGTTCTTTGTTTGTGTGTATTCCTTTCATGTCTAGCTCCCTGGTGTGTATAGGGAGTGATGGCTGGACGGAATGATCGTGCGATAGCGGATGCCCTTCAAGCCTTAGCTTAGGCCATAGGGAATCCAAATAGAGGAGAAGTTGGTGGAGCTGTTGAGTACCAGGGGTTGGATCGCTTCCAACGAAACAACCCTCCTTCTTTTAATGGAGGATACAACCCTGATGGTGCTCAGAACTGGATAAGGGAAATTGAGAAAATTTTTCGAGTTATGGCATGTCCGGAAAGGCAAAAGGTTGCTTTTGGTACATATACTCTAGTGGAAGAGGCTGAGTATTGGTGGGAGAATACTCGCCAATGCCTAGAGGCTGAAGGTCAAGATGTGACCTGGGATGTCTTCAAGAGAGTGTTTTTGGAGAAATACTTTCCTGAGGATGTTAGGAACAAGAAGGAGATGGAGCTCTTGGAGCTTAAGCAAGGAAGTATGACTATGGCTGAATATGCGGCCAAGTTTGAGGAGCTGGTGAGGTACTTTCCCCATTATCAAGGGAGAGATGGTGAGAGTTCCAAGTGTGTAAAGTTTCTGAATGGCTTACGACCTGAAGTGAAGCAAGCTGTGAATTACCAAGGTGTTCGTCAGTTCCCACTTTTGGTTAATATGTGCCGAATTTGGGATGAAGACTCCCGAGACAGGGCGGCCTACTATAGGAGTACAGGTCCAATGAGGAACAAAAAGAATGGGCCTCAACATCGAGGAAAACCATATTCGATTCCTCCTAAGCAATATGGTAACTGCCATGACAATCAGAGGACTGTTGCTAGGGGATTTGCAGGTGGTAGCGGTAGCAAACCCAATATGTTCTCCACTCATATCATTTGTTACAAGTATGGTAAGCCAGGGCACATCTCCTCGAATTGTCCCGATATAGGCGTAACATGTTTTAATTGTGGAAAAAAGGGACACACTCAGAGAGATTGTTCACGACCCAAGAAAGAGCAAAATGGTGGAGGCCCGAACGACCAAACTAGACATCCAAAGACCACGGGAAGAGTCTTTACCCTTAATGGTGCTGAAGCTTCGAAATCCAAAGATCTAATCCAAGGTAGATGTTTCATAAATGGGATTCCTTTGCTTGTGTTGTTTGATTCTGGTGCCACCCATTCCTTTATATCTTGTTTGTGTGTAGAAAAACTTAAGCTTTCTATGTCTTCTTTAAATAAAGATCTAGTAGTAGAGACCCCTACTAGTGGTTCTGTGTTAACTTCTGATGTGTGTTTGAATTGTTCTGTGGAGATTTCTGGTAGGATATTCTTGATTGATTTAATTTGTTTGCCTTTGAGCCAGATTGATGTTATTCTTGGTATGGATTGGTTATCTTCCAACCATGTCTTGTTGAACTGTTTTGATAAAAGTGTGGTGTTTGATGATTCTGGAGTGAGTAAGGATATGATGTTTATCTCTGCCAACCAAGTTGTGACATCTTTAAAGGAAGATGCTCAAGTATACATGATCTTGTCTAGCCTAGAAGTAGAGACAAAGGTTTCTACGTGTGACCTCCCTGTTGTTAGAGAATTTCCGGAAGTGTTTCCTGAGGATATATCCGGTCTGCCACCT
This sequence comes from Glycine soja, assembly GCF_004193775.1. Taxonomy (NCBI): domain Eukaryota; kingdom Viridiplantae; phylum Streptophyta; class Magnoliopsida; order Fabales; family Fabaceae; genus Glycine; species Glycine soja. The sequence continues at coordinate 8,876,334 of NC_041014.1, read as the reverse complement.
GAGAGAGAGATAGAGTTTTCCATAGACTTAGTACCTGGTGCTGGACCCATATCCATAGCTCCTTATAGAATGTCTCCTATAGAGTTAGCTGAGCTTAAGAAACAGTTAGAGGAGTTGTTGGATAAGCAGTTTATTAGGCCTAGTGTATCTCCGTGGGGAGCCCCAGTGTTGCTAGTGAAGAAGAAAGATGGAACCATGAGGTTGTGTGTGGATTACCGCCAGTTGAATAAGGTAACGATTAAGAATAAGTACCCTTTTCCTAGAATAGATGACCTTATGGACCAGTTGGTAGGAGCTTGTGTGTTTAGTAAGATAGACCGTAGGTCGGGTTATCATCAGATCCGAGTGAAGTCTAAGGATATACCAAAGACTGCTTTTAGGACCCGTTACGGTCACTATGAGTATCTGGTCATGCCCTTTGGTGTGACTAATGCTCCAGGAGTGTTTATGGACTACATGAATAGAGTTTTTCACCCTTACCTTGATAGTTTTGTGGTAGTATTCATAGATGATATTTTGGTATACTCCAAGACTAGAGAGGAACATGAAGAACATATGAGGATTGTGTTGCATACCCTTAAGGACCAACAACTCTATGCCAAGTTGTCCAAGTGTGAGTCTTGGTTAGAGAAAGTTAGTTTCCTAGGGCATGTGATATCTCAAGGGGGTATAGCTGTGGATCCCTCTAAGATAGAAGTTGTTCTTAAGTGGGAGAGTCCTAAGTCTTTTTTTGAGATTAAGAGTTTTCTGGGCTTAGCAGGATATTACCGGAGATTCATAGAAGGTTTTTCCAAGTTGGCTCTACCTTTAACTAAACTGACTCGTAAGGGTCAAGCTTTTGTGTGGGATACCCAATGTGAGCATAGTTTCCAGATCCTTAAGGAAAGATTGACGACCGCTCCAGTGCTAGTTTTGCCTAACCCGAGAGAACCCTTTGAGGTGTATTGTGATGCATCAAAGATGGGTTTAGGCGGAGTGTTGATGCAAAATGGCCAAGTGGTGGCCTATGCTTCTAGACAACTTAAGACTCATGAGAGGAATTATCCCACCCATGATCTAGAGTTGGCTGCTGTAGTTTTTGCCCTTAAGATATGGAGACATTATCTGTTTGGCTCTAAGTTCGAGGTGTTTAGTGATCATAAGAGCCTTAAATACTTGTTTAGTCAGAAGGAGCTGAACATGAGACAAAGGAGATGGTTAGAGTTTCTTAAGGATTATGATTTTGAGCTTAGCTACCATCTCGGTAAAGCCAATGTAGTGGCTGATGCCTTGAGTAGGAAATCTCTACATATGTCTTCCTTGATGGTTAGAGAGATGGATCTCCTGGAACAGTTTAGAGACTTTAGTCTTGCATGTGAGGTTACTCCTAATAGTGTAAGATTAGGAACTTTGAGGATCACTAGTGAGTTACTAAGAGATATCAGGGAAGGTCAGAAGATTGATCCTTTTCTAAGGACTCAGTTAGAGGCTATAGAGTCAAGAAGGGACAGTAGTTTCAATGTTGGATCAGATGGAGTTTTGAAACTTCGAGATAGGATTTGTGTTCCGAATGTGCCTGAACTTAGGAAGATGATCTTAGAGGAAGGGCATAGGAGTAATTTGAGCATCCATCCTGGTGCTACCAAGATGTATCATGATTTAAAGACGATGTTTTGGTGGCCCAACATGAAGAGAGAGGTTAGTGAGTTTGTGAATTCATGCCTAGTTTGTCAGAAGGCTAAGATAGAACATCAGAGACCTTCAGGGAAGTTACAACCCTTAGAGATACCCCAGTGGAAGTGGGACAGTATTTCCATGGATTGTGTGGTAGGACTACCTAGAACCCCTAGAGGTTTAGATTCTATCTGGGTTATTGTTGACAGATTGACTAAGTTTGCTCACTTCATTCCCATTAATATCATATTTTCCTTGGAGAAGTTGACCACCTTGTATATAAGTGAGGTTGTCAGGTTACATGGTGTGCCATCTAGCATAGTATCTGATAGAGATCCTAGATTTACCTCTAGATTTTGGGAGAGCTTGAACAGAGCGTTGGGAACCAAGCTTAGACTGAGTTCAGCCTACCATCCTCATACTGATGGCCAAACTGAACGGACCATTCAGTCGTTGGAGGACCTTTTAAGAGCATGTGTCTTAGAGCAGAAGGGAAGCTGGGAGGGTTTTCTTCCATTGATAGAGTTCACTTATAACAACAGTTTTCATTCTACCATTGGCATGGCTCCCTATGAAGCTTTGTATGGTAGAAGGTGTAGAACACCCCTATGTTGGTTAGAGCCCGGAGAAGGCCTCACCTTAGGACCAGAAGTGGTACAACAAACCACTGAGAAAGTTAAGTTAATTCAGGAAAGGATGAGAACTGCTCAGAGTAGGCAGAAAAGTTATCATGATAAGAGGAGGAAAGATCTGGAATTCGAGGTTGGTGATCATGTATTCTTGAGAGTCACTCCATGGACTGGGGTTGGTCGAGCATTGAAATCCCGAAAACTCACACCTCGCTTTATTGGTCCTTTCCAAATTCTTAAGAAAGTTGGCCCTGTGGCATACCAAATTGCACTACCCCCGTCTCTTTCTAATCTTCACAATGTCTTTCATGTGTCTCAACTCCGTAAGTATATCCGTGATCCATCCCATGTGATTGAATTGGATGATGTACAAGTGAAGGACAATTTGACATATGAAACATTGCCTTTGAGGATCGAGGATAGGCGAACAAAACACCTAAGAGGGAAAGAGATTCCGTTGGTCAAGGTGATCTGGGGAGGTGCATCAGGAGAAGATGCCACGTGGGAATTAGAAAGTCATATGCGAGAAGCTCACCCATCCTTGTTTGAGTAAGGTAAATTTCGAGGACGAAATTTCTAAAAGGGTGGGAGAGTTGTAACACCCTGATATATATATATATATATATATATATATATATATATATATATATATATATATATATATATATATATATATATATATATATATATATATTATTAGTAATTATGTTTGATGTTTGATTATTTGTTGCGTTATTTTCATCCGTAATTATTTTTAAGGAAGTTAATTTAGTTAATAGAGGGGTGTGGATAGATAAGGATCTAGCTTCTCAAAGAAGCTTGTTGAGAAAACTTCTCAAAGAAGCCACGAGGAAGCTTCTGGAGGAAGCCTCTTAATGAAGCTTCTAGAAAAAACTACATGAAGCTGCCTCGGTAGAAACGCTTCCCAGCCTTCGTTAACCATTGGATCTTCTCGAAATTTGGTTTGCAACTTCACAAGACACTTTACCATGATTTAACCGTTGGGATCTTTGAGAAAATATCTGGAGTGTGCTAGAAGCTTCCGTTCCCGAGAGCATCTCTTATTTAAGCATTTCAGCCTTTGCTTTCTTGTAGCTTAGGAAAAATGCCATTTCTTCTTCTTTCTTTCTTCCAAATCCATTTCTAAAGTTCCAAGTACTTTCTCCATCACCCACATCCACCATTAGCCACCACAAACCATCATTGTTCTCCATTGAAAACCCACACCGAGAGGAACCCTTCAACCGAAGCAGAATTTCCAACTTGGCTTGCGGTTTCGGTAGAGAACGAAAACCCTAATCTGATCTTTCGTTTTCTTTCGAGGTAACCATGGTTCTATGCTTGTTTCTTGTTAGTTCCATCTTGTCTTTGCATCTTTTCTAACTTTGCAATCGCCATTGCATGTCTTATGCTTCCTTTGAAAAACCTTAGAGAAAGAGACTTTGTAAACGTTATCCTTTCATGAAATACATGTTATTTTCGTAACCTACACTGAACCCCGGTAACATTGGCGTGGTCGGAATTTCCAAATTACGTTCCTTTGTAAAACCCGAAATACTCTCAGCTCTTTCATGTAGTAATGTGGGTGTTTGACCCAGAGCACTATTACTAGCTTTGTTTTCTTAAATCCATACTAAGTCTCCTTCGTTTTGGCATGGTAGAGGCTTGTGTGGAATCGACAAGCAAGGACAAAAAGAAATCTTCAAGTGACGCGACGAGGAATCCGTGGGGTAGCTCACTATAGGTAAGGGGAGTTTATTATAAAATTTACCGTTTTAACACCATAGTTAGGGTCAGGGAACCTAGCTATGAGGATATCTGCCTGTCCCTGTTACATGCTAATTTTTCTTCAAAGAAAATTACGTTTTAACTAATGGGATGCGATATATATATGTATTGTGATGAATGATATTGTTTTGGTTGTTTGAAATGTGTTGTTTGAAGACCGTGCGTGTGGAAATGATATTGTTTTGTTTGTTTGAATTGTTGTTGATGTTGCTATTGAAGATTTTAATTGATATGTGATGATAATGATAATTATGATGATATTGATTTGAGATGATGTTGTTAATAAAGACCATGTCAACATGAATTGTTATTATTGATGAATATGTGAATATGAAATGAGGTTGTTGTTGTTGTTGATAACGTCATTGAGATGAGATGATATTTATGTTGTGAATGACATGAAAATACGATTTGTTGATTGATGTTGGAAATGCATTGGCATGTGCATGTTGTGTATGTTCGTGGGGGGCACTGTGCACTGACCTTTCAGGGTCTTTGGCACTAGCTTTTGGCCACGTTCATACGTTGGATGTTGTGTATGATCGTGGGGGGCACTGTGCACTGACCTTCCAGGGTCTTTGGCACTAGCTTTTGGCCACGATCATACGTCGTATGAAGTGTATGTCATGGGGGGGTAGAGTGCACTGACCTTGTCGGATGGCCCAGACATGGGTAACTAGCGTGGTTAGAGAATCTAAGCATTCCTGAGGGGATGCTTAGGTGCTTTAAATGTCCATGGTCTTAGGCACTTACTTTTGGCCGTGATCATAGCTCACACGACACAGGAAATAGAGTAACTGTGGCCAAGTGTACTTTGTACTAGGGGGCTGTCACATGGTAGGGAACACCTTTGGGCTCCCAGGCTGATCACCTATGGGAGGGGGACTGTTACGTGCACAACCGGGTGGTCTCGACAAACTCAGCACAGTTCCCTAAGTGAGAGTGTCTTGTGGACACGCTTAGGCTATTTCCTGAGATTTGGTTGTTGTTGGTACGTACCACATTGCATCTGAGTGTTGAGTTAGGTGCATGCATCATTCTGTGCAGTCTTGATTGGGTCCATGGATGGATGATGAGTAATTGTTGGATGTGAATGATGAATATTTGTTGGATATGAGTGTTGAATAATGATTGTTGTGTATGCTTATCATGTTTGCCTATGTTCCTTGCTAATTGTGGTTATTTGGAATTGGTATTGGTTCTTTTATAATAAACTCACCCTTGCAATTTTGTATCGTGTGGTTGATACCTGTGATGATCACGAACCTTGTTCGTGGGAGCAGAATGACAGTGGCAGGGTGTAGGGAGTAAGATTCTGGTGAGGAGCCGCCGAGCCGACGTAATGACGTTGGCGTTATTTTGGGAGAGAGTTGTGTTTTATAATCAACTCCTCCGTAGTTGGTTTTTAAGTTTTATTTTGTTGAGTTAAAGATGTAAAACTGGAATTTTAATTATATATATATGAACATATTTAATTTTCGTTATGTGTATGACATGTACTGAATTATTGTTTCTATGTAATTATGCATATTCACTTAAGTAATGGCGTGTTGTTGGATGAATTTATGTTGTGACAAAATCACTTCTATTTTCATAATAAAAAATTAAGGGAGTTCTTTTTATAAAAATTGAAATTATCTAATATTAGAGTGTGGATACCGTAGCGACGAGGCGGGTCGTTACAGGGAGAGTTGGAGATCATGCCCACTAAGATGACTTTACAACTTGCTGACCGCTCCATTACCAAACCATATGGAGTAATTGAAGATGTGCTGGTCAGAGTGAAACATTTTATCTTCCCGGAAGACTTTGTGGTAATGGATATTTGTGAAGATAATGACATTCCTGTAATATTGGGAAGGCCATTCATGCTAACTGCAAGCTGCATAGTGGATATGGGGAGAAGGAAGCTGGAGCTGGGCTTTGAAGATCAGAAAATTGATTTTGATTTATTTGTTGAAGACAAGCTTGCTCCAGAACAAAATGTTTGCTTACAGGTAGTGGAAATGAGTAAGGAGGTTCTGGAAGTAGGAATCAAAATGTCATTTCGCCCATTGAGGTAAAAGCGTCAAGCTAATGACGTTAAAGAAGCGCTTTTTGGGAGGCAACCCAGTTTTAATTTCTGTTATCTGTGTTTTTCTTATGCATTACATCATGTGGAACTTTCTTTTTAATTAGTACATTGGAGTATATCAGCTTGTCCTTGAATGATAGATATAATGGTTTCATTTTCTTAAAGAAGGGACTGATATATAACTTAGAATTTTTTTTCTTCTAAAAAACAGTCCTTTCGCTAAGCGCAAGCCTCTCGCTAAGTGCATCTTTGGTCATGTGCTAAGCAGAGAGTATCTGGCGCTTAGCGCTTAACCCTTGCATCTCAGGCTGATTTAGTCCGCTAAGCAGGCCAAGGATGAGCTAAGCTCAATTCAATTCGATCTGAATTGGGCTAAGCGATAGCCTGCTCGCTAAGCTCATTTCCTTGCGGCCAGAACTGAGGCTCATCGAGCTAAGCGCCATTCATGGCAGCTAAGCTTAAATCCTTGTGGCAATGGCAGTGCTAAGCGATCCCTTTTCTGCTAAGCACATGCTCCTCTGTACTTAAGATGCATGATTTTAGCTAAGCCGGCTGATAGCCTGGCTTAGCGAGAGTTGTAGGTTTGTCGATTTGCAGAACTCACTAAGCGTCCCTATTCACGCGCTAAGCCAAGTCCTTTGTGCTATAATAAAAAGATCTTGAATTTCAAACGTCGGCTAAGCGAGCATATTTGAGAAACCAAACGTCTCTCTGGCTCGCTTAGCACAGCGGTCCGCTAAGCGAGAAGGTCAAAAACTGCTTAAGTGAGTGTAACGGCAGTTACACTCACAATTGCCAAATTTTGCAAACTCTTTCCCTGCATTCTCTCTCTCCAAAAATTTGTGCACCTTGCAACTGTTCTTTCTTTTTGCATTGTCTACTTCCAATCACAAAGCATCAACAATACAAGTAAGTTCCTTACTTTCTTTTCTCTTTTTCTTTGTTAAACTTTAGGGTAGAAAACCTTAGATCTAGCTTTAGATTTTTAGGGTTTTAATGTTTTTTTAGAAGTAGTTAAAGATCAGGACTTTATATATGTTTGTACTGTATAGATTATTTGGGATGGTGTGCATGTTTGACATGTCTTTGAGAGGCTTGAAATATGGAAGAAAACGTACTGCGTTTTCTGCATTTTTTTGGGAAACGCGATGAACTCGCTAAGCGGGCATCCTACGCTAAGCGAGTTCATCATAAATTCATTGAATATATGCGTTTTAGGATGAACTCACTAAGCGCGCCTATCGCGCTAAGCGAGTTCATCTTTTGAGGATGAACACTCATCCTCTTGCTGAAATACCTGTGGCTAAGCGCATTTCGTTGCGGCAACCATTGAGCTAAGCGAGCCCCGCTCGCTAGGCTCCTATACTTAGTGTATTTTTTGAACTGTATGGTGCTGCTAAGAGCAGCCTTTGAGGAGCTTAGCGCAAATCCTTGCGGCAGTCGCTAGGCTTAGCAGGCACTTGCCAACTAAGCTGATTATGCAGAAGCTGAATTTTTGCAACTTCCGCTAAGCGACGCCACATGTTTCTAACCGATAGTGTTTTTTTTGTGAAGTCCAGCTAAGCGGACCATGTCTTGCTAAGCCGCCAGAGCCGTTTTCAGTTTTATTTTTCAGTTTTTGAATTTGAATAACTTATGTCCTATTTAACTGTTTGGTTCCTTTATTTGCAGATGGCTTCTAGGAAACGCAAGAGTATCGGTTCAAGACCCACAACACAATATGATACAAGGAGATTTCACTCCTTAGATGCTTGGAACCGGTACACAGATAATGTCCTGGGGAAAAACATCTTGCCTGAGAGGAAGGTGGAGCTCTACCACACTGAGCTAAATGATTTTAAGACTGAATTGGAGAGGCGTAATTTCCATAAATGCCTCGCCAATTTGGTTGATGGGAGCATAGACTTGGCTTTGGTGAAAGAGTTCTATGCAAACTTATACAGCTCTGAGGGCCCTTCACCAAAGCAAGCCAGAGTCAGAGGCCATTTAGTGAAGATTTATGTTGACAGTCTCAACAGATTCCTAGAGACACCTATGGTATTGGAAGAGGGTGAGACTTTACCCACATACTCCGGATACTGCAGGTTGCCCACAAATTACAGAGAGATTGAGGTTGCCTTATGCATATTGGGCCGAGGGTTCATTTTGAACGCTGGGGGCCATCCTGGGAGGATTCTCAGCAAAGATTTGACTACTTTAGCCCAGGTGTGGAGTGTTCTCTCATACTATAACTTGGCCCCCACATCACATACCTTTGATATGATAGTGGACAGAGCTAGGCTGATCTTTGGCCTAGTCTCTCGCATGGACATTGACATAGGGACTCTTATTTCTGGCCAGATGACTTCTATAGCCCAGTCTAACACTTCTAGACTTGGGTTTCCTACTCTGATCACCGCCCTATGTAGAGCCAGAGGGGTTGTCTCTGACAGCCTTACTTTTGAGCGCTTGAGCCTGGTCATTAACTTGGCCTACATCAGGAAGAACTGTTGGAATCACGAGGATCTAATTATTTCTATCCAGGGGCTAGGAGGGCGAGCGTAAGGCCAGCTAAGCTTCCTTCCACATCTGCAGCTCCTACTCTAGCATCCACTTCAGTAGCTTTGTCTGTCCTACCTCTGACAGATTCTCAGCGCTTTGAAGCCATGCTTCAGAGCATTCATTAGGGACAAATCATTTTATTGCAAAGTTTACAGGTGGTGACGCCTCCAGGATCCATTCCTTCAGTTGAGCAATTTCGGGTGATGGTAGTCTGGTCTGGGGCCCAACCTTCTCTTCACAGGGAACATGAAGGTCCCACAGCCCAGGTACCACAACATGTGGAGGATGAGTCATCTGAGGCCACCGTCCCAGAGCCATTCATTGTAGGAGAGGAGGCAGGTGAGACACAGGTGAGACAGGTAGCTGCAGTCACTCCTGAGAGATCTCTTGTGGCCACTTCAGAGCCTCTTGCACCAGTGGTGGACCTATCCTCGACTCAGCACGTAGCAGACCTCTCCACTCCTATCCTAGAGATACATGAGGACCTGACCACACCAGTCCTGACTATGGACACTTCTCCTCCAGCTACTCCAGTACTTCATCTGAAAGATGCGGAGGGTGTTCAGACATAGGATAGTCAACATTAGTCACAGGAATTCTAAATTCTTGATGATTCTTTTGCTTTTTGGATGATTATTATTATGATTATAGTTTCAATACAATGTTTTTAGTGATTTTAGTTAATGTTTATATACACTGCTAGTTTTTGTTTATATTAGTTGGTATGCTTATTCTGAAGCATTTATAATAGTTTGACTTGATTTTGATGATATTGCAGTGAAACAATTTTATCTTTTTGAAAAATTGGTGTATGAATTGATTTTGGATGGAATGCATGATTGTGATGGAGTTTGTGTTTATTTTCATGAGTTTGAGCAAGTGTGCATGTTAGAGAAAGAAAGAACAAGAATGTGAACTTGCCATTAGAATTGTTAGTTGATAGGCAGATTGATTGCGAAAGAAAAACTTGAACCAAAACCGGTGAGAGTGTGATCTTAAACTGTGAGTGAACGACTAGCTTTGAGTAATGGTCTTTGCATCAATCTCTGAATTTTAGAATGAAATGTATGAATGAGGACATGATGAAGGCCGTGATTATGCATATACAAGCCTTTTGACCAAAAAGCTTACCTTAAACTATAATTGTATCCTTTGCATCCTTTGTGAGCTGAATGATATTGTCAAAAATTGAACCCTGAACTTAAATGATTATCTCCAGATACCTTGCTTAGATTCTAGGAGAGCATATGGTTCAAGGAAAATTTACCCCAAATTTCAGGGAGTGGAGTTGATTGGGATGTAAAGTAAAAGGTAAAGCATCAGCACACACAACAAATAAGTTGTATGTTAAAAAAAAAGAGAACAATCAAAGAAAATGTGTGTTGTCGTAATAAGGTCAAAAGCGACTTAAAGTGACAGGCTAGTGAGTAAGCTAATTGTATTGAAAAGATTACTTGGATAAGTCTAGGATTTGTGCTCTCTTAGAATCTAAGCCTTTGAATCCTAGAAAAACCAATGATTTTTTGTAGCCAAGCCTCACTACAAGCCTGTGAAAGTCCTTCTGATTTTGTTCATGCATTTCTGACTTGATGACATGAGATGACGTTCAAAGATTGGACCTTTTGCTAGTTGTTATGGATGAATAGCTTAAACACCTGTGTGTGAGTGAAATAGTAGCCGTGAGACTGTGTGTCGCAACCTACCCTTCGGCGGGAGGGCGACGCGAGACTCACGGGAGCATCTTCTAAGGAAGGAAAACGCGCGGAGTCGCCACCAACGTTTATTTGAGGAAAATGTTAGAAAAATCGGAAAAGACGTGGTCTACAAACTTTAAGTGAAAGGTTCGGGAGTTGTATTTGCGCACGGGGAAGGTATTAGCACCCCACGTGTCCGTCACAAGGGACGACAACCTTTCATCGAGTGTGCAAACATGACTTCAATTTGTGTTATCTTCCCTTTTTTACGTTCTTATGTCTTTTTATGCCTTTTTATATTTTTATCTCTTTTGTGGTCGACAAGGGTGTTTCCCTTGCTCCTACGTATTCCTCAATTGTGATAAGGAAATCAGACCTACGTAGTTCTTTGAGAACTAAATGTTGGTTAAATTGTTTTTATCCCTTTTTTGCAAGATATATTTTTATTGAATGAAAGGTCATTTAAGGCGTTGAACCATTAAACAGTCTTTCGGTTCTTTTGAAAGGAGAGAAAACATTAAGGCATTGGACCATTAATGATCTCTTATTATTATTTTTTTGAAAGAGGTGACAAAGCTATGTGTTGATTTTAGGCTTTAGAAATCCATGTTTAACCAATAAAAGCGGAAAAGACCATTTCAAGGCGTTGGACCTTAAAAATGGCTTTTTAGGTGATGACAAAAGTTTGATTTATGAATTGATTTTAGCCTTAGTTTCACTTTGGTTATTAGTCAATTCGATTAAGAAAGAAAAACCCCAAAGAAAAACGTCCGATTGATTTTTTTGATTATTTTACTGAAAGATATTTTTTTATTATTATATTATTATTTTGCTTCTATTTTTTGGTTTTAAGCGTGGTTACGGCATGACCGAACGGTTGGATTTCATTTTAACAGAAATTAAAAGATGTTACAATTCAAATGAACGGTGGAAATTTATTTTATTTTTTGATTTGGCGAGAAAATGACTTAAATAAATGACTAAAGCACGTCAAAAAGGGGTACGAAAAGTAAATGAAAATGAAAATAAAAGCACGCGAAACAAGTGGGGACCACTAAGGGTACATAGAATGAATTGAAAAGTTCGATTTTGGGAACTTACTGGTTGAAGATCGAAGAACTACGAAGAACAATGAAGAACGGTGCAAAACCTTCGCGTAATCGCCCACGGAAACGTCTCGGAAGCGTTACGGAAGCGCCTCGGCTTGGATTTTCTTCACGGAAACAATTTTTCTCACTAATTTTAAGTGATTCTCAGATACCAGGAGGGTTGAACCTTTTTGTTCTGCCCTCTTTCCCCTATTTATAGGGAAAAAGAGGGAGGAGCTTGCCACCCAGCTCGCCCAGGCGAGCTAGGTTGCTTCCTTTAGAAGGCATCGCCTCCTGGTGGAACTTCCTGGAAAGCTCAAGTGGGCCTGATTGCTATTTGCACACCCTTATTTACTAAATACACCCCTTGCCTTTTTTTGCTGATTCTTTGTCCGTAACGTCACGGAACTTTACGAATTATGTAACAATACTTGTTTTCTTTTTGTAATGTCACGAAACCTTACGGATTACATAATCATCCCTTCTTTGGCTTCCGGGTTGTTACAGAACTTCACGGATTGTGCAAAAATGCTTCCTTTTGACTTCCAGCATGTCACAGAACTTCACGGATTGCCTAACGATGGGTGCCAAGTACCTCGAAGTGGTCAAACGAGGGTCGCATCCCAACAAAAGGATGGTCCCCGGACGAAATTAGGGTATGACAGTTGCCCCTCTTTACTTCTCTTTTATTGGAGATAAAAGGGAAGTAAAGATAAGACACTAATTTCGTTCAAGCGAAACACCATTTGGCCGGTCAATCTCCCCGCCAGTGGAACCTGCAAAAATTTTGAAAATGATCAGCACTGAACGACCAACATCATCTTGATACTGCCGAATTCATTCCTCTTGGTTGACACAAGGCGCAGAATGACCATAATTTGTCTCTGTGTGCCATCGAACATGATCGCCTCTGGATGACGAAAAGGTGTGCGGAATGACCATAGTTTGTCTCCGCCCACCACTCGACTTACTGCCCTTGAATGACAAAGGGCGCAGAATAACCATAATTTGTCTCTATGCGTTTATCACTCGAATTGCTACTCCTGAATGACAAAGGGCGCAGAATGACCATAATTTGTCTCTGCGCGTTTATCACTCGACTTGCTGCTCCTGAATGACAAAGGGTGTAGAATGACCATAATTTTTCTCTACACGTTTATCACTCGAGTCGCTGCACCTGAATGACAAAGGGCGCAAAATGACCATAATTTGTCTCTGCGTGTTTATCACTTGACTCGCAACTCCTAAATGACAAAGGGCGCAGAATGACCATAATTTGTCTCTGCGTGTTTATCACTCGACTTGCTGCTCCTGAATGACAAAGGGCACGGAATGGCAATAATTTGTCTCTGCGCGTTTATCAGTCGTCGAGTCTTAGAGATAGCAAAAGTGTGCGGATGACCATAATTTGTCTCTGCGTGTCATCGGGCACGATTGCCTCTAGATGACAAAAGGGCGCAGAATGACCATAATTTGTCTCTGCATGCCATCGGACACGATTGTGTCCGAATGGCGAAAAGGTGAGCGGAATGACCATAATTTGTCTCCGCATGTCATCAGGCCCACCGCCTCTGGATGACAAAAGGCGCAGAATGACCATAATTTGTCTCTGCGTGCCATTGGACACGATTGTGTCTAAATGGCGAAAAGGTAAGCGGAATGACCATAATTTGTCTCCGCATGTCATATGACATCAGGGTCAGTATGACAGAGATTGTGGGGTGGCCGACAAAAGCGAGGCTCTTGCTCCTACGTATCCTCAATGAGGAACTCAGACCTACGTAGTTCTGGATAACTTGGGAGACTAAAATAGTCTCGGTGTTTTCTTCACTAAAATGCGAACATGCTTTAGTAAAGAGACAAAACTTCCAACTGATCATAGCAACATATGCTTTTTGGATGAAAAACAATGTGTCTATCAGGGAAGGAGAGTATGCTGATGAAATTTTCTCGTAACCATAAACGAGATTTTGGATGTTAGCATTTTGCTTCTAAACGACCATCTAGAGGAAACACTGGGTTCAACAAAAATAGAAGAAAATCACTCAAAGTGTATCGATCTCACATAGGTAAGTGTTTCATCCTAATTTCGAACCATATATATGTCCTGACTTGGCCTTGCAAATCATTTCCCATCAAATCAAGGATTACATGCGTGATCGTGGATCAATAGGACTTTTTCTTGGGAATGGTTTGTCTATTGTGGGAAATATGGCTTTGAGTGTTCTCGGCCTTTTCCTTTTCTATTTTTGTTTAGTGTGAGGTGAACAAGTCACCGACGCGCAGGATTTTGGTTGGCAATCAAAGGGAGAGGACCACTTTAGGTCATGGTTTCCTTTCTTTTCTTGTTGACAATTCTGTATTGTTCAGATATTGTCTGGTCCAAAGACCTTTCTGCATATTTCTTCTGTTTTCTTCCGATCCTTGATCGAGAGTTTTCTTTCTTTTGCTTTCTTCCGATTTTTTATTGGGAATTTTCTCTTTGTTTTCTTCCGAGAGCAAGGATTGACATTCTCACCCTGGGTCAAGGTTTATGGTAAGTTGGGATTTTGGCTCAAGGCTTGTAGAACGGCTGGACATGACATATGTCAGGGTTTGGTTTGGTTCAGGGATAAAGGGGATGTCCCACATTATTTCCATGACACAAATGCAACAATGATGATTAGGAAATTTTATGCAAAACTAGTCATGCATGCACCTATGGGGACACTCAAGTGTCGAAAAATTTTTGGTCATGTGATGCTAGGGCTCATGATTCATTTTCTCTACTTTAGTCAACCCAGTGTTTCCAAAATATGTTCTTTTATCAATTTGTGCATTCATCCGAGTTTATTTTTGGGTGTTCGGGAAAACTTTCACATCATTCACCATTCAAGTGTATACACAGTTTTTCAAAAACTGGTTATGATCAGTGAATTTTTTTCAAAGAAAAGCTGGAAGTTATCTCTTTTCAAAAGCATGTTGGTTTTTTAGCTAGACAACTTATTTTTTTTTCATGAGGTATTTTGCTACCTAAACATGTGTATATTTTTGTGAGGTATTTTTGCCATATACATGCATATCCGAAGTATCTTGCTACCTAAACATACATATGTATATTGTGAGGTATTTTTGCTATATACATCCATATCCAAGGTATCTTGCTACCTAAACATACATATGTATATTGTGAGGTATTTTTGCTATATACATCCATATCCAAGGTATCTTGCTACCTAAACATACATATGTATATTGTGAGGTATTTTTGCTATATACATCCATATCCAAGGTATCTTGCTACCTATATATATATATATATATATATATATATATATATATATATATATATATATATCTTGTGAGGTATGACTACCTTTCGAGCTTGTGCTTGTTTTATTTAAATTCCTAGGATCATGAGCAACTAAGCGTGTCCTACTATGACTTGAGAAACAAAGGTGATCAAATAACAAGCAGAATTTTAAAAGGTACTAGGTTGCCTCCTACTAGCGCTTCTTTAACGTCTTGAGCTAGACGCATGATGACTTGTCGGTCACGGACCTAGTACTTTTCTTACCTTTGGCTTTGGACTTGGCCGCCTATTGGTCGGCCATGTGTAGTAGGCAATACTCTAACCTTTTTGTGGATGAGCTGAGGGGCTCTGGAGGTGGCGGCGGTGCATTTGTTGCCTGTTGCGGGCCATCCACAAGCTGTTGTGGTGTCTCGCCCTCTGCCTGCCTGGGGGCGCAGTACTTCTTGATGAAAGCTCGATTAGTAGGGGGCCTGATGACCTTGCTGGGGGCGACAGGCACTCTGTAGAACTGACAGAGGCCCATAATCAGAGCTGGAAACCCCAAGACCTTGTTGGACTTCTCTGGGTCCACTGGATGTCTTGCGGGTGCGATCCCTGCAAACAATAGATGACATCAGAAATCAGTTGAGCGAAGTGCATACTTACCTATGTCATGATGGCATGACCTTGTTGGGGGGCACGGACACCCTGTAGGACTGATAGAGGCCCGTAACCCGAGCTGGAAACCCCATGGCTCCTTCGGGTCCACTGGGTGCCTTGTGGTCGCGATCCCTACAAATAGTAGATTGTATTAGAAATCAGTTGAACCATATGCATACTTACCTATGTCGGGACGACACAGACCAACTGATACTTCCACAGGGGGAGATCGGCATTACGGTCGCTGGGCAGAATGTTGCTAAGCAACGTCATCCATATCGGTGAAAGAGTGGTCAAGTTGGTGCGCATGATCCGCACTCATCTCTTTGCAGTGGCACGGGTGAAATCTTGCCCCGGTATGCATAGTAGCTGCGTGATAGCCTCCTTCTCTAGTTGTGCTCGCACAGTTGGCCCTCCTCTAGGATCTGGGGGTGGCCCAGGAGCTGATAAAAGGAAACTACTGGCCCCTTAATGGAGAGTGCAAGTCTCGGTTAAGCATTAAGGGAAAAGAACCTTAAATTCTCTTATGGTGTGGATATAGAGCCCACTGAAAGCGAGGACACGTAGCCCTCTAAAGGCGAGGGCGTGCAGTCCTACGAAGGAGAAGGTGTGTAGCCCTCTGAAGGTGAGGACGTGAAGTCCTCTAAAGGCGAGGACGTGTAGTCCTCTGATGGTGAGGACGTGTAGCCCTCGGAAGGCGAAGGCGTGTAGGCCTCTGAAGGTGAGGACGTGAAGTCCTCTAAAGGCGAGAACGTGTAGTTCTCTGATGGCGAGGACGTGTAGCCCTCTGAAGGTGAGGACGTATAGTCCTCTGAAGGTGAGGATGTATAGTCCTCTGAAGGTTAGGACGTGTAGTCCTCTAACGGTGAGGACGTGTAGTCCTCTGAAGGTGAGGGCGTGTAGCCATACAAAGGCGAGGGCATGTAACCCTCTGAAGGTGAGGGCGTGTAGCGCTCTGAAGGTGAGGACGTGTAGTCCTCTAAAGGTGAGGACGTATAGTCCTCTGAAGGTGAGGACGTGCAACCCTCTGATGTTGAGGGCGTGTAGCCCCCGGAAGACGGGGGTACTAGTACCCAAAGGTCCACCCTTATGAGAAAGCATGAGATTGACTCATTGAGAGGGCCGATCATCCTAAATTCAAAAGATTAGACATTAGATGTAGGAAATCTATGCAGTTAACATGATTTTTAGGGATACGGATGCATGCAACCTTTGTCATGCAATTTGGTAAATGTGGACTTCATACGAAACAATGCAATGTAATGGAAAGTTGTACAATGTTCATGACATTCTTTCCCTATTTTGTGATTTTGATTTTGATTTAATTTTTTTGGAAACACACAGATTGACTGCCCTTTTGAAAGAGGTGATAATTCATGCAACCTTATCTTATCTTTTGCAAATCTCTCCGGAAACTCCCTCAGAGTGTATGTTCTGTTTGATTTAGTCACTTGACCATTTTGGAGTGACGGCAATGGAGCCGTTTGAAGTTTAATCAATCCATTGAAATTCCAGGGTTTGTCCCCCCTTTTTTTTGTTTAAAAACATCGACGAGTGAGAACTTTTGATCTGCCCCTAGGTTTGCTCGAGGCTCATGCACGATGCCCCTCATTGCCCCAGTGTAAGGCTTTGAGGTACCAATTGTTATCTTTCGTCATGACCTTGTAGCTGGGAACCTATTGGGTGAGAACTTCTAATCTGCCCCTAGGTTTACTTGAGGCTCATGCACGGTGCCCCTCATTGCCCCAGTGTAAGGCTTTAAGGTACCAATCGTTGTCTTTCGTCATGACCTTGTAGCAGGGAACCTATTGGGTGGGAACTTCTAATCTGCCCCTAGGTTCACTTGAGGTTCATGCACAGTGCCCCTCATTACCCCAGTGTGAGGCCTTGAGGTACCAATCGTTGTCTTCACAACCTGGTAGCAAGGAAGAATGAAAGAAGCGGTTGATTCTTACAAAAAGAATTTTCCAAGGACGAGAAATAGTTGAAGGATTTTTTTTCAATCGATGGATTAAGTCAAATGACTCCTATTCTTGATAACTCACTTCTCTCTAAAAAGAAAAAATTTCTGGAATGATAAAATGAGGTCACATGAATGTCTATATTTTTACTTGAAAACACAGTCAATCAAATGCTTTTTTTTTGAACTTTTCTGCTTTATTCGTTGTTTACGGCACCCCACCAACATGCAGGACGAGTAATCTCTGATTGAACGGTCTTGGAAGTCAACACTCAGGAGTGCAGGTCGCTTTGAGCAAACAAACGAATGGCTTACACTCACATTCCGATGGAAGTTGAATAAGCAAAGATGTGTTTGTGAGAGGATGAGAGAGACAAGGATGTCATATTCATCAATTTTAGCATTGCAACTGTGGTTTATAATAATGGCATAAACTTGAAAATCCTGATGAGTCATTAGAGACATCTAAACAACAGCTTCCAAAATTGCCCCATGTGTGGTGTTGCTTGTCAATGTTAGGATTCACAAGCGATTCTCCTCAAGTTTCAGCCAGCCTGCATTAATTAGACTTTGCACCTTACGCTTCAAGGTCATACAGTGCTCAATGGAATGTCCCGGAACTCCTCCATGATATGCACACGTTGCGTACGAGTCACATCCTCGGAGAAATGGAGGTTGAGGAACCTTGGTTGGGGTCATGGCTACCATTGAACTATCAAGTGGATATGGGAGAAAGTCATCATAAGACACCGGAATTGGGGTGAATTCTACAGGTTTTTTTTTTTTTGCTGCAAAACTCATTTCTTGGTTGGTGCTTTTGGTTTGTGCTAAAGGTGGTGTTTAGCATTGGTTGTGTGGTAGGTGGGTTTTGTGGTTGATTTAGGGATGATCTTTGTGGATAACTGGGTGGTGGGTAAGGAGAAGGGTTGTTATTGGCTGAGTAATGACATTGTTGGATTGGTGGGAAACTTGGCCGTATTGGAACGGTAGTCACAACATGGGTTTCTCCCTCATTCTCACCCTTCTTATTTGCCCTAGTTTTCGCATTCATCAAAGCAGGATAATCATATTTGCCTCTTTCCATACCCACTTTGATCCTTTCGCCGGCGAAGACCAAATCCACAAAGCTTGAAGGTGTGTAACCCACCATTTCCATAATAGGACCCTGGTAATGTATATACTATCATTGTTATCATTTCTTTCCCTGTCATTGAGGGAACCACTTGGGCTGCCAAATCCCTCCACCTTTGGGCATATTCTTTGAAAGATCCGTGCCCCCTCTTGCATATGCTCTGTAGTTGCATCCTATCCGGAGCCATATCAGAATTGTACTGATATTGCCTAACGAAGGCAACCATTAGGTCCTTCCAAGAATGGACTCGAGAAGGTTCCAAGTTAGTATACCAGGTAACAGTTGTCCCAGTAAGACTTTCTTGGGAAAAATGTATCAGCAGTTTCTCATCTTTTGTGTATGCCCCCATCTTTCGACAACACATCTTTAGATGGTTCCTAGGGCAAGTAGTCCCCTTGTACTTGTCAAAGTCTGGCACCTTGAACTTGGGAGGGGTGATGATATTGGGTACTAGGAACAACTCTTCCAGGTTAGCAAAGGCATAATCTTCACCTCCTTCAATGGCCCTGAGCCTTTCCTTTAAATGATCCAACTTTCCCATTTCTGCCATAGCATGAGGGTTTTTAATCGCTGTGGAATGTGAGAGGTGTGGTTGTGGGTGATATTGAGGGCCCTCCAAAGTGTTTTGTAGGGGTATACCACCAACTGCTTGCCCTTAAGTGGCATATCCGAGGCAAGGCTCGAAGTCGGCTAGATTGTGGTGGGGAATTTCATGTGTCTCCCCCACGATTTTAAGAGACATGTGCATGATTAGTTTGAGGTTGTTGGCTCTCAATGAGTATAGAAGTGGAGTTATTGACATTCTCATTAGGAGTGTACGCCACATTGGGTGGTGTAAGTTGGGAGGCAAGCCATATGACGGGAAGGCGTGCTCGTTTTGAATTTTCACATCATGGGGCCATCCGTATTTCCCAAATATTTGCCCAAGATATCTAAGGTTGGATGATTCATTTGGTTGAGATCAGATGGGGGCACCAGTTCACCTTAGCAACAGCGCTGGTAGCGGCAACTGCAACCGTATTGGCTTCCATTATCTTCTTCATGCTTATCATGGCCTCCACCATTGTGGTCATTTTCTCTTTCATGGCCTCCATGTCGGCCTTCATCTACTCTTGCACCTCCTCTACTTCACCCATTACTCTAGCTCTAGCACGGGTTCGGTAAGCTGCACTGACCTCCATTATCTCCTTTATGCTATCATGGTCTCCATCATTGTGGCCATTTTCTCTTTCAAGGCCTCTGTGTCGGCCTTCATTTGCTCTTGCACCTCCTATACTTCACCCATTACTCTAGCTCTAGCACAGGTTTGGTAAGGGCGTCATAAAGCGTGTTTTTTTTTTCTTTTTGATAATAATGATTAAGTTCATTTTTTTTTCAAAAAGAATGCAATGAACAATGCAACCAATGAAAAGGATGGATGTATGTGAATGATGCACAGTTTGAAGTATTGCGAATTTTTACGCAGGACATGGGGTTGAATCAATTTAGATTTTCAACATGGTCCATGACATCTTTGTCAAGGTGAAACTGGAAGTAACAGAGATATCAACAATCCTAAATGTGTTGGCAGTAGACGAAGCAGTGATGTAACTTGATCCATCTTTTGCCCCAATTTTTGCAAGATGGTTACTTCCATATTTCAACTTGACTTGATGAACCTTTTTGTAAAAGCATGAGCTTGGTTCAACCCTATAATCCAAGGAATGGCAATTCTGATCGCCAATACTTCAACAATATTTCATAGGGATGAAAGACTCGGGAATACGTATGCTATGCATGGAAAATGTAATTATGAAATTGAGATGCCCGAAGAAACATCTTTTCTTAGTTAACCATGCATTAGGTAATATGTTCAATCATTTTGTTTTTAAGTGAAATGGGTTTATGATCCTGACATGGTTGGCTCATGGTACCGAACATATGCAACTAAGAATGCAACATGAATTTTCATGCTTCCCTTTTTGTTTTTGTTTTGTAGAGGAAAATGCAAGGATCATCCATGAGCAAACATGAAAACAAAAGGTATGCAGTTTGTAGAACAAAAAGTATGTTGAACGCATATGCATGATGATGCAATGACTCATGCAAAATGTGATGCTGGAATATGATAATGGACAAATGCAGGAACGATATGTTCATTATGATGCCATGCAGAGATGCTTATGCGGTGCATGATATGAATGCATGCTAGAGATAAAATGCGGGAGTAATTTGATTCGCACTGATCTTTGGAGTAAAAATATGGGATAAACTCATTTTATTCATAAAGTTATAACTAGTCAAGATCTGAATGACAATACAAACTTCCTAGCGGTTCCTAATTATATGGGCCATTAAGTCTATCATATGTGACAATAGCTGAAAAGTCTGTGGATCTCCTCGGGGGCGGAGTAGGTGTCTGCCATTGCTTTGGCCTTGGCTAGCAATCGGGGAAGTTCTTGACTCCCGCTCAAGGTAAGAGCAAATCGGTCCATCCACATTGTTGCCTCTTAATGTAACGGGATCACCCTTCCTCTAGCCTCTTTTTCCGCGTACACTTGGGCATACTCGTCCGCCACTTTATGCTCGTGGGTCGTGGCTAGATTTAGTTCTTCTCAGTACTTGCTGACGATAGCTAACATGTTGGTCTCTGTCTCGCATAAATGCTGAGACAAGTTTCTTTTGGACCTTGAGAAAGCAGCTAACTCCTCTTTCAAGACCATGCTATGTGCTCGTGACTGGTCTCTCTCTTCCCTTTGAAGCTTGAGCTCACTGTTGCTGCCCCCAAAGCTCCATGAAATTTGTCACGGCCATGCTCTTCCTTGCGAGCCCTCTTGGTTTCTTGTTCAAGGGCTCTTGCGGTAGCTGCATTTTCTTCTCGTAACCCGGCACACTCTTTCCGGACGTCTGTAGCGACCAACTTGAATTTTTCATTGGCAAGTCTTGCTTTTCCTAGTTCTGTTTTTAGAGCTCGGACTTCTTCATCCTCTTCCGGAGCTTCGAAGTTCTCTTCGTTGATAATTGATGCAAGCTCCATTGGAGCTTGTAGGCCTAGGATCTTCTTCATCAATGGATTCCTTTGCTTCTTGGAAGATAAATGGCAGCGGAATGGAGAAGGAAGAGAGAGAGGAGACGCCACTTCAAGGAGAAGATGAGTCTAGAAGAAGCTCACCACCATAGGAGGCCATGAATAAGAGCTTGGAGGAAGAAGGAGATGAATGAAGGGAGAGGGAGAGAAGAGAACGAAATTTTGTGCTCAAAAAGAGCTCTGAAATCTGATGTTAATATTCAAATGATCAAAGTTGAAAAAAATGCACACACATGACCTCTATTTATAGCCTAAGTGTCACACAAAATTGGAGGGAAATTCAAATTTCACTTGAATTTGAAATTGAATTTGTGGAGCCAAACTTTGGAGCCAAAATTTCACTAATTATGATTAGTGAATTTTAGTTATGGTTCAGCCCACTAATCCAAGATCAATTCCAAGATTCTCCACTAAGTGTGCTTAGGTGTCATGAGGCATGAAAAGCATGAAGGACATGCACAAAGTGTGACTATATGATGTGGCAATGGGGTGTAGTAAGCAAATGCTCACCTCCCCCTCTAAAATTTAATTGGATTGGGCTTCTACCAATTCAATTAAATTTATTTCCAACCACACACATCAAATATCCACTTAGTGCATGTGAAATTACAAAACTACCCCTAATACAAAAACTAGTCTAGGTGCCCAAAAATACAAGGGCTGAAAAATCCTATATTTCTAGGGTACCCTACCTACAATATGGAGCCCTAAATACAAGGACCAAATATAATGACATCCTAGTCAAATATGTACAAAGATAATTGGACCCAACCTTGGCCCATGGGCTCAAAAATCTACCCTAAGGTTCATGAGAACCCTAGGGCCTTCTTCAGCAGCTCTAGCCCAATCTTCTTGGAGCCTCTTGCTCATGGTTCTAGTGATTGGTCCCTTCCTAGGGAGGATTGCATCAATAATCTTTAACTTGGAGAGCCAATCTAACCCTCGTGTACGAACTTTCATCCATTCATGATAACCACCGATGATGCCATTACGAATGCTCCTAAGTTCTTTATCTTTCCTTAACGGGCTTCCCCACGCCTTATGGACTCTTTGTATAATCTTGAAACTTTGCGCACCGAAATCTCTCACAAGGAAAAGAGAGAGGCTCTCTTCCGACGGTGCTCCCCTCATGGGGTACCCTAACTATCTTATAGCAAGTGCGGGATTGTAGTTAATGCAACCCCTCGTTCCTATCAATGGGATGTTTGGGTAGTCCCCAAATGAGAAGAGAACTCCCTCCTTTCCTTCCTTCCATCGAGGAAACCAGTTGATTGTTCTGCCTCCTATCCCAGCCAAGTGTTGGTCCCAATCTACTCTTCTCTTTTCAACACACAAGCGATGGCTTCGGAGCGGACATGGATGCCTTATGTCTTGTTGGAATAGGTGCGAAACCAACCATACACAAAGAGCAGGTAAACAACAGATGATCCGTGCGCTACTCTTCTCGCACCTTCGATCAAATATTTCAAATAAGTCTGCCAAGATAGCTACCACCGGGCTCTCTTTGCTATGGTGATATGCAAGGAAAGCATCAATTGCGGCTAGGTCCACCAAGCCATCAATGTTTGGAAAGAGGACAACCCCAAAGATTAGCAATGCTAATATGTCCATAAATAGGACCCACTCCGCTTGATTCGCCATATCCCTTGCCTTGCCTTCTAAGTACTTTCGTGGTAGGCCCACTACGCCGTTTCGAGTTTGCTTTGCACGATCCAATCCTATCGCCGAATCCCTGACCACAACTGCAATCTTGCTCAAGGAGGGAAGAAACCCCAGAGAAAAGATACGATTTCCTTCCCCCAAGAGGACATCCTAGAATCTCCTCAAATTCTTCGACAGTCGGTACTAATTGGAAGTCTCCAAACGTGAAGCATCTCAAAGGCTGATCATAGTATTGGGTGAGTGATACAACGACTTCTGTGGATATCTCTGCTATGGTCAAATCTAAAATCTTTCCGTATGCGTTGCAGAAGACTTGCACTTGGAGAGGTCCCATCAATTGCCCCAACTCCTTAATGCTGGTGATATCTAGACCCTTAATCTTGACTTGATAAAACCTTTTTCTAGTTTGATTTGTTCCCATGTTTTACTAAAGTGAAACAAAAACCCAGTGCAAATCAAAACTCCGACATCTATCATGGGTGGATAGATGAATGCATGAAGAAATGCATATGACACAGATGCAATTTATGAATACGGGAGCCCGGGAAATTGTCTCCTTCTTAGATACAACGTCTTGGGATAGCACGGTGCCCGACGTATGTATTTAGGAAGGTGACACGGACCCTCTGTTGGTTTGCCAAAGAGAGGGGATCAAGATGGAACCCGTGCATGATGCATATGCGAAAGGCACAACACAGGGATGTACATAGTACGACAATATTCACAAACAAATATAAGCAAAGGGGTACATGACACTTGGGACTACATGCATGGCAGTGTGGAAAATGGCACGCAGCGTGTTTGCTTCGTGCCCCTATTTTAGGGACCTACATGGGAGGGAGCTAAATGGGCTTTTAGTGATAATTCCCATGGTGGTCATATCTCTCTTGATGGTCTCTAGAGGTATCATCCCCTTTGAAGAACATATTGCAGCAGTAGGGACTACTAGCAACAATATGTTATCGAAGAGAAAAACTCTAGATGAGGGTTCACTGTAATAAAAAAAGTTGGAGACCTAGCATGATCAAAGATTCACCTCCACTCCTTATGTTCCCATGAACCCGGGTATAGGGCCCTTTTTTAACTCACCGTGTGTGCAAATAGTGTTGGTGTTTGTGGGCATCAAATGAATAAATATTTACCTCATGCATACATTTTAAAACACACTAAAAGCATCAAAAGAGTTTATATACACAAGAACATAAGAAAAAGAGACAAAGAAAAAGAACAAAAGGGAAGTCATAGTAAAGAAAGCACACTGATTGAAATGGCCTAACTCTCTAAAGACAGTCCCCAGTGGAGTCGCCAACTGTCGCAACCTACCCTTCGGCGGGAGGGCAACGCGAGACTCATGGGAGCATCTTCCAAGGAAGGAAAACGCGTGGAGTCGCCACCAACGTTTATTTGAGGAAAACGTCGCAAAAACCGGAAAAGACGTGGTCTACGAACTTTAAGTGAAAGGTTCGGGAGTTGTATTTACGCACGGGGAAGGTATTAGCACCCCACGTGTCCGTCACAAGGATTGACAGCCTTTAATCGAGTGTACAAACATGAATTCATTTTGGGTTATCTTCCCTTTTTTACGTTCTTATGTCTTTTTATGCCTTTTTATATTTTTATCTTTTTTGTGTTCGACAAGGGTGTTTCCCTTGCTCCTACGTATTCCTCAATTGTGATAAGGAAATCAAACCTACGTAGTTCTTTGAGAACTAAATGTTGGTTAAATTGTTTTTATCCCTTTTTTGCAAGATATATTTTTATTGAATGAAAGGTCATTTAAGGCGTTGAACCATTAAACAGTCTTTCGGTTCTTTTGAAAGGAGAGAAAACATTAAGGCATTGGACCATTAATGATCTCTTATTATTATTTTTTTTGAAAGAGGTGACAAAGCTACGTGTTGATTTTAGGCTTTAGAAATCCACGTTTAACCAATAAAAGCGGAAAAGACCATTTCAAGGCGTTGGACCTTAAAAATGGCTTTTTAGGCGATGACAAAAGTTTGATTTATGAATTGATTTTAGCCTTAGTTTCACTTTGGTTATTAGTCAATTCGATTAAGAAAGAAAAACCCCAAAGAAAAATGTCCGATTGATTTTTTTTTATTATTTTACTGAAAGATATTTTTAATTATTATATTATTATTTTGCCTCTATTTTTTGGTTTTAAGCATGGTTACGGCATGACCGAACGGTCGGATTTCATTTTAACAGAAATTAAAAGATGTTACAATTCAAATGAACGGTGGAAATTTATTTTATTTTTTGATTAGGCATGAAAATGACTTAAATAAATGACTAAAGCATGTCAATAGGGGGTACGGAAAGTAAATGAAAATGAAAATAAAAGCACGCGAAACAAGTGGGGACCACTAAGGGTACATAGAATGAATTGAAAAGTTCGATTTCGGGAACTTACCGGTTGAAGACCAAAGAACGACGAAGAACGAAGAAGAACGATGAAGAACGGTGGAAAACCTTCGCGAAATCGTCCATGGAAACGTCTCAGAACCGTTACGGAAATGCCTCGGCTTGGATTTTCTTCACGAAAACAATTTTTCTCTCTATTTTTAAGTGATTCTCAGATACCAGGAGGGTTGAACCTTTTTGTTCTGCCCCCCTTCCCCTAGGTTGCTTCCTCCAGAAGGCACCGCCTTCTGGTGGAACTTCCTGGAAGGCCCAAGTGGGCCTGATTGCTATTTGCACACCCCTATTTACTAAATACACCACTTGCCTTTTTTTCCTGATTCTTTTTCCGTAACGTTACATAACTTTACGAATTACGTAACGATACTTGTTTTCTTTCTGTAATGTCACGAAACCTTACGGATTACGTAATCATCCCTTCTTTAGCTTCCAGGATGTTATGGAACTTCAAGGATTGTGCAACAATGCTTCCTTTTGACTTTCGGCATGTCACAGAACTTCACGGATTGTGCAACAATGCTTCCTTTTGACTTCCGGCATGTCACGAAACTTCACGGATTGCCTAACGATGGGTGCCAAGTACCTCGAAGTGGTCAAACGAGGGTCGCATCCCAACAAACGGATGGTCCCTGGACGAAATTAGGGTATGACACTGTGGTTTAAGCTACTTTCCTTGATATTTGTCTTATGCCTAACTGCATCTAATTGTACAGGTTACATTTTATTCTTCTCTTTGAATGACTGCATGCTTTGTGAAAGACAAATGATGGGAGCATTTTGCTTCATTCTCGTATCATGCATTCAATAACTGTTGTGCATACACCTTTGTACATAGTCACTACATGTTATTGTCACTTGGGGACCAGTGAGCTATTCTTTTTTTGCTTGACAACAAGCAAAATTGTAAATTTGGGGGAGTTGTTAGTCGATGAATGAAACTTGTATAAAACTTGTATACATTGTAACAAACTCCTCCAATTTATGGTTATTTTGTAGTGTTGTAATTACTTTTTGTTAAAGATAGGTAATAAATACTTAGTGCTTCCATTTTGTGTGATTAATAATCACTTTCTCTCAATTTTAGGTTAATTAGGCAAGTTTATGAGGTGCTGATTTTCACCCTCTCGCTAAGCCAATCTGCATGATTAGTGAGCCATCTGCTGAGTGCAACACTCCTCGGCTGAGCACGAGGAAGAATCTGGAAGAAGGATGAGTTGTGCATGTTCGTTGAGCAAAGGGTCATCTCGCTAAGCACACCGCTTCAGTCCATCCGCTGAGCGAGAAAAGCACGCGCCAAGCCGAAATTCACTAATTCGCGCTAAGCGGTTTAGAGTTGCGCTAAGCGCTCAAGCACGAACAAAGCCACCTATTTAAGCCTGAAATCAAATTTTGGAAAGGAGAGTTTGACCTTTTTCTTGAAGCTTCTACATGTCTAGGGTTTTCTAGAGAAATAAAGGTCCAAGTTCCAGAGAATTTGAGAGATTTTACTGTGTGAAGACCTGCAGAGAATCGAGCTTGAAGAGGAAGCCGTCCTGAGAACTTGAGATGAGTTTATGAGTGATTGTGAGGTTCTAGAGGTGGAGGAGACATCCCCACCACTTGTATTTCTTCAATCCTTCATCTTTCTCTTCTCTTTGTTGTAAAGAAAGCTTCCTAGTTATGGAGAGCTAAATCCTCTGTTGGTTCTTCCTTGTAGGTACTTGATGTAAATACCTGTATATCTATTTAATGATGTTTTGTGTGTTCACTATGCTATCAGAACTTCATTCTACCATGCTTTTGCCTTGATCACGTAGATGCATGTGTTTTTAAGATCATTCAATAGTGAAACTGGTTTGATTCTTAGAACTTGATAGGACGGGGCTAGTTTATCGTATTATCACGAGGGATCGGGGTACAGTAATCTAGTTGTTGTATGTGTGTCTTAATGCGGTTTTGGTCGAGTTTAGTCCAACAAGAGGAATCTATGGACGATGCCTGATCAGGATTAGGCTAGACTATCATGAGGAATCAGGGTTTAGCATTTCAGGAGATACCATAGAACACATGAGCATTGTTAAGTAGAGAATATCCTTTTAACATCAGGCACCTATTAGGAAGACCAACATGTTACCTGCTTGTCTTTACGCATCATTACTCATGTGATTTTCCTTTTTAATAGTGATGCAATCCTATCCTACAAGGGCATTGGATAGAAGACTCCAAGAAGATTAGGCCAGAGATGCAAGAGAAGGCCCTAGGGTTCTCATGAGCCTTAGGGTAGATTTCGGGACCATGGGCTAAGTATGAGCCCGCTTATCTTTGTACATATTAGATTAAGGTTTCATTATTTTTTAGCCTTGTATTTAGGGCTCCATAATATAGGTAAGGTACTCTAGAAATGTAGGATTTTTCAGCCCTTGTATTTTAGGGCACCTAGACTAATTTTTAGTATTAGGGGTAGTTTTGTTATTTCACATGCATTAAGTGAATATTTGATGTGTGTGGTTGGAAATAAATTTAATTGAATTGGGAGAAGCCCAATCAAATTAAATTTTAGAGGGGGAGGTGAGCATTTGCTTGCTACACCCCATTGCCACATCATATAGTCACACTTTGTGCATGTCCTTCATGCTTTACATGCCCCATGAAACCTAAGCACACTTAGTGGAGAATCTTGGACTTGATCTTGGATTAGTGGGCTGAAAAAAAGCTAAAATTCACTAATCATAATTAGTGAAATTTTGGCTCCAAAATTTGGCTCCACAAATTCAATTTCAAATTCAAGTAAAATTTGAATAGAAATTCAAATTTCCCTCCAATTTTGTGTGACACTTAGGCTATAAATAGAGGTCATGTGTGTGCATTTTTTCAACTTTGATCATTTGAAAATTAAACTTTAGATTTCAGAGCTCTTTTAAAGCACAAAACTTCGTGCTTTTCTCTTCCTCTCCCTTCATTCATCTTCTTCTTCCTTCAAGCTCTTATCCATGGCCTCCTATGGTGGTGAGCTTCTTCTAGACTCATCTTCTCCTTGAAGTGGCATCTCCTCTCTCTCATCCTTCTCCATTCTGCTGCCATTCATCTTCCAAGAAACAAAAGAATCCATTGATGAAGAAGATCCTAGGCAAACAAGCTCCAATTAAGCTTACATCATGTGGTATCAAGAGCATCTTCATCTAGGTGATGTTCTTTTGCTTCCTCTATCTTGTTATTCAGTGAATTCTCTTTAATTACTTGTTTTTCATATTATTCTCCATATATATCCTCCATTGTCTTGTGGCTTGGTGCTGTTTTGAGTAGATTCAAAAAATAAACCGATTAAATCTTAGATCTACACTTGTTCTTGCATTTCTATGGTTCAAATTCTATAGATTTACTCTTGAATCATGTTTTTGTGTTGATTTTAGGTTCTATCAATTTTCAGTCATAATCTTCTTGTGCTGAACCTTTAGATCTAAATTTTATTCCAAAATATTGATTAGAAAAAAATCTAAGTGTAAATCACTTAATCCATGTTGTCTTAGAGCCATGTTTAGTCAAGATAATTGTCACATTATGTTCTAAGTTTGTGTTGAATTTTTATTTTGTTGATTGAATTCTAGGTACATTTGTTCATGTATTCTTGTCATTCTTAGCCTATCTTTTGAATTTTGAGTCTAATTCATGCATGTTATTTAGTTCATAACATGTTCTAAATAAATTCCTAGAAGTAGTCTTGTTGTTGAACTCTTTTTTTTTGTTTTCCAAGTTTCCTACATGATGCCTATGATGAAGTTGAGTTGTGGTGCTGAGTTGTGGCTGGATTGTGAATCAAAATAAGTCTTAAGCTCTCTTGAGTTGTGTTATTCAAGATAATTGAGCATAAGAAAACACAAATTGTAACTATCCAAGCCTTAAGCAACATAAACACTACTCTTGATTTCTAGGTTGAAATCGCTAGTGCTGGCAGCTTGAGCATATGAACTTGTATAAATTACTGGGAATTGGTCACTACGTGTTTTGAGCTGAAATTTTTACTGAATTTTCTAGACATCTGGAAACAAATTATGAAAAAAGAACAAAGCAATTTGGATTAAAGAAAAAAATAAGAAAAATCACACAAGTTGGAAGAAAAATCAGTGTTCAGGAAAAAAAAAAGGGAAAGGGAAGTGTGCTGTTGTTTTGACTCAAAATTTGTTCTATAATTTGTGCCTATTTTATACCAATCCTAGTTCTGAAATTTCAATTGAAAATTATTGTGAAAATAAGTGCCAATACTAGAGGTTTCTTGAGTCTTTTTTTAGTTTTTCTACTCTACTCTAGAGCCATTCTAAGTTTCTCTTTGAGTCCTAGCTTGATTCTGTGTGCTTTTCATTGCTTTAATTGTTGAATAATCCTTGAAAATTTGTCTTGTTGAAAATCTATTGGTTTAGCTTTCATTTCATTTTTTTGGTCTTTGGTTTTTGCTTGTCTCTTTGTTTCCTTGTTTGTGAGTTGCCATATAGGGAATTGGAAATAAGGATTGGGGCCATCCCTTCAAGAATTTGAGTCAAGAAGCAAGGGGAAAACCACCTTAAGAGCTATTGGACT
The DNA here is from genome assembly GCF_004193775.1 of Glycine soja. NCBI lineage: Eukaryota > Viridiplantae > Streptophyta > Magnoliopsida > Fabales > Fabaceae > Glycine > Glycine soja. The sequence continues at coordinate 8,846,140 of NC_041014.1, read as the reverse complement.
AAGAATCACTCCAAATTGAGTGAATCACAAAAGAGAGAACAACCACCAAAATTGAAGACCTTTTTGTAATTTTGTAATTGACAATTTACTTACTTTCATTGCTTTCAAATTTTGTAACAAAAAGGCCTTTCATTGGAAGTAAGTTGGGAGCCTCCAATAGGTCACCCTACTTCCATTTGTGTGTAATAATTTTAGAAAATTTTCCCTTAGGATTGTGAGTGTTTTGTTGGGAACCTTAAATGTGATCATCCAAACACTCTTAGGATTCGCCTTGTTTACATTTCTTGCTTAATTTCATAGCTTATTTCCTTTACCTTCCATTGTCAAACCGCCTAGATAGCTTACCTTTTACCAATTAGTTTTTACCTTATCTTTCACACCTCTTTTAGTGTTTATTTTGGCTAGTTTCAACCCTAGTTTCTTTGACCTTTTGTTTTCAAACCCCCAACAAGAAAGAATCACAACTTAGGAACCAACATGAGTCTTCATTCTTCATCTAGTGTTAATGGTGAGGGTTCTACTCTTAAGTACCCCTTGTATAAGATATTAGATGAGTTGAGATCCCTTAAGTTGTGGAAAGAAAAACAAGAGAGAAAAGAAAAAGGAATAAAAGAGTGGAAGAAATAAGTCAAGATGAAAGAGAGAAAATAAGAGAGGAAGAAAGAAGAAAAATAATGAAAGAAATGAAAAGAGAAAAACATGCCTCCTATAGTAGTCATGAATCATTCAAGAGTTTAAGTGAAGAACTTAGCGACTATTATAGAGGGCGCCATAGTTCACATACTAAACATCATTCCCAAAGAAGTGAAAAGGATAGAAGGCCTCAAGAGGTTAACATTAGCCTCCCATATTTTCATGGAAAAGATAATGTTGAGGCCTACTTAGCTTGGGAAATGAAGGTTGAACAACTTTTTGCTTGCCATCATATTAGCGAAGAGAGAAAAGTTCCATTGGCAACCCTTAGCTTCCAAGAGTATGCCCTCTATTGGTGAACTTCCTTTGTAAGGGAACGAAGGATTCATGGGGATCCTCCAATAGAGAATTGGAATGATCTTAAGAGTGCCCTTAGGAAGAGGCACATTCCCTCCTACTATGAAACGGAGCTTATGGACAAGCTCCAAAGGCTTAGACAAGGGAGTATGAGTATTGAAGAATATAGACAACAAATGGAACTACTCCTTTTAAGAGCTGGACTTAAGGAGGAGGAAAGATCAAGCATAGCTAGGTTCCTTAGTGGGCTTAATATGGAAGTGAGGGATAAGGTTGAACTCCTTCCATATGGGGACCTAGATGAGCTAGTCAACCGTTGTGATGAGAATCCTAAAACTGGCCAAATACAGGCTAAAGGCCCAAGTGGAGAAGGACGAAGGTCCAAGTGGAGAAGGACAAAGCCCCCGAGTGGAGAAGGATGAAGGCCCAAGTGGAAAAGGATGAAGGCCAAGAGGCAGAGACACTATCATGACTATTAATTGTTGCTGAAGGCTCATATTAATTTGAAGGCCCATAATAAATATGTTATATTTTTAATTTATAATTATTTTCGTTGTAATTTTGGCCCAAACCTTTTTGAAGGCCCATGTCTATTTATTTTTTCAGATACACTATAAGTATTGGTTTTCTTTTTTCAATAAAAAAAAACTTTTGGCATTTTCATAAAATTTGGTGAAAGCTTCTCTTTGGGTTCCTTGTTGAACCAATCTTAGACTTATCAAGGTAATCCTTGTGGCGTCTACCCTGACTTATCTTCCTTCACCGGAAGTGGCGTCTACCCTAACTTATCTTTCCTCTCCGGAAGTGGCGTCATCCAAAAAAAAAATTTTGTAACCTGTATCAAGCGATCCGCTCCTAGTCAGATTCACATCATCTGGTATAAGAGCTTCGACTCTTGATACAGGTTCTATCCTATCCTATTCTGATGCAATCCTCCCTAGGAAAGGACCAGTTACCAGAGCCATGAGCAAGAGGCTCCAAGAGGATTGGGCTAGAGTTAATAAAGAAGGCCTTAGGGTTCTCATGAACCTTAGGGTAGATTTTTGAGCCCATGGGCCAAGGTTGGGTCCACTCTTCTTTGTAAATAGTAGAATAGGTTGTTTTCTTATTTTGGGCCTTGTATTTTGGCCATTCTAGTAGTATAGGGTTTTAGCCTTGTATTTCAGGGCATTTTGAGTAGTCTTTGTAGTAGGATTTTTTTTGTATTTTCATGTTTTTTTGTCATGGGGGTGAGCTTAGCTATTATAGGGGTGTGTAGCTAAGCTCTAGCTTCTCAAGAAAGCTTCTCAAGGAGGTGAGCTTAGTTTTTAGATGGGTGTGTGTAGCTAAGCTCTAGCTTCTCAAGGAAGCTTCTCAAGGAGGTGAGCTTAGTTTTTAGATGGGTGTGTGTAGCTAAACTCTAGCTTCTCAAGGAAGTTTTCTCAAAGAAACTTCTCAAGGAAGTTTTCTTAAGAAAGCTTCTCAAGGAAGTTTTCTTAAGAAAGCTTCTCAAGGAAGCTACCTAGTCTATAAATAGAAGCATGTGTAACACTTGTTGTAACTTTGATGAATGAAAGTCTTATGAGATACACTTCAAAGTTCCACTTCTTTCCTTCTTTTATTCCTTCAATTTCGTGCTCCCCCCTTCTCTCTTTCTTTTCCTCCATTAAAGCATCCTCTTCAAGCTTCTTATCCAAGGCAATTCTTGGTGGTGAAACTCCTTCTTCCTTGGCTTATTCCCTAGTGGATGGTGCCTCCCCTATCCTCTTCTCCTTTGCCTTCCGCTGCATCTCCATGGTGAAAAATCACCATTGAAGGACCTCATTGAAGCTCAAAGATCCAGCCTCCATAGAAGCTCCACAAGCAAGCTTCCATCAAGTGGTATCAGAGCACAAGAACTTCAAGTAGGTGCTCCTTAAACCTCCATTAATTTTTTTTCTTTACCTTCTCTTCCATTGTTGTTTCTTCATTTTTCTCCATGTATCTCCTCACATGTCTTGTTCTAAATGTTGTTAACATGATTCTTTAGAGTTTCCACCGATTAAACTTGCTATAGAAGTTAGATTTGATTTTCTATGGTTCAAATTTCTTGTTCTTGTTCTTGAACCATGAATTGTGTTGAGTTTAGGTTCTGTCGCAACCTACCCTTCGGCGGGAGGGCGACGCGTGACTCGCGGGATGCGTGTTCCACGAAAGGAATACGCGCGGAGTCACCACCAACGTTTATTTGAGGAAAACGTCGGAAAAACCAGAAAAGACGCGATCTACGAACTTTAAAGTGAAAGGTTCGGGAGTTGTATTTACGCACGGGGAAGGTATTGGCACCCCACACGTCCACCCCAAGGGACGGCAGCCTTTAATAGAATGTGCAAACATGACTTTGATTTTTACGTTCCCTTTTATGTCCTTATATCCTTTATACCCTTTTTATATTTTTTCTTTTTTGTGGTCGACAAGGGTGTTTCCCTTTGCTCCTACGTATTCCTCAATTTGGGATGAGAAAATCAGACCTACGTAGTTCTTTCAAAAGCGGTAAAGTTACATGTTGATTTTATGCTTTTGAACGGTCCATGTTAACCGATAAAAGCAAAGAGGACCGTTTAAGGCGTTGGACCTTAAAACGGTTTTTAGTGATTTTCGGACAAAACTTGATTTGTGAGTCTATTTTAGTCTTAGTTTTACTTTGGTTATTAATCAATTCATTCAAGGAAACTTCCAAAGAAAACGTCCGATTGATTTTTTTAATTTATTTTATTCAAAGATATTTTGATTATTTTATTATTATTTTTCAAGATATTTTGATTATTTTATTATTATTTTACTTTTTTTGGTTTAACCGAGGTTATAGCGTGAACGATCGGTTAGATTTCATTTTAAAAGTGATTAAATGAGATTACAACACAAATGATCGGTTGAAATTCATTTTATCATTATTTAGATGAGAAAACGGCTTAAATAAACGGTAAAAGCGCATTAAAGACGGAAGAAAAGAAATCGAAAATAAAGATGAAAGCTTAAAAAAACAAGAAATGAATTGAAAGTCTCGGATTCGAAAACTTACCCGTTGAAGAACGAAGAACGGATGAAGAACGATGAAGAACGGACGAAAACCTTCACGGATTTGCTTACGGAAACATCTCGGAAGCGTTACGGAAGCACCTCGGCTTGGATTTTCTTCACGGAAACAATTTTTTTCACCCAAAACAGCTGAAATACATAGCCAGGGGGCTGAGGGATCCTTAGAACAGCCCCCTTCAGCCTTTTTATAGGAAAAAAGGGGGGGAGGTTGCCGCCCAGCTCGCCCAGGCGACCTTAACTCGCCCAGGCGAGCTGGGTTGCTTCCTCCAGAAGCAACCCAGCTTCAAAAAACGTTCTGGAAGGCCCAATTCAAAATTTCGAAATTGCTATTTGCACCCCCCCAATTTTGATAAGTTCACCCCCCTCTTTCGTAATTTACGGAAAAGTTACGGAAGCCTTACGGAAGCATATAGGACTTGATTTTCTTCTTTTTTTCTCTTCCGTCTCACCCGTATTAAGTTAATTATGCTTATTTAGAGTTATGGGAATTTTACGGAAGCATTACGGGTGTCCCGGAAGCCCCGGAATCCCATTTTTCAACAAAACGGGGGGTGTGGTGGCCATCTAGCTCGCCCAGGCGAGCTCAGCTCGCCCAGGCGAGCTAGGTTACTTCAACCTTAAGCAAGAAATTGCCCAGAAACCTCTAGAAGGGCCCAGATTCGAAAATTACTGTTTGCACCCCCCATTTTACTAAATACACCCCCCTTTGGCTTTTTTTGGTGATTCTTTTTTCGTAAAGTTACGGAAACTTACGAATTTCGTAACGATACTTGTTTTCTTTCCGTAATGTTACGGAACCTTGCGGATTACATAATCATCCCCTTTTTGACTTACGGAATGTTACGGAACCTCACTTAATTATGCAACGATGCTTCCATTTGATTTCCGGTGTGTCACGGAAACTTACGGATTGTGCATCAATATTTTTTTTGGTTTTTCGGCATGTCCTGGAATTTCACAAATTGCCTAATGATGGATGCCAAGCACCTCACAAGGACCAAAGAAAGGTCGCATGTCATCAAGCAAAGGTCCCCAGACGAAATTAGGGTATGACAGTTGCCCCTCTTTACTTGTCTTTTATTGGAGATAAAAGGAAAGTAAAGATAAGACACTAATTTCGTTCCTCTCGATTTGACGAGAGTCGCGGGTGACCATAAAATCTCCACATGCAAATGACTTGTTGTTCCCAGAATTTCACAAATTGCCTAATGATGGATGCCAAGCACCTCACAAGGACCAAAGAATGGTCGCATGTCATCAAGCAAAGGTCCCCGGACGAAAATCAGTGTATGACACTAATTTCGCTCCTCTCGGTTGACGAGAGTCGCGGGTGACCATGACTTGTCGCTCCTAGAATTTCACAAATTGCCTAATGATGGATGCCAAGCACCTCACAAGGACCAAAGAATGGTCCCATGTCATCAAGCAAAGGTCCCCGGACGAAAATCAGTGTATGACACTAATTTCGCTCCTCTCGGTTGACGAGAGTCGCGGGTGACCATGAAATTTCCGCATGTAAATGACTTGTTGTTCCCGGAGGAACAAAAGGTGCAGAAGACTGTGTCAGCCTCTGCATGCTATCAAGCGTTCTGTCTTACAGATAGCAAAAGAATGTTTATACGGATAACCACTCGGGTATTTCCGCGTATCATCGGGCCTGCCGCCTTTGGATGATACAAGGGTGCAGAATGACCAAACTTGGTCTCTGCTTGTCATCGGGCCCGCCGCCTCTGGATGACAAAAGGGTGCGGATTACCGTAAGGTATCTCCGCGTATCATCGGGCCCGCCGCCTCTGGATGATACAATTGTGCAGAATGACCAAACTTGGTCTCTGCTTGTCATCGGGCCCGCCGCCTCTGGATGACAAAAGGGTGCGGATAACCGTAAGGTATCTCCGCGTATCATCGGGCCCGCCGCCTCTGGATGATACAAGGGTGCAGAATGACCAAACTTGGTCTCTGCTTGTCATCGGGCCCGCCGCCTCTGGATGACAAAAGGGTGCGGATAACCGTAAGGTATCTCCGTGTATCATCGGGCCCGCCGCCTCTGGATGATACAAGGGTGCAGAATGACCAAACTTGGTCTCTGCTTGTCATCGGGCCCGCCGCCTCTGGATGACAAAAGGGTGCGGATAACCGTAAGGTATCTCCGTGTATCATCGGGCCCGCCGCCTCTGGATGATACAAGGGTGCAGAATGACCAAACTTGGTCTCTGCTTGTCATCGGGCCCGCCGCCTCTGGATGACAAAAGGGTGCGGATAACCGTAAGGTATCTCCGCGTATCATCGGGCCCGCCGCCTCTGGATGATACAAGGGTGCAGAATGACCAAACTTGGTCTCTGCTTGTCATCGGGCCCGCCGCCTCTGGATGACAAAAGGGTGCGGATAACCGTAAGGTATCTCCGCGTATCATCGGGCCCGCCGCCTCTGGATGATACAAGGGTGCAGAATGACCAAACTTGGTCTCTGCTTGTCATCGGGCCCGCCGCCTCTGGATGACAAAAGGGTGCGGATAACCGTAAGGTATCTCCGCGTATCATCGGGCCCGCCGCCTCTGGATGATACAAGGGTGCAGAATGACCAAACTTAGTCTCTGCTTGTCATCGGGCCCGCCGCCTCTGGATGACAAAAGGGTGCGGATAACCGTAAGGTATCTCCGCGTATCATCGGGCCCGCCGCCTCTGGATGATACAAGGGTGCATGTCACATGACCTCAGGGTCAGTATGACAAAGATTATGGGGCGGCCGACAAAAGCAAGGCTCTTGCTCCTACGTATCCTCCAATGAGGAACTCAGACCTACGTAGTTCTAGATAACTTGTGAGACTTGAAAAGTCTCCATCGGAAAATGCTGACATCTCCGGAAAGGGCGCAGATGACCATATTGGCCTCTGCTCGTCAATCACACTTGGGGTCACTGAAAGACGAGGTGCGGATAACCGTAAGGTGTCTCCGCGGGCTACCAGCTCTTGAGTCATGGCAACAAAAGGCAGTGTGGTCGACAAAAGCGAGGCTCTTGCTCCTACGTATCCTCCAATGAGGAACTCAGACCTACGTAGTTCTGGATAACTTGTGAGACTTGAAAAAGTCTCGGTGTTTTCTCCACTAAAATGCAAACATGCTTTAGCAAAGAGACAAATATTCCAACTGATTTAGAGCAGCATATGCTTTTTTTTTGAGTGAAAAACAATGCGTCTACCGGGGAAGGAGAGTCTGCTGATGAAATCTCCCATAACCATAAATGAGATTTTGGATGTTAGCATTTCGTTTCTAAATGACCATTTAGAGGAAACACTGGGTTCGACAAAAATAGAAGAAATCACTCAAAGTGTATCAATCTCGCACAGGTAAGTGTTTCATCCTAATTCCGAACCATAGATATGTCATGACTTGACTTTGCAAATTATTTCCTATCAAATCAAAAATTACATGCGTGATCATGGATCAAATAGGACTTCCCTTGGGAATGGGTTCTTTTGGGGAGTTTTTCGGCTTTTATGTGTTTTTGGCTTTTGATTTTTTTTTTTTGGCTTTTTCTTTTTCTGTTTTTGTTTAGTGCGGGGCGAAAAAGTCGCTAGCGCACGGGATTTTGGTTGGTAATCAAAGGGAGAAGACCATTTTAGGTCGTGGTTTCCTTTCCTTCTTCTTGTTCATTTGGTGACAATTCTGTACTGTTCAGATATTGTCTGGTCCAAAGACCTCTCTGCACATTTCTTCTGGTTTCTTTGACCAGGAGCTTCCTTCTTTTTTACTTTCTCCCATTCTTTGGTTGGGAATTTTCTTTCTTTTCTTTTTTCTTTCTCCCACTCTTTGATTGGGAATTTCCTTTCTTTTCTTTTTTCTCTTTCTCCCACTCTTTGATTGGGAATTTCCTTTCCTTCCTTTTTTGCTTTCTCTTTGATTGGGAATTTCCTTTCCTTCCTTTTTTGCTTTCTCTTTGATTGGAAATTCCCTTTCCTTCTTTTTTTTTTTTGCTTCCGAGGGTAAGGTTTATGGTGAGTCAGGATTTTGGCTCAAGGCTTGTAGAATGGCTAGACATGATACATGTCAGGGTTTGGTTTGGTTCAAGGATAAAAAGGGATGCCCCACATTATTTCCATGACACAAATGCAAAAATGATGATTTGGAAATTTTATGCAAAACTGGTCATGCATGCACCTATGCGGACACTCAAGTGTCAAATTTTTATGGTCATGTGATGCTAGGGCTCAGGATTTATTTCCTCTATTTTAAATCAACCCAATGTTTCCAAAATATGTTCTTTTATCAATTTGTGCATTCATTCGAGTCCATTTTGGGCGTCTGGGAAAATCTTCACAGCATTCACCCTTCAGGTGTATACACATTTTTTCAAAAACTAGTTATGATCAGTGAATTTTTCCAAAGAAAAGTTGGAAGTCATCTCTTTTCAAAAGCATGTTGGTTTTTCAGCTTGACAACTTATTTTTTCTTTTTTCCTTCTTTTTTTTTTATCATTATCATTTGTTTATTTCTTTTTCTTGTTTGTTTTTTTTTTTCTTTTTTTTTTTTTTCATGAGGTATTTTGCTACCTAAACATGTGTATATTTTTGTGAGGTATTTTTGCTATATACATGCATATCCAAGGTATCTTGCTACCTAAACATACATATATATATTTTGTGAGGTATCTTTTTGCTAAATACATGCATATCTAAGGTATCTTGCTACCTAAACATACATATATATATTTTGTGAAGTGTGTTTTTGTTTACATACACGCACATCTAAGGTATCTCTCTACCTAAACATACATATATATACTTTGTGAAGTATTTTTTTTGTTTACATACATGCATATCTAAGGTATCTTTCTACCTAAACATACATATATATATTTTGTGAAGTGTTTTTTTGTTTACATACATGCATATCTAAGGTATTTTCACTACCTAAACATACATATATATATTTTGTGAGGTATGACTACCTTCCGAGCTTGCGCTTGTTTTATTTAAATCCCCAGGATCATGAGCAACTAGGTGCGTCCTACTATAAAAAGTGATCAAATAACAAGCATAGATTCAAAAGGTACTAGGTTGCCTCCTAGTAGCGCTTCTTTAACGTCTTTAGCTGGACGCGTTATGACTTGTCAGTCACTGACCTAGTACTTTGCTTACCTTTGGCTTTGGACTTGGTAGCCTGCTGGTCGGCCATGTGTTGTAGGCAACGCTCTAACCTTTTTGCGGATGAGCTGAGGTGAACTCTAGAGGTGGTGGCGGTGCGTCTGTTTCCCGCTGCCGACCATCCCAATGCTGCTGTGGTGTTTCGCCCTGCGCCTGCCTAGGGACGCAGTACTTCTTGATGAAAGCTCGATCAGTAGGGGGCCTGATGCCCTTGCTGGAGGTTACAGGTACTCTGTAGAACTGACAGAGACCCGTAATTAGAGCTTGACAGTTCCAAGACCCTGTTGGACTTCTTCGGGTCCACTAGGTGTCTTGCAGTCTCGATCCCTGCAAACAATAGATGAAATCAGAAATCAGTTGAGCGATGTGCATACTTACCTATGATGACGTGACCTTGCCGGGGGGGTACGGGCACCCTGTAGGACTGATAGAGGCCCGTAACCAGAGCTGGAAACCCCAGGGCCCTGTTGGACTTTTCCGGGTCCACTGGGTGTCTTGTGGGTGCGATCCCTGCAAACAATAGATGGTATCAGAAATCAGTTGAACTATATGCATACTTACTCATGTCGAGACGACACAGACCAACTGATACTTTTGCAGGGGGAGATTGGCGTTGCGGTCGCTGGGCAGAATGTTGCTAAGTAGCAATGTCATCTATATCTGTGTAAGAGTGGTCATGTTGGTGCGCATGATCCGCACTCGTCTCTTTGCAGCGGCACGGGTGAAATCTTGCCTCAGTATGCATAGTAGCAGTGTGATAGCCTCCCTCTCTAGTTGTGCTCGCACAGTTGGCCCTCCTCCAATATCAGGGGGTGGCCCAGGAACCGTTAAAAGGAAACTACTGGTCCCTTAACCGGGAGTGCAAGTCTCGGTTAAGCATTTAAGGACAGAGGACCTTAAATTATCTTAAGGTGTGGATATGGAGCCCACTGAAAGTGAGGACGCGTAGTCCTCTAAAGGCGAGGGCGTGTAGCCCTCTGAAGTTCAGGACGTGTCGCCTTTCGAAGGCGAGGGAGTGTAGTCCTATGATGGCAAGGACGTGCAATCCTCTAAAGGTGAGGGCATGCCCCCCTTTGAAAATGGGGAACATGTAGTCCTCTGATGGCGAGGACGTGTAGTCCTCTAAAGGTGAGGACGTGTAGTCCTCTGAAGGTGAGGGCATGTAGCCCTACAAAGGTGAAGGCACATGACCCTTTGACGGCGAGGACGTGTAGTCCTCTGAAGTTGAAGGTACATGACCCTTTGAAGGCGAGGACGTGTAGTCCTCTGAAGGTGAAGGTAACTAGTACCCAAGGTGAGGGCATGTAGCCCTCTCAAGGCGAGGACTTATAGTCCTCTGGAGGTGAGGGCGTGCAGCCCTCTGGTGGTGAGGACGTGTAGTCCTCTCAAGGCGAGGACGTGTAGTCCTCTGACGGTGAGGGTAACTAGTACCCAAGGTGAGGGCGTGTAGCCCTCTCAAGGCGAGGACATGTAGTCCTCTGGAGGTAAGGGCGTGCAGTCCTCTGAAGGTGAGGGTACCTAGTACCCAAGGCGAGGGCGTGTAGTCCTCTCAACGATGAGGGTAACTAGTACCCAAGGTGAGGGCATGTAGCCCTCTCAAGGCGAGGACATGTAGTCCTCTGGAGGTGAGGGCGTGCAGCCCTCTGATGGTGAGGACGTGTAGTCCTCTCAAGGCGAGGACGTGTAGTCCTCTCAACGGTGAGGGTAACTAGTACCCAAGGTGAGGGCGTGTAGCCCTCTCAAGGCGAGGACATGTGGTCCTCTGAAGGTGAGGGCGTGCATCCCTCTGTTGGCGAGGATGTGTAGTCCTCTAAAGGTGAGGGCATGTAGCCCTACGAAGGTGAGGACATGTAGTCCTCTGAAGGTGAGGGTACCTAGTACCCAAGGCGAGGGCGGGTAGCCCTCTCAAGGCGAGGACGTGTAGTCCTCTAGAGGTGAGGGCGTGCAGCCCTCTGCTGGCGAGGACGTGTAGTCCTCTCAACGGTGAGGGTAACTAGTACCCAAGATGAGGGCGTGTAGCCCTCTCAAGGCGAGGACATGTAGTCCTCTGGAGGTGAGGGCGTGCAGCCCTCTGATGGTGAGAACGTGTAGTCCTCTCAAGGCGAGGACATGTAGTCCTCTGAAGGTGAGGGCGTGCAGCCCTCTGTTGGCGAGGACGTGTAGTCCTCTAAAAGTGATAGGTACAAGTACCCAAGGGTCCACCCTTATGAGAAAGCAAGAGATCGACTCATCGAGAGGGCCAGTCATCCCAAATCCACAAGATTTGGACATTAGATGTAGGAAATCTATGCAGTTAACATGATTTTTAGGGATACAGATGCATGCAACCTTTGTCGTGAAATTTGGTAAATGCGGACTTCATATGAAACAATGCAATGTAATGGAAAGTTGTACAATGTTCATGACATTCTTTCCCTATTTTGTGATTTTGATTTTGATTTAACTTTTTTGGAAAACACAGATTGACTGTCCTTTTGAAAGAGGTGATAATTCATGCAACCTTATCCTATCTTTTGCAAATCTCTCCGGGAACTCCCTCAAAGTGTATGTTCTTTTTGATTTAGTCACTTGACCATTTTGGAGTGACGGCAATGGAGCCATTTGATGTTTAATCAATCCATCGAAACCCTAGGGTTTGTCCCCCCTTTTTTGTTGAAAACATCGATGGGTGAGAACTTTTAATCGGCCCCTATGTTAACTTGAGGCTCATGCACGGTGCCCCTCATTGCCCCAGTGTAAGGCTTTGAGGTACCAATCGTTGCCTTTCGTCATGACCTTGTAGGAGGGAACCTATTGGGTGAGAACTTCTAATCTGCCCCTAGGTTCGCTTGAGGTTTTTGCATGGTGCCTTTCGTTGCCCCAGTGTAGGGCTTAGAGGTACCAAGTGTTGTCTTGTTTTCACGACCTCGTAGTGAGGAAGAATGAAAGAAGCAGTTGATTCTTGCAAAAAAGAATTTTCCAAGGACGAGAAATAATTGAAGGATCTTTCAGTTGATGGATTAAGTCAAATGACTCCTATGTAGAAGCAAGATGTTTTGATGTCTTGATGATGCTAAAGGATCAAGTGCTTCTAAGTTTTATCCAAGAAAATCAAGATATATGATCAAGTTTGATCTCTTTAGAATCTTTAGGAAGAAGTTTCCAAATTGAAACAAACAAAGGTTTGACCAAAGAATTCTATCATTTCAATTTGAGATTTGCTCTCTGGTAATCGATTACCAGTAGTTAAAAATGTTTTTATTCAAATTTTTAAAACCTGTAATCGATTACGTAAGTCTTGTAATTGATTACCAGAGGGGATTTTCAGAAAATAATTTCCAAGAGACATATCTATTCAAATGTTTTATGAACGGCCATTCAAATGTTTTAAAGAGAGTTTTCATTGCCCAAACAGTTTTATCCTCTCGAAAGATCAAGAGTTTTTCTGAACTGAAATGTCTTATCCTCTCAAAAAGATTCCTTGGTCAACCACTTGCATATTCGATAAGGAATTTTTTATTGATCTTCATTGTACAATCTATCTCTTTTAAGAGAGACCTCTTCTTCTCTTCTTCTTATTTTTGAAAAGGGATTAAGAGACTGAGAGTCTCTTATTGTAGAGGATTCCTGAACACAAGGGAAGGGTTATCCCTGTGTGCATTGTTAATCCGAAAAGAGAGATTGATAGTTCAATTGGGGAATAGTCTTTGCATCTTAATTCAACCCCCCTTTTTCTTAAGGTAACTGAGGCCATTTGTCCAACATCCTATTCTTGATAACTCACTTCTCTCTAAAAAGACAAAATGAGGTCACATGAACGTCTATATTTTTACTTGAAAACACAGTCAATCAAATGCCTTTTTATTTTTTATTTTGAAACTTATTTGTTTTGAACTTTGCTCGTTGTTTTACGGCACCCCCACCAACGTGCAAGATGAGTAATCTCTGATTGAACGGTCTTGGAAGTCAACACTCAGGAGCGCAGGTTGCTTGAGCAAACAGACCAATGGCTTACACCCACATTCCGGTGAAAGTTGAATAAGCAAACATGCGTTTGTGAGAGGATGAGGGACAAAGATATCAACTTTATCCATTTCATTTAACATTGTAGCTGTGGTTTATGGCATAAACTTGAAAATCCTGATGAGTCATAACAACAGCTTCCAGAATTGCCCCATGTATGGTGTTGCTTGTTAATGTTAGGATTCAACAAGCGATTCTCCTCAAATTTCAGCCAGCCCGTATCAATTAGACCTTGCACCTTACGCTTCAGAGCCCTACAATGCTCAATGGAACGCCCCGGGGCTTCTCCGTGACAAGCACACGTTGCGTTCGAGTCGTATTCTCGGAGAAATGGAGGTTGATGAACCTTGGTTGGGGTTATGGCTACCATTGAATTATTGAGTGGATATGGGATCAAGTTTAGCATATGACAACAAAATTTGGGGTGAACCCTACAGGCTTTTTGCTGCAAAATTCCTTTTTGTTGGTGTTTTTTTGGTTTGTGCTAAAGGTGGTCTTCGTCATTGGAAGTGCGGTAGACAGGCTTTGTGGTTGATTTAGGGATGGCCTTTGTGGATAACTGGGTGGTGGGTAAGGAGGAGGTTTGTTATTGGCTGAGTAATGACATTGTTGGGTTGGTGGGAAACTTGGCCATATAGGAATAGTAGTCACAGCATGGGTTTCTCCCTCTTTCTCACCCTCTTCATTTGCCCCAGTTTTCTCAGTCGTCCTAGTAGGATGATCAAATTTGCCTCTTTTCGGATCCACTTCGATCTTTTTGCTAGCGAAGACCAAATCTGTAAAACTTGAAGGTGTGTAACCCACCATTTTTTTCATAGTAGAACACCGGTCACGTGTCTATTATCATTATGATAATCTCTTTCTCTGTTTTTAGGGGTGCTACTTGAGTTGCCAAGTCTCTCCATCTTTGGGCGTATTCTTTGAAAGATTCGTGCCCCCTTTTTGCACACTTTTTGTAGTTGCATCCTATCCGGAGCCATATCAGAATTGTACTGACACTGCTTAATGAAGGCAACCATTAGGTCCTTCCAAGAATGGACTCAAGAAGGTTCCTAAGTTAGTATACCAGGCAACAGTTGTCCTAGTAAGACTTTCTTGGAAGGAATGTATCAGCAATTCCTCATCTTTTGCGTATTCCCCCATCTTCTGACAATACATCTTTAGATGGTTCTTGAGACAAGTAGTCCCCTTGTACTTCTCAAAGTCCAGCACCTTGAACTTGGGAATGACCATGTTTGGGTATTAGGAACAACTTTTCTAGGTTAGCAAAGGCATAATCTTCACCTCCTTCAATGGCCCTGAGCCTTTCCTCTAGATGATCCAACTTTCCCATTCCTGCCATAGTCATGAGGGTTTTTAATCGCTGTGGAATGCATGAGGTGCAATTGTGGGTGATACTGAGGGCCCTCCAAAGGGTTTTGTAGGGGTATACCACCAACTGCTTGCCCTTCAGTGGTATATCCGAGCCAAGGCTCGAAGTCGGCTAGATTGTGATGGGGAATTTCATGGGTCTCTTCCACGGTTTAAGAGACATGTGCATGATCAGTTTGGGGTTGCTAGCTTTCAATGGGTATAGGAGTGGAGTTATTGACATTCTTATTGGGAGTGTACGCCACATTGGGTGGCGTATAGTTGAGAGGCAAGCCATATGACGGGAAGGCGTGCTCGTTTTGAATTTGCACATCATGGGGGCCGCCCGTACTTCCTAAATCTTTGCCTACCATATTTGAGGTTGGATGATTCATTTGCTTGAGGCCGGATGGGGACGTCGGGTTCACCTTAGCAACAACGCTGGTAGCGGCAATTGCAACCGCATTGGCTTCCATTATCTTCTTCACGCTCATCATGGCCTCCATCATTGTGGCCATTTTCTCTTTAATGGCCTCCATGTCGGCCTTCGTCTTCTCTTGTATCTCCTCTACTTCACCCATTATTCTAGCTCTAGCACGAGTTCGGTAAGGGCGTCGTAAAGCATGTCCCTTTCTTTTTTATAACAATGATTAAGTTCATTTTATTTTATTTTTCAAGGAAAGAATGCAACAAGCAATGCAACCAATGAAAAGCATGGATGCATGCGAATGATGTACAGTTGAAGTATTGTGAATCTTTACGCAAGATATGGGGTTGAATCAATTTAGATTTTCAACATGGTCCATGACATCTTTGTCAAGGTGAAACTGGAAGTAACAAGGACATCAATAATCCTAAATATGTTTGGCAGTAGACGAAGCAGTGATGTGACTCGATTCATCTTTTGCCCCAATTTTGCAAGACGGTTACTTCCATATTTCAACTTGACTTGATGAACCTTTTTGTAAAAGCATGAGCTTGGTTCAACCCTATAATCCAAGGAATGGCAATTCTGATCGCCAATACTTCAACAACATCTCATAGGGATGAATGACCTGGGCATACTTTAAGCTTATGCACGGAAAATGTAATTATGAAATTGAGATGCCCGAAGAAACACCATTTCCTAGTTAACCATGCATTAGGTACCATGTTCAATTATTTTGTTTTTAAGTGAAACGGGTTTATGATCCCAACATGGTTGGCTCATGGTGCCTAACACATGAAACTAAGAATGTAGTGTGAAGTTTCACGCTTCCCCCTTTTTTGTTTTTGTTTTGTAGAGGAAAACGCAAGGATGAAAACAAATGGTATGCAATTTTGCAGATCAAAAAGTTTGTTGAACGCATATGCATGATGATGCCATGACTCATGCAAAATGTGAGGCTGGAATATGATAACGGACAAATGCATGATATGTCCATTATGATGTTATGAAGAGATGCTTATGCGATGCATGATATGAATGCATTTTACGGACACGAGAGCCCGGAAAATTATCTCTTCTTACTTGTGCATTTGGGGGCGCAGTGCCCCATGTGTACAATTAAGAAGGCGATATGGACCTTCCGGCTTCCCGTGACAAAGGACGAGACCAATATACAATGCATGCTAGAGATAAAATGCGGGAGTGACTTGATTCGCACTGATTTTTGGAGTAAAAACGTGGGATGAACTCATTTTATTCAAAAAGTTATAACTAGTCAAGATCTGAGCGACAATACAAACTTCCTAGCGGTTTCTAATCATATGGTCCATTAAGTCTATCATATGTTGACAATAGCTGAGAAGTCCGTGGATCTTCTTGGGGGCGGAGTAGGTGTCCGCCATTGCTTTGGCCTTGGCTAGCAATCGGGGAAGTTCTTGACTCCTGTTCAAAGTAAGAGCAAATCGGTCCGTCCACATTGTTGCCTCTTGGTGCCATGAATCAATTACCCTCTCCCTTGCTTCGCTTTCTGCTGATATCTTGGCGTACTCATCCTCTAGCCTTTGCTCGTGAGCCGCCGCTAGATTTAGCTTCTCTTTGCACTCATCGATGACAGCCCACATATTCCCTTCAGTCTCGCTTAACTGTTGGGACAAATTTCTTTTCGACCTAAGGTAAGCCTTTAGCTCGTCCTTCAGGATCATGCCTTTGACCCGTGATGATTCCTTTCACCTCTTCGGAGCTTGAGCTTACTATTGCTGCCTTATAAAGCCCCTCAAAACTTTGCTGGCACGTGTTCTTCCTTTCGGGCCTTCTTGGTTTCTCGTTCCAAGGCTTCAGCGGTGGCCATATTGACGTCCCTTAGTTCATCATACTCTTTTCAGACTTTGATGGCTATGGACTTGAACTTCTCTTCGACTACTCGGGCTCTTTCAAGCTCTGCCTTTAGGGCTTGTACCTCATCACTTTCTTCCGAAGCTTTAACCTTATCGTCCCTCACAGTCTTTAGATTTGGGAGCCAATCCAATCCTTGTGTTCGGACTCTCAGCCACTTATGATAGCCGCCGATGATCCCATTACTGCTTCCCCTAAGCTCTCTGTCCTTTCTTCATGCCGCATCCCATGCCTTGTGAACTCCTTGGAGTACCCTCGCGTTGTGGTCACTAAAACCCCGTGCGATGAAAGGCGTGATGCTTTCGTCTAATGGCGCTCCTCTCATGGGGTAGCCAAGCTGTCTTATGGCGAGAACGGGATTATAATTAATACAACCCCTTGTTCCCATCAAGGGAACATTTGGACATCCTTCGCATGAAGATAGAATCCTGATTCTTCCTTCCTTCTAGCGAGGGAACCAATTAACAGACGCCCCCCCATGCTAGCCAAGAGTTGGTCCCAATTCGCCTTTCCTTTTTCGACGCACGAGCGGTAACCTTGTAGCGGATAGACGGGCCTACCTTCTTGGAGAAAAAGGTGTGAAACCAGCCCCACATAGAGAGCTGGAGTACAGCAAACAATCCTTGCATTGCTTTCTTCACATCTTCGGTCGAAGGTGTCATATAGGTCGGCTAGCATAGCGACAACCGGACTTTCCTTGTGGTTATGATAGGCGAGAAAAACGTCGATCGCTGCCAGGTCCACCAACCCATCCACATTTGGAAAGAGGACTCCCTCGAAAATCAACAGTGTGAGAATATCTATGAATGGGGTCCACTCGCCTTTATCTGCCAAGATTCTTGCTTTTACCTCCAAATATTTTCTCGGTATTCCGACCACCCCATTTTCGACTTGCCTTTGGCGGTCTAATTCCTACGCCGAGATTTGGACTTTTTTAGAAATTCTGGCCAATGAGGGGTAGAACCCTGAGAAGAGGTATGGTTTCCTTCCCCCTAGAGGACATCCTAGGATCTCTTCAAATTCTTCCACCATTGGTGATAGCTGGAAGTCCCCAAAGATGAAGCACCTCAACGGCTGATCATAATACTGGGCGAGGGAGGCAATTGGTTCCATGGAGACTTCTACCCTAGCTAGGTCCCAAATGCTTACCATAGGCTTTGCGGAAGGCTTGCCGTTGAAGTTGACCCATTAATTGCCCCAACTTTCGTAAACTGGTGACCTCTAAGCTCTTGATTTTGACTTGATAAAACCTCTTTTTAAGCGAAGGCTTTTGACTTGATCCCATGTTTTACTAAAGTGAAATAAAATCTAGTGCGAATCAAAACTCCGACATCTATCATGGGTGGAATGGATGAATGCATGAAGGAATGCATATGACACGGATGCAATTTATGAATACGGGAGCTCGGGAAATTGTCTCTTTCTTAGATACAACGTCTTGGGGTAGCAAAGTGCCCAACGTATGTATTTAAGAAGGTGACACGGACCCTCCGTTGGTTTGCCCAAGAGAGGGGATTAAGACGGAACCCGCACATGATGCACATGCGAAAGGTACAATACGGGGATGTACATAGTATGATAATATTCACTGAACATAAGCAAACGGGTATATGATACTTATGCATGGCAGTGTGAAAAATGGCACGCAGCGTGTTTGCTCCGTGCCCCTATTTAAGGGACCTATAAGGGAGAGAACTAACTAGGCTTTTAGCAATAATCCCCAAGGTAGTCATATCTCTCTTGATGGTTTCTAGAGGTATCATCCCCTTCGAAGAACATATTGCAGCAGTAGGGACTACTAGCAACAATAAGTTTTCAAAGAGAAAAGCTCTAGATGAGGGTTCACTGTAATCAAGCAAGTCGGAGACCTAGCATGATCACAGATTCACCTCCACTCCTTATGTTCCCATGAACCCGGGTATAGGGCCCTTTTTCACTCACAGTGTGTGCAAATAGTGTTAGTGTTTGTGTGCATCAAATGAATAAATATTTACCTCATGCATACATTCTAAAACACACTAAAAGCAACAAAAAGTTTATATACACAAGAACATAAGACAAATAAAGGGAAACCAACAAAGGAGAAAGTCATGATAAAACATTGCACAAGATTAAATGGCCTAACTCTCTAAAAAACAGTCCCCAGTGGAGTCGCCAACTGTCGCAACCTACCCTTCGGCGGGAGGGCGACGCGTGACTCGCGGGATGCTTGTTCCACGAAAGGAATACGCGCGGAGTCGCCACCAACGTTTATTTGAGGAAAACGTCGGAAAAACCAGAAAAGACGCGATCTACGAACTTTAAAGTGAAAGGTTCGGGAGTTGTATTTACGCACGGGGAAGGTATTGGCACCCCACACGTCCACCCCAAGGGACGGCAGCCTTTAATAGAATGTGCAAACATGACTTTGATTTTTACGTTCCCTTTTATGTCCTTATATCCTTTATACCCTTTTTATATTTTTTCTTTTTTGTGGTCGACAAGGGTGTTTCCCTTTGCTCCTACGTATTCCTCAATTTGGGATGAGAAAATCAGACCTACGTAGTTCTTTCAAAAGCGGTAAAGTTACATGTTGATTTTATGCTTTTGAACGGTCCATGTTAACCGATAAAAGCAAAGAGGACCGTTTAAGGCGTTGGACCTTAAAACGGTTTTTAGTGATTTTCGGACAAAACTTGATTTGTGAGTCTATTTTAGTCTTAGTTTTACTTTGGTTATTAATCAATTCATTCAAGGAAACTTCCAAAGAAAACGTCCGATTGATTTTTTTAATTTATTTTATTCAAAGATATTTTGATTATTTTATTATTATTTTTCAAGATATTTTGATTATTTTATTATTATTTTACTTTTTTTGGTTTAACCGAGGTTATAGCGTGAACGATCGGTTAGATTTCATTTTAAAAGTGATTAAATGAGATTACAACACAAATGATCGGTTGAAATTCATTTTATCATTATTTAGATGAGAAAACGGCTTAAATAAACGGTAAAAGCGCGTTAAAGACGGAAGAAAAGAAATCGAAAATAAAGATGAAAGCTTAAAAAAACAAGAAATGAATTGAAAGTCTCGGATTCGAAAACTTACCCGTTGAAGAACGAAGAACGGATGAAGAACGATGAAGAACGGACGAAAACCTTCACGGATTTGCTTACGGAAACATCTCGGAAGCGTTACGGAAGCACCTCGGCTTGGATTTTCTTCACGGAAACAATTTTTTTCACCCAAAACAGCTGAAATACATAGCCAGGGGGCTGAGGGATCCTTAGAACAGCCCCCTTCAGCCTTTTTATAGGAAAAAAGGGGGGGAGGTTGCCGCCCAGCTCGCCCAGGCGAGCTGGGTTGCTTCCTCCAGAAGCAACCCAGCTTCAAAAAACGTTCTGGAAGGCCCAATTCAAAATTTCGAAATTGCTATTTGCACCCCCCAATTTTGATAAGTTCACCCCCCCTCTTTCGTAATTTACGGAAAAGTTACGGAAGCCTTACGGAAGCATATAGGACTTGATTTTCTTCTTTTTTTCTCTTCCGTCTCACCCGTATTAAGTTAATTATGCTTATTTAGAGTTATGGGAATTTTACGGAAGCATTACGGGTGTCCCGGAAGCCCCGGAATCCCATTTTTCAACAAAACGGGGGGTGTGGTGGCCATCTAGCTCGCCCAGGCGAGCTCAGCTCGCCCAGGCGAGCTAGGTTACTTCAACCTTAAGCAAGAAATTGCCCAGAAACCTCTAGAAGGGCCCAGATTCGAAAATTACTGTTTGCACCCCCCATTTTACTAAATACACCCCCCTTTGGCTTTTTTTGGTGATTCTTTTTTCGTAAAGTTACGGAAACTTACGAATTTCGTAACGATACTTGTTTTCTTTCCGTAATGTTACGGAACCTTGCGGATTACATAATCATCCCCTTTTTGACTTACGGAATGTTACGGAACCTCACTTAATTATGCAACGATGCTTCCATTTGATTTCCGGTGTGTCACGGAAACTTACGGATTGTGCATCAATATTTTTTTTGGTTTTTCGGCATGTCCTGGAATTTCACAAATTGCCTAATGATGGATGCCAAGCACCTCACAAGGACCAAAGAAAGGTCGCATGTCATCAAGCAAAGGTCCCCGGACGAAATTAGGGTATGACAGGTTCCTTTGAGTTTTGTCTTGTTATTTTTTGTGGCTGAAACCTAAACCATAAAATTCTTACAAAAATATTAAAGTAGAAGAAAACCTCAAAAATCTAGAGTGACTTGTTCACCTATTGTAGTTTTGTCATAGAAGTCATGTCTAGTCATGAAACTTGTCACATAAGATTTCTTATGTTGTGCTGAATTTTATTTTCTTGTTTCTTTGTCTAACTCATTTGTTCATGAGTGTATGAAATTCTTTTAGCCTATTATTTGATTTGAGTCAAATCTTTCATGTTAATTAGTCCTTAACATGTTCATGCAAAATTCTTAGAGAGTCTTTGATTGTGAACCTTTTCTTGAACTTTTAGGTTTCTTTATGATTGTGTCTATTGTGAATTTGAGTTTTGGTGATTGAATTGCTGGCTGAAATATTGATCCTAAGTGAATATTGAACTCCGAAAACTGTGGTAAACAATCCTAGTGAGTTCAACATACATAGGAAGGTTGAAAGTAAGCCCAAGGCAATCAATATACCATGCTTAAAGAAACAAATCGCTGGTGCTGGCAGCTTGGGCATACAAACTTGTAAAAATTACTGAGAATTGGTTACTTCGAATTTTGAGCTGAAATTTTTACTGAATTTTCTAGACATCTGGGAAAAAGTTATAAAAAAAGAAACAAGTGATTTGGATAAAAGGAAAAAATACGAAAAATCGAACAAGTTGGCAGGAAAATCAGTATCCAGAAAAAAAAAAGGTGAAAGGGAAGGGTGCTTGTTGTTTTGGCTCAAAATTTATTCTATAATTGAAAATTTCAATTCAAAATTAGTGTGAAGACAAGTGCCAAAGCTAGAGTTTTGTTGAGTCTTTTTTTTTTCAGTTTTTTTTACTCTACCCTAGAGCCATTCTAAGTTTCTCTTTGAGTCCTAGCTTGCTTCTATGTCCTTTTCATTGCTTTAATTGTTGAATAATCCTTGAAAAATTGTCTTGTTAAAACTCCATTGGTTTAGCTTTCATTTCATTTTTTTTTTGGTCTTTGGTTATTGCTTGTCTCTTTGTTTCCTTGTTTGTGGGTTGCCATATAGGGAATTGGAAGGAGGATTGGTGCCATCCCTTGAAGAATTTGAGTCCAGAAGCAAGGGGCCAACCACCTTAAGAGCTATTGGACTAAGAAGCACTCCAAATTGAGTGAATCACCAAAGAGAGAACAACCACCAAAATTGAGGACCGTTTTGTAATTTTGTAATTTGCAATTTACTTACCTTCATTGCTTTAAAGTTTTTGTAACAAAAAGGCCTTTCATTGGAATTGTGTTGGGAGCCTCCAATAGGTTACCAAACTTCCATTTATGTGTAATAATTTTAGGAAATTTTTGCTTAGGATAGTGAGTGTTTTGTTGGGAACCTTGAATGTGGTCATCCAAACACTCTTAGGATTCACCTAGTTTACATTTCTTGCTTACTTTCATAGCTTATTTCTTTTACCTTCCATTGTCAAATCGCCTAGATAGCTTGCATTTTACCAATTAGTTTTTTTTTTTTACCTTATCTTTCACACCTCTTTTAGTGTTTATTTTGGCTAGTTTCAACCATAGTTTCTTTTACCTTTTGTTTTCAAACCTCCAACAAGAAAGAACCACAACTTAGAAACCAACATGAGTCATCATTCAACTAGTGTTAATGATGAGGGTACTAGTCATAAGGACCCTCTATCTAGAATCTTAGATGAGTTGAGTTCTCTCAAGTTATGGAAAGAAAAACAAGAGAGAAAAGAAAAAGGAAAAAAAAGAGTGGAAGAAACAAGTCAAGATGAAAGAGAGAAAATAAGAGAGGAAGAAAGAAGAAAAATAATAAAAGAAATGAAAAGAGAAAAACATGCCTCCTATAGTAGTCATGACTCTTGCAAGAGTTTAAGTGAAGAACTTAGCGACGATTATAGAGGGCGCCATAGTTCACATACTAAACATCACTCCCAAAGAAGGGAAAGGGATAGAAGGCCTCAAGAGGTTAACATTAGTCTTCCATATTTCCATGGAAAAGATAATGTTGAGGCCTACTTAGATTGGGAAATGAAGGTTGAACAACTCTTTGCTTGCCATCATATTAGCGAAGAGAGAAAAGTTCCATTGGCTACCCTTAGCTTTCAAGGGTATGCCCTCTATTGGTGGACTTCCCTTGTTAGGGAACGAAGGATTCATGGGGATCCTCCAGTAGAGTATTGGAATGATCTTAAGAGTGCCCTTAGGAAGAGGCACATTCCTCCCTACTATGAAATGGAGCTTATGGACAAGCTCCAAAGGCTTAAACAAGGGAGTATGAGTATTGAAGAATACAGACAACAAATGGAACTACTCTTTTTAAGATCTGGACTTAGGGAGGAGGAAAGGACAAGCATATCGAGGTTCCTTAGTGGGCTTAATATGGAAGTAAGGGACAAGGTTGAACTCCTTCCATATAGGGACCTAGATGAACTAGTCCAACTTTGTATAAGAGTGGAACAACAACTAAAAAGAAAGCCTTCTTCAAAATCTTATGGCTTTCACTCTTATCCAAGGAAGGACCAAGCCCAAGGAGTTTTGGGGGCTACACCTTCAAAACCCAAGGAAGAAAAGGGTAAGACCATAGAGAAATACACCCCTAAGACTAGTTCCCAAGAAAGGACTAGCAACATTAAATGCTTCAAATGTCTTGGGAGAGGTTACATTGCCTCTCAATGCCCTACCAAGAAAACCATGATTATGAGGGGTCAAGACATTTATAGTAGTGAAGAGGAAACTACTTCTTGCCCTTCCTCTAGTGGAAGTGAAGATGAAGTAAGGGGTGAAGAGTCTAGTGAGGAAGTCTACCCCCATGAAGAAGGTGACCTCTTAATGGTTAGAAGGCTCCTTGGAGGTCAATCTTGTGATCTATCTCAATCCCAAAGAGAGAACATATTTCATACAAGATGCAAAATTTTAGATAAAACTTGTTCTCTCATTGTGGATAGTGGATCTTGTTGCAATTGTTGTAGCACAAGATTAGTTTCCAAGTTGAACCTCACTATCATTCCCCACCCAAAACCTTATAAACTTCAATGGCTCAATGAGCAAGGGGAAATGATAGTTAACCAACAAGTGAAGGTACCTTTCTCCATTGGGACATATAAGGATGAAGTTAATTGTGATATAGTTCCCATGGAGGCAGGACATATTCTTTTAGGAAGGCCGTGGCAATTTGATAGGAAGATCATTTACAATGGCCTAACTAATGAGATTACCCTCACCCATCTTGGCACTAAATTTGTGTTGCATCCTCAAACACCTTCACAGGTGGCCAGAGATCAACTAACTATGAAAGATAAGAGGGATGAGGAAGAAAAACTAGAAAAACAAAATAAAAAGAAGGATAGTAAGGCCTTGTCTTCAAAGGCCAAGGGGAAGGAAAAAGAGGAAAAGGATTCCTCCAAGAAGATTGTTAAGAAGGAAAATCATTTTGCAACAAAAGGTGATATTAAAAGAGCACTCCTTCTTAAACAATCTTTCTACCTTTTCCTATCAAGGGAAACATCCCTTAGCACTGCCACAATTCCTACATTTGAGACCTTACCCCCAAAGGTCCAAGAACTCTTACATGAATTTGGTGCTATATTTCCCAAAGAGATACCCCCTGGGCTACCTCCTTTAAGGGGAATAGAACACCAAATAGATTTAGTCCCAAGAGCAAGCCTTCCTAATAGGCCAGCCTATAGGACTAATCCTCAGGAGACTAAGGAGATAGAGTCTCAGGTAAAAGAATTGTTGAAGAAGGGCTGGGTCCAAGAGAGCCTAAGCCCATGTGTTGTGCCAGTGTTGTTGGTGCCCAAAAAGGATGGTACGTGGAGAATGTGTACAGATTGCAGGGCCATCAACAACATCACTGTAAAGTATAGGCACCCCATTCCTAGACTTGATGATTTGCTTGATGAGTTGCATGGTGCCAATATCTTTTCAAAAATTGATCTTAAAAGTGGGTATCACCAAATCAGGATGAAAAAGGGTGATGAGTGGAAAACAGCTTTCAAGACCAAGTTTGGTTTGTATGAATGGCTAGTGATGCCTTTTGGGCTCACTAATGCACCAAGCACCTTTATGAGGCTTATGCATCATGTCTTAAGGGATTTCATAGGTAGATTTGTAGTTTTTTATTTTGATGACATTTTAGTGTACAGTAGGAGCCTAAATGATCACTTAGGACATCTCAGGCAAGTTCTTTCAGTCCTTAGGAAAAACACCCTCTATGCAAATATAGAGAAGTGTACTTTTTGTGTAGATAATATAGTTTTCTTAGGGTTTGTAGTTGGTAGAAATGGGGTCCAAGTGGACCCTGAGAAAATCAAGGCCATCCAAGAATGGCCCACCCCAAAAAGTGTGGGAGATATTAGGAGCTTCCATGGGTTGGCAAGCTTCTATAGAAGGTTCGTTCCTAATATCTCTACAATTTCATCACCTCTCAATGAGCTAGTGAAGAAGAATGTGGCATTTACCTGGGGTGAAAAACAAGAGCAAGCCTTTGCTTTGCTCAAAGAAAAGCTTACTAAGGCACCTGTTCTAGCTCTTCCTGACTTTTCTAAAACTTTTGAGCTAGAATGTGATGCTTCTGGAGTGGGAGTTGGAGCTGTTTTGTTGCAAGGTGGGCACCCTATTGCTTATTTTAGTGAAAAACTTCATGGTGCGACCCTTAACTACCCCACCTATGATAAAGAGCTTTATGCCTTAATAAGAGCACTCCGAACTTGGGAACATTACCTTGTTTCCAAGGAATTTGTCATTCATAGTGATCATCAATCACTTAAGTTCATTAGAGGGCAAAGCAAGTTAAACAAAAGGCATGCAAAATGGGTAGAGTACCTAGAGCAATTTCCATATGTTATCAAATACAAAAAGGGAAAAACAAATGTGGTAGCTGATGCCCTCTCTAGGAGACACACATTGTTTTGCTCACTAGGAGCTCAAATTTTAGGATTTGATAACATTAGGGATTTGTATGCTTTAGATGAACATTTCTCTCCCATTTACAAGAGTTGTGGGAAAAAGGCCCAAGATGGATACTATTTGGCTGAGGGGTATTTGTTCAAAGAGGGAAAGCTTTGCATACCCCAAGGAACCATCAGGAAATTACTTGTGAAGGAGAGCCATGAGGGTGGGCTCATGGGCCACTTTGGGATAGACAAGACCCTTGTCTTACTCAAAGAAAAGTTCTATTGGCCCCATATGAAGAAAGATGTCCATAAGCATTGCACTAGGTGTGTGGCTTGTTTACAAGCCAAGTCTAGGGTGATGCCTCATGGGCTATACACACCCTTACCCATTCTATCTGCACCTTGGGTAGACATTAGTATGGACTTTGTCCTTGGGCTCCCTAGAACCCAAAGAGGTGTAGACTCTATCTTTGTAGTGGTGGATAGGTTTAGCAAGATGGCACACTTTATACCATG
This sequence comes from Glycine soja, assembly GCF_004193775.1. Classification (NCBI taxonomy): domain Eukaryota; kingdom Viridiplantae; phylum Streptophyta; class Magnoliopsida; order Fabales; family Fabaceae; genus Glycine; species Glycine soja. The sequence goes on along the minus strand of NC_041014.1, from coordinate 8,819,701 downwards.
CCACAAGGTGGATGATGCTTCCCATATCTCAAAACTCTTTTTTAGGGAAGTTGTGAGACTCCATGGTTTGCCTAGGACCATTGTGTCAGATAGAGATGCTAAGTTCCTTAGCCACTTCTGGAAAACATTATGGGCTAAGCTAGGAACTAAGCTTCTTTTCTCTACCACTTGTCATCCACAAACTGATGGGCAAACAGAGGTAGCGAATAGGTCTTTATCCACTCTTTTAAGGGCTCTTCTAAAAGGCAACCATAAGTCTTGGGATGAGTATCTTCCTCATGTAGAATTTGCCTACAATAGGGGGGTTCATAGAACCACAAAGCAATCCCCTTTTGAGGTTGTCTATGGGTTCAATCCCTTAACACCCTTAGACCTCATTCCCCTCCCACTTGACACTTCTTTTATACATAAAGAAGGGGAATCTAGGTCAGAGTTTGTAAAGAAGTTGCATGAGAGGGTTAAGACCCAAATAGAGAACCAAACAAAGGTGTATTCAACTAAGGGCAATAGAGGAAGAAAGGAGCTAGTTCTTAATGAGGGGGACTGGGTTTGGCTCCATCTTAGGAAGGAAAGATTCACTACTAAAAGGAAATCCAAGCTTAGCCCAAGAGGGGATGGACCTTTTCAGGTCTTGGAGAGGATCAATAATAATGCCTATAGGTTGGACCTCCCAAGAGAGTATGGAGTCAGCACCACTTTTAATATTTCTGATTTAATTCCTTTTGCAGGTGGAGCTGATATAGAGGAGGAGGAACCAACAGATTTGAGGTCAAATCCTCTTCAAGGGGGAGGGGATGATGCAATCCTCCCTAGGAAAGGACCAGTTACCAGAGCCATGAGCAAGAGGCTCCAAGAGGATTGGGCTAGAGTTGATAAAGAAGGCCTTAGGGTTCTCATGAACCTTAGGGTAGATTTTTGAGCCCATGGGCCAAGGTTGGGTCCACTCTTCTTTGTAAATAGTAGCATAGGTTGTTTTCTTATTTTGGGCCTTGTATTTTGGCCATTCTAGTAGTATAGGGTTTTAGCCTTGTATTTCAGGGCATTTTGAATAGTCTTTGTAGTAGGATTTTTTTTGTATTTTCATGTTTTTTTGTCATGGGGGTGAGCTTAGCTATTATAGGGGTGTGTAGCTAAGCTCTAGCTTCTCAAGAAAGCTTCTCAAGGAGGTGAGCTTAGTTTTTAGATGGGTGTTTGTAGCTAAGCTCTAGCTTCTCAAGGAAGCTTCTCAAGGAGGTGAGCTTAGTTTTTAGATGGGTGTGTGTAGCTAAACTCTAGCTTCTCAAGGAAGTTTTCTCAAAGAAACTTCTCAAGGAAGTTTTCTTAAGAAAGCTTCTCAAGGAAGCTACCTAGTCTATAAATAGAAGCATGTGTAACACTTGTTGTAACTTTGATGAATGAAAGTCTTATGAGATACACTTCAAAGTTCCACTTCTTTCCTTCTTTTATTCCTTCAATTTCGTGCTCCCCCCTTCTCTCTTTCTTTTCCTCCATTAAAGCATCCTCTTCAAGCTTCTTATCCAAGGCAATTCTTGGTGGTGAAGCTCCTTCTTCCTTGGCTTATTCCCTAGTGGATGATGCCTCCCCTATCCTCTTCTCCTTTGCCTTCCGCTGCATCTCCATGGTGAAAAATCACCATTGAAGGACCTCATTGAAGCTCAAAGATCCAGCCTCCATAGAAGCTCCACAAGCAAGCTTCCATCATATTCTTTTTCTTTGTAATTTGTCCAGGTTCATGTTTTGTCCTTGTTATGTTATTTGCATTCTTGTTTGCGTCTTGTTTTGTTCTTTTTTACATCTTGTTTCGTTCTTGTTTGTGTCTTTGTTTCTTCTTGTTTTGGTTCTTGTCACGTTTTTGTTCATGTTCTTGTTTCTTGTTTCTTTCAGACTTTGTGTCAAAAAAAATCTGTTTGAATTCTGTTTCAAGTTTTAAAAAAAAAGTTGCAGAAATTTTGGAAAAAAAAGAAAAGAAGAAAGAAAGTTGGTGTTTGATCTTCGAACACGAAATTAAGACAGTTAGAGGCTTTTTTTAGGAAAATTGTGGGTCCAGATCCCCTTCGGGAATTTGCCCAGGGATTCTCCTTTGAATTCTGAGCATTTGAAGTTTACTGGTCATATCTGTTATCTTATCTGTCATCTTATTTGTTATCATATCTGTTATCCAAATTAAATCTAATTTGTTATCCAAATCCAATCTAATCTGTTATCCAAATCAAATCTAATATATTATCCAAATCAAATCTAATCTTTTATCCAAATCAAATCCAATCTGCTATCGAAATCAATTCCAAGTTGTTATCCCAAATCAAATCTGTTACTCAGTCTGTGATAATTATATTGTCTTTCCTTTTATTTTATATTACCTTGTGTGTCTAATTTGGTCCATCCAAGAACTTAAGAGGAAACACGAGTGGTAAAAGGCAAGAGGGAATACATTACACAAAATCCTATTGAGAGAATCAAACACGAGTGAACTACCATCAAAGAGAGAAACACATGAGTAGAGTGTGGTGAGGTCCTCAATCTTTTTTTTTTAAATTACTGCAAAATTCTTTGTTCCTTAATCATGGCAGGAGCTGGTGACAATGGTGGTGTATATCATCAACTAGACAGATCTCAACGCTTATTATTGGACGCGATGACTACACAAATGCAACGTTTGTTGAACCGTAACAATGAAGAGCTCTACAGGCAAATAGAAGGACTAGAGCACCAAATGAATCCAAATGCTGGGAGACCTTATGGTGGCAACAGATGGGTCAATGATGGATCGAACCGAATAGAGGGGCAAGACAGAATTGAGGGAGTAAAACTCAATGTATCCTCTTTTAAAGGCAGGAGTGACCCAGACGCCTACCTTGACTGGGAGATGAAGATTCAACATGCATTCTCAGACTATACCCTGGTTTGGTTGAAGAAAAATCAAAGAGAGATGAAGAAAGAAGAAGGACGGGAGATAGATACATGGACTAAGATGAGAAGGGTTATGTGAAAGAGGTATGTTCCAACTAGCTACAGTAGAACCATGCGACAGAAACTCCAGAGGTTATCCCAGGGAAGTTTGATTGTTGAGGACAAGGAGATGGAGATGGCACTAGTGAGGGCCAACATTGAAGAGGACACCAAAGCAGTGCATGATGGCTTCACCAACAAGATTTCTTTCCAGCACCATGACCAGAAAATTATTCTTAAACCTCTATCCCTCAGAGAAGTGTGTGATGACCAAATCATAAGGAGAGAAAAGAGTGAACAAGAGAGAGACAATAGTGAGGCACCACAGAGGAATAGAAAAAGGAAAAGTGATACACTTGAGAGATGGAGTGATACACAAGAGAGAGGGAGTGATAATTCTAATCAGTTAACTATTTATGTTTCTCCTAGTTTTCAACCCATATTGCAGGAATTTAAAGATTTCTTTCCCAAGGAGATTCCTCATGGACTGCCACCTTCACGAAACATAGAACATCAAGTTGATCTCCTTCCAGAAGCTTCATTGCCTAACAAGCCAACTTACAACAGCAAGCCCCAAGAGACTCAACATAAGGATGCATAGGCCAAAGTTGAGTATGTGAAAAGATTGTATGACCAAGTGAAGGTGCAAATTGCAAAGAAGAATGAAAGCTATGCCAAGCAAGCCAACAAGAAAAGGAAGGAAGTGGCACTTGAACTCGGTGATGATCCTGGACATTTGAGGGCAAATGTTTTCCAAGAAGGAGGGAATGATGAGAATCCTAAAACTGGCCAAATACAGGCTAAAGGCCCAAGTGGAGAAGGACAAAGCCCCTGAGTGGAGAAGGATGAAGGCCCAAGTGGAGAAGGATGAAGGCCTAGAGGCAGAGACACTATCAAGACTACTAATTGTTGCTAAAGGCTCAGATTAATTTGAAGGCCCATAATAAATATGTTTTGTTTTTAATTTATAATTATTTTCGTTGTAATTTTGGCCCAAACTGTTTTGAAGGCCCATGTCTATTTATTTTGTCAGATACACTATAAGTATTGGTTTTCTTTTTTCAATAAAAAAAACTTTTGGCATTTTCATAAAATTTAGTGAGAGCTTCTCTCTGGGTTCCTTGTTGAACCAATCTTAGACTTATCAAGGTAATCGTTGTGGCGTCTACCCTGACTTATCTTCCCTCTCGGGAAGTGGCGTCATCCAAAAAAAAAACTCAGTAACCTGTATCAAGCGATCCGCTCCTAGTCAGGTTCACATCACTTTGTATAAGAGTGGAGCAACAACTTAAAAGAAAGCCTTCTTCAAAATCTTATGGCTTTCACTCTTATCCAAGGAAGGACCAAGCCCAAGCAATTTTGGGGGCTGCACCTTCAAAATCAAAGGAAGATAAGGGTAAGACCATAGAGAAACCCACCTGTCGCAACGTGCCCTTCGGCGGGAGGGCGACGCGTGACTCGCGGGATGCGTGTTCCACGAAAGGAATACACGCGGAGTCGCCACCAACGTTTATTTGAGGAAAACGTCGGAGAAACCGGAAAAGATGCGATCTACGAACTTTTAAGTGAAAGGTTCGGGAGTTGTATTTACGCACGGGGAAGGTATTAGCACCCCATACGTCCGTCCCAAGGGACGACAACCTTTAATCGAATGTGCAAACATGACTTTGATTTTTTATGTTCCCTTTTTATGTCTCTATATCCTTTATACCCTTTTTATATTTTTATCTTTTTGTGGTCGACAAGGGTGTTTCCCTTTGCTCCTACGTATTCCTCAATTTGCGATGAGGAAATCAGACCTACGTAGTTCTTTTTTATCAAGTGATTTCTTTTTTACTTAAGAGGTGATCATTTTAAGGCGTTGGACCTTGAGAATGATCCATTTTACTTAGTAAGAAATTGAAATGACAAACTTCAAAAACCTATTTTTGTGGACGAGCTTGACTAGGCGAGTTGATTTTAGCCTTAATTTCACTTTAGTTATTAGTCAATTCGATTAAGAATGAGAAATCCCAAAGAGAAAAACGTCCGATTGATTTTCCGCTTTATTTTACTAAAAGATGTTTTTTGATTATTATATTATTTTTTACCTCTTTTTTGATTTCCAACGTGGTTACGGCACGACCGAACGGTCGGAATTTATTTTAACCGAAGTTAACGGATAATACAATTCAAACGTTCGGTGGAAATTTATTTTATTTTTAAGTTAAGCGAGAAATGACTTAAGTAAAATGGCTTAAGCACGTCAAGAGGGGGTATAAAAAGTAGATAAAACGAGAATAAAAATGCACGAAACACAATGTGGACCACCACGGGTACATAGAATGAATCGAAAGGCTTGGTTCGAGGTACTTACCCGTTGAAGATCGAAGAACGATGAAGAACGAATGAAGAACGTCGAAGAACGGTTGAAACCTTTGCGAAATTCTTCACGGAAAACGTTACGGAAACGTTTCGGAAGCGCCTCAGCTTAGATTTTCTTCACGGAAACAATTTTTCCAAGCAAATTCGAAAGAGAGAGAAGTGCCAAAGGGGCTGAATCCTTTTCTTCTTCACTTCCTCCCCTATTTATAGCAAAATAGGGGAGATGCTTGCCGCCCAGCTCGCCCAGGCGAGCCAGGTTGCTTCCTCCAGAAGCAACAGCCTTCTGGAGGAATCTTCTGGAGGGCCCAAGTGGGCCTGGGTGCTATTTGCACCCCCATTTTTACTAAGTACACCCCCCTCTGCTTTTTTTGGTGATTCTTTTTTCGTAAAGTTACGGAAACTTACGAATTTCGTAACGATACTTGTTTTCTTTCCGTAATGTTACGGAACCTTGTGGATTACATAATCATCCCCTTTTTGACTTACGGAATGTTACGGAACCTCACTTAATTATGCAACGATGCTTCCATTTGATTTCCGATGTGTCACGGAAGCTTACGGATTGTGCATCAATATTTTTTTTGGTTTTCCGGCATGTCCTGGAATTTCACAAATTGCCTAATGATGGGTGCCAAGCACCTCACAAGGACCAAAGAAAAGTCGTATGTCATCAAGCAAAGGTCCCCGGACGAAATTAGGGTATGACAGTTGCCCCTCTTTACTTGTCTTTTATTGGAGATAAAAGGAAAGTAAAGATAAGACACTAATTTCGTTCCTCTCGATTTGACGAGAGTCGTGGGTGATCATAAAATCTCCACATGCAAATGACTTGTTGTTCCCGAGGGAACAAAAGGTGCAGAAGACGATGTCAGTCTCTGCATGCTATCAAGCATTCTGTCTTACAGATAGCAAAAGAATGTTTATACGGATAACCACTCGGGTATTTCCGCCCGTCAGCGTGACTCAAAAGTCAGTATGACGGATCTTGTGAGTGCGGAAGATGATGTAAATCTCCGCGTGTCAACGGGCTTGTCGGCCGCGATTGACGAAGGGTGCAGAATGACCAAATTTTGTCTCTGCGCGCCATCGGACACGGCTGTGTCTGAATGGCAAAGGGGTGCGGAATGACCAAATTTTGTCTCCGCATGTCATCGGGCCCGCCGCCTCTGGATGACAAAGGGTGCAGAATGACCAATTTTTGTCTCTGCGCGCCATCAGACACGGCTGTGTCTGAATGGCAAAGGGGTGCGGAATGACCAAATTTTGTCTCCGCATGTCATCGGGCCCGCCGCCTCTGGATGACAAAGGGTGCAGAATGACCAATTTTTGTCTCTGCGCGCCATCGGACACGGCTGTGTCTGAATGGCAGAGGGGTGCGGAATGACCAAATTTTGTCTCCGCATGTCATCGGGCCCGCCGCCTCTGGATGACAAAGGGTGCAGAATGACCAATTTTTGTCTCTGCGCGCCATCGGACACGGTTGTGTCTGAATGGCAAAGGGGTGCGGAATGACCAAATTTTGTCTCCGCATGTCATCGGGCCCGCCGCCTCTGGATGACAAAGGGTGCAGAATGACCTATTTTTGTCTCTGCGTACCATCGGACACGACTGTGTCTGAATGGCAAAGGGGTGTGGAATGACCAAATTTTGTCTCCGCATGTCACATGACCTCAGGGTCAGTATGACAGATCTTGTGGGGTGGCCGACAAAAGCAAGGCTCTTGCTCCTACGTATCCTCCAATGAGGAACTCAGACCTACGTAGTTCTAGATAACTTGTGAGACTTGAAAAAGTCTCCACCGGAAGATGCCGACATCTCCGGAAAGGGCGCAGATGACCATATTGGCCTCTGCTCATCAATCACACTTGGGGTCACTGAATGACGAGGTGTGGATAACCGTAAGGTGTCTCCGCGGGCTACCAGCTCTTGGGTCATGGTAACAAAAAGCGGTGCGGTCGACAAAAGCGAGGCTCTTGCTCCTACGTATCCTCCAATGAGGAACTCAGACCTACGTAGTTCTGGATAACTTGTGAGACTCGAAAAAGTCTTGGTGTTTTCTCCACTAAAATGCAAACATGCTTTAGCAAAGAGACAAATATTCCAACTGATTAGAGCAGCATATGCTTTTTTTGAGTGAAAAACAATGCGTCCACCGGGGAAGGAGAGTATGTTGATGAAATCCCCCCATAACCATAAATGAGATTTTGGATGTTTAGCATTTCATTTCTAAATGACCATTTAGAGGAAACACTGGGTTCGACAAAATAGAAGAAAATCACTCAAAGTGTATCAATCTCGCACAGGTAAGTGTTTCATCGTAATTCCGAACCATAGATATGTCATGACTTGATTTTGCAATTTATTTCCTATCAAATCAAAAATTACATGCGTGATCATGGATCAATAGGACTTCCCTTGGGAATGGGTTCTCTTGATGGGTTTTTCGGCTTTTGTGTGTTTTTGGCTTTTGATTTTTGGTTGGCTTTTTCCTTTTCTGTTTTTGTTTAGTGCGGGGCGAAAAAGTCGCTAGCGCACAGGATTTTGGTTGGTTATCAAAGGGAGAAAACCACTTTTAGGTCATGGTTTCCTTTTCTTTCTTTTGTTCATTTGGTGACAATTCTGTATTGTTCAGATATCGTCTGGTCCAAGGACCTCTCGGCACATTTCTTCTGTTTTCTTTGACCAGGAGCTTTCTTCTTTTTTACTTCTCTCTTTTTTTCTTTCTCCCATTCTTTGATTGGGAATTTTCTTTCTTTTCTTTTTGCTTTCTCCCACTCTTTGATTGAGAATTTCCTTTCCTCTCTTTTTCCTTTGATTGGAAATTTTCCTTCTCTCCTTTTTTGCTTCCTCTTTGATTGGAAATTTTCCTTCTCCTTTTTCCTTTGATTGGAAATTTTCCTTCTCTTCTTTTTTTTGCTTCCGAGGGTAAGGATTGGCATTCTCACCCTGGGTCAAGGTTTATGGTGAGTCATGATTTTGGCTCAAAGCTTGTAGAATGGCTAGACATGATACATGTCGGGGTTTGGTTTGGTTCAAGGATAAAAGGGATGCCCCACATTATTTCCATGACACAAATGCAAAAATGATGATTTGGAGATTTTATGCAAAACTGGTCATGCATGCACCTATGTGGACACTCAAGTGTCAAATTTTTATGGTCATGTGATGCAAGGGCTCAGGATTCACTTCCTCTATTTTAAATCAACCCAATGTTTCCAAAATATGTTCTTTTATCCATTTGTGCATTCATCCGAGTCCATTTCGAGCGTCCGGGGAAATTTCACAGCATTCACCCTTCAGGTGTAGACACATTTTCCAAAAATTGGTTATGATCAATGAATTTTTTTTCAAAGAAAAGTTGGAAATCATCTCTTTTCAAAAGCATGTCGGTTTTTCAGCTAGACAACTTATTTTCCTTTTTCCCATTTTTTCTTTTTTTTTATTTGTTTATTTCTTTTTCTTGTTTGTTTTTGTTTTTTTTCCTTTTTTTCATGAGGTATTTTGCTACCTAAACATGTGTATATTTTTGTGAGGTATTTTTGCTATATACATGCATATCCAAGGTATCTTGCTACCTAAACATACATATATATATTTTGTGAGGTATCTTTTTGCTACATACATGCATATCTAAGGTATCTTGCTACCTAAACATACATATATATATTTCGTGAGGTATCTTTTTGCTACATACATGCATATCTAAGGTATCTTGCTACCTAAACATACATATATATATTTTGTGAGGTAGTTGTTTGCTACCTAAATTACATACATGCATATCTAAGGTATTTTTCACTACCTAAACACGCATACATATATTTTGTGAGGTATGACTACCTTCCAAGCTTGTGCTTGTTTTATTTAAATTCCTAGGATCATGAGCAACTAGGTGTGTCCTGCTATGACTTGAGAAACAAAAGGTGATCAAATAGCAGGCAGAAATTTAAAAGTTACTAGGTTGCCTCCTAGTAGCGCTTCTTTAACGTCTTGAGCTGGACGCCTTATGACTTGTCGGTCACTGACCTAATACTTTGCTTACCTTTGGCTTTGGACTTGGTCGCCTATGGGTCGGCCATGTGTCGTAGGCAACACTCTAACCTTTTTATGGATGAGCTGAGGTGAACTCTAGAGTTGGTGGCGGTGTGTCTATTGCCCACTACCGGCCATCCCAATGCTGATGTAGTGTTTCGCCCTGCGCCTGCCTGGGGGCGCAGTACTTCTTGATGAAAGCTCGATTGGTAGGGGGGGCCTGATGACCTTGCTAGGGGCGACAGGCACTCCCTAGAATTGACAAAGACCCGTATTTAGAGCTGGCAACTCCAAGACCCTGTTGGCCTTCTTCGGGTCCACTAGGTGTCTTGCGGGCACAATCCCTGCAAACAATAGATGACATCAGAAATCAGTTGGGGGAGGTGCATACTTACCTATGCCGCGACGACATGAACTTGCTGGGGGGACGGGCGCCCTATAGGGCTGACAGAGGCCCGTAACCAGAGCTGGAAACCCCAGGGCCCTGTTGGACTTCTTCAGGTCCACTGGGTATCTTTGTGGGTGCGATCCCTGCAAACAATAGATGGTATCAGAAATCAGTTGAACCATATGCATACTTACCCATGTCGGGACGACACAGACCAACTAATACTTTTGCAGGGGGAGATTGGCATTGCGGTCGCTGGGCAGAATGTTGCTAAGTAGCAATGTCATCTATATATGTGTAAGAGTGGTCATATTGGTGCGCATGATCCGCACTCGTCTCTTTGCAGCGGCACGGGTGAAATCTTGCCCCGGTATGCATAGTAGCTGTGTGATAGCCTCCCTCTCTGGTTGTGCTCGCACAGTTGGCCCTCCTCCAATATCAGGGGGTGGCCCAGGAACCGTTAAAAGGAAACTACTGGTCCCTTAACCGGGAGTGCAAGTCTTGGTTAAGCATTTAAGGACAGAGGACCTTAAATTCTCTTAAGGTGCGGATGTGGAGCACACTGAAAATGAGGACACGTAGCCCTCTAAAGGTGAGGGCGTGCAGCCCTCTCAAGGCGAGGATGTGTAGTCCTCTGGAGGTGAGGGCGTGCAGCCCTCTGATGGCGAGGGCGTGTAGCCCTCTGAAGGTGAGGGCGTGCAGCCCTCTGATGGCGAGGATGTGTAGTCCTCTCAAGGTGAGGACGCGTAGTCCTCTGACAGTGAGGGTAACTAGTACCCAAGGTGAGGGCGTGTAGCCCTCTCAAGGCAAGGACATGTAGTCCTCTGGAGGTGAGGGCGTGCAACCCTCTGATCGTGAGGACGTGTAGTCCTCTCAAGGCAAGGACGTGTAGTCCTCTGACGGTGAGGGTAACTAGTACCCAAGGTGAGGGCGTGTAGCCCTCTCAAGGCGAGGACATGTAGTCCTCTGGAGGTGAGGGAGTGCAACCCTCTGATGGTGAGGACGTGTAGTCCTCTCAAGGCGAGGACGTGTAGTCCTCTGACGGTGAGGGTAACTAGTACCCAAGGTGAGGGCGTGTAGCCCTCTCAAGGCGAGGACATGTAGTCCTCTGGATGTGAGGGCGTGCAACCCTCTGATGGTGAGGACGTGTAGTCCTCTCAAGGCGAGGACGTGTAGTCCTCTGACGGTGAGGGTAACTAGTACCTGTCATACCCTAATTTCGTCCGGGGACCTTTGCTTGATGACATGCGACCTTTATTTGGTCCTTGTGAGGTGCTTGGTACCCATCATTAGGCAATTTGTGAAATTCCAGGACATGCCGAAAAACCAAAAAAATATTGATGCGCAATCCGTAAGTTTCCGTGACACACCGGAAATCAAATGGAAGCATCGTTGCATAATTAAGTGAGGTTCCGTAACATTCCGTAAGTCAAAAAGGGGATAATTATGTAATCCGCAAGGTTCCGTAACATTACGGAAAGAAAACAAGTATCGTTACGAAATTCGTAAGTTTCCGTAACTTTTCGAAAAAAGAATCACAAAAAAAAAACAGAGGGGGTGTACTTAGTAAAAATGGGGGTGCAAATAGCACCCAGGCCCACTTGGGCCCTCCAGAATATTCCTCCAGAAGGCTGCTGCTTCTGGAGGAAGCAACCTGGCTCGCCTGGGCGAGCTGGGCGGCAACCACCTCCCCTATTTTGCTATAAATAGGGGAGGAAGTGAAGAAGAAAAGGGTTCAGCCCCTTTGGCAGTTCTCTCTCTTTCGAATTTGCTTGGAAAAATAGTTTCCGTGAAGAAAATCTAAGCCGAGGCGCTTCCGAAACGTTTCCGTAACGTTTTCCGTGAGAAATTTCGCAAAGGTTTCAACCGTTCTTCGACGTTCTTCATTCGTTCTTCATCGTTCTTCGATCTTCAACGGGTAAGTACCTCGAACCAAGCTTTTCGATTCATTCTATGTACCCGTAGTGGTCCACATTGTGTTTTGTGTATTTCTATTCTTGTTTCATTTACTTTTTTATACCCCCTGTTGACGTGCTTAAGCCATTTTACTTAAGTCATTTCTCGCTTAACTTAAAAATAAAATCAATTTCCACCGAACGTTTGAATTGTATTATCCGTTAACTTCGGTTAAAATGAATTCCGACCGTTCGGTCGTGCCGTAACCACGTTGAAAATCAAAAAGAGGTAAAAAAATAAATATAATAATCAAAAAAATATCTTTTAGTAAAGTAAAGCGAAAAATCAATCGGACGTTTTCTCTTTGGGATTTCTCATTCTTAATCGAATTGACTAATAACTAAAGTGAAATAAGACTAAAATCAACTCGCCTAGTCGAGCTCGTCCACAAAAATAGGCTTTTGAAGTTTGTCATTTCAATTTCTCACTAAGTAAAATGGATCATTTTTAAGGTCCAACGCCTTAAAATGATCACCACTTAAGTAAAAAAGAATCACTTGATAAGCAAGAACTACGTAGGTCTGAGTTCCTCATTGAGGATACGTAGGAGCAAAAGCCCCGCTTTTGTCGACCACCCCAAGAGATCGTTAATGGTCCAACGCCTTAACGTTTCTCTCCTTTCAAAAACAAGAGGTCGTTAATGGTCCAACGCCTTAACGTTTCTCTCCTTTCAAAATCAAAAGACCGTTTAATGGTCCAACACCTTAAATGACCTTTTGTTCAATAAAAACATATTTTACAAAAAAGACAAAAATAACTTAACCAAACACTTTGTTCCGAAAGAACTACGTAGGTCTGATTTCCTCATCGCAAATTGAGGAATACGTAGGAGCAAAGGGAAACACCCTTGTCGACCACAAAAAGAGAAAAATATAAAAAGGGTATAAAGGATATAAGGACATAAAAGGGAACTAAAAATCAAAAGTCATGTTTGCACATTCGATTAAAGGCTGCCGTCCCTTGGGACGGACGTATGGGGTGCTAACACCTTCCCCGTGCGTAAATACAACTCCCGAACCTTTCACTTAAAAGTTCGTAGATCGCGTCTTTTCCGGTTTTTCCGACGTTTTCCTCAAATAAACGTTGGTGGCGACTCCGCGCGTATTCCTTTCGTGGAACACGCATCCCGCGAGTCTCGCGTCGCCCTCCCGCCGAAGGGTAGGTTGCGACAGTTGGCGACTCCGCTGGGGACTATTTTTAGAGAGTTAGGCCATTTAATCTTGTGCAAATTTTGCCATGACTTACTCCTTTGTTGGCTTCCCCTTATTATGTTCTTGTATATATAACTCTTTGATGCTTTTAGTGCATTTTTTTTGTATGCATGAGGTAAATATTTATTCATTTGATGCACACAAACACTAACACTATTTGCACACACGGTGAGTTGAAAAAGGGCCCTATACCCGGGTTCGTGGGAACATAAGGAGTGGAGGTGAATCCGTGATCATGCTAGGTCTCCGACTTGCTTGATTACAGTGAACCCTCATCTAGAGTTTTTCTCTTTGAAAACATATTGTTGCTAGTAGTCCCTACTGCTGCAGTATGTTCTTCGAAGGGGATGATACCTCTAGAAACCATCAAGAGAGATATGACTACCTTGGGGGTTATCACTAAAAGCCTAGTTAGCTCTCTCCCTTATAGGTCCCTTAAATAGGGGCACGGAGCAAACACGCTGCGCGCCATTTTTCACACTGCCATGCATAAGTATCATATACCCTTTTGCTTATATTTGTTTGTGAATATTGTCGTACTATGTACATCCCCGTGTTGTGCCTTTCGCATATGCATCATGCGTGGGTTTCGTCTTTGATCCCCTCACTTTAGCAAACCGATGAAGGGTCCGTGTCGCCTTCTTAAAAAACATACGTTGGGTGCCATGCTGCCCAAACGTTGTATCCAAGAAGGAAACAATCTCTCGGGCTCCCGTATTCGTAAATTGCATCTGTGTCATGCATTTCTTCATGCATTCATCCATTCCACCCATGATAGATGTCGGAGTTTTGATTCGAACTAGATTTTATTTCACTTTAGTAAAACATGGGATCAAGTCAAAAGCCTTCGCTTAAAAAGAGGTTCTATCAAGTCAAAATCAAGAGCTTAGAGGTCACTAGTTTACGAAAGTTGGGGCAATTAACGGGTCAACTTCAACGGCAAGCCTTCCGCAAAGCCTATGGTAAGATTTGGGACCTAGCTAGGGTAGAAGTCTCCATGGAACCGATTGCATCCCTTTCCCAGTATTATGACCAGCCCCTAAGGTGCTTCACATTCGAGGACTTCCAGCTAGTGCCGACTGTGAAAGAGTTTAAAGAAATCCTGGGATGCCCACTGGGAGGAAGGAAGCCATATCTTTTCTCTGGGTTCTATCCCTCCACGACAAGAGTTGCCAAGGTAGTGAAAATCTCAGCACAAGAGTTGAACCAGGTAAAGCAAAATAGGAATGGGGTAGTCGGAGTATCAAGGAAGTGTTTGTAGGAAAGGGCAAAGGCCTTGGAAAATCAAGGCGAATGGGCTTTCTTTTATTGACATCTTGGCGCTTTTGATCTTTGGAGTTGTCCTCTTTCCGAATATGGAAGGGTTAGTGGACCTAGCAGTGATTGACGCTTTCCTCGCCTTTCATCATGGCAAGGAAAGCCCGGTCGTCGCCATTTTGGCCATGTATGACACGTTCGACCGGGGATGTGAAAAGAGCGACGCAAGAATTGTTTGTTGTGCACCAACTCTTGGCTAGCATGGAGGGGCGTCTGTTAAATGGTTCCCTCGCTAGAAGGAAGGAAGAATCAGGATTCTATCTTCATGCGAAGGATGTCCCATGAGAGGAGTGCCATCAGACGAAAGCATCACGCCTTTCATCGCACGAGGTTTCAGTGACCACAAACGCGAGGGTACTCCAAGGAGTTCGCAAGGCATGGGATGCGGCGTGAAGAAAGGACAGAGAGCTTAGGGGAATCAGTAATGGGATCATCGGCGGCTATCATAAGTGGCTGAGAGTCCGAACACAAGGATTGGATTGGCTCCCAAATCTAAAAACTGTGAGAGACGATGAGGTTAAAGCTTTGGAAGAAAGTGATGAGGTACAAGCCCTAAAGGCAGAGCTTGAAAGAGCCCGGGTAGTCGAAGAGAAGTTCAAGTCCATAGCCATCAAAGTCTGAAAAGAGTATGATGAACTAAGGGACGTCAATATGGCCACAGCTGAAGCTTTGGAATGAGAAACCAAGAAGGCCCGAAAGGAAGAACACGACCAAAGCAAAGTTTTGAGGGGCTTTATAGGGCAACAATAGTGAGCTCAAGCTCCGAAGAGGTGAAAGGAATCATCACGGGTCAAAGGCATGATCTTGAAGGACGAGCTAAAGGTTTGCCTTAGGTCGAAAAGAAATTTGTCCCAACAGTTAAGCGAGACTGAAGGGAATATGTGGGCCATCATCGATAAGTGCAAAGAGAAGCTAAATCTAGCGGCGACTCACGAGCAAAGGCTAGAGGATGAGTACGCCAAGATATCAGCAGAAAGGGAAGCAAGGGAAAGGGTAATTGATTCATTGCACCAAGAGGCAACAATGTGGACGGACCGATTTGCTCTTACTTTGAACAGGAGTCAAGAACTTCCCCCATTGCTAGCCAAGGCCAAAGCAGTGGCGGACACCTACTCCGCCCCCGAGGAGATCCACGGACTTCTCAGCTATTGTCAACATATGATAGACTTAATGGACCATATGATTAGAAACCGCTAGGAAGTTTGTATTGTCGCTCAGATCTTGACTAGTTATAACTTTTTGAAAAAAATGAGTTTATCCCACGTTTTTACTCCAAAAATCAGTGCGAATCAAGTCACTCCCACATTTTATCTCTAGCATGCATTGTATGTTGGTCTCGTCCTTTGTCACGGGAAGCCGGAAGGTCCATATCACCTTCTTAATTGTACACATGGGGCACTGCGCCCCCAAATGCGCAAGTAAGAAGAGATAATTTTCCGGGCTCTCGTGTCCGTAAAATGCATTCATATCATGCATCGCATAAGCATCTCTTCATAACATCATAATGAACATATCGTTCCTGCATTTGTCCGTTCTCATATTCCAGCCTCACATTTTGCATGAGTCATGGCATCATCATGCATATGCGTTCAACAAACTTTTTGATCTGCAAAATTGCATACCATTTGTTTTCATGTTTGCTCATCCTTGTGTTTTCCTCTACAAAAACAAAAAAGGGGAAGCGTGAAACTTCACACTACATTCTTAGTTGCATGTGTTAGGCACCATGAGCCAACCATGTTGGGATCATAAACCCATTTCTAAAAAAAAAAAAAAAAACACACACACAACAACAAAACAAAATAATTGAACATGGTACCTAATGCATGGTTAACTAGGAAATGGTGTTTCTTCGGGCATCTCAATTTCATAATTACATTTTCCATGCATAGCTTAAAGTATGCCCGAGTCATTCATCCCTATGAGATGTTGTTGAAGTATTGGCAATCAGAATTGCCATTCCTTGGATTATAGGGTTGAACCAAGCTCATGCTTTTATAAAAAGGTTCATCAAGTCAAAATATGGAAGTAACCGTCTTGCAAAATTGGGGCAAAAGATGAATCGAGTCACATCACTGCTTCGTCTACTGCCAAACATATTTAGGATTGTTGATGTCCTTGTTACTTCCAGTTTCACCTTGACAAAGATGTCATGGACCATGTTGAAAATCTAAATTGATTCAACCCCATATCCTGCGTAAAAATTCGCAATCTTCAATTGTACATCATTCGCATACATCCATGCTTTTCATTGGTTGCATTGCTCATTGCATTCTTTCCTTGAAAAATAAAATAAAATAAAATAAAATGAACTTAATCATTGTTATAAAAAAAAAAAAAAAACATGCTTTACGGCGTCCTCACCGAACTTGTGCTAGAGCTAGAGTAATGGGTGAAGTAGAGGAGATACAAGAGAAGAGGAAGGCCGACATGGAGGCCATTAAAGAGAAAATGGCCACAATGATGGAGGCCATGATGAGCGTGAAGAAGATAATGGAAGCCAATGCGGTTGCAATTGCCGCTACCAGCGTTGTTGCTAAGGTGAACCTGATGTCCCCATCCGGCATCAACCAAATGAATCATCCAACCTCAGATATGGTAGCAAAGATTTGGGAAGTACGGGAAGCCCCCATAATGTACAAATTCAAAACGAGCACGCCTTCCCGCCATATGGCTTGCCTCTCAACTATACGCCACCCAAAGTGGCGTACACTCCCAATAAGAATGTCAATAACTCCACTCCTATACCCATTGAGAGCCAACAACCCCAAACTGATCATGCACATGTCTCTTAAACCGTGGGGGGGACACATGAAATTCCCCACCACAATCTAGCCGACTTCGAGCCTTGCCTCGGATATGCCACGGAAGGGCAAGCAGTTGGTGGTATACCCCTACAAAACCCTTTGGAAGGCCCTCAGTATCACCCACAACTACACCTCTTGCATTCCACGACAAGTAAAAACCCTCATGCTATGGCAGAAATGGGAAAGTTGGATCATCTAGAGGAAAGGCTCAGGGCCATTGAAGGAGGTGAAGATTATGCCTTTGCTAACCTAAAAGAGTTGTTCCTAGAACCCAATATCATCACCCCTCCCAAGTTCAAGGTGCTGGACCTTGACAAGTACAAGGGGACTATTTGTCCCAAGAACCATCTAAAGATGTATTGTCAGAAGATGGGGGAATACGCAAAAGATGAGGAATTGCTAATACATTCCTTCCAAGAAAGTCTTACTGGGGTAGCTGTTACCTGGTACACTAACTTGGAATCTTCCCGAGTCCATTCTTGGAAGGACCTAATGGTTGCCTTTGTTAGGCAGTATCAGTACAATTTTGATATGGTTCCGGATAGGATGCAACTACAGAACATTTGCAAAAAGGGGGACGGATCTTTCAAAGAACATGCCCAAAAGGTGGAGTGATCTGGCGGCCCAGGTGGTACCCCCAATGATGGAAAGGGAGACGATGATCGTGATGGTAGACACATTATCGATACTCTACTATGAAAAGATGGTGGGCTACGCACCCTCAAAGCTTTGCGGATTTGGTCTTCGCCAATGAAAGGATCGATGTGGGTCCGAAAAGAGGCAAATTTGATCATCCTACTAGGACGACTGAGAAAACTGGGGCAAATGAAGAGGGTGAGAAAGAGGGAGAAACCCATGCTGTGACTGCCATTCCTATACGGCCAAGTTTCCCACCAAACCCAACAATGTCATTACTCAGTCAATAACAAACCTCCTCCTTACCCACCACCCAGTTATCCACAAAGGCCATCCCTAAATCAACCACAAAGCCTGTCTACCGCACTTCCAATGACGAAGACCACCTTTAGCACAAACCAAAAAAAACACCAACAAAAAGGAATTTTGCAGCAAAAAGCCTGTAGGGTTCACCCCAAATTCCGTTGTCATATGCTAAACTTGATCCCATATCTACTTGATAATTCAATGGTAGCCATAACCCTAGCCAAGGTTCATCAACCTCCATTTCTCCGAGAATACGACTCGAACGCAACGTGTGCTTGTCACGGAGAAGCCCCGGGGCGTTCCATTGAGCATTGTAGGGCTCTGAAGCGTAAGGTGCAAGGTCTAATTGATATGGGCTGGCTGAAATTTGAGGAGAATCGCTTGTTGAATCCTAACATTAACAAGCAACACCATACATGGGGCAATTCTGGAAGCTGTTGTTATGACTCATCAGGATTTTCAAGTTTATGCCATAAACCACAGTTACAATGTTAAATGATATAGATAAAATGGACATCCTCTCACGAACACATCTTTGCTTATTCAACTTCCACCGGAATGTGAGTGTAAGCCATTGGTCTGTTTGCTCAAGCAACCTGGGCTCCTGAGTGTTGACTTCCAAGACCGTTCAATCAGAGATTACTCATCTTGCACGTTGGTGGGGGTGCCGTAAAACAACGAGCAAAGTTCAAAACAAATAAGTTTCAAAATAAAAAATAAAAAGGCATTTGATTGACTGTGTTTTCAAGTAAAAATATAGACGTTCATGTGACCTCATTTTGTCTTTTTAGAGAGAAGTGAGTTATCAAGAATAGGATGTTGGACAAATGGCCTCAGTTATTTTAAGAAAGGGGGGGTTGAATTAAGATGCAAAGACTATTCCCCAATTGAACTATCACTCTCTCTTTTCGGATTAACAATGCACACAGGGATAACCCTTCCCTTGTGTTTAGGAATCCTCTACAACAAGAGACCCGCGGTCTCTTAAATCCTTTTTCAGAAATAAGAAGAAGATGAAATCTCTCTTAAAAGAGGTAGATTGTAAAATGAAAATCAATCAAAAATTCTTTATTGAATATGCAAGTGGTTGACCAAGGAATCTTTTTGAGAGGATAAGACATTTTAGTTCAGAAAAACTCTTGATCTTTCGAGAGGATAAAACTGTTTGGGCAATGAAAACTCTCTTTAAAACATTTGAATGGCCATTCATAAACCATTTGAATAGATGTGACTCTTGGAAATTATTTTCTGAAAATCTCCTCTGGTAATCGATTACAAGACTTGTGTAATAGATCACAGGCTTTAAAATTTGAATAAATTGCTGGTAATCAATGACCATCCATGTGTAATCGATTACACATTATAAATTTTGAATTCAAATTTCTAGTGACTGTTATAAACATTTTCAGCTGCTGGTAATCGATTACCGGAGAGCAAATCTCAATTTGAAATGATAGAATTCTTTGGTCAAACCTTTGTTTGTTTCAATTTGGAAACTTCTTCCTAAAGATTCTAAAGAGATCAAACTTGATCATATATCTTGATTTTCTTAGATAAAACTTAGAAGCACTTGATCCTTTAGCATCATCAAGACATCAAAACATCTTGCTTCTACATAGGAGTCATTTGACTTAATCCATCAACTGAAAGATCCTTCAATTATTTCTCGTCCTTGGAAAATTCTTTTTTGCAAGAATCAACTGCTTCTTTCATTCTTCCTCACTACGAGGTCGTGAAAACAAGACAACAATTGGTACCTCTAAGCCCTACACTGGGGCAACGAAAGGCACCATGCAAAAACTTCAAGCGAACCTAGGGGCAGATTAGAAGTTCTCACCCAATAGGTTCCCTCCTACAAGGTCATGACGAAAGGCAACGATTGATACCTCAAAGCCTTACACTGGGGCAATGAGGGGCACCGTGCATGAGCCTCAAGTGAACATAGGGGCCGATCAAAAGTTCTCACCCATCGATGTTTTTAACAAAAAAAAGGGGGACAAACCCTAGGATTTCAATGGATTGATCAAACATCAAACGACTCCATTGCCGTCACTCCAAAATGGTCAAGTGACTAAATCAAACAGAACACACACTCTGAGGGAGTTCCCGGAGAGATTTGCAAAAAAGATAGGATGAGGTTGCATGAATTATCACCTCTTTCAAAAGGACAGTCAATCTGTGTTTTCCAAAAAAAATTAAATCAAAATCAAAATCACAAAATAGGGAAAGAATGTCACGAACATTGTACAACTTTCCATTACATTGCATTGTTTCAAATGAAGTCCGCATTTACCAAATTTCACGACAAAGGTTGCATGCATCTGCATCCCTAAAAATCATGTTAACTGCATAGATTTCCTACATCTAATGTCCAAATCTTTTGAATTTGGGATGACCGGCTCTCTCGATGAGTCGATCTCTTGCTTTCTCATAAGGATGGACCCTCGGGTACTAGTACCCTGGTCTTCAGAGGACTACACTCCTCACCAACAGAGGGCTGCACGCCCTCACCTTAAGAGGATTGTGTGTCCTCACTTTCAGAGGACTGCATGTCCTCGCCCTCAGAGGGCTACACGCCCTCGCCATCAGAGGACTGCGTGTCCTCACCTTCAGAGGGCTACACGCCCTCGCCATCAGAGGACTGCATGTCCTCACCTTCAGAGGGTTACACGCCCTCGCCATCAGAGGACTGCATGTCCTCACCTTCGTAAGGCTACAAGCCCTCACCTTTAGAGGACTACACGTCCTCGCCAACAGAGGGCTGCACGCCCTCACCTTGAGAGGACTACACGTCCTCGCCAACGTAGGGCTACACGCCCTCACCTTTAGAGGACTACACGTCCTCGCCAACAGAGGGCTGCACGCCCTCACCTTTAGAGGACTACCCATCCTCGCCTTCAGAGGGCTCCACGTCCTCACCTTGAGAGGACTACACGTCCTCGCCTTGAGAGGACTACATGTCCTCACCATCAGAGGGCTGCACGCCCTCACCTCCAGAGGACTACACGTCCTCGCCTTGAGAGGGCTACCCGCCCTCGCCTTGGGTACTAGTTACCCTCACCTTCAGAGGACTACATGTCCTCACCTTCGTAGGGCTACATGCCCTCACCTTTAGAGGACTACACATCCTCGCCTTCAGAGGACTGCACGTCCCCACCTTGAGAGGACTAAACGTCCTCGCCTTGAGAGGACTACATTTCCTCACCATCAGAGGGCTGCATGCCCTCACCTCCAGAGGACTACACGTCCTCGCCTTGAGAAGACTACATGTCCTCACCATCAGAGGGCTGCACGCCCTCACCTCCAGAGGACTACACGTCCTCGCCTTGAGAGAGCTACTCGCCCTCGCCTTGGGTACTAGTTACCCTCACCTTCAGAGGACTACATGTCCTCACCTTCGTAGGGCTACACGCCCTCACCTTTAGAGGACTACACGTCCTCGCGAACAGAGGGCTACACGCCTTCACCTTTAGAGGACTACACGTCCTCGCCAACAGAGGGCTGCACGCCCTCACCTTGAGAGGACTACACGCCCTCACCTCCAGAGGACTATACATCCTCGCCTTGAGAGGGTTGCACGCCCTCACCTTTAGAGGGCTACGTGTCCTCATTTTCAGTGTGCTCCACATCCGCACCTTAAGAGAATTTAAGGTCCTCTATCCTTAAATGCTTAACCAAGACTTGCACTCCCGGTTAAGGGACCAGTAGTTTCCTTTTAACGGTTCCTGGGCCACCCCCTGATATTGGAGGACGGCCAACTGTGCGAGCAAAACCAGAGAGGGAGGCTATCACACAGCTACTATGCATACCGGGGCAAGATTTCACCCGTGCCGCTGCAAAGAGACGAGTGCGGATCATGCGCACCAACATGACCACTCTTACACAGATATAGATGACATTGCTACTTAGCAACATTCTGCCCAGCGACCGCAATGCCAATCTCCCCCTGCAAAAGTATCAGTTGGTCTGTGTCATCCCGACATGGGTAAGTATGCATATGGTTCAACTGATTTCTGATACCATCTATTGTTTGCAGGGATCGCACCCACAAAGACACCCAGTGGACCTGAAGAAGTCCAACAGGGCCCTGGGGTTTCCAGCTCTGGTTACGGGCCTCTGTCGGCCCTACAGGGCGCCCGTTCCCCCCAGCAAGTTCATGTCGTCGTGGCATAGGTAAGTATGCACCTCCCCCAACTGATTTCTGATGTCATCTATTGTTTGCAGGGATTGTGCCCGCAAGACACCTAGTGGACCCGAAGAAGGCCAACAGGGTCTTGGAGTTGCCAGCTCTAAATACGGGTCTCTGTCAGTTCTAGGGAGTGCCTGTCGCCCCAGCAAGGTCATCAGGTCCCCCCTACCAATCGAGCTTTCATCAAGAAGTTCTGCGTCTCCAGGCAGGCGCAGGGCAAAACACCACAGCAGCCTGGCGATGGCCGGCAGCGGGCAACAGACGCACCGCCATCACCTCTAGAGTTCACCTCTGCTCATCCACAAAAAGGTTTGAGTATTGCCTACACCACATGGCCGACCAATAGGCGACCAAGTCTAAAGCCAAAGGTAAGCAAAGTACTAGGTCAGTGACCGACAAGTCATACGGCGTCCAGCTCAAGACGTTAAAGAAGCGCTACTAGGAGGCAACCTAGTACCTTTTGAATTTCTGCCTGCTATTTGATCACTTTTTATAGTAGGACGCACCTAGTTGCTCATGATCCTGGGAATTTAAATAAAACAAGCGCAAGCTTGGAAGGTAGTCATACCTTACAAAACATATATATGTATGTTTAGGTAGTGAAAATACCTTAGATATGCATGTATGTAAACAAAAAAACACTTCACAAAATATATATATGTATGTTTAGGTAGAAAAATACCTTAGATATGAATGTATGTAAACAAAAAAACACTTCACAAAATATATATATGTATGTTTAGGTAGAAAGATACCTTAGATATGCATGTATGTAAACAAAAAATACTTCACAAAATATATATGTATGTTTAGGTAGAAAGATACCTTGGATATGCATGTATATAGCAAAAATACCTTACAAAACATATATATGTATGTTTAGGTAGCAAGATACCTTGGATATGCATGTATATAGCAAAAATACCTCACAAAAATATACACATGTTTAGGTAGCAAAATACCTCATGAAAAAAAAAGAAAAGAAAAAAAAAACAAACAAGAAAAAGAAATAAACAAATGATAATAAAAAAAAGGAGAAAAAAGAATAATAAGTTGTTTAGCTGAAAAACCGATATGCTTTTGAAAAGAGATGACTTCCAACTTTTCTTTGAAAAAATCATTGATCATAACTAGTTTTTGAAAAAATGTGTATACACCTGAAGGGTGAATGCTGTGAAAATTTCCCCGGACGCCCGAAATGGACTAGGATGAATGCACAAATTGATAAAAGAACATATTTTGGAAACATTGGGTTGATTTAAAATAGAGGAAATGAATCCTGAGCCCTAGCATCACATGACCATAAAAATTTGACACTTGAGTGTCCACATAGGTGCATGCATGACCAGTTTTGCATAAAGTTTCCAAATCATCATTTTTTTGCATTTGTATCATGGAAATAATGTGGGACATCCCTTTTTATCCTTGAACCAAACCAAACCCTGACATGTATCATGCCTAGCCATTCTACAAGTCTTGAGCCAAAATCCTGACTCACCATAAACCTTGACCCAGGGTGAGAATGTTAATCCTTACCCTCGGAAGCAAAAAAGAAGAGAAGGAAAATTTCCAATCAAAGGAAAAGAGAAGGAAAATTTCCAATCAAAGAGAAAGCAAAAAAAGGAGAGAAGGAAAATTTCCAATCAAAGGAAAAAAGGAAGCAAGGAAATTCCCAACCAAAGAATGGGAGAAAGTAAAAAAGAAGGAAGCTCCGGGTCAAAGAAACTAGAAGAAATGTGCAGAGAGGTCTTTGGACCAGACAATATCTGAACAATACAGAATTGTCACCAAATGAACAAAAGAAAGAAAAGGAAACCATGACCTAAAAGTGGTCTTCTCCCTTTGATTACCAACCAAAATCCTGTGCGTCGGTGACTTGTTCGCCTCGCGCAAAACCAAAACAGAAAAGGAAAAAGCCAACAAAAAATCAAAAGCCAAAAACACACAAAAGCCGAAAAACCCATCAAGAGAACCCATTCCCAAGGGAAGTCTTATTGATCCATGATCACGCATGTAATTTTTGATTTGATAGGAAATAGTTTGCAAAGTCAAGTCATGACATATCTATGGTTCGGAATTAGGATGAAACACTTACCTGTGCGAGATTGATACACTTTGAGTGGATTTCTTCTATTTTTGTCGAACCCAGTGTTTCCTCTAAATGGTCATTTAGAAACGAAATGCTAACATCCAAAATCTCATTTATGGCTATGGGGGATTTCATCAGCAGACTTTCCTTCCCTGGTAGACGCATTGTTTGTCACTCAAAAAAAAAAGAGGGCATATGCTGCTCTAAATCAGTTGGAATATTTGTCTCTTTGCTAAAGCATGTTTGCATTTTTTGTGGAGAAAACACCGAGACTTTTTCAAGTCTCACAAGTTATCCAGAACTACGTAGGTCTGAGTTCCTCATTTGAGGATACGTAGGAGCAAGAGCCTCACTTTTGTCGACCACACCGCCTTTTGTTGCCATGACCCAAGAGCTGGTAGCCCGCGGAGACACCTTACGGTTATCCGTACCTCGTCATTCAGTGACCCCAAGTGTGATTGACAAACAGAGGCCAATGTGGTCATCTGCGCCCTTTCCGGAGGTGTCAGCATTTTCCGATGGAGACTTTCCAAGTCTCACAAGTTATCCAGAACTACGTAGGTCTGAGTTCCTCATTGGAGGATACGTAGGAGCAAGAGCCTTGCTTTTGTCGGCCGCCCCATAATCTTTGTCATACTGACCCTGAGGTCATGTGACATGCACCCTTGTGTCATCCAGAGGCGGCGGGCCCGATGATACGCGGAGATACCTTACGGTTATCCGCACCCTTGTGTCATCCAGAGGCGGCGGGCCCGATGATACGCGGAGATACCTTACGGTTATCCGCACCCTTGTGTCATCCAGAGACGGCGGGCCCGATGATACGCGGAGATACCTTACGGTTATTCACACCCTTGTGTCATCCAGAGGCGGCGGGCCTGATGATACGCGGAGATACCTTACAGTTATCCGCACCCTTGTGTCATCCAGAGGCGGCGGGCCCGATGATACGCGGAGATACCTTATGGTTATCCGCACCCTTTTGTCATCCAGAGGCGGCGGGCCCGATGACAAGCAGAGACAAAATTTGGTCATTCTGCACCCTTGTGTCATCCAGAGGCGGCGGGCTCGATGATACGCGGAGATACCTTACGGTTATCCGCACCCTTTTGTCATCCAGAGGCGGCAGGCCCGATGACAAGCAGAGACAAAATTTGGTCATTCTGCACCCTTGTGTTATCCAGAGGCGGCGGGCCCGATGATACGCGGAGATACCTTACGGTTATCCGCACCCTTGTGTCATCCAGAGGCGGCGGGCCCGATGATACGCGGAGATACCTTACGGTTATCCGCACCCTTTTGTCATCCAGAGGCGGCGGGCCCGATGACAAGCAGAGACAAAATTTGGTCATTCTGCACCCTTGTGTCATCCAGAGGCGGCGGGCCCGATGATACGCGGAGATACCTTACGGTTATCCGCACCCTTGTGTCATCCAGAGGCGGCGGGCCCGATGATACGCGGAGATACCTTACGGTTATCCGCACCCTTTTGTCATCCAGAGGTGGCGGGCCCGATGACAAGCAGAGACAAAATTTGGTCATTCTGCACCCTTGTGTCATACAGAGGCGGTGGGCCCGATGATACGCGGAGATACCCTAGGGTTATCCGCACCCTTGTGTCATCCAGAGGCGACGGGCCCGATGATACGCGGAGATACCTTACGGTTATCCGCACCCTTGTGTCATCCAGAGGCGGCGGGCCCGATGATACGCGGAAATACCCGAGTGGTTATCCGTATAAACATTCTTTTGCTATCTGTAAGACAGAACGCTTGATAGCATGCAGAGGCTGACATAGTCTTCTGCACCTTTTGTTCCTCCGGGAACAACAAGTCATTTACATGCGGAAATTTCATGGTCGCCCGCGACTCTTGTCAACCGAGAGGAGCGAAATTAGTGTCATACACTAATTTTCGTCTGGGGACCTTTGCTTGATGACATGCGACCTTTCTTTGGTCCTTGCGAGGTGCTTGGCACCCATCATTAGGCAATTTGTGAAAATCCGGGAACGACAAGTCATGGTCACCCGCGACTCTCGTCAACCGAGAGGAGCGAAATTAGTGTCATACACTAATTTTCGTCCAGGGACCTTTGCTTGATGACATGCGACCTTTCTTTGGTCCTTGTGAGGTGCTTGGCACCCATCATTAGGCAATTTGTGAAAATCCGGGAACGACAAGTCATTTTGCATGTAGAGATTTTATGGTCACCCGCGACTCTCTTCAAATCGAGAGGGACGAAATTAGTGTCTTATCTTTACTTTCCTTTTATCTCCAATAAAAGACAAGTAAAGAGGGGCAACTGTCATACCCTAATTTCGTCCGGGGACCTTTGCTTGATGACATGCGACCTTTCTTTGGTCCTTGTGAGGTGTTTGGTACCCATCATTAGGCAATTTGTGAAATTCCAGGACATGCCGAAAAACCAAAAAAATATTGATGCACAATCCGTAAGTTTTCGTGACACACCGGAAATCAAATGGAAGCATCGTTGCATAATTAAGTGAGGTTCCGTAACATTCCGTAAGTCAAAAAGGGGATGATTATGTAATCCGCAAGGTTCCGTAACATTACGGAAAGAAAACAAGTATCGTTACGAAATTCGTAAGTTTCCGTAACTTTACGAAAAAAGAATCATAAAAAAAAATAGAGGGGGGTGTACTTAGTAAAAATGGGGGTGCAAATAGCACCCAGGCCCACTTGGTCCCTCCAGAATATTCCTCCAGAAGGCTGTTGCTTCTGGAGGAAGCAACCTGGCTCGCCTGGGCGAGCTGGGCGGCAACCACCTCCCCTATTTTGCTATAAATAGGGGAGGAAGTGAAGAAGAAAAGGGTTCAGCCCCTTTGGCACTTCTCTCTCTTTCGAATTTGCTTGGAAAAATTGTTTCCGTGAAGAAAATCTAAGCCGAGGCGCTTCCGAAACGTTTCCGTAACGTTTTCCGTGAAGAATTTCGCAAAGGTTTCAACCGTTCTTCGACGTTCTTCATTCGTTCTTCATCGTTCTTCGATCTTCAACGGGTAAGTACCTCGAACCAAGCTTTTTGATTCATTCTATGTACCCGTAGTGGTCCACATTGTGTTTTGTGTATTTCTATTCTTGTTTCATTTACTTTTTTATACCCCCTGTTGACGTGCTTAAGCCATTTTACTTAAGTCATTTCTCGCTTAACTTAAAAATAAAATCAATTTCCACCGAACGTTTGAATTGTATTATCCGTTAACTTCGGTTAAAATGAATTCCGACCGTTCGGTCGTGCCGTAACCACATTGGAAATCAAAAAGAGGTGAAAAAATAAATATAATAATCAAAAAAATATTTTTTAGTAAAGTAAAGCGAAAAATCAATCAGACGTTTTCTCTTTGGGATTTCTCATTCTTAATCGAATTGACTAATAACTAAAGTGAAATAAGGCTAAAATCAACTCGCCTAATCGAGCTCGTCCACAAAAATAGGCTTTTGAAGTTTGTCATTTCAATTTCTCACTAAGTAAAATGGATCATTTTTAAGGTCCAACGCCTTAAAATGATCACCACTTAAGTAAAAAAGAATCACTTGATAAGCAAGAACTACGTAGGTCTGAGTTCCTCATTGAGGATACGTAGGAGCAAAAGCCCCGCTTTTGTCGACCACCCCAAGAGATCGTTAATGGTCCAACGCCTTAACGTTTCTCTCCTTTCAAAAACAAGAGGTCGTTAATGGTCCAACGCCTTAACGTTTCTCTCCTTTCAAAATCAAAAGACCGTTTAATGGTCCAACACCTTAAATGACCTTTTGTTCAATAAAAACATATTTTACAAAAAAGACAAAAATAACTTAACCAAACACTTTGTTCCGAAAGAACTACGTAGGTCTGATTTCCTCATCGCAAATTGAGGAATACGTAGGAGCAAAGGGAAACACCCTTGTCGACCACAAAAAGAGAAAAATATAAAAAGGGTATAAAGGATATAAGGACATAAAAGGGAACTAAAAATCAAAAGTCATGTTTGCACATTCGATTAAAGGCTGCCGTCCCTTGGGACGGACGTATGGGGTGCTAACACCTTCCCCGTGCGTAAATACAACTCCCGAACCTTTCACTTAAAAGTTCGTAGATCGCGTCTTTTCCGGTTTTTTCGACGTTTTCCTCAAATAAACGTTGGTGGCGACTCCGCGCGTATTCCTTTCGTGGAACACGCATCCCGCGAGTCTCGCGTCGCCCTCCCGCCGAAGGGTAGGTTGCGACAGTACCCAAGGTGAGGGCGTGTAGCCCTCTCAAGGCGAGGACATGTAGTCCTTTGAAAGTGAGGGCGTGCAGCCCTCTGATGGTGAGGGTAACTAGTACCCAAGGTGAGGGCGTGTAGCCCTCTCAAGGCGACGACATGTAGTCCTCTGGAGGTGAGGGCGTGCAGCCCTCTGATGGTGAGGACGTGTAGTCCTCTAAACGTGATAGGTACAAGTACCCAAGGGTCCACCCTTATGAGAAAGCAAGAGATCAACTCATCGAGAGGGCCGGTCATCCCAAATCCACAAGATTTGGACATTTAGATGTAGGGAATCTATGTAGTTAACATGATTTTTAGGGATGCAGATGCATGCAACCTTTGTTGTGAAATTTGGTAAATGCGGACTTCATATTAAATAATGCAATGAAATGGAAAGTTTGTACAATGTTCATGTCATTCTTTCCTTGTTTTGTGATTTTGATTTTGATTTTGATTTTTTTTTTTTTTGGAAAACACAGATTGACTGTCCTTTTGAAAGAGGTGATAATTCATGCAACCTCATCCTATCTTTTTGCAAATCTCTCCGGTAACTCCCTCAGAGTGTATGTTCTGTTTGATTTAGTCACTTGACCGTTTTGGAGTGACGGGAATGGAGCCGTTTGATGTTTAATCAATCTATTGAAATTCCATGGCTTGTCTCCCCCTTTTTTTCTTGTTTAAAAACATCGATGGGTGAGAACTTTTGATCTGCCCCTATGTTCACTTGAGGCTCATGCACGATGCCCCTCATTGCCCCAGTGTAAGGCTTTGAGGTACCAATTGTTATCTTTTGTCATGACCTTGTACCTGGGAACCTATTGGGTGAAAACTTCTAATCTGCCCCTAGGTTCGCTTGAGGTTTTTACATGGTGCCTTTCATTGCCCTAGTGCAAGGCTTTGAGGCACAATCGTTGTCTTTCGCCATGACCTTGCAGCAAGGAACCTATTGGGTGAGAACTTCTAATCTGCCCCTAGGTTCGTTTGAGGTTTATGCTTGGTGCCTTTCATTGCCCCAATGTAGGGCTTAGAGGTACCAATTATTGTCTTGTTTTCACAACCTCGTAGTGAGGAAGAATGAAAGAAGCAGTTGATTCTTGCAAAAAGAATTTTCCAAGGACGAGAAATAGTTGAAGGATTTTTCAGTTGATGGATTTAAGTCAAATGACTCCTACGTAGAAGCAAGATGTTTTGATATCTTGATGATGCTAAAGGATCAAGTGCTTCTAAGTTTTATTCAAGACAAGAATCCAAGAAAGTCAAGATATATGATCAAGTTTGATCTCTTAGAATCTTTAGGAAGAAGTTTCCAAATTGAAAAAAACAAAAAGTTTTGACCAAAGAATTCTATCATTTCAAATTGATATTTGCTCTCTGGTAATCGATTACCAGCAGTTGAAAATGTTTTAATTCAAATTTTTAAAACCTGTAATCGATTACATAAGTCTTGTAATTGATTACCAGAGGGGATTTTCAGAAAATAATTTCCAAGAGACATATCTATTCAAATTAAAAAGAGTTTTCATTGCCCAAAAGCTTTATCCTCTCAAAAGATTAAGAGAGTTTTTCTGAACTGAAATGTCTTATCCTCTCAAAAAGATTCCTTGGTCAACCACTTGCATATTCAATAAGGAATTTTGATTGATCTTCATTGTACAATCTATCTCTTTTAAGAGAGATTTTTTCTTCTTATTTCTGAAAAGGGATTAAGAGACCGTGGATCTCTTGTTGTAGAGGATTCTTGAACACAAGGGAAGGGTTGTCCCTGTGTGGTTCAGACTTTGTAAAAGGAGTTTTACAAAGAGAGTGGAAAATCTCAAGTGGGTTGCTTGAGGACTGGACGTAGGCACGGGAAGTGGCTGAACCAGTATAAATCAATTTTGCATTCCTCTCTTCCCTTAAACTTCTTTTATTTATTGCTATTTATCTTTTGCTTTAAAGAAGTTTATTTTGAAATGTCTTTTGAGGAATTCATGTTAAGGGTGCATTGTTAATCCAAAAAGAAAGAGTGATAGTTCAATCGGGGAATAGTCTTTGCATCTTAATTCAACCCCCCCCCCCCCTTTCTTAAGATAACTGAGGCCATCTGTCCAACATCCTATCCTTGACAACTCACTTCTCTCTAAAAAGAGAGACTTTCCGGAATGAGGTCACATGAACGTCTTGAAAACACAGTCAATCAAATGCTCTTTTTTTTCTTTTATTTTTTTTATTATTATTATTATTTTTTATTATTTTTTTTATTTTGAAACTTATTTTGAAACTTATTTTTTTTGAACTTTGCTCGTTGTTTTACGGCACCCCCACCAACGTGCAAGATGAGTAATCTTTGATTGAACAGTCTTGGAAGTCAACACTCAGGAGCGCAGGTCGCTTGAGCAAACAGACCAATGGCTTGCACCCACATTCCAGTGAAAGTTGAATAAGCAAACATGCGTTTGTGAGAGGATGAGGGACAAAGATATCAACTTTATCCATTTCATTTAGCATTGTAACTGTGGTTTATAATAATGGCATAAACTTGAAAATCCTGATGAGTCATAACAACAGCTTCCAAAATTGCCCCATGTATGGTGTTGCTTGTCAATGTTAGGATTCAACAAGCGATTCTCCTCAAATTTCAGCCAGCCCGTATCAATTAGACTTCACACTTTATGCTTCGGGGTCATACAATGCTCAATGGAATGCCCCGGGGCTCCTCCGTGACAAGCACACGTTGCGTTTCGAGTCGTATTCTCGGAGAAATGGAGGTTGAGGAACCTTGGTTGGGGTTATGGCTACCATTGAATTTATCGACTGGATAGGGGATCAAGTTTAGCATATGACAACGGAATTTGGGGTGAACCCTACAGGCTTTTTGCTGCAAAATTCCTTTTTGTTGGTGTTTTTTTTTTGGTTTGTGCTAAAGGTGGTCTTCGTCATTGGAAGTGCGGTAGACAAGCTTTGTGGTTGATTTAGGGATGGCCTTTGTGGATAACTGGGCGGTGGGTAAGGAGGAGGTTTGTTATTGGCTGAGTAATGACATTGTTGGGTTGGTGGGAAACTTGGCCGTATAGGAATGGCAGTCACAGCATGGGTTTCTCCCTCTTTCTCACCCTCTTCATTTGCCCCAGTTTTCTCAGTCGTCCTAGTAGGATGATCAAATTTGCCTCTTTTCGGACCTACATCGATCCTTTCACTGGCGAAGACCAAATCCGCAAAGCTTTTGAGGGTGCATAGCCCACCATCTTTTCATAGTAGAGTACCGATAATGTGTCTACCATCACGATTATCGTCTCCCTTTTTGCACATGTTCTGTAGTTGCATCCTATCCGGAACCATATCAGAATAGTACTGATACTGCCTAACGAAGGCAACCATTAGGTCCTTCCAAGTATGGACTCGGGAAGGTTCCAAGTTAGTGTACCAGGTAACAGCTACCCCAGTAAGATTTTCTTGGAAGGAATGTATCAGCAGTTCCTCATCTTTTGCGCATGCCCCCATCTTCCGATAATACATCTTTAGATGGTTCTTGGGGCAAGTAGTCCCCTTGTACTTGTCAAAGTCCATCACCTTGAACTTGAGAGGGGTGATGATATTGGGTATTGGGAACAACTCTTCTAGGTTAGCAAAGGCATAATCTTCACCTCCTTCAATGGCCCTGAGCCTTTCCTCTAGATGATCCAACTTTCCCATTTCTGCCATAGTCATGAGGGGCTCTTCCCACTGCAAAATGCAATGGTTGTGGTTGTGGGCGAAACTGAGGGCCCTCCAAAGTGTTTTCAAAGGGTATACCATCAACTGCTTGCCCTTCAGTGGCATATCCGAGCCAAGGCTCGAAGTCAGCTAGATTGTGGTGGGGAATTTCATGTGTCTCTTCCACGGTTTAAGAGACATGTGCATGATCAGTTTGGGGTTGCTGGCTCTCAATGGGTATAGGAGTGGAGTTATTGACATTCTTATTGGGAGTGTACGCCACATTGGGTGCCGTATAGTTGAGAGGCAAGCCATATGGCGGGAAGGCGTGCTCGTTTTGAATTTGCACATCATGGGGGCCGCCCGTACTTCCCAAATCTTTGCCTACCATATCTGAGGTTGGATGATTCATTTGGTTGATGCCGGATGGGGACGTCGGGTTCACCTTAGCAACAACGCTGGTAGCGGCAATTGCAACCGCATTGGCTTCCATTATCTTATTCACGCTCATTATGGCCTCCATCATTGTGGCCATTTTCTCTTTAATGGCCTCCATGTCGGCCTTCATCTTCTCTTGTATCTCCTCTACTTCACCCATTACTCTAGCTCTAGCACAAGTTCGGTGAGGACGCCGTAAAGCATGTTTTTTTTTTTATAACAATGATTAAGTTCATTTTATTTTATTTTATTTTATTTTTCAAGGAAAAAATGCAATGAGCAATGCAACCAATGAAAAGCATGGATGTATGCGAATGATGTACAGTTGAAGTATTGCGAATTTTTACGCAGGATATGGGGTTGAATCAATTTAGATTTTCAACATGATCCATGACATCTTTGTCAAGGTGAAACTGGAAGTAACAAGGACATCAACAATCCTAAATATGTTTGGTAGTAGACGAAGCAGTGATGCGACTCGATTCATCTTTTGCCCCAATTTTGCAAGACGGTTACTTCCATATTTCAACTTGACTTGATGAACCTTTTTGTAAAAGCATGAGCTTGGTTCAACCCTATAATCCAAGGAATGGCAATTCTGATCGCCAATACTTCAACAACATCTCATAGGGATGAATGACTCGAAGAAACACCATTTCCTATGCACGGAAAATGTAATTATGAAATTGAGATGCTCGAAGAAACACCATTTCCTAGTTAACCATGCATTTGGTACCATGTTCAATTATTTTGTTTTGTTGTTGTGTGTTTTTTTTTTTTTAGAAATGGGTTTATGATCCCAACATGGTTGGCTCATGGTGCCTAACACATGCAACTAAGAATGTAGTGTGAAGTTTCACGCTTCTCTTTTTTTGTTTTTGTTTTGTAGAGGAAAACGCAAGGATGAGAAAACATGAAAACAAATGGTATGCAATTTTGCAGATCAAAAAGTTTGTTGAACGCATATGCATGATGATGCCATGACTCATGCAAAATGTGAGGTTGGAATATGATAACGGACAAATGCAGGAACAATATGTTCATTATGATGTTATGAAGAGATGCTTATGCGATGCATGATAAAATGCGGGAGTGATTTGATTCGCACTGATCTTTGGAGTAAAAATGCGGTATAAACTCATTTTATTCAGAAAGTTTATAACAAGTCAAGATCTGAGCGACAATACAAACTTCCTAGCGGTTTCTAATCATATGGTCCCTTAAGTCTATCATATGCTGACAATAGCTGAGAAGTTCGTGGATCTCCTCGAGGGCGGAGTAGGTGTCCGCCATTGCTTTGGCCTTGGCTAGCAATCGGGGAAGTTCTTGACTCCTGTTCAAAGTAAGAGCAAATCGGTCCGTCCACATTGTTGCCTCTTGGTGCAATGAATCAATTACCCTTTCCCTTGCTTCCCTTTCTGCTGATATCTTGGCGTACTCATCCTCTAGCCTTTGCTCGTGAGTCGTCGCTAGATTTAGCTTCTCTTTGCACTCATCGATGATGGCCCACATATTCCCTTCAGTCTCGCTTAACTGTTGGGACAAATTTCTTTTCGACCTAAGGCAAGCCTTTAGCTCGTCCTTCAAGATCATGCCTTTGACCCGTGATGATTCCTTTCACCTCTTCGGAACTTGAGCTCACTATTGCTGCCCTATAAAGCCCCTCAAAACTTTGCTTTGGTCGTGTTCTTCCTTTCGGGCCTTCTTGGTTTCTCGTTCCAAGGCTTCAGCTGTGGCCATATTGACGTCCCTTAGTTCATCATACTCTTTTCAGACTTTGATGGCTATGGACTTGAACTTCTCTTCGACTACTCGGGCTCTTTCAAGCTCTGCCTTTAGGGCTTGTACCTCATCACTTTCTTCCGAAGCTTTAACCTCATCGTCTCTCACAGTCTTTAGATTTGGGAGCCAATCCAATCCTTGTGTTCGGACTCTCATCCACTTATGATAGCCGCCGATGATCCCATTACTGCTTCCCCTAAGCTCTCTGTCCTTTCTTCACGCCGCATCTCATGCCTTGCGAACTCCTTGGAGTATCCCCGCGTTGTGGTCACTGAAACCCCGTGTGATGAAAGGCGTGATGCTTTCGCCTGATGGCACTCCTCTCATGGGGTAGCCAAGCTGTCTTATGGCGAGGACGGGATTATAATTAATACAACCCCTTGTTCCATCAAGGGAAAATTTGGACATCCTTCGCATGAAGATAGAATCCTGATTCTTCCTTCCTTCTAGCGAGGGAACGAATTAACAGATGCCCCTCCATGCTAGCCAAAAGTTGGTCCCAATTCGCCTTTCTTTTTTCGGCGCACGAGCGATGACCTTGTAGCGGATAGACAGGCCTACCTTCTTGGAGAAAAAAGGTGTGAAACCAGCCACACATAGAGAGCCAGTGCACAACAAACAATTCTTTCACATCCCCGGTCGAACGTGTCATACATGGCCAAAATGGTGACGATCGGGCTTTCCTTGCCATGATGAAAAGCGAGGAAAACGTCAATCGCTACTAGGTCCACTAACCCTTCCATATTTGGAAAGAGGAAAACTCCAAAGATCAAAAGCGCCAAGGTGTCAATAAAAGAAGCCCATTCGCCTTGATTTGCCAAGGCCTTTGCCCTTTCCTCCAAACACTTCCTTGGTACTCCGACTACCCCATTTCTGTTTTGCTTTACACGGTCCAACTCTTGTGCTGAGATTTTCACTACCTTGGCAACTCTTGTCGTGGAGGGATAGAACCCAGAGAAAAGATATGGCTTCCTTCCTCCCAGTGGGCATCCCAGGATTTCTTCAAACTCTTTCACAGTCGGCACTAGCTGGAAGTCCTCAAATGTGAAGCACCTTAGGGGCTGGTCATAATACTGGGAAAGGGATGCAATCGGTTCCATGGAGACTTCTACCCTAGCTAGGTCCCAAATCTTACCATAGGCTTTGCGGAAGGCTTGCCGTTGAAGTTGACCCATTAATTGCCCCAACTCTCGTAAACTAGTGACCTCTAAGCTCTTGATTTTGACTTGATAGAACCTCTTTTTAAGCGAAGGCTTTTGACTTGATCTCATGTTTTACTAAAGTGAAATAAAATCTAGTGCGAATCAAAACTCCGACATCTATCATGGGTGGAATGGATGAATGCATGAAGAAATGCATATGACACAGATGCAATTTACGAATACGGGAGCCCGAGAAATTGTTTCCTTCTTGGATACAACGTTTGGGCAGCATGGCACCCAACGTATGTTTTTTTTTTTTTTTTTTAAGAAGGCGACACGGACCCTCCGTCGGTTTGCTAAAGTGAGGGGATCAAAGATGAAACCCACGCATGATGCATATGCGAAAGGCACAACACGGGGATGTACATAGTACGACAATATTCACAAACAAATATAAGCAAAAGGGTATATGATACTTATGCATGGCAGTGTGAAAAATGGCACGCAGCGTGTTTGCTCCGTGCCCCTATTTAAGGGACCTATAAGGGAGATAACTAACTAGGCATTTAGTGATAACCCCCAAGGTAGTCATATCTCTTTTGATAGTTTCTAGAGGTATCATTCTCTTCGAAGAACATATTGCAGCAGTAGGGACTACTAGCAACAATAAGTTTTCAAAGAGAAAAGCTCTAGATGAGGGTTCACTGTAATCAAGCAAGTCGGAGACCTAGCATGATCACAGATTCACCTCCGCTCCTTATGTTCCCATGAACCCGGGTATAGGGCCCTTTTTCACTCACAGTGTGTGCAAATAGTATTGGTGTTTGTGTGCATCAAATGAATAAATATTTACCTCATGCATACATTTTAAAACGCACTAAAAGCAACAAAGAGTTTATATACACAAGAACATAATGAAGGGAAACCAACAAAGGGGTAAGTCATGGTAAAACATTGCACAAGATTAAATGGCCTAACTCTCTAAAAATAGTCCCCAGTGGAGTCGCCAACTGTCGCAACATGCCCTTTCGTGGGCGGGCGACGCGTGACTCGCGGGATGCGTGTTCCACGAAAGGAATACGCGCGGAGTCGCCACCAACGTTTATTTGAGGAAAACGTCGGAAAAACCGGAAAAGACGCGATCTATGAACTTTTAAGTGAAAGGTTCGGGAGTTGTATTTACGCACGGGGAAGGTATTAGCACCCCATACGTCCGTCCCAAGGGACGACAGCCTTTAATCGAATGTGCAAACATGACTTTGATTTTTTATGTTCCCTTTTTATGTCTCTATATCCTTTATACCCTTTTTATATTTTTCTCTTTTTGTGGTCGACAAGGGTGTTTCCCTTTGCTCCTACGTATTCCTCAATTTGCGATGAGGAAATCAGACCTACGTAGTTCTTTTTTATCAAGTGATTTCTTTTTTACTTAAGAGGTGATCATTTTAAGGCGTTGGACCTTGAGAATGATCCATTTTACTTAGTAAGAAATTGAAATGACAAACTTCAAAAACCTATTTTTGTGGACGAGCTTGACTAGGCGAGTTGATTTTAGCCTTAATTTCACTTTAGTTATTAGTCAATTCGATTAAGAATGAGAAATCCCAAAGAGAAAAACGTCTGATTGATTTTCCGCTTTATTTTACTAAAAGATGTTTTTTGATTATTATATTATTTTTTACCTCTTTTTTGATTTCCAACGTGGTTACGGCACGACCGAATGGTCGGAATTTATTTTAACCGAAGTTAACGGATAATACAATTCAAACGTTCGGTGGAAATTTATTTTATTTTTAAGTTAAGCGAGAAATGACTTAAGTAAAATGGCTTAAGCACGTCAAGAGGGGGTATAAAAAGTAGATAAAACGAGAATAAAAATGCACGAAACACAATGTGGACCACCACGGGTACATAGAATGAATCGAAAGGCTTGGTTCGAGGTACTTACCCGTTGAAAATCGAAGAACGATGAAGAACGAATGAAGAACGTCAAAGAATGGTTGAAACCTTTGCGAAATTCTTCACGGAAAACGTTACGGAAACGTTTCGGAAGCGCCTCAGCTTAGATTTTCTTCACGGAAACAATTTTTCCAAGCAAATTCGAAAGAGAGAGAAGTGCCAAAGGGGCTGAACCCTTTTCTTCTTCACTTCCTCCCCTATTTATAGCAAAATAGGGGACATGCTTGCCGCCCAGCTCGCCCAGGCGAGCCAGGTTGCTTCCTCCAGAAGCAACAGCCTTCTGGAGGAATCTTCTGGAGGGCCCAAGTGGGCCTGGGTGCTATTTGCACCCCCATTTTTACTAAGTACACCCCCTCTGCTTTTTTTGGTGATTCTTTTTTCGTAAAGTTACGGAAACTTACGAATTTCGTAACGATACTTGTTTTCTTTCCGTAATGTTACGGAACCTTGTGGATTACATAATCATCCCCTTTTTGACTTATGGAATGTTACAGAACCTCACTTAATTATGCAACGATGCTTCCATTTGATTTCCGGTGTGTCACGGAAGCTTACGGATTGTGCATCAATATTTTTTTTTGTTTTCCGGCATGACCTGGAATTTCACAAATTGCCTAATGATGGGTGCCAAGCACCTCACAAGGACCAAAGAAAAGTCGTATGTCATCAAGCAAAGGTCCCCGGACGAAATTAGGGTATGACACCACCCCTAAGACTAGTTCCCAAGCAAGGACTAGCAACATTAAATGCTTCAAATATCTTGGGAGAAGTCACATTGCCTCTCAATGCCCCACAAACAAAACTATGATTATGAGGGGTCAAGACATTTATAGTAGCCAAGAGGAGACTACTTCTTCCCCTTCCTTTAGTGGAAGCGAAGATGAAGTAAGGGGTGAAAAGTCTAGTGAGGAAGTCTACCCCCATGAAGAAGGTGACCTCCTAATGGTTAGAAAGCTCCATGGAGGTCAATCTTGTGATCTATCTCAATCCCAAAGAGAGAACATCTTTCATTCAAGATGTAAAATTTTAGATAAAACTTGTTCTCTCATTGTGGATAGTGGATCTTGTTGCAATTGTTGTAGCACAAGATTAGTTTCGAAGTTGAACCTCACTATCATTCCTCACCCAAAACCTTATAAAATTCAATGGCTCAATGAATAAGGGGAAATGATAGTTAACCAACAAGTGAAGGTACCTTTCTCCATTAGGACATATAAGGATTAAGTTAATTGTGATATAGTTCCTATGGAGGTAGGGCATATTCTTTTATGAAGGCCATGACAATTTGATAGGAAGATCATTTACAATGGCCTAACTAATGAGATTACCCTCACCCATCTTGGTACTAAATTTGTGTTGCATCCTCAAACACCTTCACATGTGGCCAAGGATCAACTAACTATGAAAGATACGAGGGATAAGGAAGAAAAACTATAAAACCAAAAGAAAAAGAAGGATAGTAAGGCCTTGTCTTCAAAGGCCAAGGGGAAGGAAAAAGAGGAAAAGGATTCCTCCAAGAAGATTGTTAAGAAGGACAATCATTTTGCAACAAAATGTGATATCAAAAGAGCACTCCTTCTTAAACAATCTTTCTACCTTCTCCTATCAAGGGAAACATCCCTTAGCACTGCCATACCTCTTAGGCTTGAGTTTATTCCTCAAGTAAAGGAGTTTTTGGATGAGGGTTTTGTTCGCAAGAGCTTAAATCCTTGTGCTTTGTTGGTTTCCAAAATAGGTATTATTAGGCACCAAATCCCTAAAATAGGTGGTGTGATGAATGTTTTGAGTGGTGCAACACTCTTTTGTAAAATCACTCGTGCACCCAACATCTTCATGATTTGTGTACATAGGGACTCATTAGGTAGGTTTGTTCTTATTTTTAGTTTCAATAAAACTTAGGTACACATATGGGACACCTTAGGTTTGTCATACTTTTTGGTAGGAATAATCAACATGAAAATACAGAAAAATGTATGTTTTATTGCATTACTTATCTTAATTTTTTAAATAGTGATTAAGGGGTTCCCATGAACCCTAAGAGAATAAAGGTCATTCCTTAGTGGCCCTGATGCAATCCTACCCCGCCAGGGCATTGGATAGAAAACTCCAAGTAGATTGGGCCAGATATGCAAGAGAAGGCCCTAGGGTTCTTATGAGCCTTAGGGTAGATTTCGGGCCCATGGGCTAAGTACGAGCCCACTTATCTTTGTAAATATTAGATTAAGGTTTCATTATTTTTGGGCCTTGTATTTAGGGCTCCATAATGTAGGTAGGGTACCCTAGAAATATAGGATTTTTCAGCCCTTGTATTTTAGGGCACCTAGACTAGTTTTTGTATTAGGGGTAGTTTTGTAATTTCACATGCACTAAGTGGATATTTGATGTGTGTGGTTGGAAATAAATTTAATTGAATTGGTAGAAGCCCAATCCAATTAAATTTTAGAGGGGGAGGTGAGCATTTGCTTACTACACCCCATTGCCACATCATATAGTCACACTTTGTGCATGTCCTTCATGCTTTTCATGCCTCATGACACCTAAGCACACTTAGTGGAGAATCTTGGAATTGATCTTGGATTAGTGGGCTGAACCATAACTAAAATTCACTAATCATAATTAGTGAAATTTTGGCTCCAAAGTTTGGCTCCACAAATTCAATTTCAAATTCAAGTGAAATTTGAATTTCCCTCCAATTTTGTGTGACACTTAGGCTATAAATAGAGGTCATGTGTGTGCATATTTTTCAACTTTGATCATTTGAATATTAAACTTCAGATCTCAAAGCTCATTTAGATCACAAAATTTCGTGCTCTTCTCTCCCTCTCCCTTCATTCATCTCCTTCTTCCTCCAAGCTCTTATCCATGGCCTCTTATGGTGGTGAGCTTCTTCTAGACTCATCTTCTCCTTGAAGTGGCATCTCCTCTCTCTCTTCCTTTCTCCATTCCGCTGCCATTCATCTTTCAAGAAGCAAAGGAATCCATTGATGAAGAAGATCCTAGGCCTACAAGCTCCAATTGAGCTTGCATCAGGCCCACTCCACCAAGTATAAGAAAATTTTGGAGCTTCCATGACTTAACAAACTTTTACAAAAGGTTTGTCCCATATTTTTCTATACTTGTAGCACAAATCGTTGAGTTGGTGAGGAACCATGTTCCTTTACCCTCCATTGTCAAACCGCCTAGATAGCTTGCCTTTTACCAATTAGTTTTTACCTTATCTTTCACACCTCTTTTAGTGCTTATTTTGGCTAGTTTCAACCATAGTTTCTTTTACCATTTTTTCAAACCCCTAACAAGAAAGAACCATAACTTAGGAACCAACATGAGTCTTCATTCTTCATCTAGTGTTAATGGTGAGGGTTCTACTCCTAAGGACCCCTTGTATAAGATATTAGATGAGTTGAGATCCCTTAAGTTGTGGAAAGAAAAACAAGAGAGAAAAGAAAAAGGTAAAAAAAGAGTGGAAGAAATAAATCAAGATGAAAGAGAGAAAATAAGAGAGGAAGAAAGAAGAAAAATAATGAAAGAAATGAAAAGAGAAAAACATGTCTCCTATAGTAGTCATGACTATTGCAAGAGTTTAAGCGAAGAACTTAGCGACTACTATAGAGGGCGCCATAGTTCACATACTAAACATCACTCCCAAAGAAAAGAAAGGGATAGAAGGCCTCAATAGGTTAACATTATCCTCCCATATTTCCATGGAAAAGATAATGTTGAGGCCTATTTAGATTGGGAAATGAAGGTTGAACAACTCTTTGCTTGCCATCATATTAGCGAAGAGAGAAAAGTTCCATTGGCTACCCTTAGCTTTCAAGGATATTCCCTCTATTGGTGGACTTCCCTTGTTAGGGAATGAAAGATTCATGGGGATCCTCTAGTAGAGTATTGAAATGATCTTAAGAGTGCCCTTAGGAAGAGGCACATTCCCTCCTACTATTAAAGGGAGCTTATGGACAAGCTCTAAAGGCTTAGATAAGGGAGTATGAGTATTTAAGAATATAGACAACAAATGGAACAACTCCTTTTAAGAGCTGGACTTAGGGGGGAGGAATAAACAAGCATAGCTAGGTTACTTAGTGGGCTTAATATGGAAGTGGGGAACAAGGTTGAACTCCTTCCATATAGGGACCTAGATGAGCTAGTCATACTTCGTATAAGAGTGGAGCAACAACTTAAAAGAAAGCCTTCTTCAAAATCTTATGGCTTTCACTCTTATCCAAGGAAGGACCAAGCCGATGGAATTTTGGGGGCTGCACCTTCAAAACCCAAGGAAGATAAGGGTAAGACCATAGAGAAATACACACCTAAGAATAGTTCCCAAGAAAGGACTAGCAACATTAAATGCTTCAAATGTCTTGGGAGAGGTCATATTGCCTCTCAATGCCCCACAAAGAAAACCATGATCATGAGGGGTCAAGACATTTATAGTAGT
This sequence comes from Glycine soja, assembly GCF_004193775.1. Taxonomy (NCBI): domain Eukaryota; kingdom Viridiplantae; phylum Streptophyta; class Magnoliopsida; order Fabales; family Fabaceae; genus Glycine; species Glycine soja. Next base: position 8,777,786 of record NC_041014.1, on the reverse strand, counting down.
CAAGAGGAGACTACTTCTTGCCTTTCCTCTAGTGGAAGTGAAGATGAAGTAAGGGGTGAAGAGTCTAGTGAGGAAGTCTACCCCCATGAAGAAGGTGACCTCTTAATGGTTAGAAGGCTCCTTGGAGGTCAATCTTGTGATCTATCTCAATCCCAAAGAAAGAACATCTGTCATACAAGATGCAAAATTTTAGATAAAACTTGTTCTCTCATTGTGGATAGTGGATCTTGTTGCAATTGTTGTAGCACAAGATTAGTTTCCAAGTTGAACCTCATTATCATTCTCCACCCAAAACCTTATAAACTTCAATGGCTCAATGAGCAAGGGGAAATGATAGCTAACCAACAAGTAAAGGTACCTTTCTCCATTGGGACATATAAGGATGAAGTTAATTGTGATATAGTTCCCATGGAGGCAGGACATATTCTTTTAGGAAGGCCATGGCAATTTGATAGGAAGATCATTTACAATGGCCTAACTAATGAAATTATCCTCACCCATCTTGGCACTATATTTGAGTTGCATCCTGAAACACCTTCACAAGTGGCCAAAGATCAACTAACTCTGAAAGATAAGAGGGATGAGGAAGAAAAACTAGAAAAACAAAATAAAAAGAAGGATAGTAAAGCCTTGTCTTCAAAGGCCAAGGGGAAGGAAAATGAGGAAAAGGATTCTTCCAAGAAGATTGTTAAGAAGGAAAATCATTTTGCAACAAAAGGTGATATTAAAAGAGTACTCCTTCTTAAACAATCTTTCTACCTTCTCCTATCAAGGGAAACATCCCTTAGCACCGCCATACCTCTTGAGCTTGAGGTTATTCCTCAAGTAAAGGAGTTTTTGGATGAGGGTTTGGTTCGCAAGAGCTTAAATCCTTGTGCTTTGTCGGTGCCTAAAATAGGTATTATTAGGCACCAAATCCCTATGATAGGTGGTATGATGAATGTGTTGAGTGGTGCAACACTATTTTGTAAAATCAATCATGCACCCAACATCTTCATTATTTGTGTACATAGGGACTCATTAGGTAGGTTTGTTCTTATTTTTTGTTTCAATGCAAACCTAGGTGCTCATGTGGGACACCTTAGGATTGTCGTAATTTTTTGTAGGAATAATCAACATGAAAATATATAAAAATGTATGTTTTATTCCATTACTTTCCTTAACTTATTAAATAGTGATCAAGGGCTTCCCATGGACCCTAAGAGAATAAAGGTCATTTCTGAGTGACCTACTCCACCAAGTATAAGGGAAATTTGGGGCTTCAATATCTTAACAAACTTTTACAAAAGGTTTGTCCCATATTTTTCTATACTTGTAGCACCATTCATTGAGTTGGTGAGGAACTATATTCTCTTATGGGAAGATGTCCAGGAAAGGGGTTTTCAGTCCTTGTCGTACTCTAACATACCCAACATCACTAATACATATGTTTTTATTCTTTTTACAAGTGTTGAAGAAAGAATTAATGAGTTTCAAGAACCTCTGGATTTGAGGTCAAATCCTTTTCAAGGGGGAGGGAATGATGCAATCCTAGCCCCCAAGGACATTGGATAGAAGACTCCAAGAAGATTGGGCCAAAGATGCAAGAGAAGGCCTTAGGGTTCTCATGAGCCTTAGGGTAGATTTCGGGCCCATGGGCTAAGTATGAGTCCACTTATCTTTGTACATATTAGATTAAGGTTTCATTAATTTTGGGTCTTGTATTTAGGGCTCCATATGTGGGTAGGGTACCATAGAAATATACGGTTTTTCAGCCCTTGTATTTTAGGGCACCTAGACTAGTTTTTGTATTAAGGGTAGTTTTGTAATTTCACATGCTCTAAGTGAATATTTGATTGTGTGGTTGAAAATAAATTTAATTGAATTGGTAGAAGCCCAATCCAATTAAATTTTAGAGGGGGAGGTGAGCATTTGCTTACTACACCCCATTGCCACATCATATAGTCACACTTTGTGCATGTCCTTCATGCTTTACATGCCTCATGACACCTAAGTACACTTAGTGGAGAATCTTGGAATTGATCTTGGATTAGTGGGCTGAACCATAACTAAAATTCACTAATCATAATTAGTGAAATTTTGGCTCCAAAGTTCTGCTCCACAAATTCAATTTCAAATTCAAGTAAAATTTGAATTGAAATTCAAATTTCCCTCCAATTTTGTGTGACACTTAGGCTATAAATAGAGGTCATGTGTGTGCATTTTTTAACTTTGATCATTTGAAAATTAAACTTCAAATTTTAAATCTCTTTTAGAGCACAAAATTTCGTGCTCTTCTCCTCCTCTCCCTTCATTCATCTCCTTCTTCCTCCAAGCTCTTATCCATGGCTTCCTATGGTGGTGAGTTTCTTCTAGACTCATCTTCTCCTAGACGTGGCATCTCCTCTCTCTCTTCCTTCTCCATTCCACTGCCATTCATCTTCCAAGAAGCAAAGGAATCAAATAAACATTAAAATGCAGTATCTAGGAAGTGATCCTAGGTCGTCTCCCAGTGAGCAATGATCAAACAAACGTTCATAACATATAATAGTAAAACAGTAACGAAATGGGGGGTGTTTGTTTTTGTAATTTAAACAACAAGAAAACTTGAATTGAAAAAAAATATAACAGAACTAAAACATGTTGTTTCCCCTTTATTCATAAGCAAGTCTCTTATCCTAGGTTAACCATTTAATCCAACCCGAAATTAATTTACTAACCGAAAATTAACACAAGGTTGTCATTATGTGATTAAACAACACATACACCAATTAATTCCTCTCACATGTCCATTAAGCATGAACGTTAATTAAGCACAGAGACAATTAATCAAGCATTAAGCATGCATGGATTAATATCAGCAACAAATACAGAATAATTGGTGTCGCAACCTACCCTTTTGCGGGTGAGCGAGGCGAGGCACGCGGGTGCGTCTTCCATGGGAGGAAAATGCGTGGAGTCGGCACCAATGTTTAGTGAAAGGAAAACGTTAGAAAAACCAAAGGAAATCGGTCATAAAGAATATTCCAGATTCGGGAGTTATCTTTACGCTTGAGGAAGGTATTAGCACCTGTCACGTTTGTCCCAAAGGACAACAGCCTTAGATTAGAGTTGTGTGAAGTCATGTATCTAAATTTTTTGTCTCTTTTTATTTTTTGAGGTCGACAAAAGTGGGGCTTTTGCTCCTACGTACCCTCCATCGAAGAGGAAATCAGACCTACGCAGTTCTTTCAAAAGGCAGGGAAGTGATGTGTTGATTTTACGCTTTCAAACGGTCCATGTTAACCGATAAAAAGCAAAGAGGACAGTTTAAGGCATTGGACCTTAAAACGGTTTTCAGTGACTTTTGCGGACAAAGCTTGATTTTGTGAGTTGATTTAGCCTTAGTTTCACTTTAGTTATTAGTCAATTCAATTAAGAATGGAAAATCCCAAAGAGAAACGTCCGATTGATTTTTTTGATTATTTTACTAAAAAAATATTTTTTGATTATTATGTTATTATTTTACCTCTTTTTTGGTTTTAAACGTGGTTACGGAATGACTGAACGGTCGGATTTCATTCTAACAGAAATTAAAAGATGTTACAATTCAAATGATCGGTGGAAATTTATTTTATTTTATTTATTAAGCGAGAAGATGACTTAAATAAATGACTAAAGCACGTCAAAAGGGGGTACGGAAAGTAAATGAAATGAAAATAAAAGCATGCGAAACAAATGGGGACCACTAAAGGTACATAGAATGAATTGAAAAGTTCAATTTCGGGAACTTACCGGTTGAAGACCGAAGAACGACGAAGAACGAACGAAGAACGACGAAGAACGGTGGAAAATCTTCGAGAAATCACCCACGGAAACATCTCGGAAGCGTTACGGAAGCGCCTCGGCTTGGATTTTCTTCACGGAAACAATTTTCCTCACTAATTTTAAGTGATCCTCAGATACCAGGAGGGTTGAACCTTTTTGTTCTTCCCTCCTCCCCCTATTTATAGGGAAAAGAGGGAGAAGATTGCCACCCAGCTCGCCCAGGCAAGCTAGGTTGCTTCCTGTAGAAGGCGGTGCCTTCTGGAGGAACTTCTTGGAAGGCCCAAGTGGGCCTGGTTTCTATTTGCACCCCCTATTTACTAAATACACCCCTGCCTTTTTTGCTGATTCTTTTTCCGTAACGTTACGGAACTTTACGAATTACGTAACGATACTTGTTTCCTTTCCGTAATGTCACGAAACCTTACGGATTACGTAATCATCCCTTTTTTGGCTTCCAGAATGTTATGGAACTTCACGGATTGTGCAAAAATGCTTCCTTTTGACTTCCGGCATGTCACGGAACTTCATGGATTGTGCAATAATGCTTTCTTTTGACTTTCGGCATGTCACGGAACTTCACGGATTGCCTAACGATGGGTGCCAAGTACCTCGAAGCGGTCAAGCAAAGGTTGCATGCCATCAAACAATGGTCCCCGGACGAAATTAGGGTATGACAGTTGCCCCTCTTTACTTACCTTTTATCGGAGATAGGAGGAAAGCAAAGATAAAACACTAATTTCGTCCGTCTTAGCCCTTTTCCGTAATTAATCTATGATGACTCCCGAAGGTCATCCTTTGTCCATCATGGGGATTTAATTGATCTCAATCACAATAGTTCCAACCCAAAACGATTTGAAATAATTGACTCTCGTCTCTCCTTCTTCTTTCTCTCCACAACACAAAACAAAACAAACAAACAAACATAATATAACGTATACACATGTTTGGTGAAGGAACCGATTGGGAAAATAACAAAAACTGTATTTTCCCCTCACTGGAGGCTCTGTACTTGATAATGGAGGATGCATGAACGACAATCAATTCATGGGGCTCCGAATAAGATTTGATGGGGGAGGATGCACAAATAGCGCTAGGCAATCAATTCGTGGGGCTCTGGACTCGATGGCGGAGGATGCATGAATGGCAATCAATTCATGGGGCTCTGAATAAGATTTGATGATGGAGGATGCACGAACAGCGCTAGGCAATCAATTCGTGGGGCTCCAGACTCGATGGTGGAGGATGCATGAACAGCGCAAGGAAATCAATTCATGGGGCTCCGGACTCAATGGTGGAGGATGCATGAACGACAATCAATTCATAGGGCTCCGAATAAGATGGTGGAGGATGCACAAACAGCGCTAGGCAATCAATTCGTGGGGCTCCAGACTCGATGGTGGAGGATGCATGAACCGCTAGGCAATCAATTCATGGGGCTCCAGACTCAATGGTGGAGGATGCATGAACGACAATCAATTCATGGGGCTCCGAATAAGATGGTGGAGGGTGCATGAACAGCGCTAGGCAATCAATTCGTGGGGCTCCGAACTCAATGGTGGAGGATGCATAAACGATAATCAATTCATGGGGCTCCGAATAAGATGGTGGAGGATGCATGAACAATACTAGGAAATCAATTCATGGGGCTCCGGATTCAAAGGTGGAGGATGCATGAATGATAATCAATTCATGGGGCTCCGAATATGATGGTGGAGGGTGCACGAACAACGCTAGGCAATCAATTCGTGGGGCTCCAGACTCAATGGTGGAGGATGCATGAATGGGAATTAATTCATGGGGCTCCGAATAAGATGGTGGAGGATGAACGAACAGCGCTAGGCAATCAATTCGTGGGGCTCTGGACTCAATGGTGAAAGAGCATGAATGGTAATCAATTCCTGGGGCTCCGAATAAGATTTGATTTTAGGACCGAATGGTCCACCGGGTTCTTTCACCTAAAAGGCGAACATGCTTTAGCAAGGAAAAATAAATCATTTACGAGAGCACCATATTTTAGAGAAACAATATGCTTATGCCAAAATAGTTTTCCTTGTAACCGAAAATGAAGGGTAGGATGTCAACATTTAGCTTTTAAATGAACATTCAAGGGAAACGTCGGGTCAAACTGAAATAGGGAATAAAATCACTCATGGTGTATAAAAACTCACACAGGTAAGTGTTTTACCCTAATTCCAAACCATAGCTGCATCATGACTTTATTTTGCACATGATTTCCTATCGAACCAAAAGATTACATGCGCGATCACAGATCAATAGGATTTTCTCGAGTGTAGTGTTTTTGGAGAGGAAGCTGGGTGTTTCGGACTTTTCCTCTTTGTTTATGTGGGGCGGGACATCGCTAGTCGGGAACGATCTTGAATGGCAATGCCAAAGGAAGAACCACTTCAAAAATGGGTTTTCCCTTTGCCGGCGGTCATTTACCTCACCGAAAATTTATTTGGTCTGAAGATCTTCTGTTCTCTTTCCTGGTTTCCTTTATTGATCAGGAATTACTCTGTTTTCCTCCGATCCTTTCCTTTTTACTTTCTTCCGATCTTCGATCGGGAATCCTTCTTTTCTTTTCTTTCCTTTCATTTCTTCCTTTTCATTTCTTTCTCTCCTATTTTTTTTTACCTTTGATTGGGAATTCAAGTTTTAGCATTCATTATTCGCTTTCCCTTGAGGAGATTCTGCTGTCCTCCTCTTCGGGGGAAAGGATGAGGATTCTCTTCATGGGCCAAGGTTCAAAGTAACTTAAGGTTGTGTCTCAACATGGTCTTTTCATTGTGTGTGCCCGATTTTGATATTTGGGGAAAAACAAATTCATGTGTCAGGGTGTCGGTTTCGGGTTAAACTTCCATATCATTTCCATGAGGCATGCGTAACAATGATGATTTGGAAACAACGTTCAAAAATAGTCATGCATACAGCTAGGTGGGTACTCAAGCATCCAGTTCATGGCATTGTGATACTAAGGCTTGGGATTTACGCACGTAGACCCAATGTTTCCAAATTATGTTCTTTCATTGGTTCAACGAATCCATCCATTCTTATCTCGGTTATTTTGGAAAATGAACTCTTAGCGTCAATTTCTTGTTTCCAAAAGATATGTTTGCTCTCTATGAATGATTTATGCTTCCTATGACCATAACATGCTGACCTTCGAGGTCTTTCTTTGTCTTTTGTTTTTGTTTCATTTTTTCTATGCATGTTTGCAAAAAAACTATACATCCATTGCTATCTATGAGAAAAGCTTTTTTCTCTGTACACCTACGTTCCTATACACGAAAAACTTTTTCTCTATATACACACGCATTGAAAAACTCTTTCTCTTTATATCGACATGGACTATGTAAAACCTCTGTTCCTTTTCAAAGATTTCTTTTTCCATTTTCAATATACACTCGTTGTTTATACAAAAAATTTCTTTATATACACTCATTGCTCACACACAAAAATTTCTTTTCACACATTGTTTATATACAAAAACAAACTTTTCACACATTTTTTATATACAAAAACTCTTTTCACACATTGTTTATATACAAAAAAATTATTTTCTTTTCTTTATATACAGATATGACATTTTGTTCACAACACCTCTTTCTTTTTCTATTCTTGGTGTTATCGCGACGTTTGTTCATTTTATTTTAGGACGACTTTCCTAAATGAAAACTCTACACGATTCCGGAATTTCAACAAACATTATCGACAATAACAAAATAAGCACTAACGCAACAATCCAAACAAAATGTATGCACAAAAAAAATGACAATCGAAACAACAAAAACAAACGTTAGTCCCTCAAGTCATAGAAATAAAATAACATGCAAATGATAAATGATGAAACATAAAAAAGAATATGAATCTGGGAATCCCATGGTCATGTGGCTCCGCTCCCTCCCAAGAAATCGAATAGGTCAATCATATCCTCGTCCATGCGGGGCTTGTTCATCCTAACGGGGGATCCTGCAGGCTCCTCCCCTGCTTGGGCATCGGGCCAGTCTCCCGGCCATGCGACCTCAGCCGCAAACTGCTCTGGGGTAGGGCACACAAAAGAGGTGGAACTCTGCCCCTGCTGACTGCGACTGAAATGGTAGAGACACTCGTGTATCTGCACCTGTCAGCGGTGGTTGGCCGCCTGTTGGCAAACCAAGTGTTGTAGATAATGCTCCATGCCTAGTGATCCAGCGGGACCGCCCTAAGGAGTTGGTGGTGGTGCGCCCGTGCCCTGAGGTGCATCACCCTGTGCCTGCCTAGGCGTGCAGTACTTCTCAATGAAGGCTCGGGTGATCGGTGGTCGGATCACTTTGCTGGGGGTGACGGGAACCCCGAACGACTGGCAGAGGCCCATGATCAATGCCAGAAACCCCAGGGCCCTGTTAGACTTATCCGGGTCTAGAGGGTGCCTGGTGGGTGGCATACCTGTAAACAAATAGATGGCGTCAGCAATCAACTGAGCCACATGGACGCTCACCCGTGTCAGGATGGCATACACCAGCTGACACTTCGGCATAGGGAGATCGGAGTTATGGTCATTAGGCAAGACATTACTGAGCAGCAATGTCATCCATATCTGGGTCAAGGTGGTCATGCTGGTGCGCATGATCCGCACCCGCCTCCCTGCAGCGGTTGGGGTGAAACCCAGCCTCGGTATGCATAACAGCTGGGCAATGGCCTCCTCGTCGAACCCGTCGGCCCTGTTCCTCCTCTGACTGAACTCGCACTCCTGGCCTTCCTCCAACACTAGCGGGTCACCCAGGAACTGGCTGAGGGCATCTGCGTCAAAAGGAATCCACTGACCCCTCACCCATGAACGCATGTCTCGCACTCCCTCCTCTGTGGGCCAAGCATTAGCGTAAAACTCCAGGACTATCTCAGGGTCAAACTTAGCCATGGGAGTCACCAGCGATGTCCAATGTCGGCGAGCTATCTCCTCCTGAAAATCTGTGTACTCATCCTCCTTGAGCTAGACGCGCCTCTCTCTGTGGAACGACCATCCTTTGATGGCCTCGAAGCGCTGCTGGTGCATGGCGCTCCGGAAACGGTGGTTATCAAACTCGAGGGCGGCACTGGTCCCTTCAGCTGCGGCGTTTCTCCTAGATCTCTTCACGGAAAGCTTTTTCGGAGCCATTTCCTGTGAGGACAAACATTTGGAAAGTTAATTTACAAGGAAGTTCTACTTTAAAGCCAAAACGGCATACTAACCCTTCCGACTTAGAACAAAATTGTGCACACATTTCCCTGAAGAAAAACATTTATGAACGTGCATGCGCGCAAAATATCCTACTATCAATATACAAGGATATTCAAAATATTCTAGCTGCTTATATCCCACAAATATTCTTTTGAAAAGAACTCATATATGCATGCTCAAGGTATTGCGCCTAAATTACATATGTCTGTATTCAAAGTATTTTGCTACCAAAAATTACATATGCACATTCAAAGTATTTTATTAACATACAAATTAACATAGGTTTTTGTTGTTTCATTCACATTTATTTATACATACATGCATATTTGAGAGCCAATTTCATGTCGTGCACACACTTGCATTTATTTGAAAAGGAATTTTCATGCCATCTATCTACACTTTGAAAGGCAATTCCACATTATATGTTCATTTTGGGAAGCATTCTCGTGCCACATTCAAACATGTGTACATTTATAAAGCGCTTGACCATCTATTCAAAATATACACGTTTTATTTGAAGGGTATTTGTCTCTTGCTACCTATTCTATATATACACGTACATGGTGAATAACATCTCAAACAAACTAGGCAAACATCATGGCGCAGCCCCAAAAATCAGCCGCTGGCCTAAAGGGAAATCCCTATCATAATGCCTTCGTTTTTATGTTTTCTTGCACTCAAAACCAAAGGCTTGGATTCCTAGGTCTAAGTCCTTAATTTGGGCACTTATTTTAACCTCTACATGCTGTCCCTATACACACAAAACAGCCCCACAATCCAAAGTTCGCAAAACCATGCCCAAATGTCATTGAGGCATTTTGCGGAGCACTTGGTGGGCGCATGTTTAGGCATGAATAGCAAGGGAATGGGGGCAATGTGGCATGCCCCATTATTTCATAACACACCCTAGGCCTAAGGCCATCCCCTACAACCCCTCAATTCAACAAAAACAAGCAACAATTCAAGGATAAATCCCTCACATTTTTGAGCAAATACATGCAACTTAGAGCACCAAAATACATCAATGGAAAGCTAGAGAGCCCAAGAATGAGGTACTTACCTGTTGGAGATGAATAATAGCGCAAAATGGAATCAAAACCATGGAGAAAAGGTGACCTAAGGCTGGAAAACCAAGAAATCCCGTGAGCCTTCATTTTTTGAATGAGGGGGGGAGAGTTTTTGGGTGAAGAAAACTTCCCCCTCCCCATTTTTAACCACTTTTGTGCAGGGGGTGCTCGCCCAGGCGAGCTAACCTGCATTTTTTTTTAGGGAAGAAATAAGTACGGCTTTCTACGGGTCGGTGTTCGCTTACTCGAACCCCCTTAGGGTAGATTAGGCATCCAATATTTACTTTAAAGACACAACAATAATAACTACTGGGAATTTAAAGGATACTAGGCTGCCTCCTAGCGGTGCTTTTCGTTTGTCCAGAGCTGGGCAAGGGACGACGATCTATTATTCGTGACCCTAGCCTTTACTCGCGTTTGTCCCTATGTACCTAAAAGTAGGAAACAACATCGCGCAGCAAACTGTGGCCGCGTTACTGTTTTGCCTTGATCGGTTTCTGCCTTTAGCCTCATCCCGGCATTTGACCACTGCCTAAGACGATTCTGCTTCTGTCATAAGATAACAAAATATGCATGTGTATACGTATGCATGAACTTTTTTTCAAATGCAACAATCCTTTTAGTGAATGCTGGTCAGGTTTAGTTTTAATTAAGCGCTTGGGGCACCCCATGAACTGAGCGAAAAGGCTCAGGTTATAACTAACTGCACATGGTTTAAAGCACAAAGTGAGGACTGAAGCCTCAATCCCATGTTCTCATTTTTTAAAGAACTGTGACAAGAAAATTACAGCGGACAGGAATCCTTGGGGGAAACCAAGTAGAACACACAAAAATAAAAGAACATGCAGTGATTTCTTCAATTGCCCCAGATCCTAAGCGTAGTATCGCTTGACAACATCGGAGTTCATGGGTGAGGGTAGCTTCTCGCCATCCATGTTGGTGAGCACCAGAGCCCCTCCGGAAAAATCCCTTTTCACAACGAAAGGCCCTTCGTAGTTCGGGGCCCACTTCCCTCGATTATCTTTAACAGCGTGGGATATATTTTTCAGCACAAGGTCCCCCTCGTTGAACTTGTGCGGGCGCACTCTCTTGTCGAACGCGTTCTTTATCCTTTGTTGATACATGCGCCCATGGCTCATGGCCGTCAAACGCTTACCTTCAATAAGGTTGAGTTGGTCGTAGCGTGTTTGAGCCCACTCTGATTCTGCTAGGCCCGATTCCGCTAGTATCCTCTGGGAAGGGACCTCTACCTCAAATGGGAGGACTGCTTCCATCCCATAAACCAAGGAGTACGGCGTTGCCCCAGTAGAAGTTCGTACCGAGGTTCGGTACCCATGTAGGGCAAAAGGCAACATCCTATGCCAATCTTTGTACGACACTGTCATTTTCTGAATAATTTTCTTAATATTTTTGTTTGCAGCCTCCACAGCCCCGTTCATCTTCGGCCGATAGGGGGTGAAGTTATGATGCTGGATCTTAAAATCCTCGCACATTTCCTGCATCATTTTTTTATTCAGATTGGTGCCATTGTCAGTAATGATCTTCCTGGGGAGTCCATACCGACAAACCAGCTCCCTCTTTATGAATCTAACCACCACGCTCCTTGTGACATTGGTGTAGGAAGCTGCTTTGACCCATTTGGTGAAATAATCTATTGCCACGAGAATGAAGCGATGACCGTTTGAAACCTTAGGTTCGATGGCCCCTATGACATCTATCCCCCACATGGAAAAAGGCCAAGGGGCGGACATGACATTCAGAGGATGTGGTGGAACATTGACATTGTCTACGAACGCTTGACATTTATGGCATTTCCTTACATGGGTGCAACAATCGCTTTCCATAGTGAGCCAGTAATAACTTGCTTTAAGGATCTTCCTGGCCATAGCATGCCCATTGGCATGCATCCCAAACGAACCCTCATGGACTTCCTCGATCATGTGGTTTGCCTCTTTGGCATCTACGCATCGCAGGAGGGTCATGTCATGGTTTCATTTGTACAAGATGGTACCACTCACAAAGAAACCAGTAGCCAATCTCCTTAACGTTCTCTTGTCATTGTCGGAAATCCCTGGTGGATATTCTTTGTTCTCGACATACTGTTTGATGTCGAAATACCACGGTTTCCCATCATGCTCTTCCTCTATCGCACAACAATGTGACGGCTTGCCCCGAGATCTGAATTCAATGTACGGCAGATCCCCGTGTGGGGCAAGTTGAAACATGGATGCCAAGGTGGCCAATGCATCGGCCATTTGGTTCTCTTCCCGAGGTATGTGGTGGAAAGAAATGTCGTCAAAGAACTCGGCTAACTTCAAGATATAAGTTTGATAGAGTATCAATTTTTGATCCCTAGTTTCCCATTCCCCTCTCAACTGACATATTACCAAAGCTGAGTCTCCACACACTTTGAGTAGCTTCACGTCAAAATCAATGGCAGCTTGAATCCCAAGGGCACATGCTTCATATTCGGCCATATTGTTGGTACAATCGAAACCCCGCCTGGCCGTGAAAGGGATACATTGATCATCTGGGGATACAAGGACTGCCCCTACTCCATGGCCCAAAGCATTAGATGCCCCATCGAAACAAACAATCCATTTGTCTATATCCTCGTGCTTCCGCTTCTCTTCGAATAAGGCCATGATGTCTTCATCCAGGAACTCAGGGTGCATTGGCCGATAATCTTGGAGGGGTTGTTGGGCCAAATAATGTGCCAAGGCGCTTCCCTTTATCGCCTTTTAGGTGACATACACAATATCGAATTCAGATAGTAGTACCTACCACCTAGCGATTCGTCCCGTGAGGGCCGGTTTCTCAAAGATGTATTTCACGGGATCCATTTTGGAAATAAGCTAAGTGGTATGACTGAGCATGTACTGCCTAAGATGAATGCCCATACCAAGGCGCAGCACGTCCTTTCCAACATTGAGTAATTCATCCCACAGGCAGTAAACTTCTTGCTTAAATAGTAAATGGCTTGTTCCTTCTTCCCAAAGTCATCGTGTTGACCCAACATGCACCCCATAGACTCGTCTAACACAGTCATGTATAGGAAAAAAGGTCTTCCTGTTACAGGCGACATGAGCACCGGGGGATTCCCGAGGCTCTGTTTGATTTTTTCGAAGGCCTCTTGGCAGTCACTATTCCACAGGACCGCCTGGTTTTTACGCAAGAGTTTGAAGATGGGCTCGCAGGTAGGGGTGAGTTGCGAGATAAATCTCGCGATGTAATTCAACCTGCCCAGGAAACCTCGAACCTGCTTCTCCATGCGTGACTCTGGCATTTCAAGAATGGTCTTCACTTTCTCGGGATCTATCTCTATCCCTTTCTGGCTCACGATAAAACCCAACAACTTCCCTGACTTCACCCCGAAGGTGCACTTGGCGGGGTTTAGTTTCAGTTGGTATTTCCGCAACCTCCTAAACAGCTTACGCAGATTGATGAGGTGTTCGTCCTTGGTCTGATATTTGGCAATCATGTCATCTACATAGAATTCTATCTCTTTATGCATCATGTCATGGAATAAGGCTACCATGGCACGTTGATAGGTTGCCCCAACATTTTTTAGCCCGAAGGCCAACACTTTATAGTAGAATGTTCCCCATAGGGTGACGAAAGTAGTCTTCTCCACATCTTCGGGTGCCATTTTTATCTGGTTATACCCTGAGAAACCATCCATAAATGAGAAAAGAGCGAACTTAGCCGTATTATCTACTAGTATATCAATGTGTGGTAAGGGAAAATTGTCTTTAGGACTGGCTTGGTTTAAATCCCGATAGTCTACACACATTCGCACTTTGCCATCCTTTTTTGGGACAGGGACAATGTTGGCTACCCATTCAGGGTATCGAGTCACATCCAAGAAACCCGCATCGAACTGCTTTCTCACTTCTTCTTTAATTTTCAAAGACATTTCGGGTCTCATCCTTCATAATTTTTGCTTAACCAGGGAGCACCCAGGATTCAATGGCAACCTATGATGCACAATGTCGAGGTCCAGACCTGGCATGTCTTGGTACGACCATGCGAAGATGTCTTGATATTCTTCAAGAAGGGTTATCCAACCTTGGCGGATAGGTGCGGTTATACCGGTCCCTACTTTCACTTCTTTCTTTCCCTCTCCGGTCTCTAAGTCTATCAGTTCGGTTTCCTCTTGGTGAGGCTTCATTTTGCGCTCTTCCTGAGCGATCAACCTCTCCAACTCCGGTGAAAGGACATCCTCTTCCTCTTCTTCGTTTATTGTTTGACTTACTTCTCGATCAAAATCGATTATCAAGCCCTCGTTGTTAGGATCCTCAAAGGATCGATCCTCACATCTATACCATTCAAGATAAAAAAAACATGCAAAATGACATGAGAAAAGGTGGAATCGCAAGAACAGATGAAACAAGATCTCTTTGTTATTTAATAAGGTAGGTTTCACAAAACAAAAGAGAAAGGAATCTATAGCCTCCAATTACATTGAATCAGCGGTATAGACTTCCGACTGGCTCGTCACGTGCCAATTCCCCAGTTGGAAATTGGGATGGCACGGTTGCACGAAACTCGGAGGATCTTGTGGAGCTTCTCCTCCTATTGCCACCACCTCTTCCTCGAACATTATCCCGGCACTTGTGAAACACTGGCTAACATGACCGGGCCATGCCCTATCTGCTCAGAGTCTTGATGGTGCATTCCTTCTTCCAGGTTTCCCGGGCTCATACCCCAACCCATATTTGTGCGGGTTACCCCTAATGTCAACCACATTGGCATTCCCGTGGCTGTCCTTGCCCAGACCCATTCCGGGCTCATAACCGTGCCTGAGCATTACCCTAGCCACCATCAGGGCCGCATTAGAGAAACAAGGTAGCAATGGACTTGTTTCCACAGAGGCACAACTTACCACCTCGAAGGATTGGAAAGTTGTTTCCAATGATTCCTCTGCCGCCTCTACATATGGTGCCGAAGAGGGGCAGCTTACCAACATATCCTCTTCGCCCGACACTATCACCAAGAGTCCACCAACTGCGAATTTCAGTTTCTGGTGAAGCGTCGAGGGAACCACTCCTAGCCCGTGGATCCATGGCCTCCACAAAAGGCAGCTGTAGGCGGGACTTATGTCCATCACTTGGAAAACCACATTGCAAGTGTGGGGGCCTATCTGAATGGGGATGTCAATTTCCCCCATCACCTCCCGTCGACTACCGTCGAAAGCTCGTACTACCATCGAACTCGGTTTTAGATGTGACGCATTAAAAGGAAGCTTCTCCAAGGTGGTCTTTGGCATCACATTTAAACTTGAACCATTATCGATGAGTACCTTAGCGATGACATGGTCCATGCATCTGACAGACACATGTAGAGCTTTGTTGTGCCATCTCCCCTCAACTGGAATCTCCTCCTCCGCGAGCGCGAGGTAGTTATTGGTAGTTATGTGATTAACAATGCCTTCAAAGCCCTCGACTGAGATGTCGTGTGCTACGTGGGCTTCATTGAGGACCTTTGTTAATAGTACACGATGAGGCTCAGAGCTTATGAGCAGTTCGAGCAAGGAGATCCTTGCTGGAGTTTTATTCAATTGCTCAACCACTTTAAACTCACTTTGTTGGATTAGACGAAGGAACTCATGAGCCTTTTCCAAGTTCACCGCCCTTCCTTGGAGATCTTCCTTCTTTTCAGCTCCCTTTACTACCGGGGGATCCACATCTTTTGAGGGGGTGGCCGCACTCGCAGACTCTTTGGTCATGGGTGCTTTCCCCTTGGAGGGCAATTCCGCCTAGTGAGGGGGAGCAAACACCCGGCCACTGCGGGTTACGCCACTAAGGTCGGTAATGTTGGTCACCTTGGCTGACAAGGAGTCAACCTCGGTTGCAGCCCCTTCTCCAAAAGTGGGAGGGGTATATTTCCATGGGACGACCTTATTGCTTTGATAGGAAAATGGCATCAGCTTGGGCACTTCCGGGGGGTACTCAAACCTAGGGCTGGTCATATTCCTAGTAAAACATATTACTAGGGCTTTGGGGGTTGGGAGAGCCTTTCTTTCTGCCGACTGTGAGCAAATCTGCGGTTCTTCCCTACCTCTCTCGGACACTTCGAGCTGCCCCCAGTCCATGAGCCGTTGAATTAGCTCTTCTACCGCAGGGCATGTTTCCATGTCGTGTAATTCCCCGAGATGAAACAGACATTCGTCGCTTTTGTCTCTGCCACGAGAGACCATGCATGCTGCCTGCAACGACTGGTAGATGAATCTTCTGGATGTGGCCACATCTTCTAATCTCTTTGACCCTGACGGCCTATCCTTTTCGATGGCGTTTATGCTAGCTCCTCCATGACTGGCTAGCGGATTGGTCTTAACGTTGGGGTCCTCTTCTTGAAATGATAGTCAGTCGGCATTTATTAGGTGTTGCACCTTATACTTGAATGGCAGGCAAGAATCAATGTTGTGTCTGGGGGCTTCACTATGGTATGCGCACGTGGCATTTGAGTTGTACCACTTGGGGTAAGGTGGCTGGAAGACCTTTCCGGGTATGGCCACCACCAAATGGTTTTCCAACAATGAGGGCCATATCTCAGAATACGCCATGGGAATAGGAGAGAACTGGTCTCTCAGGGGGCGTCGCGGATTGTCATAGCTTGTGTTAGGAGTCGTATTATTGGCTAGTCGGGGTGTGGCTGGAGCCGCGTGTTGTGCAAACGCTTTTTTCGTCAGGGCAGGCCCTTCTACTTGAGTTGGGAGGGAACTCCCGGCTCGGATCGAGAAGTTCGGGTGGTTGTGTTGGTATGAGTTTTGAGCATTTTGGGGCGTTTTCATCCACGTTGGGGCAGTGGTGACCGCGTGGGTATCCCCTTCCTTTTTCCATGTGCCCACCACTGGGGCTCTTCTATTGCTGTTGGGGCCAGCGTTGGAGGCGTATTCAAACTTGCCTTTCCTCAGTCCGGACTCGATTCTTTCTCCGGTAAAGACAAGGTCTGCAAAGTTGGTCGACATATATCCTATAAGCTTCTCATAGTAGAACATAGGCAGCGTATCTACCATGATCGTGATCATTTCTCTCTCAGTCATGGGTAGGATGACTGGGGCTGCTAGGTTTCTCCACCTTTGAGCATATTCCTTGATGGACTCATGTTCCCGTTTGCTCATGCTCTGAAGTTGGTTCCGATCAGGAGCCATATTTGTGTTGTATTGGTACTGCCTAATGAAGGCAGTTGCCAAGTCTTTCCATGACCAGACCTGAGAGGCTTCCAAATTTGTGTACCACGCCACTGCTGCTCCGGCTAAGCTGTCTTGAAAGAAGTGCATTAACAGCTTTTCATCCATGGAATATGCCCCCATCCTTCGGCAATACATCCGAAGATGACTCTTTGGGCACGTCATCCCTTTGTACTTGTCAAAATCTGGTACCTTAAACTTGGGAGGAATGATGATGTAAGTTACCAGACACAGATCGGCTAAATCTGAGAAAGGATAGTTGCCAAGGCCTTCCACTGCTCTCAACCTCTCTTCAAGCAGATCGATCTTTCCCTAGTCTTTTGAAATGGGAACGGGTTCCTTAACGGGTGCGGATTGAGACGGGGCATGGCGGATTATGTTTGGCTGGGGCAACTCATGGGGGGCCGGTTCCCTTGGGGGAAGTAGAGGGCATAAATAGGCATCTCCTTCATCATCTTCCTGTAGAGGGTAGTCGGCATGAGGAGGGAGTTGCCCCTCGAAGGTAGGGGCTTGGCTCAAATCGTCTGGAGCGGTACGGGAAGTGAAGTATGGAGGCAAACCATAAGGGTAGGCTTGAGGACTATACCTCCGATTGAAACCCGTCACGCTTCTATCCCGGCCCAAGTTCATTGTGGGCTGTAGCACCGGTTCCGCTTCCCTGGTTGTATTGGAAGCAGCCGCCGTAACATTGTCTTCTATTGATTTTTGAATTTTTAGCATGGTTTCCGTCATAGAAGCCATCTGATCTTTTAAAGCCAACATGTCGGCCTTCATCTATTCTTGCACTCCCTCCTCGTTATCCATCTCACTTTTGGATCGGGTGTTATAGGGGTGCCTTAGCGCTTTTTTAGTTATGGTGAGTTTCCTAAAGAAACAAACAGTGGTGAGCATGCCACCAAATCATGAATATGTTATGCTAATGAATGATCAGAGCACTTAGATCCACCTCAAGACCTTTTTTAGACAACGTGATGAGTTTCAGAACTTCTCTTTTTATAAAAAGGAACAAAAGCTTTAATCTAGCCAAGATTTCACAAAAGTGTTACAACAGAACCTAACGGTTTCTAATTATATGGGCCATTAAATCTATCATGTGTTGAAAATAATTGATTAGCCCGTGAATTTCCTCTGGGGCTGAACACACTTCGGCCATGGCCCTTGCTTTGGCTAGTAGTCGTGGGAGGTCTTGACTTTCATTTAAGGTCAAGGCGAACCTATCCATCCACATGGTCGCTTCTTGATGCAATGCATCAATCACCCTTCCTCTTGCCTCCTTCTCGGCGTATACTTGTGTGAAGTCTTCTACTAGCTTTTGCTCATGAGCCAAAGATTGGTTTAACTCCTCTTTGTATTGCCCTATTATAGCTAGCATGCTTTGCTCCGTGGCTTCTAAGTGTTGGGCCAAACTCTTCTTGGATCTTGAGCAGGCAGCTAACTCCTCCTTTAAGACCATGCTATGTACTCGTGATTGGTCTCTCTCTTCCCTTTGAAGCTTGAGTTCCTTGTTGCTGCCCCACAAAGCTCCACTGAATTTGTCTCGACCATGCTCTTCCTTGCGAGCCCTCTTGGTTTCTTGTTCAAGGGCTCTTGCGATAGCTGCATTTTCTTCTCGTAACTCGGCACACTCTTTTCGGACGTCTGTAGCGACTAACTTGAATTTTTCTTTGGCGAGTCTTGCCTTTCCTAGCTCTGTTTTTAGAGCTCGGACTTCTTCATCCTCTTCCGGAGCTTCGAAGTTCTCCTCGTTGATAATTTTCAACTTGGAGAGCCAATCTAACCCTCGTGTATGAACTTTCAGCCATTCATGATAACCATCGATGATGCCATTACGGATGCCCCTAAGTTCTTTATCTTTTCTTAACGGGCTTTCCCACGCCTTGTGGACTCTTTGTACAATCTTGAAACTTTGCACACCGAAATCTCTCACAAGGAAAGGCGAGAGGCTCTCTTCCATCGATGCTCCCCTCATGGGGTACCCTAACTGTCTTATAGCAAGTGTGAGATTGTAGTTAATACAACCCCTCGTCCCTATCAACGGAATGTTTGGGTAGTCCCCACATGAGAAGAGAACTCCCTCCTTTCCTTCCTTCCATCGAGGAAACCAGTTGATTGTTCTGCCTCCTATCCCAGCCAAGTATTGGTCCCAATCTACTCTTCTCTTTTTGACACACGAGCAATGACTTTGGAGCGGACATGGGTGCCTTATGTCTTGTTGGAATAGGTGTGAAACCAACCATACACAAAGAGCGGGTAAGCAGCAGATAATCCGTGCGCTGTTCTTCTCGCACCTTCGGTCAAATGTATCAAATAAATCCGCCAAGATAGCTACCACCGGCCACTCCTTGCTATGGTGATATGCAAGGAAAGCATCAATCGCGGCTAGGTCCACCAAAATGTCCACATTTGGAAAGAGGACAACCCCAAAGATTAGAAAATCTAATACATCCGCAAACAGGACCCACTCCTCTTGATTCGCCATATCCCTTGCCTTGCCTTCCAAGTACTTCCGCGATAGGCCCACTACGCCATTTCGAGTTTGCTTTACACGATCCAACTCTCTCATCGAATCCCTGACCACAACTGCAATCTTGCTCAAGGAGGGAAGAAACCCAGAGAAAAGATACGATTTTCTTCCCCCAAGAGGACATCCTAGAATCTCCTCAAATTCTTCAATAGTCGGTGCTATTTGGAAGTCCCCAAACGTGAAGCATCTCAAAGGCTAGTCATAGTATTGGGTGAGGGATACAACGGCTTCCGTGAATACCTCTGCTATGGTCAAATCTAAAATATTTTTGTACATCTTGCGGAAGGCTTGCATCTGGAGGGGTCCCATCAACCGTCCCAACTCCTTAAGGCTGGTGACATCTAGGCCCTTAATCTTGACTTGATAGAATCTTTTTCCGATTTGATTTGTTCCCATCATTTACCTAAAAAGGAGTGAATCAAGGCTCTGATATGATGCGATGCATATGCATGAAACAAAAAGAAGCAAAACAAGTGGTAGTTCACATATACGAGACCAAAAAAGACCCACCTTTTTATTACTACGTTTTAGGCATTGCAGCGCCCCAACGTATGCAATAAAAAGTGACGCACTAATCGGTTGAGACAAGATATTACTAGATATACAACAAAACTATAATCTATGTGATATTCGCTGAAGAATGCATGAAAACAAATGGTACAGAGCGTGCTTGGTCTATGCCCTTATTTGGGAACCTATAGGATAATATCTAGGGGTCTCTAATAACTACTCCCAAGGATCCATATCTCACATGGCTGTTCTCTAGAGGTATCATCACTCAAGATAATATTGTGGCGGTATGGAATACCAGCGACAACACATTATAAAGAGGGAAAGCTCTCGACGAGGTTTCACTATTATCAAGCAAGTCGGAGACCTAGCATGACCATAGATCCACCTCCACTCCTTAAATTTCCATGAACCCGGGTGTAGGGCCCCTTTTTACTCAAACCTGCGTGTGCTTAGAATGCGGTGTAAAAATGTGGAAAAGACAGCATTTATTTTTTTTACACAGTTCAAGAAAAACGCACACACAAAGTTTCATAATTCCACACTTTCCTAAAATAGGCCTAACTCACAAAAAGGAGTCCCCAGTGGAGTCGCCAACTGCCGTAACCTACCCTTTTGCGGGTGAGCGAGGCGAGGCTCACGGGTGCGTCTTCCATGGGAGGAAAATGCGCGGAGTCGCCACCAAAGTTTATTGAAAGGAAAACGTTAGAAAAACCAAAGGAAACCGGTCATAAAGAATATTCCAGATTCGGGAGTTATCTTTACGCTTGAGGAAGGTATTAGCACCTCTCACGTTTGTCCCAAAGGACAACAGCCTTAGATTAAAGTTGTGTGAAATCATGTATCTAAATTTTTTGTCTCTTTTTATTTTTGGAGGTCGACAAAAGCGGGGCTTTTGCTCCTATGTACCCTCCATCGAAGAGGAAATCAGACCTACATAGTTCTTTCAAAAGGCAGAGAAGTGATGTGTTGATTTTACGCTTTCGAATGGTCCATGTTAACCGATAAAAAGCAAAGAGGACTGTTAGTGCTTAGCTCTACTGAGTTTTAAAAAGGTTGGCTAAGATTTTGTTAAAACATAAGCACTTAGACAATGAAGGAAAGCTGGAGTTGCTGCACATGATGTCCAACGTTATGTCAAGGAATAAGATCGGGCTGCACAATGCACAAGGCAAGATGAAATGTCAAATGAAGAATTGAAGTTGCAGGATCCACGATGTCGGATACAATGTCCTGACATCTTGCCCGAAAATACTGGAGTTGCTGCACAATGCATAAGTCAAGATAAAATGTCAAATGAAGAATTGAAGCTGCAGAATCCACGATGTCGGATACGATGTCCTGACATCCGGCCCGATAATACTGGACATATAATTCTGTTATATCTTTAACAGATTATTGTGCAGTTAGCAAGAGATAAGATGATCTATCTTCTGGAACGAATTAAAAGATAATTAAAGTTCGAATTTCAAAGTAGAAGAGTTCGTTCAGGGATTAAAGATTAAAGATAAAAACTAAAAGATCAAACTGTATCTTTTAGTTCTTTAACTGCAGATTTTCAGGAAGAATGATAGATCTCCTCCAGCACAAGCCGTTGCAGCCCAGAAACGCACATTGCTATATAAACATGGAGGCTGCACGAGTTCTGTACCAAGTCCGGGATTGAAGAGTTATTTTGTGAGTTTTGGGACTTGAGTCTTTTGTGAGCCACCTTGATGGTACCCTAACATCAAGTGTTGGACCTGAGTGTGTAGAGTTGATCTCTTGTGTGTAGAGTTGATCTCTTGTGTGTAGAGTTGATCTCTTGTGTGTAGAGTTGATCTCTTTTGTTCAGAGTTGATCTCTGGTGTGTCTTTGATTTATTTGTAAACACGGGAGAGTGTTTGAGAGGGAGTGAGCGGGGTTTCTCATATCTAAGAGTGGCTCTTAGGTAGAGATCGCACGGGTAGTGGTTAGGTGAGAAGGTTGTAAACAGTGGCTGTTAGACCTTGAACTAACACTATTTTAGTGGATTTCCTCCCTGGCTTGGTAGCCCCCAGATGTAGGTGAGGTTGCACCGAACTGGGTTAACAATTCTCTTGTGTTATTTACTTGTTTAATCTGTTCATACAGTTAAAGACAATCTGCATGTTCTGAAGCGTGATGTCGTGACATCCTGTACGACATCTGTCCCCAGTATCAGAATTTCAATTGGTATCAGAGCAGGCACTCGAAATCACTGAGTGAGATCTAGGGAGATAAATTCTGATGAACATGGAGAAAGAAGGAGGACCAGTGAACAGACCACCAATTCTTGATGGAACCAACTATGAATACTGGAAAGCAAGAATGGTGGCCTTCCTCAAATCACTGGATAGCAGAACCTGGAAAGCTGTCATCAAAGGCTGGGAACATCCCAAGATGCTGGACACAGAAGGAAAGCCCTCTAATGAACTGAAGCCAGAAGAAGACTGGACTAAAGAAGAAGACGAATTGGCACTTGGAAACTCCAAAGCTTTGAATGCTCTATTCAATGGAGTTGACAAGAATATCTTCAGACTGATCAACACATGTACAGTGGCCAAGGATGCATGGGAGATCCTGAAAACCACTCATGAAGGAACCTCCAAAGTGAAGATGTCCAGATTGCAACTATTGGCCACAAAATTCGAAAATCTGAAGATGAAGGAGGAAGAATGTATTCATGACTTCCACATGAACATTCTTGAAATTGCCAATGCTTGCACTGCCTTGGGAGAGAGGATGACAGATGAAAAGCTGGTGAGAAAGATCCTCAGATCCTTGCCTAAGAGATTTGACATGAAAGTCACTGCAATAGAGGAGGCCCAAGACATTTGCAACATGAGAGTTGATGAACTCATTGGTTCCCTTCAAACCTTTGAGCTAGGACTCTCGGATAGGGCTGAAAAGAAGAGCAAGAATCTGGCTTTCGTGTCCAATGATGAAGGAGAAGAAGATGAGTGTGACCTGGATACTGATGAAGGTCTGACTAATGCAGTTGTGCTCCTTGGAAAACAGTTCAACAAAGTGATGAACAGAATGGACAGGAGGCAGAGACCACATGTCCAGAACATCCCTTTCGACATCAGGAAAGGTAGTAAATACCAGAAAAGGTCAGATGAAAAGCCCAGTCACAGCAAAGGAATTCAATGCCATGGGTGTGAAGGCTATGGACACATCATAGCTGAATGTCCCACTCATCTCAAGAAGCAGAGGAAAGGACTTTCTGTATGTCGGTCTGATAATACAGAGAGTGAACAAGAAAGTGATTCTGACAGAGATGTAAATGCACTCACTGGGAGATTTGAATCTGCTGAAGACTCAAGTGATACAGATAGTGAAATCACTTTTGATGAGCTTGCTATATCCTATAGAAAACTATGCATCAAAAGTGAGAAGATCCTACAGCAAGAAGCACAACTGAAGAAGGTCATTGCAGATCTGGAGGCTGAAAAGGAGGCACATGAAGAGGAGATCTCTGAGCTTAAAGGAGAAGTTGGTTTTCTGAACTCTAAACTAGAAAACATGACAAAATCAATAAAGATGCTGAATAAAGGCTCAGATACGCTTGATGAGGTGCTGCAGCTTGGAAAGAATGTTGGAAACCAGAGAGGACTTGGATTTAATCCTAAGTCTGCTGGCAGAACAACCATGACAGAATTTGTTCCTGCCAAAAACAGCACTGGAGCCACGATGTCACAACATCGGTCTCGACATCATGGAACGCAGCAGAAAAGGAGCAAAAGAAAGAAGTGGAGGTGTCACTACTGTGGCAAGTATGGTCACATAAAGCCCTTTTGCTATCATCTACATGGCCATCCACATCATGGAACTCAAAGTAGCAACAGCAGAAAGAAGATGATGTGGGTTCCAAAACACAAGATTGTCAGTCTTGTTGTTCATACTTCACTTAGAGCTTCAGCTAAGGAAGATTGGTACCTAGATAGCGGCTGTTCCAGACACATGACAGGAGTTAAAGAATTCCTGGTGAACATTGAGCCCTGCTCCACTAGCTATGTGACATTTGGAGATGGCTCTAAAGGAAAGATCATTGGAATGGGAAAGCTAGTTCATGATGGACTTCCTAGTCTGAACAAAGTACTGCTGGTGAAGGGACTGACTGCAAACTTGATCAGCATCAGTCAGCTGTGTGATGAAGGATTCAATGTAAACTTCACAAAGTCAGAATGCTTGGTGACAAATGAGAAGAGTGAAGTTCTAATGAAGGGCAGCAGATCAAAGGACAACTGTTACCTATGGACACCTCAAGAAACCAGTTACTCCTTCACATGTCTATCCTCCAAAGAAGATGAAGTCAGAATATGGCATCAAAGATTTGGACATCTGCACTTAAGAGGCATGAAGAAAATCATTGACAAAGGTGCTGTTAGAGGCATTCCCAATCTGAAAATAGAAGAAGGCAGAATTTGTGGTGAATGTCAGATTGGAAAACAAGTCAAGATGTCCCACCAGAAGCTTCAACATCAGACCACTTCCAGGGTGCTGGAACTGCTTCACATGGACTTGATGGGGCCTATGCAAGTTGAAAGCCTTGGAGGAAAGAGGTATGCCTATGTTGTTGTGGATGATTTCTCCAGATTTACCTGGGTCAACTTTGTCAGAGAAAAATCAGACATCTTTGAAGTATTCAAGGAGTTGAGTCTAAGACTTCAAAGAGAAAAGGACTGTGTCATCAAGAGAATCAGGAGTGACCATGGCAGAGAGTTTGAAAACAGCAGGTTTACTGAATTCTGCACATCTGAAGGCATCACTCATGAGTTCTCTGCAGCCATTACACCACAACAGAATGGCATAGTTGAGAGGAAAAACAGGACTTTGCAAGAGGCTGCTAGGGTCATGCTTCATGCCAAAGAACTTCCCTATAATCTCTGGGCTGAAGCCATGAACACAGCATGCTACATCCACAACAGAGTCACACTTAGAAGAGGGACTCCTACCACACTGTACGAAATCTGGAAAGGGAGGAAGCCAACTGTCAAGCACTTCCACATCTTTGGAAGTCCATGTTACATTTTGGCAGACAGAGAGCAAAGGAGAAAGATGGATCCCAAGAGTGATGCAGGAATATTCCTGGGATACTCTACAAACAGCAGAGCATATAGAGTATTCAATTCCAGAACCAGAACTGTGATGGAATCCATCAATGTGGTTGTTGATGATCTAACTCCAGCAAGAAAGAAGGATGTCGAAGAAGATGTCAGAACATCGGGAGACAATGTAGCAGATACAACTAAAAGTGCAGAAAATGCAGAAAACTCTGATTCTGCTACAGATGAACCAAACATCAACCAACCTGACAAGAAACCCTCCATTAGAATCCAGAAGATGCACCCCAAGGAGCTGATTATAGGAGATCCAAACAGAGGAGTCACTACAAGATCAAGGGAGATTGAGATTGTCTCCAACTCATGTTTTGTCTCCAAAATTGAGCCCAAGAATGTGAAAGAGGCACTGACTGATGAGTTCTGGATCAATGCTATGCAAGAAGAATTGGAGCAATTCAAAAGGAATGAAGTCTGGGAGCTAGTTCCGAGACCCGAGGGAACTAATGTGATTGGCACCAAGTGGATCTTCAAGAACAAAACCAATGAAGAAGGTGTTATAACCAGAAACAAGGCCAGACTTGTTGCTCAAGGCTACACTCAGATTGAAGGTGTAGACTTTGATGAAACTTTCGCTCCTGTTGCTAGACTTGAATCCATCAGATTGTTACTTGGTGTAGCTTGCATCCTCAAATTCAAGCTGTACCAGATGGATGTGAAGAGCGCGTTTCTGAATGGATACCTGAATGAAGAAGCCTATGTGGAGCAGCCAAAGGGATTTGTAGATCCAACTCATCCAGATCATGTATACAGGCTCAAGAAAGCTCTCTATGGATTGAAGCAAGCTCCAAGAGCTTGGTATGAAAGGCTAACAGAGTTCCTTACTCAACAAGGGTATAGGAAGGGAGGAATTGACAAGACTCTCTTTGTCAAACAAGATGCTGATGACTTGATGATAGCACAGATATATGTTGATGACATTGTGTTTGGAGGGATGTCGAATGAGATGCTTCGACATTTTGTCCAACAGATGCAATCTGAATTTGAGATGAGTCTTGTTGGAGAGCTGACTTATTTTCTGGGACTTCAAGTGAAGCAGATGGAAGACTCCATATTCCTCTCACAAAGCAAGTATGCAAAGAACATTGTCAAGAAGTTTGGGATGGAGAATGCCAGCCATAAAAGAACACCTGCACCTACTCACTTGAAGCTGTCAAAAGATGAAGCTGGCACCAGTGTTGATCAAAGTCTGTACAGAAGCATGATTGGGAGCTTACTATATTTAACAGCTAGCAGACCTGACATCACCTATGCAGTAGGTGTTTGTGCAAGATATCAAGCCAATCCCAAGATAAGTCACTTGAATCAAGTAAAGAGAATTCTGAAATATGTAAATGGCACCAGTGACTATGGGATTATGTACTGTCATTGTTCAGATTCAATGCTGGTTGGGTATTGTGATGCTGATGACAGAAAAAGCACTTCTGGTGGATGCTTCTATCTGGGCAACAATCTTATTTCATGGTTCAGCAAGAAGCAGAACTGTGTGTCTCTATCTACTGCAGAAGCAGAGTATATTGCAGCAGGAAGCAGCTGTTCACAACTAGTTTGGATGAAGCAGATGCTCAAGGAGTACAATGTCGAACAAGATGTCATGACATTATACTGTGACAACTTGAGTGCTATTAATATTTCTAAAAATCCTGTGCAACACAGCAGAACCAAGCACATTGACATTAGACATCACTATATCAGAGAGCTTGTTGATGATAAAGTTATCACACTGGAGCATGTTGACACTAAGGAACAAATAGCAGATATTTTCACAAAGGCATTGGATGCAAATCAGTTTGAAAAACTGAGGGGCAAGCTGGGCATTTGTCTGCTAGAGGAATTATAGCAACTACTGCTATCTGAACGTGCTCAAACATCTCACTTAACATTAATAGCACGTTCCCTACTAAACCAAAGCAAATTCGACCGTTGCTTCACACGTCCCTCTACATTCCTCATTCAAACTTATATATTCGTGATAATCTCGTTTTCAGCATTCCCCAACAGCTCTCAGAAATTTGCTAAACCATTCCAAACGCTCTGCTTCTCCATGGCTACCTCACCAAAAGTAACTTCAGCTCCTGGATCACCCGCTGTACCATCATCTCCATCATCCACCAAAGCACCATCTAACCAGGAACGACCTGAATTCAACATCCAGCCCATACAGATGATTCCTGGTCAAGCCCCTGTTCCTGAAAAACTGGTTCCCAAACGACAACAGGGTGTGAAGACTTCTGAAAACCCTAGCCTTGCAACAAGTCCTAGGGAAGTAGACACAGAAATGGATAAGAAGATCCGCAGTATTGTAAGTAACATTCTGAAAAATGCCTCTGTTCCTGATGCTGATGAAGATGTTCCAACATCTTCCACCCCAGATGTTGCTGTTCCTGATGCTGAGAAAGATGTTCCGACATCTTCCACCCCAAATACTGATGTCCTCTCTTCACCCAGCAAAGAGGAATCAACAGAGGAAGAGGATCAAGCCACAAAGGAGACCCCTGCACCACGGGCACCAGAACCTGCGCCAGGTGACCTCATTGACCTGGAAGAAGTAGAATCTGATGAGGAACCCATTGCCAACAAGTTGGCACCTGGTATCGCAGAAAGATTACAAAGCCGAAAGGGTAAAACCCCCATTAAGAGGTCTGGACGAATCAAGACTATGGCACAGAAGAAGAGCACACCAATCACTCCTACCTCATCCAGACGAAGCAAAGTCGCAATTCCTTCCAAGAAGAGGAAAGAAATTTCCTCATCTGATTCTGATGATGATGTCGAACTAGATGTCTCGACATCTAAGAAGGCCAAGACATCAGGGAAAAATGTGCCTGATAATGTCCCTGATGCACCATTGGACAACATCTCATTCCACTCCATTGGCAATGCTGAAAGGTGGAAATTCGTGTATCAACGGAGACTTGCCTTGGAAAGAGAACTGGGAAGAGCTGCCTTGGACTGCAAGGAGATCATGGACCTCATCAAGACTGCTGGACTGCTGAAGACTGTAACCAAGTTGGGAGATTGCTATGAGAGTCTAGTCAGGGAATTCATTGTCAACATTCCCTCTGACATAACAAACAGGAAGAGTGATGAGTATCAAAAGGTATTTGTCAGAGGAAAGTGTATTAGATTCTCCCCTGCTGTGATCAACAAGTACCTGGGCAGACCTACTGAAGGAGTGGTGGACATTGCTGTTTCTGAGCACCAAATTGCCAAGGAAATCACTGCCAAACAGGTCCAGCATTGGCCAAAGAAAGGGAAGCTTTCTGCAGGGAAGCTAAGTGTGAAGTATGCAATTCTGCATAGGATTGGCGCTGCAAACTGGGTACCCACTAATCATACATCCACTGTTGCCACAGGTTTGGGTAAATTTCTGTATGCTGTTGGAACCAAGTCCAAATTTAATTTTGGAAACTATATTTTTGATCAAACTGTTAAGCATTCAGAATCTTTTGCTGTTAAATTACCCATTGCCTTCCCAACTGTATTGTGTGGCATTATGTTGAGTCAACATCCCAATATGTTAAACTACACTGACTCTGTGATGAAGAGAGAATCTCCTCTATCCCTGCATTACAAATTGTTTGAGGGGACACATGTCCCAGACATTGTCTCGACATCAGGGAAAGCTGCTGCTTCAGGTGCTGTATCCAAGGATGCCTTGATTGCTGAACTCAAGGACACATGCAAGGTGCTGGAGGCAACCATCAAAGCCACCACAGAGAAGAAAATGGAGCTGGAACGCCTGATCAAAAGGCTCTCAGACAGTGGCATTGATGATGGTGAAGCAGCTGAGGAAGAAGAAGCAGCTGAGGAAGAAGAAGAAGCTGCTGAGGAAGAGGAAGATGCAGCAGAGGATACAGAATCAGATGATGATGATTCTGAAGCCACCCCATGATCATCAGACCTTTATATTCTTTTCACTTTTACTGGCTATAGGGGCATGTCCCTTTGAACAATTATTTACTATGGGTCTGTAATATTTGCACCTTAAGTTCATGCATTCTACTTTTGCCAAATTCTGTCTAAAAAGGGGGAGTAATAGTAGTATTATGCTTGCTATTATGTATGATGTATGGCAGTAGGATACGATGTATGCATGCATGATTGATACGATGTATGGCAGTAGGATACGATGTATGCATGATTCATGATTTTGAGGGGGAGTTGTATGTATATGATCTTGAGGGGGAGACTGCTGCTGCTGATGATGACTGATGTAAGCTA
Organism: Glycine soja; assembly: GCF_004193775.1. Taxonomy (NCBI): domain Eukaryota; kingdom Viridiplantae; phylum Streptophyta; class Magnoliopsida; order Fabales; family Fabaceae; genus Glycine; species Glycine soja. The sequence continues at coordinate 8,748,163 of NC_041014.1, read as the reverse complement.
CTAGAAGCTGATAGAAGATGCTGCAGTAAGAGCATGAAGACAGGGGGAGCAGAAAGCTGATGTCACAAGAGATGTCTTGACATCCTGGAAAGACTAGTAGCTGATAGAAGATGCTGCAGTAAGCATGAAGACAGGGGGAGCAGAAGCAGAAAGCTGATGTCACGTGAGATGTCTTGACATCCTGGAGAAGACTTGTAGATTTGCAACTTGAAGAATTTCCGCTGTGCTTGATTACTCTGATAATGAAAGTTGCTGATCCCACTTGCATAACTGCTCGTACCTGCTCAGGAAGTGTCTAAGTATGTTTTAGACAAAATTTGCCAAAGGGGGAGATTGTTAGTGCTTAGCTCTACTGAGTTTTAAAAAGGTTGGCTAAGATTTTGTTAAAACATAAGCACTTAGACAATGAAGGAAAACTGGAGTTGCTGCACATGATGTCCAACGTTATGTCAAGGAATAAGATCGGGCTGCACAATGCACAAGGCAAGATGAAATGTCAAATGAAGAATTGAAGTTGCAGGATCCACGATGTCGGATACAATGTCCTGACATCTTGCCCGAAAATACTGGAGTTGCTGCACAATGCATAAGTCAAGATAAAATGTCAAATGAAGAATTGAAGCTGCAGAATCCACGATGTCGGATACGATGTCCTGACATCCGGCCCGATAATACTGGACATATAATTCTGTTATATCTTTAACAGATTATTGTGCAGTTAGCAAGAGATAAGATGATCTATCTTCTGGAACGAATTAAAAGATAATTAAAGTTCGAATTTCAAAGTAGAAGAGTTCTTTCAGGGATTAAAGATTAAAGATAAAAACTAAAAGATCAAACTGTATCTTTTAGTTCTTTAACTGCAGATTTTCAGGAAGAATGATAGATCTCCTCCAGCACAAGCCGTTGCAGCCCAGAAACGCACATTGCTATATAAACATGGAGGCTGCACGAGTTATGTACCAAGTCCGGGATTGAAGAGTTATTTTGTGAGTTTTGGGACTTGAGTCTTTTGTGAGCCACCTTGATGGTACCCTAACATCAAGTGTTGGACCTGAGTGTGTAGAGTTGATCTCTTGTGTGTAGAGTTGATCTCTTGTGTGTAGAGTTGATCTCTTGTGTGTAGAGTTGATCTCTAGTGTGTAGAGTTGATCTCTTTTGTTCAGAGTTGATCTCTGGTGTGTCTTTGATTTATTTGTAAACACGGGAGAGTGTTTGAGAGGGAGTGAGCGGGGTTTCTCATATCTAAGAGTGGCTCTTAGGTAGAGATCGCACGGGTAGTGGTTAGGTGAGAAGGTTGTAAACAGTGGCTGTTAGACCTTGAACTAACACTATTTTAGTGGATTTCCTCCCTGGCTTGGTAGCCCCCAGATGTAGGTGAGGTTGCACCGAACTGGGTTAACAATTCTCTTGTGTTATTTACTTGTTTAATTTGTTCATACAGTTAAAGACAATCTGCATGTTCTGAAGCGTGATGTCGTGACATCCTGTACGACATCTGTCCCCAGTATCAGAATTTCAAGGACCATTTAAGGCGTTGGACCTTAAAACGGTTTTTAGTGACTTTTGCGGACAAAGCTTGATTTTGTGAGTTTATTTAGCCTTAGTTTCACTTTAGTTATTAGTCAATTCAATTAAGAAAGGAAAATCCCAAAGAGAAACGTCCGATTGATTTTTTTGATTATTTTACTAAAAAAATATTTTTTGATTATTATATTATTATTTTACCTTTTTTTTTGTTTTAAACGTGGTTACGGCATGACTGAACGGTCGGATTTCATTTTAACAGAAATTAAAAGATGTTACAATTCAAATGATCGGTGGAAATTTATTTTATTTTTTTTATTAGGCGAGAAGATGACTTAAATAAATGACTAAAGCACGTCAAAAGGGGGTACGGAAAGTAAATGAAATGAAAATAAAAGCATGTGAAACAAATGGGGACCACTAAAGGTACATAGAATGAATTGAAAAGTTCAATTTCGGGAACTTATCAGTTGAAGACCGAAGAGCAACGAAGAATGGTGGAAAATCTTTGCGAAATCACCCACGGAAACGTCTCGGAAGCGATACGGAAGCGTCTTGGCTTGGATTTTCTTCACAGAAACAATTTTTCTCACTAATTTTAAGTGATCCTCAGATACCAGGAGGGTTGAACCTTTTTGTTCTTCCCTCCTCCCCCTATTTATAGGGAAAAGAGGGAGAAGCTTGCCACCCAGCTCGGAGGAACTTCCTGGAAGGCCCAAGTGGGCCTGGTTGCTATTTGCACCCCCTGTTTACTAAATACACCCCCTGCCTTTTTTTGCTGATTCTTTTTCCATAACGTTACGAAACTTTACGAATTATGTAATGATACTTGTTTCCTTTTCGTAATGTCATGAAACCTTACGGATTACGTAATCATCCCTTTTTTGGCTTCCGGAATATTACGGAACTTCACGGATTGTGCAACAATGCTTCCTTTTAACTTTCGGCATGTCACGGAACTTCACGGATTGTGCAATAATGCTTTCTTTTGACTTCTGGCATGTCACAGAACTTCACGGATTGCCTAACGATGGGTGCCAAGTACCTCGAAGCAGTCAAGCAAAGGTTGCATGTCATCAAACAATGGTCCTCGGACGAAATTAGGGTATGACAATTGGTGAAGGGGAAAAACTTATCATAATTTAATATTAATAACAAAACCTCAAAGAGAGTTATGCTTAATCCTCAAGAGAAAACAACACTAGAGATTCAGCCTTCCATTAACAGCAGAAACGAAAACAAAAACAGAAATACAAATAGAACAGAAACAAACAACAACAAATACGAAATGGAACCCAACTAACCAGAACGAAACTGGAAACAGCAAACGAAATACAGAACTGGAACGAAATACAACCCAACAACAAAAACAAAATACAGCAACTAGAAACTAATTGCAACACATAAACAAAAATGAATCTACAAACAGAAATCAAAAATGAAATTGCAATTGGAAACAAAATGCAAAAACAAATATGAAATCAAAGGTAGAAAACGAACTGAAATTAGAAGACATAAATGAAAACGAAACTGGAATTAAAAGCAGAAAATGAAACTGGAATTTGAAGTAGAAAATGAAAATGGAGTTGCTACGCGAACAATACCATGCGCATGAACAGTAACACGATAAATTGAAAATGAAACCATACCATCTCTCCCTCCGTGAACAGTAACCGGACCACTCCTAAAACCCTAGTAGCTGGGCTCACTAAAGGTCATTAGGCAAGGTACGCACTCTATCTCTCAAGTGTCTAGGCAGTCATGAAAATCCTAGTAACCGGACCACACCTGAGTTAAAGAATCAAGACAGTCATGAAAATCATCCAAGCACCTCAAACATGACAAGGTAGTCAATCAGCTCAAGAATTGAATGAAAAGTGATAAAGCCTCACAAGATATGCACTCTATCTCTCAAGTGTCTAGGCTACTGTTTACTCTTAGAGCACCCATGAAAAACAAACACCACATAGACTTGACAAGACTCTAAAATTGACAACCAAACACCACAAACACATGCCCATGAGGATCAAAAGGTCTTTTAAGGTTGTAATGGGGCCAGGGACAAGGTAGAGGAAAGTATGGGATAAGTAGCTAAAACCCAAAGGAATAGAGGAGTAATGGGGAATAAGTGGAAATTAAGCAAAAGTAGTAAACCCAAAACCAAAATTAAAAATTAAGCATAAAAAGTAAACCCAAAACCTCCAATATCAACAAAATCAACCAAGTCCTCAAACCAGTCCAAGTCCTTAAAACAAGACCTCGTTTATTCAACTTCATTCTTTTTCTGTTTTTCTCTTCTTTTTTTCCTTTTTTTATTGAACATTAACATTTGAAAGCATTTTGAATATTTGTAAAATAAAGCAACAATTAGGCAAAATATGTATATACATCAAGCATGGCCAAAAAAACATATCATCCAATGAAACATACCCTCTGTCATACTCTAATTTTGTCCGGAGACCATTGTTTGTCGGCATGCGACCTTCGTTTGACCATCTCAAAATGTTTAACACCCATTGTTGTGGAATCCGTAAAGTTTCGAGATGTTTCGAGAAGAAACAGTCAAAAACACGAAAATGGGAGTGTATTTAGCAAAGTGGGGTGTGTGTAAATAAACTGTTACACTCTATGAAATGTTGTCGAAGTATTGGCGATCAAAATTGCCATTCCTTGGGTTATAGGGTTTAACCAAGCTCATGCTTTTATGAAAAGGTTCATCAAGTCAAGTTGAAGTATGGAAGTAACCACCATGCAAAAATTGGGGCAAAAGATGGATCGAGTTACATCACTGCTTCGTCTACTGCCAAACACATTTAGGACTGTTGATGTCCTTGTTACTTCCAGTTTCACCTAGACAAAGATGTCATGGACGATGTGGAAAATCTAAATTGATTCAACCCCATGTCTTGCTAAAAATTTGCAATACTTCAACTGTGCATCATTCGTATACATCCATGCTTTTCATTGGTTGCATTGCTCATTGCATTCTTTCCTTGAAAAAAAAAACGAACTTAATCATTGTTATCAAAAGGAAAGAACACACTTTACGACGCCCTTACCGAACCTGTGCTAGAGCTAGAGTAATGGGTGAAGTAGAGGAGGTGCAAGAGTAGATGAAGGCCGAAATGGAGGCCATGAAAGATAAAATGGCCACAATGATGGAGGCCATGATGAGCATGAAGAAGATAATGGAAGCCAATGCGGTTGCAATTGCCGCTACCAGCGCTGTTGCTAAGGTGAACCCGATGCCCCCATCTAGCCTCAACCAAATGAATCATCCAACCTCAGATATGGTAGGCAAAGATTTGGGATGTACGGGCAGCCCCCATTATGCGCAAATTCAAAACAAGCACGCCTTCCCACCATATGGCTTGCTTACCAACTATACACCACCCAATGTGGCGTACACTCCCAGTGAGAATGTCAATAACTCCACTCCCATACTCATTGAGAGCCGACACCCCCAAACTGATCATGCACATGTCTATCAAACCGTGGGGGAGACACATGAAATTCCCCATCACAACCTAGCCGACTTCGAGCCTTGCCTCGGATATGCCACTGAAGGGCAAGTAGTTGGTGGTATACTCCTGCAAAACACTTTGGAGGGCCCTCAGTATCACCCATAACCACACCTCTTGCATTCCATAGTGGGTAAAAACCCTCATGCTATGGTAGAAGTGGGAAAGTTGGATCATCTAGAGGAAAGGCTTAGGGCCATTGAAGGAGGTGAAGATTATGTCTTTGCTAACCTAGAGGAGTTGTTCCTAGTACCCAATATCATCACCCCTCCCAAGATCAATGTTCCGGACTTTGACAAGTACAAGGGGACAACTTGCCCCAAGAACCATCTAAAGATGTATTGTCGGAAGATGGGGGCATACGCAAAAGATGAGGAACTGTTGATACATTTCTTCCGAGAAAGTCTTATTGGTGTAGCTGCTACCTGGTACACTAACTTGGAACCTTCCCGAGTCCATTCTTGGAAAGACCTAATGGTTGCCTTCGTTAGGCAGTATCAGTACAATTCTGATATGGCTCCGGATAGGATGCAACTACAGAATGTGTGCAAAAAGGGGCACGAATCTTTCAAAGAATACGCCCAAAGGTGGAGAGACCTGGCAGCTCAAGTGGCACCTCCAATGATGGAGAAAGAGATGATCACAATAATAGTAGACACATTACCAGTGTTTTACTATGAAAAAATGGTGGGGTACGCACCTTCAAGCTTTACGGATTTGGTCTTCGTCGGTGAAAGGATCTAAGTGGGCATGAAAAGAGGCAAATATGATCATCCTGCTTTGATGAATGCGAAAACTGGGGCAAATAAAGAGGATGAGAATGAGGGAGAAACCCTTGCTATGACTGTCATTCCTACACGGTCAAATTTCCCATCAGCCCAACAATGTCATTACTCAGCCAATAACAGTCCCTCTCACCCAATCATCCACAAAGGTCATCCCTAAATCAACCACAAATTCTGTCTAACGCACTTCCAATGATGAACACCACCTTTAGCACAAACCAAAACACCAATCAAAAAGGAATTTTGCAGCAAAAAGCCTGTAGGATTCACCCCAAATTACTGTGTCATATGCTAACTTGCTCCCATATCTACTCGATAATTCAATGGTTGCTATAACCCCAGCCAAGGTTCCTCAACCTCCATTTTTCTGAGGATACGACTCAAACGCAACATGTGCATATCATGGAGGAGTTCCAGGACATTCCATTGAGCACTGTATGACCTTGAAGCGTAAGGTGCAAAGTCTAATTAATGCAGGCTGGCTGAAATTTGAGGAGAATCGCTTGTGAATCCTAACATTGACAAGCAACACCACACATGGTGCAATTTTGAAAGCTGTTGTTAGATGTCTCTAATGACACATCGGGATTTTCAAGTTTATGCCATTATTGTAAACCACAGTTACAATGCTAAATAAAATGGATAAATTTGACATCTTTGTCCCTCATCCTCTCGTAATTACATCTTTGCTTCCACTGGAATGTGGGTGCAAGCCATTGGTTTGTTTGCTCAAGCGACCTACGCTCCTAAGTTTGGACTTCCAAGACCGTTCAATCAGAAATTACTCGTGTTACACATTTGGTGAGGATGCCGTAAACAACGAGTAAAGCATAAAAGTTCAAAAAAGAAAAAGAAAAAAAAAACATTTGATTGACTGTGTTTTCAAGTAAAAATATAGACATTCATGTGAGCTCATTTTATCATTCCTGAAAGTTTGTCTTTTTTAGATAGAAGTGAGTTATCAAGAATATGAGTCATTTGACTTAACCCGTCAACTGAAAAAATTCTTCAACTATTTCTCGTCCTTGAAAAATCACTACTTGAAAAATGCAATTTAGCAACCAAAATTAGCGACCGAATTGGCGACCACAAAGTTAGCGTTGCAACTCGCGACTGAATTTGCGACTGAAGTTGATCATGATGTGTAACCTGTGTCAGCAATTGAATTAGCGACCAAAATGAGTGGTCGCTGAATACTTCGGTGGCCATTTCGGTTGCATTATATGTAAAAAAAACAAGAGTACTTTAGCCACCGAAATAACGACCGATATGTAGTTGAAGATAGGAACCGAAGCAATTTCGGTGGCTATATGAAGATTATAGCGACCGAAAATTATTTGGTCACTGATATTAACGTTTTCAGATTAGCAACCGAATTAGTGACTGAAATAACTTTTTTCTATATAAGTGAAGTAACAAAATTTTTATTTATCATAAATTGTAATAAATATATAATGCACTTAAATATATTTTGTACTATAAAATATTGAAATTAGTATATTAGTAATATTTTTCAATTATGAATATAATATTTACATTATTTGATTAAGATAAATAAGCCATGCTTATCATTAGTCTTTTAATTTGTGTTTTTTACAAAGTAAATATTTAAAAATGATAATAAAAACCCTTTATATTATGAAAATATATGATTATCAAAATTTATAAAATTAAGTAATTCAAAATTAAATATAAGGTATAAGTGTAACACCAATTATTAAATAAGTTTAAATATGACATAAGTAAAATTTATGCATTGAAGAAGACCCAATTTGACTTTAGTACAACATGTGCATTGAACAAGGTCCAATAAGCTACAATGCGTAACATATGCATTCACTAAAATCCCAAATTTACTTTAATTTAAGGCTTAATTGCAAAATATGTCCCCCTATTTTACCTATAATTTCACCAAATTAGTCCTCCTATTTTTTTAATTCATTATTTTAGTCGGTGATTTTAAGTAGGGGTAGGTAAACAAGTTTGGGTCCATGGATCGGATAACAGGGCCTGTGGTTTGCGCAGGCGACAAACCATTTTTTTTATAAAATTCATGGCTATACAAGATTTTGGGTCCGTCCAGCATAATCCACAAGTTGTGTGGGTTTGGACGACGGGGTTCATGGGTTGACCCGCAAACCCACAACTACTAACCAAGACCAAGGCAAACCCAAACCAAATTAATCCTAAATGCCTAATCCAAAATTTCTTTTCATTTATGTTGAAAATTTATCTGGTGGTGTTAAAATTTTTGTAATTGAGTATTTGTTAGAGAATTATTAAGATTTTTTTAAAAAAATATATAATTGAGTGTAATTGACTTTTTTTCAGAGAAAAAACTATATTTATTTTCAAATTTAAGTGTTTCTTAAAAAACTAGTGTCGCGAGACGGGTGCGGACTAATGTATTAAGTTCTTGTAAGAGTGCGGGATAGACTGGTCTGTCTGCTACCAATATGGGCTTACACGGGACGAGTCGGCCCGCTTACCCACTCCTAATTTTAACCGTTGATGGTTAAATTTCAAACATTGATTATAATAAAAAGTTGACTAACATTTTCTTCAAAAAATAAAAAATTTTAAAATGCTTGAGGAAGGACAAGAACCATGATGTTTAGAATGAGAAATACACTCCTTTATATGACGACATCTAAGTGCTCATTTGAATATTTGGTGCAAAATATAATACTAATATAAATTTTATGCAAAAATAGTTCAAATTCATTTTTTTATTTATTATATTTTTGTAATCTTATATATTATATTTTAAAATATAACATATAAGATTAAATTCTATTTTCACATAAATTAGAATATTTATATTTATATAAGTTTTTTATTTTATATATTATATTTATCTTTTAAAATAATGTTTCTGATTTAATGACAACATTTTTTTATCTATATTAAGAAATTCATGTTATTTATTGTAATATAGATAAAAATACCGTAAAAAAATTACATAAATAAATATTTTAAAAATAGAAAATATTCTCATTTTATTTAAGTACATTTATTTACTATATAATTTAATTCTTTAAAAAATTAACCACTTGATTAGATAAAGTTAAATATAAATAAAAAATACTATTCTAATAAATAATAAAAATATCTTACTCTTAATATATATAAAAAATATTATTCTCATAAATTAGAATATGTATATTTATATAAGTTTTTTATTTTATATATTATATTTATCTTTTAAAATAATATTTCTGATTTAATCTGAACAAATATTTAATTATTAATCAATCGAAACAAATATAAATTAAATGTAGTTTAATTTAATTCATAATTAATTAACCACATATTTAATTAATAAGACACGATCATAAGATAATTAATCAAATATTATTTAATTAAATTTGTATATATCTATTCAAAGAAGCTAATATAATAAAATTCGATAAGAACAAATAAATTATATATATATATATATATATATATATATATATATATATATATATATATATATATATATATCATTTTTTTAAAATTATAACTTTTTTACCTAGTTCATATCTCCGTACACACACAGTTAAAGCAATAAAATCGTCTTTCAAATCCATTTTGACGACAGTTTATATTCCCCAATAACCGGACCAAACACACAGTCCAAATCCTTTGAGCCCTAATTTCTCAAATCATAACCTTTCACTCCATCGCTCCAACCCCTAATTCCTATCAACGCTTTTGCTGTCGTCGCTCGCCAGGTACTTTGCCATTTTTTCGCATGTTCTGTGATTTTTTATTCTAAATTTGATTTTTTGTAAATGTGTTTGTGGTTTCACGGTTGATATTACGGTTGTTGTTGTTATTGTTTTGAGGAAGTTGAGATTGGTTTTTAGTTTTGTTTTTGAATTTGTGGTGTTGTGTTTGTTAGGGTTTTGATTGAGATTTGTTCTGCACGGGTTCGAAGAACAAGTAGTTAGAGAAAGATGCTAGAGAATCTTCAGGTTCCTCCGTCGACAACGGAATCGGCCCCAGTGCTGAAGCGCTATGCTCCACCCAACCAGAGGTAATGTATTTTCTTTTATATTTTATACATATTATCACTTTCTTTTTCAATTCCTAATTTTTCCCATTCTTTCTTTTGCAAGAACGTTTCTGCTAACAGGCGCAAATCATTTGGTAAGCTCACTCCTTATTTTCTCCCAATCTTTTTATTCACATGCACTTTGCTAACTTTTTTTTTTCTTTTTTCAAATGGGTATTTAGTAATGTCAAAGAAATATAGCCCCCTTGTTTTTTCTAATGAGCATGATGTGCTTTATTTAGTAAAATTAATACTCTTACTGCGTAGATTTTTTTTAATCTAAACAGAGATATTACAAGAACCCAATTAAAGTAAAACTTTTTTATTAAGGAAGAAAATCTGTTTTGATTTAAATAAAATTATTATAAACAATAAAAATTTTCTTATTAATTTTTAATAGTTATATATCTAAGAGTTGAACTCGAAAAACTCAAATATTAATTAAGCTAAATAATCCCACGCGTTTGATGGTTAATATCTCCATTGTTGTTAGCGGTAGTTGCACACCTTTTCCTATTTGCATATCATATGTGACTCCAACTTTAATTTGATAATCCCTTGTGGAGGCCCATGTCCCCTTTCTTCCCATGCTTTTTCTTTTGGTCTTCTCCTAGTTATTTTCAGTGCTTCCCTCTCTCGTTTTCCACAGAGAGAGCCTCTAAAAGTCTCACCAGCTTTTTCATTATTGTATTCTTATGGTAATCCCACCAGCCACATAGTTGGACCACAGCAGTTGGGGGAATTATTGTGGGAGTTTATAGCCCAGCAACTCAACAAATAAAGGGGATTTCAAATGCAAAATCTTCATAAATTTTCTTTGGAGTCTTTAGCGGAAGTTTTTTTAAAATTTATTTATCGAAATATATATTTATTTTAATATAATAAGTATATTTTTTATTTTTATAATGTATTTTTATAAATTATTTTTGTTTTAAAAAATTTACTTATTTTAAGAAATAAATTCCATCAATTTCTTAAAAAAATATTTATTTTAAAATTATTTTTAGTCTTGTGTTGAAGTTATTTAGATTTGGTAGCCAAAGTAAACTATATCATGCATCAATATTTATTTACTTCACTTTTATGATGCTAACTAAATTCTACTGATATATATTTTTATGTCACTTTCTTTTGAATATATACAGAATATATTTTGTAAAATTACTCTATAAAATTAAGGACCTAATAATTAGTTAGCTGGCAACAGATATAAAAGCTAATAGTTAGAACATATTAAATCTATTTCATCAAAGTTTGTGTTGCGATTAAATTTACGAAAACAAGTAGTCATGACTTGAAATGATGTGTGACCATTTTTCTTTATCCCAATAATAAAATAAAAAATGATTCCTTATTATCCAATTTGTGACAAAAAAAAAAAAACAAGAATCAACCTTACATTTTTCTTTATTCCCACCCTTACTACCGTATTAAACATTATTTATTTACATATTGTGAATCAATTTCCTGCTAACTAATTTATTTTTGCCAGATTTTGACCAGCTTTTTATTTGACTTTTTATTCTTCTATTTTTTCTATTTTTTTTAGGGATTTTGGTTCTAAGTGTCTAAATATTAATTCCTCTATAGTATTTTTACTGTATGATATTTGCTCATTGTTGATGGAATAACTATTCCTCTTATTATCCCTAACTAAAAAAGTTTAATCATATAGGAAATCCTGTATGATATTTGCAGATTTCTTTAAAAAGCTGCAAGTAAGTTTGTACTTCGATCTCTGCCTCTGGCATAAATGTATATCATTTTTGCTTTTGTTTTTTATTTAGACCCTATTTTTCTCTTAGCCGGGAGTTTATTCATTGTCTTGTTCCATTTTTGTTAAAATTGTAGGATGCAGTATCAGATGTTAAGAATGAGATAGCACAACATCTGGTTAATTTGGAAGTTTCTAACTTTAGCATGGCTCCGGTCAAGGTTTGCTGATTAGATAATTTCTGATGTCTTGGAGTGCATAAATGAGTTATTGATGCTTTGGTGCCATGTAGATTTATTGATGTTCTTTTTATTCTGATTTCTTGCTCATTCTTGCAGAGGAAATTGAATGGGCCTTAAACTCGGGAACATCGGTGAATAATACTTGGGGTAGGGCAGAACCTTGGAGATTTCTTTTTGTGAAGATAAATTAATTTCCCAATAGCTATGCATTTCAATTTTCAAATATCTGCTGGATCTCTGAAACAGAAAATTACACTGATTTAATTCTTTTTGGCACAAGGACTGAGGAGCTGACTTAATTGTAGAGACTAAATTTTTTTTTTGCCAACAGAAACATGAACTTTTATATATAAAGTGCGTATTTTAAATAGTTGATTTTCCTATTATTTTTCTAGTATCATGCTAAGGATTTTGTTTATATCCCCCACTTGCGTCAAGAGTGTCCATAAATTGAACATTTATTTTTTGTTAGAAAAACGGTTTAACTAACTTATAATTTGCAGTGCGCTTGAGCTTTTTTTGATTAAAAGAAAGATAAAGGGTCCTTCATGGCTACAGGTTTCAAACTTTTCTCCAAGCTCAGCTTCTTGAAGGGTGAGATTTTTAATTTGCATGCCAAGTAGAAATAATGTATATGACTTGTCCTTTTTCCGTCCACCTTGTTTTAATCCTAGCACCTTGTTTGTGCTTACAGGTTAGCTGGTGCAAATTTGAAGTGACTGTTGACTCTCCTAAACAAATAATGTATGTCTGTGTGTGTGTATCAGTGAAAATAAGAATATCTATGTTATTTGGTTTACTGTCAATATGCTGGAGAAGTTTGAATATAGCTGACACAGTCTTCAATGATTTGCCATTTCTGTGTTAGATATTTGTATACACATGATATGACTAGTGAGACCTACATGCATAAATTCAAGATTGTGTTTGATTTAATATATTTTGAATGGTAATGATGGATTCTTGGTGAATGACTTACCAAATTAGTGCTTATTAACAGATTTCACCAATGAATTCACTTTCTGAAAGAACATAATATTATTTCCTCAATTTCTGTGCTTATTGAATATTGATTCATGTGGGTCTTAAATTCTTGTGTTCTCTTGTTACTAACATGAACCTATAATGATACAAATCTTGAAGTTTCAAGATAGCATGCTTAGTATCATGCATTTTAAGATTTGAACCTTTGACAACTTTTTGGAACTTGTAAACTGAATAATCAGACAATTGGTCTTGGATATGCTTTTGGGCAAATCATCTAAAGCTGATACAGTGGGCATTAAACTGAATTTTTTGTTTTCTTTAAATCTTAAAATGAATTGATGCTTGAACTGTTAACACTTGTTTAGATTGTGTGTGAATATATATGCATGTATGTGATAGAACACTAATTTGATGAAGTGATAAAATAAAATATACAGAGAACACTGAATCACCCACAATACAACATATACTTGCTGTTCCAGAGACAAAAGTCTCCTATAATATACAAATAGTTGACACTTGCTGTCTCAGACCCAGAGACAGAAATCTCCTACCGAGTATTCTCTGTCCACAAACTCAAAACAACTTTACACTCATGATTGCACAACCTACTTTCAGATATATAATCTTGCTGCTTGATAAAAATAAATAAATCCTATGGCCTAACCACCGACAGTTATTTTCTACACATAAAAACTGTCATCCTACAGTTTCTAATACAAAATTAACTACTAGCAGTTGTTTTCTACACATAATTGTCATATTGAAGTTTCTAATACATAATTGATTTCTAAAGCAATTATTATCAGTTCCCATCAGCATGCCCCCATTGACTGTAATAAATATTTACTATCAAAGTTGAAGATGTTTGCTAGATAATTCACCATGTTAGATGGGGTTGCGGTGAAATTATGATAAGCAGTAACCTTTTACTGTTTGAATTTTTAGATTGACACTCCTATGATGGCTTTAGAGTGTGGAGGAGAACTGAAAGGCTGACCCGTTTTACTATTGTTCGTAAACTTGATGGGATTATATTTCCGATGGGGTTCAGCAAGGAGGTTACAGACAGAAACTTACAAGCGGGTTCAAATATTCTGTGTGCTGAAAGCAGGTAGAGACACTAAAAGATGGCTTGTGCTTATTTGCATGACCATATGTTATTCTTTGAGTTTGAATATGTTATCTAAAAATTGTGAAACTTTTCTCGGAAATTGTGATTGCTTCTAGGCTTGACATAGATCTTTTGAGTTTGTTTTCAGTGAAAGAGCTCTGTTGAACCGCTTCATGTTAGAATTGCACAAGTTGGATAGTGATGTTCTTGTTGGACACAATATTTCTGGATTTGACCTGGATGTTCTTCTCCACAGATTCCAAGTTGGAATTTTGGCTTTTCCTCAAACAATTTCTTGTCAATTTCTTGTTAACAAATTAATATTTAATAATTTTAAAAATATCACATATATAATTATGCAACAATTTTGAATAAGAAAAGAAAAAGAAAAGGAAATGTGAAATAAGATGAATGAGATAAAATGAATGAAAGATATAATTATGTAGTAAGAGATTGATTGATATTTACACTTCTTAGTACACTAATTATAAAATTTGAGGACCTACAAATAAATTGTTCTCAGTACACTAATTTGAATAATCTAGTTGTTTTTTTAATTCATTTTAAATTTAAAAATTAATTATGAAACTAGACAAAAAATATTTAAAATACATTTTAAAATGTAAAATTAGCGACCGAATTAGTAACCAAAAATATTATTATTTTTAAAACTTTATTATTTAGTAGCCACCGAATTAGCGTCCGACCTAAATTTTAATTTATTTTATATTTAAAATTTAATTTTTATTAGTGATCGAATTAGTAACCGCATCTTATTTTAATTTATTTTATAATTAAAATTTAATTTTTTATTAGCGACCGAATTAGTAACCGCATCTTATTTTAATTTATTTTATATTTAAAATTTAATTACTTGTTAGCGACCAAATTAGCTACCCCAGACTTTGGTTGCTGGTTTGGTCTCAAGTAAAATAGCAACCAAATATCTAGCGACTGAATTTTGTTTGCTTGCGATTCAGTAGTTCGGTGGCAAAATAGTAACCAAATAGAAATTCGGTCACTGAGGGTTTAGCGACTTGGGCTTTTGCAATGTACATGATTCGGTCGCTATTTCGGTGGCTAAGAGTTTTAGCAACCGAATTTAGGGATTTAGTGACCGAATATGTCGGTCGCTAAATCATGTTTTTTTTGTAGTGAATTCTTTTTGCGAGAATCAATCGTCTCTTTCATTCTTCCTTGCTACAAGGTTGTGAAAACAAAACAACAATGAATACCTCAGAGCCCTACACTGGGGCAATGAAAGGCACCATGCATAAACCTCAAGCGAACCTAGGGATAGATTAGAAGTTCTCACCCAATAGGTTCCCAGCTACAAGGTCATGACGAAAGATAACAATTGGTACCTCAAAGCCCTACACTGGGGCAATGAGGAGCACCGTGCATGATCCTCAAGCGAACCTAGGGGCAGATCAAAAGTACTCACCCGTCAATGTTTTTAAACAAAAAAAAAGGGGGACAAACCCTAGGATTTCAATGGATTGATTAAACGTCAAACGACTCCATTGTTGTCACTCCAAAATGGTCAAGTGACTAAATCAAACAGAACATACACTCTGAGGGAGTTCCAGGAGAGATTTGCAAAAGATAGGATAAGATTGCATGAATTATCACCTCTTTCAAAAGGACAGTCAATTTGTGTTTTCCGAAACAATCAAATCAAAATCAAAATCATAAAATAGGGAAAGAATGTCATGAACATTATACAACTTTCCATTACATTGCATTGTTGCATACGAAGTCCGCATTTACCACATTTCAAAACAAAGGTTGCATGCATCTGCATCCCTAAAAATCATGTTAACGACATAGATTTCCTACCTCTAATGTCCAATCTTGTGAATTTGGGATGACCGACCCTCTCGATGAGTCGATCTCTTGCTTTCTCATAAGGGTGGACCCTTGAGTACTAGTACCTATCGCCTTAAGAAGGTTGCATGCCCTCACCTTCATAGGGCTACACGTCCTCGCCTTTAGAGGGCTCCACGTCCTCACCTTAAGAGGGCTGCACACCCTCGCCTTCAGAGGGCTACACGCCCTCACCTTCAGAGAACTAAAGGTCCTCACCTTCAGAGAACAACACTTCCTCGCCTTCAGAGGGCCACACGCCCTCGTCTTTAGAGGACTACACGTCCTCGCCTTCAGAGGGATACATGCCCTCACCTTTAGAAGACTACATGGCCTCGCCTTTAGAGGACTACACATGCTCACCATCAGAGGACTACACGTCCTCGCCTTCAGAGGGCTACACGCCCTCGCCTTAGGAGAACCACACGTCCTCGCTTTCAGAGGGCTGCATGCCCTCGCCTTCAGAGGACTACACGCCCCCACCATCAGTGAACTACACGTCCTCGCCTTCAGAGGACTACACATCCTCACCTAAAGAGGGCTACACGCCTTCACCTTCAGAGGACTACACGTCCTCGCCTTCAGAAGGCTGCACGCCCTCGCCTTGAGAGGACTAAACGTCCTCACCTTCAGAGGACTACATGTCCTCACCTTTAGAGGACTACACGTCCTCAACTTCAGAGGACTACATGTTCTCACCTTTCAGAGGACTACACGTCCTCCACTTCAAAGGGCTACACGCCCTCACCTTTAGAGGACTGCACGCCTTCGCCTTTAGAGGGATACACGCTCACACCTTCAAAGGGTTGCACGCCCTCGCCTTCAGAGGGCTACACGCCCTCACCTTCAGAGGACTACACGTTCTTACCTTTAGAAGACTATGCATCCTCGCCTATAGAGGGTTGCGTATCCTCACCTTCAGAGGACTGCATGTCCTCTCCTTCAGAGGACTACACGTGTCGCCTTCAGAGGGCCACACGCCCTTGTCTTTAGAGGACTACCCGTCCTCGCCTTCAGAGGGCAACACACCCCCACCATCAGAGAACTACATGTCCTCGCCTTCAGAGGACTACATGTCCTCGCCTTCAAAGGGCTACACGCCCTTGCCATCAGAGGACTACACGTCCTCTCCTTCAGAAGACTTCACGCCCTCGCCATCAGACGGCTACGCGTCTTCGCCTTCAGAGGGCTACATGCCCTCGCATTAAAATGACTACACATCCTCGCCTTCAGAGGGCTGCACGCCCCTGCCTTTAGAGGACTATATGTCCTCACCTTCAGAGGACTATATGTCCTCACCTTTAGAGGACTGCACGCCCTCGCCTTAATAAGGCTACATGCCCCCGCCTTTAGAGGACTACACGTCCTCCCCTGCAGAGGACTACACGTCATTGCCTTTAGAGGGTTGCGTACCCTCACCTTCAGAAGACTACATGTCCTTGCCTTTAGAGGGCTCTATGTCCTCGCCTTAAGAGGGCTGAACGCCCTCGCCTTCAGAGGGATACACGCCCACACCTTCAAAGGGCTGCACGCCCTCGTCTTCAGAGGACTACACGCCCTCAGCGTTAGAGGACTACACGTTCTTACCTTTAGAGGACTACACATCCTCGCCTTTAGAGGGTTGCGTATCCCCACCGTCAGAGGACTACATGTCCTTGCCCTCATAGGACTACACGTGTCACCTTCAGAGGGCCACACACCCTCGACTTTAGAGGACTACCCGTCCTCGCCTTCTGAGGACTACATGTCCTCGCCTTCATAGGGCTACACGCCCCCACCTTTAGAGAACTACACGTCCTCGCCTTTAGAGGACTACACATCCTCACCTAAAGAGGGCTGCACGCCCTCGCCATCAGAGGACTACACGTCCTCGCCTTCACAGGGCTACACGCCCTCGCCATCAGAGGACTACATGTTCTCGCCTTCAGAGGGCTACACGCCCTCGCATTAATAGGACTACACATCCTCACTCTCAGGGGACTAAACGTCCTCACCTTCAGAGGGAAGCACGCCCTCGCCTTAAGTGGGCAACATGCCCCCGCCTTCAGAGGACTACTCGTCCTCACCTTCAGAGGAGTAAACGTCCTTGCCTTCTGAGGGTTGCGTACCCTCACCTTCAGAAGACTACACGTCCTCGCCTTCAGAGGGATACACGCCTTCACCTTCAGAAGGCTGGACACCCTCACCTTCATAGGACTACATGTCCTCACCTTCAGAGGAATACACATCCTCGCCTTCAGAGGGTTGCGTATCCTCACCTTCAGAGGACTACACGTGCTCGCCTTAAGAGGACTACATGTCCTCGCCTTTAGAGTACGACACGTCCTCGCCTTCAGAGGACAACACGTCCTCCCCTTCAGAGGACTACACGTTCTCGCCATCAGAAGGCTACATGTCCTCACCTTAAGCGGGCTACACGTCCTCACCTTCATAGGACTACATTTCCTCGCCTTCAAAAGGCTACACACTTTCACCTTTACAGGACTACACATTCTCACCTTCACAGGACTACACGTCCTCACCTTTAGAGGACTACGTGTCCTCAACTTTAGAGGGCTACACGCCCTCACCTTTTGAAGACTACGCGTCCTCGCCTTCCGAGGACTACACATCCTCCCATTTAGAGAGCTACATGCCCTCGCCTTTAGAGGACTACACGTCCTCGCCATTAGAGGACTACACATCCTCACCTTCAGAGGGCTGCACACCCTCATCATCAGAGGACTGCACGTCCTCGCCTTTAGAGGGCTACATGTCCTCGCCATCAGAGGACTACACGTCCTCACCTTCGGAGGGCTACACGCCCTTGCCTTAAGAGTACTACATGTTCTCGCCTTCAGAGGGCAGCACACCCTCGCCTTCAGAGGACTACACGTCCTCACCTTCAGAGGACTACACATCCTCGTATTTAGAGGACTACACGTCCTCACCATCAGAGGACTGCATGTCCTCACCTTTAGAGGACTACACGTCCTCAACTTCAGAGGACTACATGTCCTCACCTTCAGAGGACTATAAGTCCTCAACTTCAGAGGGCTACCCGCCTTCACCTTTAGAGGGCTGCACGCCCTCACCTTCAAAGGGCTAGATGCCCTCACCCTCAAAGGGCTACATGCCCTCACCTTCAGAAGATTACATATCCTCAAATTCAGAGGGCTGCACGCCCTCGCCTTTGGAGGACTACAGGTCCTTGCCTTTAGAGGGCTGCACGCCCTCGTCTTCAAAGGACTCATGCCTCGCCTTCCGAGGACTACACATCCTCCCCTTCAGAGGACTGCACGTGCTCACCTTCTGAGGACTACACGTCCTCACCTTCAGAGGACTACCCGTCCTCACCTTCAGAGGGCTACACACTCTCACCTTCAGAGGACTACACGTCCTCACCTTTAGAGGGTTGCACGCACTCACCTTCAGAGGATTGCACCTCCTCACCTTCAGAGGGCTACGCGCCCTCACCTTCAGAGGATTACACTTCCTCGCCTTCAGAGGGCTACACGCCCTCGCCCGTCCTCACCTTCAGAGGACTACATGTCCTCACCTTCCGAGGACTACACGTCCTCACCTTCAGAGGGCTACACGCGCTCACCTTTAGAGGACTACACGTTCTAGCCTTCAGAGGGTTGCACGCCCTCACCATCAGAGGGATACATGCCATCACCTTTAGAGGGCTATATGCCCTTACCTTCAGAGAGCCACATGCCCTCACCTTTAAAAGACTACACGTCCTCACCTTCAGAGGGGTGCACGCCCTCGCCTTCAGAGGACTACAGGTCCTCGCCTTCAGAGGGCTACACGCCCTCGGCTTCAGAGGACTACACGTCCTCACCTTCAGAGGACTACACGTCCTCGCCTTCAGAGGACTACACATCCTCATCTTCTGAGGACTACACGTCCTCACCTTTAGAGGGTTGCACGCCCTCACCTTCAGAGGTCTACACGTCCTCACCTTCAGAGGGCTACACACCCTCACCTTTTGAGGACTACACGTTCTCTCCTTTAGAAGGTTGCACGCCCTCACCATTAGAGGGATACATGTCTTCACCTTTAGAGTGCTATATGCCCTCACCTTAAGAGAGCTACATGCCCTCACCATGAAAAAACTACATGTCCTCACCTTCAAAGGGCTGCACGCCCTCGCCTTCAGAGCACTACAGGTCCTCGCCTTCAGAGGACTGCACATCCTCACCTTCTGAGGACTACACGTCCTCTTCTTCAGAGGACTACACCTCGTCACCATCATAGGGCTACACGCTCTCACCTTCAAAGGACTACACGTCCTCACTTTTGGAGGACTACACGCCCTCACCTTTAGAGGGCTACGTGCCCTCGCCATCAGAGGACTACTCGTCCTCGCCTTCAGTGGGCTACACGCCCTCGCCATCAGAGGACTAGGCGTCCTCGCCTTCAAAGGGCAACACGCTCTCGCCTTAAGAGGACTACACATTCTCGCCTTCAGAGGGTTGCACGCCCTCGCCTTCACCGGACTACACGTCCTCGCCTTCAGAGGGATGCACGCCCTCGCCGTTGGAGGACTACACGTCCTCACCTTCAGAGGATTACACGTTCTCACCTTCAGAGGACTACACGCCCTTGCCTTCAAAGGGCTACACGCCCTCGCCTTCAAAGGACTACACGTCCTAGCATTCAGAGGGCTACACGTCCTCACCTTCAAAGGACTACACGTCCTCACCTTTAGAGGGCTACACGCCCTCGCCTTTAGAGGACTGGACGTCCTCTCCTTTAGAGGGCTACACGCCCTCGCCTTAAGAGGACAACTCATCCTCGCCTTCAGCGGGTTGCACACCCTCGCCTTCAGAGGACTACTAGTCCTCGCCTTCAGAGTGCTGCACGCCCTCGCCTTTGGAGGACTACACGTCCTCACCTTCATAGGATTACACGTCCTCGCCTTTAGAGGACTACACGTCCTTGCCTTTAGAGGGCTACACGCCATCGCCTTCAAAGGACTACACGTCCTGGCATTCAAAGGGCTACACGTCCTCGCCTTCAGAGGACTACACGTCCTCGCCTTCAGAGGGCTACACGCCCTCGCCTTCAGAGGATTAGACGTCCTCTCCTTCAGAGGTCTACACGCCCTCAACTTTAGAGGACTAGACGTCCTCACCTTCAGAGGGCTACACACCCTCGACTTCAGAGGACTAGACGTCCTTGCCTTCAGAGGGCTACACGCCTGATGTGCCATCATTTTCTTCTATTTTCTAAACCCTTTTTGCACCATTTTAATTACTGATTGGTCTTAATTGTCAATTAATTAGGCAGTTTTATTATTTGAGCCCATTTAGCTAATTTGATGTTTTTAATCTAATTTCAGGAATTAATGAAACATTGGGCTTAATCCGGATTTTGGTTGTGGACTTGAAGAGGGCAAATAAAGCAGCGCTTACCTTAGTTAATTTCTAATTAGGAAATTTCTCAATTTTATTTTATGTTGTTCAGTGTTTATTTCGTTTTGGGCCAAAGTATTGTAATAGGGCCCAGTGACTTTGAGTGACTTTTTTTTTAAATAGAAGCCTTGGGATTCGTGCAAGGCATTCTGTTATGCTATTCATTATTCAGAGCTTTTGTTTTAGGGTTTTACGTTTTCTGCTTTGATGCTACTGTTCACGTAATGCAATTTTACGTTTTCTGCTTCTAATTACAATTTCGTTCTTGCTTCTTCTTCTACTTTCATTTACGTTTCTGTTCATTTACGTTTCTGTTCATGTTTCATTTGCGTTTTCTATTTGAATCCATGGAAAGCTAGATTTTCTGGTGTTGTTTCCTTTTGAGGACGAAGCCCAACTCTCTTTGAGGTTTCGCTTGTAATGTGGTTTCCTGGCAGTTTTCCCTTCACCAGTTATCCCAAATTCGTGAATATTAATCAGTGCACGCTTCGTGTTCGATTAATTGCCTCTGAGCCTAACTTGCGTTCATGCTTAATGGACGAAGGGCTAACTGGTGTATGTGGTGCCTAATCACGTATTGAAAACCCTAAGTTGATTTTCGCTTAGTAAATTGAAATAGGGTTGGATTAAGTGGTTGACTGTTAGGGACGAATTCTCTATAACCCAGGATAAGAGAATGGCTTCTGACTCAGAGGAAACAACCCGTTTTTAACATTAGTAGTTTCGTATTCCAGTTTACTTGTTCTGCTCTTTAATCACAAAACAAACAACCCCCCCCCAATCGTTACTGTTACTGCAAGTATATTATGAACATTTGGTTTGTCATTGCTCGTTGGGAAACGACCTAGGATCACTTCCTAGTTACTGCATTTTCATGTTTATTTGATTCGGGTACGGCCTCGATCAATGCCCTCGCCTTCAAAGGACTACACGTCCTTGCCTTCAGAGGGCTACACGCCCTTGCCTTCAGAGGGCTAGATGTCCTCGTCTTCAGAGGGCTACACGCCCTCGATTTTAGAGGACTAGATGTCCTCGCTTTCAGAGGGCTACACGCCCTCAACTTCAGAGGGCTACACGTCCTTGCCTTCAAAGGGCTGCACGCCCTCACCTTCAGAGGGCTACATGCCCTCGCCTTCAGAGGGCTACATGCCCTCGCGTTTAGAGGACTACATGTGCTCGCCTTCAAAGGGCTACACGTCCTCGCCTTCAAAGAGCTACACGCCGTCGCCTTCAATGGGCTACACATCCTCGCCTTCTGAGGACTGCACGTTCTCACCTTGAATGGATTGCACATCCTCACCTTCAATTGGATACACGTCTTCGTCTTCAGAGGACTACATGTCCTAGCCTGAAGAGGGCTTCACGTCCTCGCTTTCAGAGGACTCCACATCTGCACTTTCAGAGGACTTAAGGTCCTCTGCCCTTAATTCTTAACCGAGACTTGAACTCCCGGGCTAGGGGCGAGTAGTTTCCCTTTATCAGTCCCTTGGTCACCCCCTGATCTCGGAGGATGCCAACTGTGCGAGCACAACTAGAAGGTGGCTATCGTGCAGCCACTATTTATACTGGGGTAGGATTTCACCCGTGCCGCTACAAAGAGACGAGTGCGGATCATGCTTACCAACATGACCACTCTTACACAGATATAGATGACGTTGCTACTTAGCGACATTCTGCCCAGTGACCATAATGCCGATCTCCCCCTGCGGAAGTATCAGTTGGTCTGTGCCGTCATGACATAGGTAAGTATGCACGTGGATGAACTGATTTCTGATGCCATTCACTATTTGTAGGGATCGCGCCCGCAAGACACCCAGTGGACCTGGAGAAGTCCAACAGGGTCTTGGGATTTCCAGCTCTGATTACGGGCCTCTGTCAGTTCTACGGAGTGCCTGTCGCCCCCAGCAAGGTCATCGGGCCCTCTACTAACCGAGCTTTCATCAAGAAGCACTGCGCCCCCAGGCAGGCGCAGGGCGAGACACCACAACAGCCTGAGGATGGCCGGCAGCGGGCAACAGATGCACCGCCGCCACCTCCAAAGCCCCTCAGCTCATCTACAAAAGCTGGAGTGTTGCCTACAACCCGTGGTCGACCAGAAGGCGAGCAAGTCCAAAGCCAAAGGTAAGCAAAAGTACTAGGTCCGTGACCGACAAGTCATCACGCGTCCAGCTCAAGACGTTAAAGAAGCGCTACTAGGAGGCAACCTAGTACCCTTTAAATTTCTGCTTGTTATTTGATCACCTTTTGTTTCTCAAGTCATAGTAGGACACACCTAGTTGCTCATGATCCTAGGAATTTAAATAAAACAAGCACAAGCTCGGAAGGTAGTCATACCTCACAAAATATATGTATGTGTGTTTAGGTAGCGAAAATACCTTAGATAAATATGTGTGTGTGTGTGTGTGTGTGTGTGTGTGTGTATGTTTAGGTAGCAAAATACCTCAAAAAAAAAAAGCAAAACAAACAAGAACAAAAAATATATCTTTCGGCTGAAAAGCCAACACGCTTTTGAAAAGAAATAACTTCCAGCTTTTCTTTGAAAAAGATTCACTAATCATAACACCAGTTTTTCAAAAAAAATGTGTATGCACCTGAAGGGTGAATGCTGCGAAAATTTTCCTAAAAGCCCAAAATGGACTCGGATGAATGCATGAGTTGATGAAAGAACATATTTTGGAAACATTGGGTTGACTTAAATAGGAAAAATGAATCTGGAGCCCTAGTGTCACATGACCATAAAAACTTGATGCTTGAGTGTCCACATGGGTGCATGCATGACCAGTTTTGCATTAAATTTCCTAATCATCATTGTTGCATGTGTGTCATGGAAATAATGTGGGACATCCCCTTTATCCTTGAACTGCTGGCCAAACCAACACCCTGACATATATCATGTCTAGTCGTTCTACAAGCCTTGAGCCAAAATCCCAACTCACCATAAACCTTGACCCAGGGTGAGAATGCCCATCCTTGCCCTCAGATGAAAACAAAAAAAAAAAAAAGAAAAAGTTCCCGATCAAAGATTTGAAGAAAGCAAAAGAAGAAAATTTCCAATCAAAGATTGGGAGAAAGCAAAAAAGAAAGAAAATTCCCGATCAAAGATCGAAAGAAAACAAAAGAAATATACAGAAAGGTCTTTGGACCAGACAATATCTGAACAATACAAAATTGTCACAAGTAAACAAGAAAAGAAAGGAAACCACGACTTGAAGTGGTCATCTCCCTTTGATCGCCAACCAAAATCCTGTGCGCTAGCGACTTTCTCACCCCGCACTAAACAAAAACAGAGAAGGAAAAGGCCCAAACACTCAGAGCCAAATTCCTCACCAAAACACCATTCCCAAAAAAGTCCTATTGATCCATGATCACGCGTGTAATCTTTGATTTGATAGGAAATGATTTGCAAAATCAAGTCATGACATATCTATGGTTCAGAATTAGGATAAAACACTTACCCGTGTGAGATTGATACACTTCGAGTGATTTTCTTCTATTTTGTTGGACCTAGTGTTTCCTCTAAATGGTCGTTTAGAAACGAAATGCTAACATCGAAAATCTCATTTATGGTTATGAGAAAATTTCATCAGCATACTCTCCTTCCCGAATAGACGCATTGTTTTTCACCAAAAATCATATGTTGCTTTGATCAGTTGGAGGTTTTGTTTCTTTACTAAAGCATGTTTTCATTTTAGTGAAAGAACACCGAGACTATTTTAGTCTCACACATCACAAAATCAAGAACTACGAAGGTCTGAGTTCCTCATCACAAATTGAGGATACGTAAGAGCAAAAACCCTGCTTTTGTCGACCACCCCACCTTTTGTTACCGTGACCCAAGAGTCCGGTGGCATGCGGAGACACCCGATGGTAACCTGCACACACCCTTTGCTATCTAGCGACCCGAG
Source organism: Glycine soja (assembly GCF_004193775.1). Classification (NCBI taxonomy): domain Eukaryota; kingdom Viridiplantae; phylum Streptophyta; class Magnoliopsida; order Fabales; family Fabaceae; genus Glycine; species Glycine soja. The sequence goes on along the minus strand of NC_041014.1, from coordinate 8,723,061 downwards.
AGTCCAGTAGCATGCGAAGACATCTTACAGTTATCCGCACCTCGTCATTCAGAGACCCCAAGTCCGATTGACAAGCAGAGACCAATGTGGTCATCTGCATCATTTCTGGAGATGTCAGCATCTTCCGGTAGAGAGTATTTTAGTCTCACACCGCTTGCTCAAGAACTACGTAGGTCTGGGTTCCTCATCACAAATTGAGGATACGTAGGAGCAAAAACCTTGCTTTTGTCGACCGCCCCACCTTTCGCTATCCTGACCCGAGAAGTCAGGTGGAAGGGGAAGATACCCAAGTGGTTATCCATACAAAACGATTTCTGTTAATCCTGACCTGAGAAGTCAGGTGGCAGGCGGAGATACCCAAGTGGTTATCTGTATAAACACTCTTTTGCTATCCGTGAGACTCAGAGTCCAGTAGCATGCAGAGACTAACATCGTCATTTGCACCCTTTGTCAACCAAGGGCACGGGCCCGTTGACACATAGAGACTAACGTCGTCTTCTGCACCTTTGTCATCTAGAGACGGCGAGTCCAATGACATGCGGAGATACCCAAGTGGTTATTCGTACAAAACGATTTTTGTTAATCCTGACCCGAGAAGTCAGGTGGAAGGCAGAGATACCCAAGTGGTTATCCGTACAAAATGATATCTGTTAATCCTGACCCGAGAAGTCAGGTGGCAGGTGGAGATACCCAAGTGGTTATCTGTATAAGCACTCTTTTTCTATCCGTCAGACTCAGAGTCCAGTAGCATGCATAGACTAATGTCGTCATCTGCACCATTTGTCAACCAGGGGCAAGCGAGCCCCTTGACACGCAGAGACTAGCATCGTCCTCTACACCTTTGTCATCCAGAGACAGCGAGTCCGATGACATGCGGAGATACCCAAGTGGTTATCCGTACAAACGATTTATGTTAATCCTGACCCGAGAAGTTAGGTGGCAGGCGGAGATACCCAAGTGGTTATCCGTACAAAACAATTTCTGTTAATCCTGACCCGAGAAGTCAGGTGGCAGTCGGAGATACCCAAGTGGTTATCCGTATAAACACTCTTTTTCTATCCGTCAGACTCAGAGTCCAGTAGCATGCAGAGACTAATGTCATCATCTGCACCCTTTGTCAACCAGGGGCAGGCGAGCCCGTTGACACGCAGAGACTAGCCTCGTCTTCTACACCTTTGTCATCCAGAGACGGTGAGTCCGATGACATGTGGAGATACCCAAGTGGTTATCCGTACAAATGATTTCTGTTAATCCTAACCCGAGAAGTCAGGTGGTAGGCGGAGATACCCAAGTGGTTATCCGTACAAATGATTTTTGTTAATCCTGACCCAGAAAGTCAGGTGGCAGGCGGAGATACCCAAGTGGTTATCCGTATAAACACTCTTTTGCTATCCGTTAGACTCAGAGTCCGGTAGCATGCAGAGACTAACGTCGTCATCTGCACCCTTTGTCAATCAGGAGCAAGCGAGCCCGTTGACACGCAGAGACTAACATCGTCTTCTGCACCTTTGTCATCTAGAGACGACGAGTCTGATGACATGCGGAGATATCCAAGTGGTTATCCGTACAAACAATTTCTGTTAATCCTGATCCTAGAAGTCAGGTGACAGGCGGAGAAACCCAAGTGGTTATCTATACAAAATGATTTCTATTAATCCTGACCCGAGAAGTCAGGTGGCAGACGGAGATACCTTATGGTCATCTGCACCTTTTGTCATCCAGGGGCAAGCGAGCCTGTTGACACGCAGAGACTAACTTCGTCTTCTGCACCTTTGTCATCCAGAGACGGTAAGTCCGATGACATCTGGAGATACCCAATTGGTTATCCGTACAAACAAACTTCTGTTAATCTCGACCCGTGAAGTCTGGAGGCAGGTGGAAATACCCCAAGTGGTTATCCGTACAAACACACTTCTGTTAATCCTGACCCGTGAAGTCAAGTGGCAGGCAGAAATACCCCAAGTCGTTATCTGTACACACACAATTCTACTACCCCGACCTGTGAGAAGTCAGGTAGCATGCGAAGATGCCCTATACGGTAATTTGCACACATTTCGAAGGCGACAATGTCTTCACCTCAAAAACTTCAATATATTTTTCCCCTGTGCTTCGTAGGACTTGACTTCCTTTGTTTGTACGTTTTTCTTTAAAAAAAAGGAATTTCAATATCTTCATGCCTTCACGGGTTTTACTGCTTGGATTTGCACTAGTGGCCAGTCGGGTAATGATTCAGCTCGAACGAAATTAGTGTCTTATCTTTACTTCCCTTTTATCTCCAATAAAAGATAAGAAAAGAGGGGCAATTTTCATACCCTAATTTCGTCCTGGGACCATTGTTTGTCGGCATGCAACCTTCGTTTGACCACCTCAAAATGTTTAACACCCATCGTTGTGGAATCCGTAAAGTTCCAAGATGTTTCGAGAAGAAACTGGTCAAAAACATGAAAATGAGAGTGTATTTAGCAAAGTGGGGTGTGTGTAAATAAGTTGTTACACTCTAATTTTATCCGAGGACCATTGTTGATCGCTTCGGAAGGCTTAACACTCATCACGGTGGAATCCGTAAAGTTTCGTGAGATTTTGGAAAGAAAACGGCCAAAAAAACAAAAATGGGGGTGAACTTATCAAGATAGGGGTGTAAATAACAATTCGAATCTAGGCCCTTCCGGAACATTTTGGAAGTTGGGTTGCTTACGGAGGAAGCAACTGGGCGGCAAGCTCCTCCACGTTGTTGAAAAAAGGTTTTCGGGGCTTTCGTGGCTTCCGTAATGCTTCCGTAAAATTTACGAAAACCTTGGGTAAGCATATTTCACTTAACATTGGTGAAAGGAAAGAGAAAGAAAAGATGAAAATCAAATCCAAAACACTTCCGTAAGGCTTCCATAAAGTACGAAAAAGGGGGTGAACTTAGTAATTAGGGTGCGCTTAGAAATCTTCCTCAAGAAGCCTCTGGGTGGCAAGCACCTCCCTTTTTCCCTATAAATTGGGGAGGGGGGCTGTTTCAAAATATTCTAGACCCTTGGCTATGCATTTCGGCTGTTTTGGGTGAAAAAATGTGTTTTCGTGAAGAAAATCCAAGCCGAGGTGCTTCCGTAACGCTTCCGTAAGCGATTCTGTGGAAATTCTTCATCATTCTTCATCGTTCTTCACCGTTCTTCATTCGTTCTTCGTCGTTCTTCATTCTTCAACAGGTAAGTTCCCGAAATCGAATCTTTCAATTCATTCTATGCACCCTTAGTGGTCCCTACTTGTTTTGTGTACTTTCACTTTAATTTCGCTTACTTTCAGTTTTTTTTTCTTCCACTTTAACGGGCTTTTAACCATTTATTTAAGCCGTTTTCTCACCTACTAAATGATAAAATGAATTTCAACCGATCATTTGTGTTGTAATCTCGTTTAATCACTATTAAAACAAAATCTAACCGATCGTTCACGCTATAACCTCGATTAAACTAAAAAAAGCAAAATAATAATAAAATAATCAAAATATCTTGAAAAAAAAAATAATAAAATAATCAAGAAAAATCAATCGAACATTTTTCTTTGAAAGTTTCCTTGAATGAATTGACTAATAACCAAAGTGAAGCTAAGGCTAAAATCAACTCATAAATCAAGCTTTGTCCGCAAAAATCACTAAAAACCGTTTTAAGGTCCAATGCCTTAAACGGTCTTCTTTGCTTTTATCGGTTAACATGGACCGTTCAAAAGCATAAAATCAAGACGTAACTTTACCACTTTTGCAAGAACTATGTAGGTCTGATTTCCTCATCGCAATTGAGGATACGTAGGAGCAAAAGCCCCACTTTTGTCGACCACCTCAAGAGATCGTTAATGGTCCAACAACTTAACGTTTCTCTCCTTTCAAAAGAATCAAAAGATCGTTTAAATGGTCCAACGCCTTAAACGACTTTTGTTCGGTTAAAATATATCTTGCGATAAAAGATAAAAACAACTTAACCAATGTTTAGTTCTCAAAGAACTACGTAGGTCTGATTTCCTCATCGTAATTGAGGATTCGTAGGAGCGAGGGAAACACCCTTGTCGACCACAAAAAAGATAAAAAAAATACAAAAAGGCATAAAAAGACATAAAAACATAAAAAAGGGAAAAAATACGTAGTTTTGAAGTCATATTTGCACACTTGATTGAAGGCTGTTGTCTCTTGTGACGGACGCGTGGGGGTGCTAATACCTTCCCCGTGCGTAAAAAAACTCTCGAACCTTTCACGATTAAAGTTCGTAGACCACACCTTTCTGGTTTTTCTGACCTTTTCCTCAAATAAACATTGGTGGCGACTCCACGCATTTTCCTCCCATGGAAGACGCACCCGTGAGCCCCGCGTCGCCCTCCCGCCGAAGGGTAGGTTGCGACACCCCCCCACACTTATTGCCAAAACAATTCCAAAGCTCCAAAATTCCTTAAGGGTAGGGTGAGATCATGGTTTTTCACTTAAGGCTTGTAATGAGCTTCAAAACAAAGAAAGGGGAACATAGGCTCAAAGGGGCTATCAAAGGAATTAATTCAAGGTAGGCTCATTTGGCTAAAGGCTTATAAGAACAAAATGCCTAAATCATCTCCCAACATGCATGTGAACCAAGAAGTATCAACAAGAGTCAAGCCAAGGCTATTGTGCAAACAATCAATGGGGCAAAACACACCAAATAAAATAGATAATGATGGCTCAAAATCTCACCAAGGGTAAATCTATCACTTTCAATTCAACCTTTCAAAACTAACTTGACATGTAGAGAAAAACAAGGATTTCAATTCACAAAATGCCAAAAAACTCCTATTTCAAAAACAATTACCCATTACCTGTACATAACCTAGAATTCAAAGAGAAACATGCAATGTTGTACACAAAACATAAAACCAAAATAACAAAATTAACCTAGAAAACCCTAAACAAAGAACAATCTCCCCCCACACTTAAACAAAACATTGTCCTCAATGTAGCACAATCATAAGATCAAGAGCAATAAGAACAATCAATAAATTTGGACAAGTGAAATAAAAGTAAAGAAGGAGACAGAAAAAGAAAACTCCCTAAGTCATGACGGAAGAGAAGTAGGATGAAGTAAGGAGGTCTCTTCCACCACTACATCCACCAAGGAGGGATTTGTGAGGAATGGTTTCTGCTGGTGTCCATTGACCTTGAAGCTCTTATCTGTGGATTCACTTTTGATCTCAACTGTACCATATGGAAAAACATTAGTCACCACAAAAGGACCAATCCACTTTGACCTCAACTTACCACTCATGAGTCTGAGCCTAGAGTTATACAATAAAACTTTTTGTCCAACCACGAAGTCCTTCTTAGTTATCAAGCTGTCATGGAACTTCTTGGTCTTTTCCTTGTAGAATTTGGAATTCTCATAGGCTTCTAAACAGATCTCATCTAGCTCACTTAGTTGCAACTTCCTTTCCTCTCCAGCCTGATCAATAGAGAAGTTGCAGGTCTTTACAGCCCAGTAGGCTCTGTGCTCTATCTCTATAGGAAGATGACATGTCTTGCCAAAGACAACCTGATAAGGAGACATTCCTATGGGTGCTTTGTAGGCAGTCCTATGTGCCCTAAGAGCATCATCCAGCCTGGTGCTCCAATCCTTTCTATTCGTCTGCACAATCTTCTCCAAGATCCTTTTTATCTCTCTGTTTGAAATCTCAGCCTGCCCATTAGTTTGGGGGTGGTAAGGTGTGGAAATTCTATGCACGACCCCATACTTTTTTAGCAAGGCATACATGGATCTGTTACAAAAATGGGTGCCTTGATCACTAACGATGGCTCTAGGGACTCCAAACCTACAAAATAGATTAGATCTAACAAAATCCACAACAACCTTAGCATTGTTTGTTCTGGTGGCTTTGGCTTCCACCCATTTTGAAACATAGTCAACAACAAGGAGAATATAAACAAAACCAAAAGAGACAGGGAAAGGCCCCATAAAGTCTATACCCCAGGCATCAAACACCTCACAGAACAACATGGGTTGTTGAGGCATTTGCTATCTCCATGAAAGTGAGATGCCTGCTCTCTGAAAAGGCTCACAAGTGCTAAAGATTCTCCACGCATCCTTGAAGATGGTGGGCCAATAGAAACGGCAGTCAAGCACCTTGCGAGCTGTCCTCTGTATGCCAAGATGACCACCTGGTGCGGAAGAATGACAGAATTGTAGGACCGAGTCAATCTCATGGTCTGGAATGCATCTCCTAATAACCTGGTCACTGCACAACTTCCACAAATAGGGGTCATCCCAAATATAATGCTTAGCATCGCTCTTAATTTTATCAGTTTGAGCTTTAGATGCTAAGGGAGGAAAAACAGAAGCAACCAAATAATTCACAATATTAGCAAACCAAGGAGTGGGGAAGGAATCAAAAATATTATACAGAATGTAAAAATGGTCATCCGAAAAATTATCCCAAATGGGTGAGTCCTCAGATGCACGCTCAATCCTACACAAGTGGTCAACCACAAGGTTCTGTGCACCGCTCCGATCACGGATCTCCAAATCAACCTCTTGGAGCCAAAGCATCCACCTGATCAATCTAGGCTTTGATTCAGCCTTCTTCAACAGGTACTTCAAAGTTGCATGGTCAGTATAAACAATAACATGAGTACCAAGCAAATATGAACGAAATTTCTCAAAAGCAAAAACTATCGCTAATAACTCCTTCTCTGTGGTAGTGTAATTTTCTTGGGCAACATCCAAAGTTCTGGAAGCGTAGTAGATCACCCAAAGTAGCTTGTCAATCTTTTGAGCAAGGACAACGCCCAATGCATAATTGGATGCATCGCATGTCAGTTCAAATGGGGTTGTCCAATCAGGTGCCTGAATGATAGGGGTGGTAGTCAACGCACGCTTGAGGCAATCAAAAGCCTCTTTGCACTGGTCATCAAAATCAAACTCCACCTCCTTTTGTAGCAGATTGGATAGTGGAAGGTGAAATTCTGATACTGGGGACAGATGTCGTACAGGATGTCACGACATCACGCTTCAGAACATGCAGATTATATTTGACAGTATGAACAGTTTAAACAAGTAAATAACACAAGAGAATTGTTAACCCAGTTCGGTGCAACCTCACCTACATCTGGGGGCTACCAAGCCAGGGAGGAAATCCACTAAAATAGTGTTAGTTCGAAGATCTAACAGCCACTGTTTACAACCTTCTCACCTAACCACTACCCGTGCAATCTCTACCTAAGAGCCACTCTTAGATATGAGAACCCCTCTCACTCCCTCTCAACACTCTCCCGTGTTTACAATTAAATCAAATACACACCAGAGATTACTCTCTGAACAATAGAGATCAACTCCACACACTATAGAGATCAACTCTACACACTCAGGTCCAACACTTGATGTTAGAGTAACATCAAGGTGGCTCACAAAACACTCAAGTCCCAAAACTCACAAAATAACTCTTCAATCCCGGACTTGGTAGAAAACTCGTGCAGCCTTCATGTTTATATAGCAGTGTGCGTTTCTGGGCTGCAGCTACTTGTGCTGGATGAGATCTATCATTTTCCTGAAAATCTGCACTTAAAGATCTAAGAGATCAAGTTTGATCTTTTAGTTTTTATCTTTAATCTTTAATCCCTGAACGAACTATTCAAGTTTGTAATTCGAACTTTAATTATCTTTTAATTCGTTCCTAAAGATAGATCGCCAAATCTGTTGCTAACTGCACAATAATCTGTTAAAGAGATAACAGATTTATGTGTCCAGTATTTTCGGGCCGGATGTCAGGACATCGTGTCCGACATCGTGGATCCTGCACACTCTGTTAAAGATATAACAGATTTATGTGTCCAGTATTTTCGGGCAGGATGTCAGGACATTGTATCCGACATCGTGGATCCTGCAGCTTCAATTCTTCATTTGACATTTTATCTTGCCTTGTGCATTGTGCAGCCCGATCTGATTCCTTGACATAACGTTGGACATCATGTGCAGCAACTCCAGCTTTCCTTCATTGTCTAAGTGCTTATGTTTTAACAAAATCTTAGCCAATCTTTTAAACACTCAGTAGAGCTAAGCACTAACAATCTCCCCCTTTGGCAAATTTTGTCTAAAACATACTTAGACACTTCCTGAGCAGGTACGAACAGTTATGCAAGTGGGATCAGCAACTTTCATTATCAGAGTAATCAAGCACAGCGGAATTGGTAATGGCGACAGCAAAATTCTGCAAGTTGCAAGTCGTTTCCAGGATGTCAAGACATCTCTCGTGACATCAACTTTCTGCTCCCCCTGTCTCCATGCTCCTACTGCTGTGAAGCAGTTCACTGCGGCATCTTCTATCAGCTACTAGTCTTTTCCAGGATGTCAAGACATCTCATGTGACATCCGCTTTCTGTTCCCCCTGTCTCCATGCTCTTACTGCAGCATCTTCTATCAGCTATTAGTAGTTACAGTAGCTTACATCAGTCATCATCAGCAGCAGTCTCCCCCTCAAGATCATATACATACAACTCCCCCTCAAAATCATGAATCATGCATAATACTAAATACTATTACTCCCCCTTTTTAGACAGAATTTGACAAAAGTAGAATGCATGCAAATATTACAGACCAATAGCAATCAATTGTTCAAAGGGACATGCCCCTATAGCTAGTAAGAGTAAAAGGCAAAAATAAAGGTCTGATGGTCATGGGGTGGCCTCAGAATCATCATCATCCGATTCTGTATCCTCTGCTGCATCTTCCTCTTCCTCAGCTGCCTCTTCTTCTTGCTCAGCTGCTTCTTCTTCCTCAGCTGCTTCACCATCATCAATGCCACTGTCTGTGAGTCTTTCGATCAGCCGTTCCAGCTCCATTTTCTTCTCTGTGGTGGCTTTGATGGTTGCCTCCAGCACCTTGCATGTGTCCTTGAGTTCAGCAATCAAGGCATCCTTGGATACAGCACCTGAAGCAGCAGCTTTCCCTGATGTCGAGACAATGTCTGGGACATGTGTCCCCTCAAACAGTTTATAATGCAGGGACAGAGCCGATTCTCTCTTCATCACAGAGTCAATGTTGTTTAAAATATTTGGATGTTGACTCAACATAATGCCACACAATACAGTTGGGAAGGCAATGGGTAATTTGACAGCAAAAGATTCTGAATGCTTAACAGTTTGATCAAAAATATAGTTTCCAAAATTAAATTTGGACTTGGTTCCAACAGCATACAGAAATTTACCCAAACCTGTGGCAACAGTGGAAGTGTGATTGGTGGGTACCCAGTTTGCAGCCCCAATCCTGTGCAGGATTGCGTACTTCACACTTAGCTTCCCTGCAGAAAGCTTCCCTTTCTTTGGCCAATGCTGGACTCGTTTGGCAGTGATTTCCTTGGCAATTTGATGCTCAGAAACAGCAATATCCACCACTCCTTCAGTTGGTCTGCCCAGGTATTTGTTGACTACAGCAGGGGAGAATCTAACACATTTTCCTCTGACAAACACTTTCTGATACTCATCACTCTTTCTGTTTGTTATGTCAGAGGGAATGTTGACAATGAATTCCCTGACTAGACTTTCATAGCAATCTCCCAACTTGGTGACAGTTTTCAGCAGTCCAGCAGCCTTGATGAGGTCCATGATCTCCTTGCAATCCAAGGCATTTCTTCCCAGTTCTCTTTCTAAAGCAAGCCTTCGTTGATATACATACTTCCACCTTTCAGCATTGCCAATGGAGTGGAATGAGATGTTGTCCAATGGTGCATCAGGGACATTTTCAGGCACCTTTTTCCCTGATTTCTTGGCCCGCTTGATGTCGGGAACATCTAGTTCGACATCATAATCAGAATCAGATGAGGAAATTTCTTTCCTCTTCTTGGAAGGGACTGCAACTTTGCTCCATCTGGATGTGGTAGGAGTGATTGGAGTGCTCTTCTTCTGGGCCATAGTTTTGATTCGTCCAGACCTAGTAATGGGGGTTTTTCCCTTTCTGCTTTGAAGTCTTTCTGCAATGCCAGGTGCTAACTTGTTGGCAATGGGTTCCTCATCAGATTCGACTTCTTCTAGGTCAATGAGGTCACCTGGAGCAGGTTCTGGTGCCCTTGGTGCAGGGGTCTCTTCTGTGGCTTGATCTTCTTCTTCTGTTGATTCCTCTTCACTGGGTGAAGAGAGGACTCCAGCATTTGGTGTGGAAGATGCTGGAACATCTTTATCAGCATCAGGGACAGAAACATTTGGGGTGGAAGATGTTGGGACATCTTTATCAACATCAGGCACAGAAACATTCGGGGTGGAGGATGTTGGAACATCTTCATCAGCATCAGGCACAGAAGCATTTTTCAGAATGTTACTCACAATACTGCGGATCTTCTTGTCCATCTCCGGGTCTACTTCCCTAGGACTTGTTGCAGGGCTAGGGTTTTCAGAATTCTTCACTCCCTGTTGTCTTTTGGGAACCAGTTTCTCAGGAACAGGGGCTGAACCAGGAATCATTTGGATGGGTTGGATATTGAATTCAGGTCGTTCCTGGTGTGATGGTGCTTTGGTGGATGATGGAGATGATGGTACAGAGGATGAACCAGGAGATGAAGTTTCTTTTGGTGAGGTAGCCATGGAGAAGCAGAGCTTTTGGAATGGTTTCGTGAATTTCTGAGAGCTGTTGGGAAATACTGAAGACGGGATTACCACGACAATATAAGTTTGAATGAGGAATGTAAAGGGACGTGTGAAGCAACGGTCGAATTTGTCTTGGCCCAGTAGTGAATGTGCTATTAACGTTTGAGCACATTCAGATAACAGTAATTGCTATAAATCCTCTAGCAGACAAATGCCCAGCTTGCCCCTCAGTTTTTCAAACTGATTTGCATCCAATGCCTTTGTGAAAATATCTGCTATTTGTTCCTCAGTGGCAACATGCTCTAGTGTGATAACTTTATCATCAACAAGATCTCTAATATAGTGATGTCGAATGTCAATGTGCTTGGTTCTGCTGTGTTGAACAGGATTTTTAGAAATATTAATAGCACTCAAGTTGTCACAGTACAATGTCATGACATCTTGTTCGACATTGTACTCCTTGAGCATCTGCTTCATCCAAACTAGTTGTGAACAGCTGCTTCCTGCTGCAATATACTCTGCTTCTGCAGTAGATAGGGACACACAGTTCTGCTTCTTGCTGAACCATGAAATAAGATTGTTGCCCAGATAGAAGCATCCACCAGAAGTGCTTTTTCTGTCATCTGCACTTCCAGCCCAATCAGCATCACAATACCCAACCAGCATTGAATCTGAACAATGACAGTACATAATCCCATTGTCACTGGTGCTATTTACATATTTCAGAATTCTCTTTACTTGATTCAAGTTACTTATCTTAGGATTGGCTTGATATCTTGCACAAACACCTACTGCATAGGTGATGTCAGGTCTGCTAGCTGTTAAATATAGTAAGCTCCCAATCATGCTTCTGTACAGACTTTGATCAACACTGGTACCAGCTTCATCTTTTGTCAGCTTCAAGTGAGTAGGTGCAGGTGTTCTTTTATGGCTGGCATTTTCCATCCCAAACTTCTTGACAATGTTCTTTGCATACTTGCTTTGTGAGAGGAATATGGAGTCTTCCATCTGCTTTACTTGGAGTCCCAGAAAATAAGTCAGCTCTCCAACAAGACTCATCTCAAATTCAGATTGCATCTGTTGGACAAAATGTCGAAGCATCTCATTCGACATCCCTCCAAACACAATGTCATCAACATATATCTGTGCTATCATCAAGTTTTCAGCATCTTGTTTGACAAAGAGAGTCTTGTCAATTCCTCCCTTCCTATACCCTTGCTGAGTAAGGAACTCTGTTAGCCTTTCATACCAAGCTCTTGGAGCTTGCTTCAATCCATAGAGAGCCTTCTTGAGCCTGTATACATGATCTGGATGAGTTGGATCTACAAATCCCTTTGGCTGCTCCACATAGACTTCTTCATTCAGGTATCCATTCAGAAACGCACTCTTCACATCCATCTGGTACAGCTTGAATTTGAGGATGCAAGCTACACCAAGTAACAATCTGATGGACTCAAGTCTAGCAACAGGGGCAAAAGTTTCATCAAAGTCTACACCTTCAATCTGAGTGTAGCCTTGAGCAACAAGTCTGGCCTTGTTTCTGGTTATAACACCTTCTTCATGGGTTTTGTTCTTGAAGATCCACTTGGTGCCAATTACATTAGTTCCCTCGGGTCTAGGAACTAGCTCCCAAACTTCATTCCTTTTGAATTGCCCCAATTCTTCTTGCATAGCATTGATCCAGAACTCATCAGTCAGTGCCTCTTTCACATTCTTGGGCTCAATTTTGGAGACAAAGCATGAATTGGAGACAATCTCAATCTCCCTTGATCTTGTAGTGACCCCTCTGTTTGGATCTCCTATAATCAGCTCCTTGGGGTGCATCTTCTGGATTCTAATGGAGGGTTTCTTGTCAGGTTGGTTGATGTTTGGTTCATCTGTAGCAGAATCAGAGTTTTCTGCATTTTCTGCACTTTTAGCTGTATCTGCTACATTGTCTCCCGATGTTCTGACATCTTCTTCGACATCCTTCTTTCTTGCTGGAGTTAGATCATCAACAACCACATTGATGGATTCCATCACAGTTCTGGTTCTGGAATTGAATACTCTATATGCTCTGCTGTTTGTAGAGTATCCCAGGAATATTCCTGCATCACTCTTGGGATCCATCTTTCTCCTTTGCTCTCTATCTGCCAAAATGTAACATGGACTTCCAAAGATGTGGAAGTGCTTGACAGTTGGCTTCCTCCCTTTCCAGATTTCATACAGTGTGGTTGGAGTCCCTCTTCTCAGTGTGACTCTGTTGTGGATGTAGCATGCTGTGTTCATGGCTTCAGCCCAGAGATTATAGGGAAGTTCTTTGGCATGAAGCATGACCCTAGCAGCCTCTTGCAAAGTCCTGTTTTTCCTTTCAACTATGCCCTTCTGTTGTGGTGTAATGGCTGCAGAGAACTCATGAGTGATGCCTTCAGATGTGCAGAATTCAGTAAACTTGCTGTTTTCAAACTCTCTGCCATGGTCACTCCTGATTCTCTTGATGACACAGTCTTTTTCTCTTTGAAGTCTTAGACTCAACTCCTTGAATACTTCAAAGGTGTCTGATTTTTCTCTGATAAAGTTGACCCAGGTAAATCTGGAGAAATCATCCACAACAACATAGGCATACCTCTTTCCTCCAAGGCTTTCAACTTGCATAGGCCCCATCAAGTCCATGTGAAGTAGTTCCAGCACACTGGAAGTGGTCTGATGTTGAAGCTTCTGGTGGGACATCTTGACTTGCTTTCCAATCTGACATTCACCACAGATTCTCCCTTCTTCTATTTTCAGATTGGGAATGCCTCTAACAGCACCTTTGTCAATGATTTTCTTCATGCCTCTTAAGTGCAGATGTCCAAATCTTTGATGCCATATTCTGACTTCATCTTCTTTGGAGGATAGACATGTGGAGGAGTAACTGGTTTCTTGAGGTGTCCATAGGTAACAGTTGTCCTTTGATCTGCTGCCCTTCATTAGAACTTCACTCTTCTCATTTGTCACCAAGCATTCTGACTTTGTGAAGTTTACATTGAATCCTTCATCACACAACTGACTGATGCTGATCAAGTTTGCAGTCAGTCCCTTCACCAGCAGTACTTTGTCCAGACTAGGAAGTCCATCATGGGCTAGCTTTCCCATTCCAGTGATCTTTCCTTTAGAGCCATCTCCAAATGTCACATAGCTAGTGGAGCAGGGCTCAATGTTCACCAGGAATTCTTTAACTCCTGTCATGTGTCTGGAACAGCCGCTGTCTAGGTACCAATCTTCCTTAGCTGATGCTCTAAGTGAAGTATGAGCAACAAGACTGACAATCTTGTGTTTTGGAACCCACATCATCTTCTTTCTGCTGCTGCTACTTTGAGTTCCATGATGTGGATGGCCATGAAGATGATAGCAAAAGGGCTTTATGTGACCATACTTGCCACAGTAGTGACACCTCCACTTCTTTCTTTTACTTCTTTTACTCTTTTTCTGCTGCGTTCCATGATGTCGAGACCGATGTTGTGACATCGTGGCTCCAGTGCTGTTTTTGGCAGGAACAAATTCTGTCATGGTTATTCTGCCAGCAGATTTATGATTAAACCCAAGTCCTCTCTGGTTTCCAACATTCTTCCCAAGCTGTAGCACTTCATCAAGCATATCTGAGCCTTTATTCAGCATCTTTATTGATTTTGTCATGTTTTCCAGTTTAGAGTTCAGAAAACCAACTTCTCCTTTAAGCTCAGAGATCTCCTCTTCATGTGCCTCTTTCTCAGCCTCCAGATTTGCAATGTCCTTCTTCAGTTGTGCTTCTTGCTGAAGAATCTTCTCACTTTTGATGCATAGTTCTCTATAGGATATAGCAAGCTCATCAAAAGTGATTTCACTATCTGTATCACTTGAATCTTCAGCAGATTCAAATCTCCCAGTGAGTGCATTCACATCTCTGTCAGAATCACTTCCTTGTTCACTCTCTGTATCATCAGACCGACATACAGAAAGTCCTTTCCTCTGCTTCTTGAGATGAGTGGGACATTCAGCTTTGATGTGTCCATAGCCTTCACACCCATGGCATTGAACTCCTTTGCTGTGACTGGGTTTTTCATCTGACCTTTTCTGGTATTCACCACCTTTCCTGATGTCGAAAGGGATGTTCTGGACATGTGGTTTCTGCCTCCTGTCCATTCTGTTCAGCACTTTGTTGAACTGTTTTCCAAGGAGCACAACTGCATTAGCCAGACCTTCATCAGTATCCAGGTCATACTCATCTTCTTCTCCTTCATCATTGGACACGAACGCCAAGTTCTTGCTCTTCTTTTCAGCCCTATCCGAGAGTCCTAGCTCAAAGGTTTGAAGGGAACCAATGAGTTCATCTACTCTCATGTTGCAAATGTCTTGGGCCTCCTCTATTGCAGTGACTTTCATGTCAAATCTCTTAGGCAAAGATCTGAGGATCTTTCTCACCAGCTTTTCATCTGTCATTCTTTCTCCCAAGGCAGTGCAGGCATTGGCAATTTCAAGAATGTTCATGTGGAAGTCATGAATACACTCTTCCTCCTTCATCTTCAGATTTTCGAATTTTGTAGCCAATAGTTGCAATCTGGACATCTTCACTTTGGAGGTTCCTTCATGAGTGGTTTTCAGGATCTCCCATGCATCCTTGGCCACTGTGCATGTGTTGATCAGTCTGAAGATATTCTTGTCAACTCCATTGAATAGAGCATTCAAAGCTTTGGAGTTTCCAAGTGCCAATTCGTCTTCTTCTTTTGTCCAGTCTTCTTCTGGCTTCAATTCATCAGTGGGCTTTCCTTCTGTGTCCAGCATCTTGGGATGTTCCCAGCCTTTGATGACAGCTTTCCAGGTTCTGCTATCCAGTGATTTGAGGAAGGCCACCATCCTTGCTTTCCAGTATTCATAGTTGGTTCCATCCAGGATTGGTGGTCTGTTCACTGGTCCTCCTTCTTTCTCCATGTTCATCAGAATTTATCTCCCTAGATCTCACTCAGTGATTTCGAGTGCCTGCTCTGATACCAATTGAAATTCTGATACTGGGGACAGATGTCGTACAGGATGTCACGACATCACGCTTCAGAACATGCAGATTATATTTGACAGTATGAACAGTTTAAACAAGTAAATAACACAAGAGAATTGTTAACCCAGTTCGGTGCAACCTCACCTACATCTGGGGGCTACCAAGCCAGGGAGGAAATCCACTAAAATAGTGTTAGTTCGAAGATCTAACAGCCACTGTTTACAACCTTCTCACCTAACCACTACCCGTGCAATCTCTACCTAAGAGCCACTCTTAGATATGAGAACCCCTCTCACTCCCTCTCAACACTCTCCCGTGTTTACAATTAAATCAAATACACACCAGAGATTACTCTCTGAACAATAGAGATCAACTCCACACACTATAGAGATCAACTCTACACACTCAGGTCCAACACTTGATGTTAGAGTAACATCAAGGTGGCTCACAAAACACTCAAGTCCCAAAACTCACAAAATAACTCTTCAATCCCGGACTTGGTAGAAAACTCGTGCAGCCTTCATGTTTATATAGCAGTGTGCGTTTCTGGGCTGCAGCTACTTGTGCTGGATGAGATCTATCATTTTCCTGAAAATCTGCACTTAAAGATCTAAGAGATCAAGTTTGATCTTTTAGTTTTTATCTTTAATCTTTAATCCCTGAACGAACTATTCAAGTTTGTAATTCGAACTTTAATTATCTTTTAATTCGTTCCTAAAGATAGATCGCCAAATCTGTTGCTAACTGCACAATAATCTGTTAAAGAGATAACAGATTTATGTGTCCAGTATTTTCGGGCCGGATGTCAGGACATCGTGTCCGACATCGTGGATCCTGCACACTCTGTTAAAGATATAACAGATTTATGTGTCCAGTATTTTCGGGCAGGATGTCAGGACATTGTATCCGACATCGTGGATCCTGCAGCTTCAATTCTTCATTTGACATTTTATCTTGCCTTGTGCATTGTGCAGCCCGATCTGATTCCTTGACATAACGTTGGACATCATGTGCAGCAACTCCAGCTTTCCTTCATTGTCTAAGTGCTTATGTTTTAACAAAATCTTAGCCAATCTTTTAAACACTCAGTAGAGCTAAGCACTAACAGAAGGGCCACTTTGCTAAAGTCCTTGATAAAGCGCCTATAAAACCCTGCATGGCCAAGAAAAGAACGAACCTCTCACACGCAAGAAGGGTAAGGCAATTGTGAAATAACAACTATCTTTGCAGGGTCTACCTCTATGCCCCTACTGGAAATGATATGCCCTAAAACTATACCTTGTTCTACCATGAAGTGACATTTTTCAAAATTCAGCACAAGGTTAGTTTCAATGCATCCATTAAGAACTCTATCCAGACTATCCAAACATGCATCAAAAGAGGATCCATAAACAGTAAAATCATCCCTAAACACCTCTATGCAACTCTCTAAAAAGTCACTGAAAATGCTAAGCATACACCGCTGGAAGGTACTAGGGGCGTTGCATAGGCCAAAGGGCATCCTCCTATAGGCAAAAGTGCCAAAGGGACAGGTGAATGTGGTCTTTTCTTGATCCTCAGGAGCAATATGAATTTGTAAATAACTAGAAAAACCATCAAGAAAACAGTAATGAGACTTACGTGCCAAGTGCTCAAGCATTTGATCAATGAATGGCAGGGGAAAATGATCTTTTCTGGTTGCCTGGTTCAGCCTCCTATAATGAATGCAGACTCGCCAGTTGTTCTGGACTCTCATGGGGATAAGCTCATCCCTATCATTCTTGATCACTGTGAGGCCTATCTTCTTAGGAACCACTTGGACTGGACTCTCTGGCGTCCCCAAAATAATGACTGGTTTAATAGTAATGATTTAAATAACAAAAACCATGGTAAATTTTTTTTTTCTTCTTTTTCTTTTTCATTTCTTTCTCTTTTCACCATAACTAGGTTTAGAAGGAAAATCCTCACTATAGAGTCCTGAATGGCCGGTTCACAACTCTATTCGGAGTCATTTCTTTCTTATCGCTCATAATCTCTAAACTATTTTGCTGTTTCAAAAGGAAGAATGTACCAGCCATTACTTTAGGTCGTCACGTGAAAATAAAAGAATAAAATACGGTCGATAGACTCTTTTACAAATAAAGTTGCTAATGCTTTCTTCTCAAATAACAAGATTGATCATAAATACATTCATCATTTAAAGCTGTCCAAAATATGGGAGTTTTACAAAATACATAGTGTCATCCAGAGCAAAGGTGTTCACAGTGGTGGCTTCAGCCACATGTATACAATCATCAAATTCCTATACAACAGGTCTACCCAGACAAAAACAAAAGAGTAAACCTAACAGTCAGTCCTAGATACACCCACCCTCAAAAAGTATATAAAACTAGTCCATGGAACTGTCCACTATGATGAAGAGCCTCCACTGGTTGCCATCTCTCTCGGGCCACTATCCTCCGTAGAGTCTGCCTCAAATGCCAACATGACTTCCTCGGGAGAATCCACCTCAGGGAGTGGGTCCTCATCGCCCTCTAGAAAGTCAAGAGCATCCCTAGCAGGCTCGGGAGGTAGCTCCTCGAGATCCTCCTCTGGGTCTTCCTCGGATGACGTTACCTCGATCACTTGGACTGGCTCCACTAGACGATATGGTGTAGGCGTGGGTAGTATCCACTCCACAGTACGCTGAAGCGTGCGCACGGGTTCATCTGGATGCACCAATGAAGTAGCCGTAAATCGAATCGTGCCCCGAAATCGGCACCTCGTGTTGCCTTCGAGGGTCTCCCAAGCTCCCTCTAGGCACTCCATCTCCACTCGATCATGGATTAGCTGCGCCGCCATCACGATGTACAAGAAAGAAAAGAAAGGGGTAGACTCTTTCACAAGAATCTAACTATGCCGCCACACAATGCGTCTCATAACCACTACATGCAAGTAAAAGGGGTATCTTAAGGCTTTTCATCTCTGGTAATCGATTACACAGTCTTGGTAATCGATTACCTAAGGCCAAACTCGAATTACATAGCTTCAGGACAGGAAAATCTGGAAAAGGCACTGTGTAATCGATTACACATACCTGGTAATCGATTACCAGTAACCCATTCCTCTGTGTAATCGATTACACAGACTGGTAATCGATTACCAGAGACCTCCACAGTCTTCCAATTCCCCTTTGAAGCCTGGTAATCGATTACACCCCTTGGTAATCGATTACCAGAAGCTCTCCTAGCTTCCTGACCTCGTTTTCAAGCCTGGTAATCGATTACATCCCTTGGTAATCGATTACCAGAGACCATCTTAGTCTCCTGTCTTCATTTTTAAGCCTTGTAATCGATTACCCACCCTTGGTAATCGATTACCAGAGGCCATAACCCATATATCACACAAGATTCAAAGCTGGCCAGCCACCACACCAGCCTCCTTGCTTTGTGGTCTTTGTTCCTTTTATCTGTTGACTGCCAGGAGCTCGCCTGTTTAGGTACATCACAGGTTCTCACTGACTGACTATGCCCGGGTTGGGTCGGGATTGGTCAAGCTTGGTTTTGGGCAATAGCACCCCACTTGACATCCCCAAGGTCTCTTGACCCCCGCGACATATCTCCTGGTACCACTCTGTGGTCAACGAATAAAAGCAGGAAGTTTCACCCTTCTACACTTCCTCATCTCAAGCTTGTAGGATTATGGGGTACCCATCACATGTGGTACTAGGTGGCGGTCGGGCGATGGTGCACAACAAGTTTTTCCACATCCACAAATCACGCATAAACCCACCATCCCCTGTTGCCCACCTCCAACTGAGCTCACGTACTCCCACGTAGCCCATATCCTCGTTTCTCTCAACACCGGGTCCCCATCAATCCTCCCAAGCTTCCCCAACATCCAAGTAATACAACATTAAAACAGCACAAACTATCACAGCCAAGATAATAGGGCAAAGGCAGAAAACTCTGCCCAAAAAAGCAACCAAAATCACAACTTTTTCTCACTTAAAGACCCCAGTAACATTTCCTTTGTTCCAATTCGTTAACCGTTGGATCGACTCAAAATTTTTACTGGCAGTCTCTAGTACATAAATCTACATTTTGACCGTTGGGATCTACTAGCAAACATCCAAAACTCATTCTGAATTACTCTTTCCACAACCAGCAAATACATAGCATTTTTCTGCACAAAGCCAAAATTCTGCTGTACCTATTTGACAACAAAATTCTGCATAAGTGCAGATTTCGAAAATCACACTTTCCCTCATTCAATCTTGCCCAAATCAAATCCTACAAGTTCCAAATCATGTATCAATCATGTCTAAACCAAAGTCAAGCTTCAAAACACAGCAACACAAAATCTAGGTGTCCAATACCCCTCAATTTAATGGATTTTCTAGGTTTGAGAAGTGAAATTGAGAATGGAACAAATTTGAAGCAAACTCTCACCTCACACAAGTCTATAACATCAATTTAAACTTGTTCAAACTGGATTTACACCTAAAATTTCACCGAATCAAAATTTGACTCCTCAACACCCAAATTTACCCTAGAAATGACTTTTTGTTCACTTTGGTCATTTGTTTTTCTCTCTGGCACAGCCCAACCTTTCTCATAAGTCCTAAATGGCATTTCAAGCTATGATCAACTCACTTTAACCTCTAAATACTACTAAATCCTGAATTGGCCTCCCAACTCTCAAAAACTCACTCTTTTTCCACTCACAACACCATACTCTCACCTTCTAACCCTAGGTTAACTCTACCCTTCATCTCTAACAGTTATCCATAAGCAATTTCAGCACATACACATCACAAGCATCATCATAAAAACCCTAAAACTGAATGGGTAAGCTTAACTCATCCAAACATGGCAAGTTCAACATGCTCTCAACAAATTTCTTCACAAATAGTTATCATGAAGCAGAAAACTAGCAAACCTACCCATCATATCTCCCAAAACCCCATACCCACGAAAATCAAGAGAGAAAGAAGTCCACCCAAACCTGAAATTTCGAAGTCCCACACGTAGAGACGCGCTTCACGACTCCGAAAATGCCCTCCTTTCGCGATTTGGAGCAGAAATGGCTACCAAAGGTTGGAGCTTCAATGGTGGAGGAAGAAGAAGAGAATGGCAACGTGAGAGAGAGAGGGAAAAGGCTTCTAAAATTTTTGGGGCTGAGTGAGGAGAGAGAATACAGCTTTTTGGTTTTAAAAAGGGTTTTCTCTTTTTCTATTGTTTTATTTAAGCTATGCCACATGTCTCCATTTGAGTGGAGCAAAAGGGCCCACTTTCTCTTTTGATTATGACCCATACTCAGCCACAAAAAGTGAGAAAAATCTAACCTGTGAAACGCTAAAATCCTGCCTCGGTTTGCGTGTCGTTTCTCTGGTTCCGGTTCCTCGCGTTTCTCTATGTTCGTCGGGGCCAGTTTTCAAAAGTAGGCAATATATATATATCAAAACGCTCAGAATAAAACCCCGAGCGTGGTTCAGAGGTTGGTTTTGTTAAATTCTAAGTCGCATGCAAAATGATGATTTTTAGACTAATTAATTAAGAATTAATCCATAACCTCCCAGTTATGGATTTCTCTTCCTTAATTAGCCTAACCCGCATATCTTGCCCCCCCCCCCCCCCCCCGCCCACTATTCCTACTTCTATCAAGAACATATATGCATACACACTAAATAATACTTATATATATATATATATATATATATACTCATTCAAAATACATCATTTTCAAAAATTCCGGGTAGAAATTTCCAGGATGTCACAATACTCCCACCCTTTTAGGAATTTCGTCCCTGAAATTAACTACTCTATGAACAAACTTGGGTACAATTCTCTCATCCTATCCTCCAACTCCCATGTAGAATCACCCTCATCGGTTCCCCACTGCACCTTCACCAACGCGATCTCCTTTCCTCTCAACGACTTCATTCTTCGGTCAGTGATCTTCTGAGGTTGTGCTTTATAGGTGAGGTTATCCTTCACCTGTACCTCGTCCACTGCAAGTATATGTGATGGATCTGGGTTGTACCGTCTCAGTTGAGAGACATGAAACACAGGATGCAAATTCGATAAACTCGGAGGTAAGGCGATATGATAAGCTACAGGCCCAACCTTCTTCAAAATCTGATACGGACCTAGGTACTTGGGCGTCAACTTCCTAGATTTGAGAGCTCTTCCGACCCCAGTTACGGGAGAAACCTTCAAAAACACATGTTCTCCTTCCTGAAAATCTAGTGGCTTCCTCCTTCTATCATAATAGCTCTTCTGCCTATCCTGAGATGCTTTTATTTTCTCTCGAATCAACCTCACTTGTTCGTTAATCTGTTGTAGCATTTCAGGTCCAAGAAGTACTGCTTCTCCATCATCGTACCAACAAATAGGAGTTTTGCACTTTCGTCCATATAAAGCTTAAAAAGGAGCCATACCAATACTGGCTTGGTAGCTATTGTTGTAAGTAAACTCAGTCAATGGCAAACAATCCATCCAACTACCTTGTTGCTCTATAATACATGCCCGAAGTAGATCCTCTAGAGTCTGAATGGTTTGTTCAGTCTGACCATCTGTTTGAGGATGATAAGCTGAACTAAGCTTTAGCTTTGTCCCCAAGGCTTCATGTAGACTTGTCCAAAATCGCGAAGTGAACCTCGGATCCCTATCGGATACAATACTAGAAGGAATTCCATGCAACCTTACTACTTCCTTGATGTACAACTCCACTAGCTTCTCCATTCTATACTTCATATTCACCAGAATAAAATGAGCAGATTTGGTGAGTCGATCTACTATAACCCACACAGCATCATGCCCACGACTAGTCTTGGGTAAACTAGATACAAAATCCATAGATATGCTCTCCCATTTCCATTCCGGAATTTCCAATGGCTTCAATTCTCCTGATGGTCGCTGGTGCTCAGCCTTAGCCTTTTGACATGTTAAACACCTCGCTACATATTCAGCTACATCTCTCTTCATACCATGCCACCAAAAACTTCTCTTCAAATCTTGGTACATTTTAGTCATTCCTGGATGGAAACTAAGACGACTTTTATGCGCTTCTTCCAAGATCTTAACTCTCAAATCATCTAAAGATGGCACACATATCCTCCCCTTGAATCTAATTAACCCGGTTGTGTCCTTCTCAAACTCTACATCCTTATCCCCCATTACATCTATTACCTTGCCTTGCAAAAACGGGTCATCCTCTTGAGCCTCACGTATGTGATCTACGAATTCATTGGTGATCTGCAACGCTCCCACAAATAAGCTCTTGGGTCGTACCTCGATTGCTAGATTCAGATCTCGGAACTCTTCTATCAATCTCTGCTCCAAACTCATCATAGTCGCAACATGTAAGGACTTCCGACTTAGCGCATCGGCTACTACATTAGCCTTTCCGGGATGGTAGGAAAGACCAAAATCATAGTCCTTGAGGAACTCCATCCACCTTTGTTGTCTCATATTGAGTTCCTTCTGATCAAACAAGTATTTGAGACTCTTGTGATCACTGAAAACTTCAAAACGAGTACCGTACAAATAATGCCTCCAAATCTTTAAGGCAAAGACCACCGCTGCTAGTTCCAAGTCATGGGTCGGGTAGTTAACTTCATGAGGACGTAATTGACATGAAGCATAAGCCACCACTCTTCCCTCTTGCATCAACACACACCCCAGGCCTTGCCCACTTGCATCGCAATACACTTCAAATGGTCTCTTAGGGTCGGGTAAAATTAACACCGGAGCTGTCGTCAACCGCCTCTTCAACTCTTGGAAACTTTGATCACACTTCTCATTCCAGACAAACTTCTCGTTCTTACGAGTCAACTTAGTTAGGGGCAATGCCAATTTGGAAAATCCCTCAATGAATTTCCTATAATAGCCAGCCAACCCCAAGAAGCTTCGAACCTCCGTTGGAGTTGTCGGTTGTTGCCACTCCATAACCGACTCCACCTTGTTCGGATCCACCGCAACCCCGTCCTTAGAAATCACGTGCCCCAAGAACTGCACTTTCTCCAACCAAAATTCACATTTCGACAATTTGGCGAACAACTTCCTATCCCTCAGGATATGCAACACAATCCTCAAGTGCTTCTCATGCTCTTCCTTATTCCTCGAATACACTAGGATATCATCAATAAACACAACCACGAACTGATCCAAGTAATCATGGAATATACGGTTCATATAGTCCATGAAGATGGCAGGAGCATTAGTCACCCCAAATGGCATGACTAAATATTCGTAGTGCCCATACCGAGTCCGAAATGCAGTCTTTGGGATATCTTCCTTCTTAACTCGGATTTGATGATACCCCGATCGCAAATCTATCTTCGAAAATACCGTCGCTCCCCTCAATTGGTCAATCAAATCATATATCCTTGGTAGAGGATATTTGTTCTTGATAGTGACCTTGTTTAACTGCCGGTAGTCTACACACATCCTCATACTTCCATCCTTCTTTTTAACCAACAAGACCAGCGCTCCCCACGGTGATGCGCTTGGACGAACAAATTGTTTGCTCAAAAGATCCTGCACTTGTGCCTTCACCTCTGCTAGTTCTACCGGAGACATTCTATAAGGCGTGATCGACACTGGATTCGCCCCAGGCACCAAGTCAATAATGAATTCCACTTCTCTCTCAGGTGGCAATTCACAAATGTCGTCAGGAAAAACTTCTGGAAATTCTGACACCACCGGTATACAACTAACTTTAGCGTCCTCTTCCACATACATAGAGAACAACACCATGTAAGTTCGAACATCCCCCGTTCCTTCGTTGGCCGCATCCCCTTTCAAAGATTTACTTGAAACTACATCTCCACCAAACACTGGCATCTTCTCCTTGCAGTCTAGAAAGATATGGTTAGTAGATAACCAATCCATCCCCAAGATCACATCTAGATGAGCTAAAGGTAGGCAAATCAAGTCCGCCATAAAAGATCGATCCTCAACAATTATAGGACACTTCAAACACACCCGAGAGGTGGTTACAGGCTCGCTCGTCGGAGTAGACACCACCATATCATATGGTAACTCCGTCGCACATAACCCCAACCTCTCTACACATGCATGAGATATGAAAGAATGCGTGGCACCTGAATCATAAAGTACATCTAGTAGTTTATCAGCAATCAAACACTTACCCCGTATCAAATCGTCGGAGGCAGCTGCTTCTGAACCACTCATAGCAAATACCTGGGAGGGTACTTTTGGTCTTCCACCACTAGTGTTGTTGTTGCTAACATTACCGCTCCTTGTGGAATTAGTGGGTCCACGATTGACGGTGTTGGAATTGGCCGTCACCGTCGGTCTCCCGGTCACCCTACATTCTCGAGCATAATGGCCCACCTTGCCACACACATAACAACGGTTCTCCTGTGTCTGTTGGAGCTGTGGGCAATTCCTCTTAAGATGCGGTCCCCCACACTGAAAGCACTGTACCCCAGTCCCCCTTGACTGGCTCATGTTGGAGGTAGCCATAGGTTGCTTCCCCTTGTTGCTAGCATATGGCTTCATCCTTTTGTTACTATTCCCCCTAAAAGGATGGTTCCTCTGGGGTCCTCCTACGCCCCTAGCTTGCCTCTCCTTCATCTTATCTTCAAAAATCCTGCACTTTGTCACCAGCTGGTTAAAGTCCGTGATCTGCATATAACTAACTGCTTGTTGGATCTCCAACCGAAGTCCATTCTCAAACTGAGCACATAGATCTTCCTCATTCCGAGCATCTTGGTATTGAGGCCAATACTGCAGAAGCTCATTAAACTTAGTTGTGTACTCCCCAACGGACATGTTTCCTTGCTTCAAATCCAGAAACTCCCTCGCCTTCCGCTTCCTGAGATCTCGCGGGAAGTAATTCTCCAGGAATTTGTCCTTGAAGGCATTCCAAGGAATCACGCCTCCAGGTGTGACAAATGAAGGCTTCACGAACTTCCACCAATTCTCGGCCTCTCCTTGGAGCATAAATGTCGCATAGAGGACCTTATGCTTCTCAAGGCAACCCATCGCCTCGAAAATCTTTTCCGTGTCAGCTAACCACAACCTAGCACCTTCCGGATCATAGTCTCCACTGAACTTTGGCGGGTGGTTCTTACGGAAAGCCATGAGTCCCCGATACTCCGCCGGCTCCACATCACGTTCCTGCACTAGAGTTTCCAGCACAACGATGATGCGGTCAAGGACATCACGGTTCTGATCCCTACCACGTCTTGCCATACTTAACCTGTAGGGAAACTATTAGTACCCAAGAAATCCTAATGAGAGAGTGTACCACACAGGCTATGACAGTTATAACAACATCCCTCTCTTTATACATACTTATACACACAACAATCCTATGAATCAGTCACACATTCATGCTCAAGACAAGAAGGCAGAAATACACACAATGTGTGACTTAACGTCACTCCCCAAAACCTACTTCCAAGTTTCAGAGATACACAACATTCACACAGCAAGACCATAACAGGTTCACTAGGATCCAACTTTTGCTCTGATACCACCAATTGTGGCGTCCCCAAAATAATGACTAGTTTAATAGTAATGATTTAAATAACAAAAACCATGGTAAAAATTTTTTTTCTTCTTTTTCTTTTTCATTTCTTTCTCTTTTCACCATAACTAGGTTTAGAAGGAAAATCCTCACTATAGAGTCCTGAATGGCCGGTTCACAACTCTATTCGGAGTCATTTCTTTCTTACCGCTCATAATCTCTAAACTATTTTGCTGTTTCAAAAGGAAGAATGTACCAGCCATTACTTTAGGTCGTCACGTGAAAATAAAAGAATAAAATACGGTCGATAGACTCTTTTACAAATAAAGTTGCTAATGCATTCTTCTCAAATAACAAGATTGATCATAAATACATTCATCATTTAAAGCTGTCCAAAATATGGGAGTTTTACAAAATACATAGTGTCATCCAGAGCAAAGGTGTCCACAGTGGTGGCTTCAGCCACATGTATACAATCATCAAATTCCTATACAACAGGTCTACCCAGACAAAAACAAAAGAGTAAACCTAACAGTCAGTCCTAGATACACCCACCCTCAAAAAGTATATAAAACTAGTCCATGGAACTGTCCACTATGATGAAGAGCCTCCACTGGTTGCCATCTCTCTCGGGCCACTATCCTCCGTAGAGTCTGCCTCAGATGCCAACATGACTTCCTCGGGAGAATCCACCTCAGGGAGTGGGTCCTCATCGCCCTCTAGAAAGTCAAGAGCATCCCTAGCAGGCTCGGGAGGTAGCTCCTCGAGATCCTCCTCTGGGTCTTCCTCGGATGACGTTACCTCGATCACTTGGACTGGCTCCACTAGACGATATGGTGTAGGCGTGGGTAGTATCCACTCCACAGTACGCTGAAGCGTGCGCACGGGTTCATCTGGATGCACCAATGAAGTAGCCGTAAATCGAATCGTGCCCCGAAATCGGCACCTCGTGTTGCCTTCGAGGGTCTCCCAAGCTCCCTCTATGCACTCCATCTCCACTCGATCATGGATTAGCTGCGCCGCCATCACGATGTACAAGAAAGAAAAGAAAGGGGTAGACTCTTTCACAAGAATCTAACTATGCCGCCACACAATGCGTCTCATAACCACTACATGCAAGTAAAAGGGGTATCTTAAGGCTTTTCATCTCTGGTAATCGATTACACAGTCTTGGTAATCGATTACCCAAGGCCAAACTCGAATTACATAGCTTCAGGACAGGAAAATCTGGAAAAGGCACTGTGTAATCGATTACACATACCTGGTAATCGATTACCAGTGACCCATTCCTCTGTGTAATCAATTACACAGACTGGTAATCGATTACCAGAGACCTCCACAGTCTTCCAATTCCCCTTTGAAGCCTGGTAATCGATTACACCCCTTGGTAATCGATTACCAGAAGCTCTCCTAGCTTCCTGACCTCGTTTTCAAGCCTGGTAATCGATTACATCCCTTGGTAATCGATTACCAGAGACCATCTTAGTCTCCTGTCTTCATTTTTAAGCCTTGTAATCGATTACCCACCCTTGGTAATCGATTACCAGAGGCCATAACCCATATATCACACAAGATTCAAAGCTGGCCAGCCACCACACCAGCCTCCTTGCTTTGTGGTCTTTGTTCCTTTTATCTGTTGACTGCCAGGAGCTCGCCTGTTTAGGTACATCACAGGTTCTCACTGACTGACTATGCCCGGGTTGGGTCAGGATTGATCAAGCTTGGTTTTGGGCAATAGCACCCCACTTGACATCCCCAAGGTCTCTTGACCCCCGCGACATATCTCTAGGTACCACTCTGTGGTCAACGAATAAAAGTAGGAAGTTTCACCCTTCTACACTTCCTCATCTCAAGCTTGTAGGATTATGGGTTACCCATCACATGTGGTACTAGGTGGCGGTCGGGCGATGGTGCACAACAAGTTTTTCCACATCCACAAATCACGCATAAACCCACCATCCCCTGTTGCCCACCTCCAACTGAGCTCACGTACTCCCACGTAGCCCATATCCTCGTTTCTCTCAACACCGGGTCCCCATCAATCCTCCCAAGCTTCCCCAACATCCAGGTAATACAACATTCAAACAGCACAAACTATCACAGCCAAGAAAACAGTGCAAAGGCATAAAACTCTGCCCAAAACACCAACCAAAATCACAGCTTTTTCTCACTTAAAGACCCCAGTAACATTTCCTTCGTTCCAATTCGTTAACCGTTGGATCGACTCGAAAATTTTACTGGAAGTCTCTAGTACATAAATATACATTTTGACCGTTGGGATCTACTAGCAAACATCAGAAACTCATTCTGAATTACTCTTTCCACAACCAGCAAATACATAGCATGTTTCTGCACAAAGCCAAAATTCTGCATAAGTGCAGATTTCGAAAATCACACTTTCCCTCATTCAATCTTGCCCAAATCAAATCCTACAAGTCCCAAATCATGTATCAATCATGTCTAAACCAAAGTCAAGCTTCAAAACACAGCAACACAAAATCTAGGTGTCCAATACCCCTCAATTTAATGGATTTTCTAGGTTTGAGAAGTGAAATTGAGAATGGAACAAATTTGAAGCAAACTCTCACCTCACACAAGTCTATAACATCAATTTAAACTTGTTCAAACTGGATTTACACCTAAAATTTCACCGAATCAAAATTTGACTCCTGAACACCCAAATTTACCCTAGAAATGGCTCTTTGTTCACTTTGGTCATTTGTTTTTCTCTCTAGCACAGCCCAACCTTTCTCATAAGTCCTAAATGGCATTTCAAGCTAGGATCAACTCACTTTAACCTCTAAATACTACTAAATCCAGAATTGGCCTTCCAACTCTCAAAAACTCACTCTTTTTCCACTCACAACACCATACTCTCACCTTCCAACCCTAGGTTAACTCTACCCTTCATCTCTAACAGTTATCCATAAGCAATTTCAGCACATACACATCACAAGCATCATCATAAAAACCCTAAAACTGAATGGGTAAGCTTAACTCATCCAAACATGGCAAGTTCAACATGCTCTCAACAAATTTCTTCACAAATAGCTATCATGAAGCAGAAAACTAGCAAAACTACCCATCATATCACCCAAAACCCCATACCCACGAAAATCAAGAGAGAAAGAAGTCCACCCAAACCTGAAATTTCGAAGTCCCACACGTAGAGACGCGCTTCACGACTCCGAAAATGCCCTCCTTTCGCGATTTTGAGCAGAAATGGCTACCAAAGGTTGGAGCTTTGTTGGAGCTTCAATGGTGGAGGAAGAAGAAGAGAATGGCAACGTGAGAGAGAGAAGGAAAAGGCTTCTGAAATTTTTGGGGCTGAGTGAGGAGAGAGAATACAGCTTTTTGGTTTTAAAAAGGGTTTTCTCTTTTTCTATTATTTTATTTAAGCTATGCCACATGTCTCCATTTGAGTGGAGCAAAAGGGCCCACTTTCTCTTTTGATTGTGACCCATACTCAGCCACAAAAAGTGAGAAAAATCTGACCTTTGAAACGCTAAAATCCTGCCTCGATTTGCGTGTCGTTTCTCTGGTTCCGGTTCCTCGCGTTTCTCTGTGTTCGTCGGGGCCAGTTTTCAAAAGTAGGCAATATATATATCAAAACGCTCAGAATAAAACCCCGAGCGTGGTTCAGAGGTTGGTTTTGTTAAATTCTAAGTTGCACGCAAAATGATGATTTTTAGACTAATTAATTAAGAATTAATCCATAACCTCCCAGTTATGGATTTCTCTTCCTTAATTAGCCTAACCCGCATATCTTGCCCCCACTATTCCTACTTCTATCAAGAACATATATGCATACACACTGAATAATACTTATATATATATATATATATATATATATATATATATATATATATATATATATATATACTCATTCAAAATACATCGTTTTCAAAAATTCCGGGTAGAAATTTCCAGGATGTCACAGACTCACCCACTGGCTGTCAGAAATGGGGTAGATGATTTCAGCTTGCAAGAGCTTGGTCACCTCCTACAATGATGGGGTTGAGTCGCCGCTGTGGCTGCCTCACTGACTTAGCTCCATCCTCTAAAAGTATCCTATGCATGCAGGTAGATGGGCTAATACTAGGAATGTCTGCTAAAGTCCATCCAATGGCTTTCTTGTGGTTCTTGAGCACTAGCAACAACTTCTCCTCTTGCTCAGTAGCAAGGGAGGCAGAGATGATAACTGGAAATTTTTCCTTGTCCTCCAAGTAAACATACTTAAGGTTTGCTGGTAAGGGCTTCAACTCTGGTGTGGGTGATGGCTGAATAGTGGGAGGAACCAGGGTAGGAGAAGAAGAGGAAGGTTCCTCAGCCTGTACCTCAAAAAGCAAGTTAGAAGTATATGTACTTCCTGCAACATGGTTAGTGCATTCTGACTCTAAAAAATCAACATCAAGAGGTACAACACCCAGAAAATCAAAACCAAACTCAAATTCAAATTTACTCTCAGCATAAAAATCAGATATAGGATCAAATTCAAACTCAGATTCAGATTCAATGCATGAGGAATGACAAGTATGCATATCAGATAAAAAGGGATGTTTCCTACTATGAATAGAATCAAAATCAAACATTTAATCATCAATAATCTGATCAAGTATCTCAGCACGAAAAACAGAATGATCCTCAGATGGATGTTTCATGGCAACAAGAATGTTAAAATGAACAACAATATCACCAAATTCCATAGACAATGTGCCAGCATAAACATCTATCTTGGTTCGGGCTGTTTTAAAAAATGGCCTGCCTAAAATAATTGGAACTGAACCATGGGAAAATCCCTCTTCCATATCAAGAACATAAAAATCAACAGGAAAAATAATTTCACCAACCCGAACCAACACATCCTCTATGAAACCTGTGGGGTGAGCAACACTTCTATTTGCCAATTGAACCACCACACCCGTAGGTTGCAAAGGTCCAAGAGATAAAGAATTGAAAATGGACAGAGACATGACATTAATTGATGCTCCTAGATCTAGCATGGCATTCTCAAATTTGTTGTTCCCAATAATGCAAGGTATACAGAAAGTACCTGGGTCCTTACATTTCTCAGGAATGTGAGGAACAGATTTACCTATCAATGCTGACACATTTCTGCCCATGCTAATCCTTTCATTGCCTTTGAGCCTCCTTTTGTGGGTGCACAACTCCTTTAGAAACTTGGCATATCTTGGAATTTTCTTGATGGCATCTAGCAGAGGTATGTTCACCTCTACTTTCCTGAAGGTCTCCAAGATCTCCTTATCCACTTCTTCCATCTTTTTGTTTGGAATTGCTCTAGGTGAAAATGGAAGAGGGATAGGAGGCTGCTGCAAGTCAGAACTACTAGAAGAAGGTCCACCTGCATGAAATTTTTTGTTAGCTCCCTCATAATCAAGAAGCTTTCTCTTTTGTGCAGCTAGCTCATCCTCTTTTTCAGGTGTAGAATGAAGCTTGACAGGTTCAGGTGCAGGTGCTGCTACTGGTGGAGGCACTTCAATTTTCTTGCCAGACCTCAAGGTGATGGCACTCACATTTTTCTGATTCTGCACAGTTTGTGAAGATAGTTTGTCAGAATTTTGGGACTGAGCTTGGTTCAACTGAGTAGCCATCTTCCCCATCTGATTGTCATACTCTAAATGGAGGCTATTGTCTCTTGCTGAAATTGCATATTCTGGATGGTTATTTGCCTCACTAACTCCTCTAAGGAAGGTTGAGAATGGGCCTCAGGTCCTTGTTGTCTTTGTTGTTGCTATTGCTGCTGCATTGGAGGAGGAACATATGGCCTGCTTGGACCAACAACATTCTGGAAGGGAGGGACAGACTGTTGTTGTTGCTGCTGTTGTTGTTGTGGAGGATTTTCCCATCTCAGATTTGGATGATTCCTCCAACCTGGATTGTATCTATTGTTTGAAAGATCATAATTATTCTGTTGTTGTTGGTTTTGTTGCTGAGGGAGTCTATTATAAATGTTTGCAGCATGGGCTTCAAGTTGCTCATTGACTCCAGATAGCTGCAAAGAAGGACAGAGATCTGTATGGTGATCAGCAGAATTTCTGATTTATGGCAAGCTGAGTTATGATTTATGGCAAGCTGAGTTACTAGGTTAACCAAGGCATCAAGTTTTCCCTCAAGCTTCTTATTTTCAGCAGATGAAGATGAATCTGTGGCCACATCATGGACTCCTCTAAGGACAATAACATCATTTCTTGCACTGAATTGTTGGGAGTTGGACGCCATCTTCTCAATTAGATTCCTAGCCTCAACAGGAGTCATATCACCAAGAGCTCCATGACTGGCAGCATCAATCATACTCCTCTCCATGTTGCTAAGTCCCTCATAGAAATATTGCAGAAGGAGTTCCGCAGAAATCTGGTGGTGAGGACAGCTTGCACACAATTTCTTGAATCTTTCCCAGTACTCATACAAACTCTCTCCACTAAGTTGCCTGATGCCAGAAATGTCTTTTCTGATGGCAGTGATCCTAGATGCAAGGAAGAATTTCTCTAAGAACACCCTCTTAAGGTCATCCTAGCTGGCAATGGACCTGGGAGTAAGGTAGTACAGCCAATCTTTTGCCACTACCTCTAGAGAATGAGGAAAAGCCTTTAAAAAGATATGATCTTCCTGAACATCAAGGGGCTTCATGGTGGAACAGACAATATGGAACTCCTTAAGATGCTTATGAGGATCTTCACTTGCAAGACCATGAAACTTGGGCAGCAAATGTATTAGTCCAGTCTTGAGAACATATGGAACATCCTCATCAGGATATTGAATGCACAAGCTTTCATAAGTGAAGTCAGGTGCAACCATCTCCCTAAGAGTCCTCTCACGAGGTGGAGGTTGAGCCATGTTCTCAGTATGAAAATTAGCAGCCGAATGCTCAAAATTAGAATATTTAGAATCACCATCAACAGAATGCTCAGAATGCACAGAATGCACGGAATGCTCAGAATGCATAAAATGCACAGAATGATCAGGATGCACACTATGCCAAAATAATCTATGAAATGTTCTATCTATTTCAGGATCAAAGGGTTGTAAATCACCTGGATTGCCCCTAGTCATGCACTATATGCAACAAATCATGTATTTCTCAAACAAGCACTAGGGGTAAAAAGGGGGTAAAACTATAACTATACTCAAACGATATCCAAATGAGCTCAAAATTTGTGAGCAACACCCTAAAATCATGAAAAGATAGCACAAAAATTTTCAGACAAAAATTCAAAGTCTAACTATGAAAACTGCCTAAGAAAAGTTTAGAAAAATAGGACAATAATACTTAAAAAATAAAATAAAAAACTTAGTAAACAACTGATTTTTTAAGCGCTGAGTACCGCAACCGGTGCTAGTGGGTTGGGGCTGCATGGGAAATTTTAAATTCATATATAATAATAGTCATTCTGATAACCTGAGCAAATGTTATGGCCGTTTTGAGTTTTGCTAAAAACAAGTTCCCAAATTTTTTGTATCTCTCAAATTCAGCCACACCAAGTGCTTCTGGTATTTTTCACACATAATATGGATCAAAAGAAACTACCACACAAAAAATCAACCAAAAATAACAACTCTAGCTATCAAAACAAAAATCGCCAATTAATTAGAAAAATCCGACACTATTCATAACACTATTTACAGCATTTTTCACCTCTGAATAGGGGACAAGACTGAAAAACAAAATATAACACTACACAACACTACACACCTGAAACACACACAAACAACACTAAACAACAGAACTACACACAAAACAACTAAACACTACAAATTAATCACATAACACAGATTTAATAAAAACACAAAAACATAATTATGAACCTTTGGACCACTACTCCCCGGCAACGGTGCCAAATTTGATTGGAGTTGTACCTGAATCAAATAAACATTAAAATGCAATATCTAGGAAGTGATCCTAGGTTGTCTCCCAGTGAGCAATGATCAAACAAACATTCATAACATATAATAATAAAACAGTAATGAAATAAGGGGGTTTGTTTGTTTTTGTAATTTAAACAACAAGCAAACTTGAATTGAAAAAAAAATAGGACTAAAACATGTTGTTTCCCCTTGATTCAAAAGAAAGACTCTTATCCTAGGTTACGAGAATTTATCCCTAATTAGTTCAATCACTTAATCCAACCCGAAATTAATATACTAAGCGAAAATTAACACAAGGTTGTCATTATGTGATTAAGCAACACATACACCAATTAATTCCTCTCACATGTCCATTAAGTATGAACATTAATTAAGCACAAAGACAATTAATCAAGCATTAAGCA
This sequence comes from Glycine soja, assembly GCF_004193775.1. Taxonomy (NCBI): domain Eukaryota; kingdom Viridiplantae; phylum Streptophyta; class Magnoliopsida; order Fabales; family Fabaceae; genus Glycine; species Glycine soja. Next base: position 8,688,761 of record NC_041014.1, on the reverse strand, counting down.
TGCATGGATTAATATCAGCAACAAATACAGAATAATTGGTGAAGGGGAAAAACTAATCAGAATTTAATATTAATAACAAAACCTCAAAGAGAGTTATGCTTAATCCTCAAGAGAAAACAACACTAGAGATTCAGCCTTCCATTAACAGCAGAAACAAAAACAAAAACAAAAATACAAACAGAACAGAAACAAACAACAACAAATATGAAATGGAACCCAACTAACCAGAACAAAACTGGAAACAACAAACGAAATACAAATCTGGAACGAAATACAACCCAACAATAGAAACGAAATACAAATCTGGAACGAAATACAACCCAACAATAGAAACGAAATACAACAACTGGAAACTAATTGCAACACAGAAACAAAAATGAATCTACAAACAGAAACTGAAAATGAAATTGCAATTGGAAACAAAATGCAAAAACGAATAGGAAATCAAAGGCAGAAAATGAACTGAAATTAGAAGACAAAAATGAAAATGAAACTGGAATTTGAAGCAGAAAATGAAAGTGGAGTTGCTACGTGAACAGTACTATGCGCGTGAACAGTAACACGAAAAACTAAAAATGAAACCCTACCATCTCTCCCTCCGTGAACAGGAACCGGACCACTCCTAAAACCCTAGTAGTTGGGCTCACAAAAGGTCACTAGGCCACAAAGCGTACAAATCTGATTTTTGGGTCCAATAAGGTCTAGTGGCCCAATTACAAAAATACAGCCCAAAAATGAAATAAAATAAAACTGGACGACAAATAAAATTGTCTGCTCTCTTCAAGTCCAAGTCGGTTCAGCCCAATTCCGAATCCAAGCCCAATTGCTTATAATTCTCCTGAAATTAAATTAAAACACAAAATTAGTCAAGTAGGCCCAAATGATAAAAATGCATAATTAATTTGACAATTAAGGCTAATCAGTAATTGAAATGGTGACAGAAAGGGGTAAGAAATAGGAGAAAATAATGACACATCAGTTAGTTTACACACTTGTTCATAGTAAACACATCTCTTTTTATACTAGACACATATTCACTGAAGTAGCTTTACCAAGTAACACAAGTTCCCTGAGAGTTTGATACTCGGTTCTTACCATTTTATACTACTTGCGCGATCCGATGCATTTGTCGGACTTTGAACAATCACGTAAAGCGTCTAAGAAGACAACACGAACATGGGTTTCACTCTTGTTAGCAAAAAGAGTGCAACCTAGAAGAAGAAGAAGAAGATAGGCACGAGTTGCAGCTGTCCAATGTTTGGCCTGACATTTGCACTGATATATATCTCGTAGCCAAGATAGGCGTACGTATGGTCCATGACAATGTCCTGTCTCGACCCTGGTTGCATCTGCTGAGACCAATAGTAAGTAAACCAACATCAACACCGCCTCGTCGACGTGCAGAGGCTGGAAGGTATGGAAGTTGCCAATGATGGGCAGATGAAGAAGAGGTGCCATGTCGTCCAGGGTGATGGTAACCTCCCCCACGGGAAGATGGAAACTGCTAGTCTCCCCGTGCCACCTCTCCACAAACGAGGATATAAGTCTTCGATCACCAGTGTCTACTGAACACGCGATCAAAGGACTTAGTCCTGTGCCAACAACTAGCCCTTCAATTGTAGGGACAGGCCTACCTAATTTCTGCACCTTCCTCCCATGGGAGGATAACTTCAACTCAGGATGTTCTGGAATTGAAGTATAAAGGAACAGACAATTTATTAACATAATATTTTAAAGGAACACAAATTTCAATAATAACACATACTTAACAAATAACTTAAATTGAAAATTATAAATACCTCTTTGGTCCATACGCTGGCTGCAACATGCTCAGCATACTCGGTAAGCACTGATGGGTCGCTCGGTCCACCTGGAAATCCCTCAGGCTCATCTGCACCAGCCTCTGCTCCAGTGTCTGCACCAGGTGCATATACGTCTGCACCAGCGCTTGCAGCTACCATAGGCTCATCTGCATCACCAACAGGGTCATCCTCACCAACAGGGTCATGTACGTCTACAGCAATGACAGGGTCATCCTCAGTAGCAGGAGCAACAACCCGTTGCCTACATGCCGATGCGGTAGGCCTTCACCGCTGGGGAGCATCATCTGAATCATGACGATCCTCTCTTCCCAGAGCTCTGCCAATAACCCTACCTAAGGCACGACCTAAGCCTCTAGTCCTAACCATGATCTGCAAATGTCTACCACAAATTCCATCACTAAACCACACAAATTCATCACAATATTAACTTGTTCAAAGGGTATTTTGCATTTTCCCTTCTCAAGGAAAAATTTAGAAATTTTATGAGTGTGTTTGTGTGGTTTTTTTTTTAAGTTCTGGATTTTGTTAGGTTTGGAACATGTTTTGAGCCACCTTTATGGAGGAGGATTTGGAAAGTGGAAACTTTGAGTGTGGTTTTGGTTTGGAAGATGTTTTGAACTCCCTTTTGAAGGAGGATTTGGAAATTGTGTGTATGGTTTTGGAAATTTGATTTGGTTTGGTTTGGGAGAGGTTTTGAAACTAGGGGTTTTATATTGAAGGGGAAGGTTTGAGAAATTTGGTGTTTTGTGTTTGGGTTTGGACTTTGGAATGATTGACCAGTTTGAAGAAGACTTGGTAATGGAATCGTTGGGTTTGGAGGAGTGTGTAAATAAATGGGGGCGAGTAGGAAAGAGTGAGTGACCAAAATGTTTTATTTGACCAATACTTATTTGGCGTGTGCGTGAACTTGGAATTTGGTCAATTTGCTAGTGCTTCACATACACAAATTTGAAATTCGAACGTTTGGAGTAGGAAAAAAAACAAATTGTCTAATTGGCTACTAGTCTACTACTAAGATAGTTTATGATTCTGTTTTATGGTTAATGATCTATTATACAAGAATTTCAGGAAGTTTTGAAGCAAATTAGTTTATTGCTTTTAGGCATATGAGAAGCACCATTAGAAATTGTTGTCTAATTGCATAACTCATGAGAGTTTAGAGGGTTCTAGTTTTTTTTACCATGCTTTTGGGATTCTAATGAAAGACTAAATTTAAGGGCTTCAAACACAGAAGTAGGAGAAACTTTCAGCAAAACTAGACATTGGTTAATGAAAGAAGGCAGGGACATCAAACTAGCGCTACAACTTAATAGTTTGTGTTCCTATTGTCAATTTGTTATTCACTAGCATACATGATACAATTAAAGTAATAAAGCAATACATAGTATAAGTCAATCATTGAAACCTTCAAAATATAAATTCACACCAGCCAAAATATCTTAAACAAGCATTATACAATACAAACCAAAAAGCTTCAAAACCAAATTTCAAACCAATATCAACTTCATCAAACTTATTTCATTACTCAGTCATACTTTACTTCAGCCTAAATGCCTCAAAAATAAGCCTAAACCCTAATAAAAACCATTTTTCATAAATTATAACCTAATTGCCACTTTTTAAAATTAAAACTTGATCCGCAAGCTTATTGCGGATCAAGTTGATCCGTAATAAGTATACAGATCAAGTTGATCCGTATGCTTATTGCGGATCAACTTGATCTGCAAGAAGCTTACAGATCAACTTGATCCGTATGCAGCTTCTTTCATGCGTAACCTTTGCGGATCATCTCTAACACTATTGCGGATCATCTCAGTCCTAACATTTGTCTACTGCGGATCAACTCAAAGGCTATGCGGATCATCTACACCTAACCTATGTCTAGTGCGGATCAACTCAAAGGCTATGCGGATCAAAAGAAGCCATAGAAAATGTACACCAACCACAATGGAAACAGAAACGCAAAGGACACCACGGGGAGGGAGAACACAACTTACCTTGACAATGCCGACGAAACGCACAAAACCAAGGGGACGAAGAAGAAGAAGACACCACCACGCACGCTGAATCAACAGGGCTGGAGAAGAACGACACAGGGACTCGAAGGAGAAGGGCTGGGCTGCTGAAGAAGAAGAAGAACAGACGGAAGAAGGAGAAAGCACAGTCATGGCATGAAAAAAGGTTTCTGGGTACGCAAAAGTTTTTTAAAAAAACTAAGGAACATTTTTGTCTTTTACGTGCTGGGTGCACCTAGCATCTCCTCTGAATTTGATGGGTGGTCCAGAGGTCTTGGATATTTTTGCAAGTTGTCCCGTGAATCTACAATGAGTCGATGACAAATAGCATCTATGATTACGCCATTTTGAATATTTTATTTAATATAATATTTTAAATTACACTCTGTGCCATGTGCTGACGGTCACTAACGCCGATCGAGGAAGAGTAAGTTATATTTACGTACGGTGGACAAATTCTTGACATTATATAATGACCATACTACACGGCCTTATCCTTCACACATATTCTGTATTTTTGTGAACAAAATTGTTATTTGAACACAACATATATCCCATAATTGATACTCCACATACAAAAAAAGAAAAGAAATGGATTCACTACTTCATATCCAAAAGCCTCATGTTGTATGTGTACCATTTCCAGCACAAGGCCATGTAAACCCCTTTATGCAACTAGCCAAACTCCTTCATTGTGTGGGTTTCCACATAACCTTTGTGAACACTGAGTTCAACCACAACCGTTTTGTCAAGTCCCATGGACCAGACTTTGTTAAGGGTCTCCCTGATTTCAAATTTGAGACCATACCCGATGGCTTGCCGCCTTCGGATAAGGATGCAACTCAGGATGTTCCAGCACTGTGCGATTCTACTAGGAAAACTTGTTATGGTCCATTGAAAGAGTTGGTGATGAAGTTGAACTCTTCTTCCCCTGAAATGCCTCCGGTTAGTTGCATCATTGCTGATGGGGTTATGGGATTTGCTGGAAGAGTCGCAAGGGATTTGGGTATACAAGAGGTTCAACTTTGGACAGCCTCAGCGTGTGGTTTTGTGGGATATTTGCAATTCGAGGAACTGGTGAAAAGAGGCATTCTTCCATTCAAAGGTGCACGCTGTCTCTTTGTTATTTGATTTCCATTCCTCGACATATAATATTTATGTTTGTTTTACCTCTTTTTTAACGGGATTGTAAAATTTGTTCTAATTAAAAATGGCGTTAAGCAACCCTAACCCATCTTATTTCTGCAATTAATACGTGGAATCAATCATAATACCATAATACGTAAGCCAATTGCACCAATCACATAAGATAGGTTATGTAATCTCATTTTCAGTTAGAATAAATTAGATAACTTCTTTTTAAAATATTTGCGGCACTCTAGGACAGAGATTTTGCTCTTTTAAAAAATAATAGAATATCTTTTTTAATGTCATTTTTTTTCAAAATTAATACAACATGGCATCTTTAAAACTACTAGTATTTTTTAATACACCATTTCATGAATAACATATATATGGGGAATACCACCTCAATAACTACATCTTTGCAATAATTTAATGTTTAGATATATATGTATTTTTTTTTATCAGTCAAAAACTGAAATTGCTCTTCGTGCACGTACGTTGCATGTTAAATTTCGGTGAGTTTGAAGAAATAAAATCTGGGATTTTGGGAAGAATGATAATGTTAGTGAGATTTTTTTAATTGATTTGAAATATTTTCTTTTAAAAAATAAATTGAGACCTGTTTTGGAAAATAAAAGTTGAAGGAGAAGAAGGTAGGTTAAAGACTATTAGATGATTCAGAAAAGGATTTTCAATGTTTGATTTATTTATGTTTTTACTTTAATTATCATCAGAAAATTGAAATTTAATTTTGAAACAAAAATACTAATGATTGTTAAGTCACAATCGTGTTATCAAAGATTTAATAAACACATAATTACTTAACCGAAAATAGGAATCTAAAATAATTTTTTTTAAATATTTAGAAGCATACGAAAAGAAAATTTTTATTAGAAATCAAACTTAAAATTCGACTATATATTAGGAATACAAACCTATTTAAGTCTTTTAGTTGAATTGACTATAAGAAAAAAAAATATAAGTTCCAAGTTAGTCTTCGCATACAAATTCTAAATCTTCCGGAGTTCTATAATTGTTTCTAACCACTATTATATTCAAAGTGTCTACTTGTTTAATTCTCAAATAAATTAAAAACAACTTAAAATGTTTATATAAAAATATAACTTTCGTTATCGGAAAAAAAATATAAGTCTCAAACAAATAAATAATTAAAGTCGCATAACAAAAAAAAAATTAAGAATTTAATTGTCATGCACTATTAATGTTTTAAAAAAATTAACAATTAACTAATTATTCTTAAACTGTAATTTCAATTATCAGGATATTTTACTTTAAAAAATATATTATTAAATTTATTATGTAAGAAAGTTTGCCACTAGATCACATTGGAAAAAAAAAAACTTTAGAATGTAATGATACATCTTTTTCTCTCTCAAATTTTAATAAATGCAAATTTAAAATAAATTAAAGTAATATCACATATTTTGACATAAACCATAAAATACACATGTTCATTGTGTTTATATGTAAGAGAACCAATATATGGGAGCAACCTGCATTTGATTTTTTTTACAAAATTCTTTTGAATCATAGAGTTTCAAATTACGAGTGAAATTAATATATGCTCCAACGAATTAGAAGCACTCGTGGACCGTGGTCTTGTTCAACAAAATGAAACACATGATCACTGAAATCATAATAATAATGCAATAGAAATTAGGAACGTACCAATAGTGGAAGGTGTCCATTTGCGGTGAGCCCCACTAATTGATGCACCGTACCCTTCAGGTTTCCCATATAATTAAGTAGTCGCTTGCACACAGGGATAGATGGAGAGGGTCTGACCTCCATCCTTAATATATATATATATATATATATATATATATATATATATATATATATATATATATATATATATATATATATATATATATATTAATATAAAATTATGTAAAATTAATTATTTTTATTATTATTATTATTATAATGATTAAGATGATAATTAAAATAAAATTATATAAAATTAATTATGTGTTTGTTGTTTTTATGATAATCAATAAAATTATTATCATTTGAAATAAAAATTAATTTTAATTTTAGTGTAAAAATAATAAATAGTTTTTTTTAATTTATTAACTATTAAAAGTTAGATATTCTAAAGGAATGAAATTTTTTTAACCCCCTTTAATCGCTTTCTTGATCCGTCCCTACTTGCACAGGTTCCGTAACACGGTTGCTCAATGCTCACCAATTAACATGCCCTCAAGTTTCTCTTTTGCTAAGTCCGTGTTCATGTTACATACTTTATGTGGAAAGAATTAATAACTTAACCTGTATCAAAATAAATCAATAATTCACCGAAAATATATCAATAAAAGAGTAATGTTTTAGTATATAATTAACGTACATTTTTTATACAATTAATTAAATAAAATATTAAATATGATATTTAAAAATATTATTCTATTAATTATGAGCTTTCAGTTATATGATCTTAAATAAAAATATTAAACATGATAATTTATAATTGTAAAAATAATAATATTAAATAAATTTTGATTAATTTTTTTTTAAATAAATTAATTTAATCATGTAATAGAAAATAAAGAATTTTTTTTCGTGAATAATAACAAGCTATTGAATCTATGACATAAATTATTCAAACACTTTATTATTGTAACTCGATCGAAGTGGGTACTATTCATCTCCTTTTTTATTTTTTAAGTGTATTTTTTAATTTAAATTTGACTTTGAATTTTTCAAATTTTTTAAAAAAATCATAAAACATATAAATAAAACCTTTAAATTTTATTTAATCATAAGAATAAAACCAATCTGCAGCAAATATCTTTAGATTATTTGAAAACATTGGGAACAAACAATTTCTTTATAATTTGGGTGACAAAAAAAATATAAAAATGTTCTCCATTTTGATATTTTACTATTATTTAATTTTTTTTTTGCATTGGAAAAGCATGTATAAGAATTTTTTGATTCTATAATGACAAAATTTTCACTTTATTTCCTAAAAAAATTTACAAAATTATTCGGCAATAGTATGATTGCAAAAATATTAAATAATTTTAGAATTTGTTTTAATCTTAATTAAAAATAATTAAAATTTTATACTACCTCCATTTCTGAATTTAAGACTCTTTAATTTTTTAAATTTGTTTGTCTCTCTTTTTCCATGTTGTCTTTTAGGTTATATAATTTTTGACAAAAATACTCTTAATTATATTACAATAAATGTTATAAATTAGTAATAAGATAAATTCATTCTCTTTTATTAGGATTAGAAAAGAAGACTAACACACATTAATTAATTATTTATGTAAAATGTAACTAAGTGAAAAAAGTGAAATGATGAGGCTCGTAATTTTAAGGATAATTTTTAAAAATATAATATAATTTTTTTAAAAAATTTAATGTGATTATCTAATTAATAAACTTTCTTAAAGGATGTTAGTAGTTAAAAGAATCCGGTATACAAAAAAGAAGATAGTATTAAATTCCGTAATGTTAATATTTTATTTTAACAACAAAAATAAATAAATAAATTTAGAATAAAAAATTATATAAAAAAGTATAATGTTAATAGTTTTTGTTAAAAATAATTAAAATACGAAAATAAATATACATAAAAAGTACCTTTAGATTAGGTTTCTATTTCATCAGATCGGGTGATGAAGAAACAGGTATAAAAAAAATATAAAAATAAGTTTTCTTTAAATTTACTTCTTACCATTCTTTAAAACTTGATACATTAAAAATTAGCTTGGCCATATTTTTCTCTAAATTTATAAATTTTGATTTAATTTATTAGTTTTATTTTTAGTCTATGAAAACTAAAATACAAATTTTACTTTTAGTTCTTAAAACTCCTCAAATACTACCATATACTTAGTTTCGATTTTTTTTTTTTAAAAAACATGTATTTTAAAACATGTATTTTTTTATATCTATTTATTCATCGCCCACCTTAATGAGACTAAAACTACAACTTGTTAAATATAAGGATTATGAAAAATTAATAAATAAACTAATTTTAAAAAATGTTTTGAAGGAACAACATATTCATTAAGAGCATTATTTGACATCGTTGTCTAACATACTCAATACTGCCATATATTTAGTTTCCATTTAAATAAAAAAAAACATGTATTTTGAATATTTTTTAGTTAAATATATCTATAAGAGAAATTTTAATTATAAATTGCTTTTAATAAAAAATGTATTAATCTAACAAATATACACTATTTTTTTTTATTTTGGTGAGCAATTCTCGTTATATATAACTTATGGAAAATTATATGGGAGGTTACCAAAATATAAGCCATAAGGTATATAAGTGAACAATAATAATAGAAAAGGGTGTCACATAAGTGTCTTCCTTGTGATCAGAACCTATCTAACACTAGTAATGGAGGAAAATATAGATATATAGCCAAGTACATATTATGTAGGATGAACAAATACCGGTAAAAAACAATTCTCGTTATATCAAAATGAAATTATGTATATTAATTAGTTGCTTCGACAGACACGTTGTTAATTGATTTTTTTGTTTTAATTTTTCATCATCATTATGTTGTTAAGTGATTCCTTTTCATGAGTGTTTCTCTCGAAGTAAATTATATGCTTATATTACATTTTTATCTTTCTGGTACATAAATGTTAAAGTTATCTTGTGTAACTTATATTTGTCAATTTTTTAGATGAAAATTTTGCTATTGATGGCACCTTGGATAAGAGTTTAAATTGGATTTCTGAAATGAAGGATATTAGACTCAAAGACCTTCCAAGTTTTATCAGAACGACCACTTTGGATGATACTATGTTTGATTTCTTGGGTTCTGAGGCACGAAACACTTTGAGATCATCTTCAATCATCATTAACACATTCCAAGACTTAGATGGAGAAGCCATTGATGTCCTTAGGATCAAGAACCCTAACATATATAACATTGGCCCACTTCACTTGATTGATAGGCATTTTCTTGAGAAAGAAAAGGGCTTCAAGGCTAGTGGATCAAGTTTATGGAAAAATGATTCAAAATGCTTAGCATGGCTAGACAAATGGGAACCTAACTCAGTCATATATGTTAATTATGGAAGTATAACGGTGATGACAGAGCATCACTTGAAAGAATTTGCTTGGGGACTAGCAAATAGCAAGCAACATTTCTTATGGATAATAAGGCCAGATGTAGTAATGGGTGAATCTATATCTTTGCCACAAGAGTTCTTTGATGCGATCAAGGACAGGGGATATATAACAAGTTGGTGTGTTCAAGAGAAAGTGCTTTCTCATCCATCAGTTGGGGCCTTTCTAACCCATTGTGGTTGGAATTCTACACTTGAAAGTATATCTGCAGGTGTGCCTATGATTTGTTGGCCTTTCTTTGCCGAGCAACAAACAAATTGCAAGTATGCATGCACAACTTGGGGAATCGGAATGGAAATTAACCATGATGTTAGGAGAGAAGAGATAGCAAAGCTTGTGAAGGAAATGATGATGGGAGAAAAGGGAATGGAAATGAAACAAAAATCCTTAGAGTGGAAGAAGAAAGCAATAAGAGCTACTGATGTTGGAGGATCATCTTACAATGATTTCTATAAGTTAATAAAGGAGGTTTTTCATCACAGTGTTCTTTAAGTCCTTATTTTATAATCAGGTGTATTAAGGTTTATTAGTTAGATAAAAATACCTTTCTTAAGTTATAATGGGATGGTAAGGTCATAACATGATGCAATTGGTTTGGCCTAATTACTATTAGTTTAAAATGTTTCCATTTATATTTATCATGTCATGTGTACTAAAATTTTAATATTGTAACTCTTTATGTAAACATCCATGATTGTTACAAAGGATATGATTTACTTTATTAGTTTTATATATGATGAGTTTAAGACTCAGAAAGACGAATTCAAATTAAGGAAGAAGAAAATAGATATTGTAACATGCGAAGAAAAAGGGTATTGTTATTATTGAAGATCATAGCCATGATATTACAAAGTTTGGATTTTGCACTCTAGTTGCACTTAACCCTTCTAACTAACTTCCTTATATAGGGGTGTAACGGGCTGAAACAGAAATAACAAAAGATGGCTGCAAAGAAAACTTGTTATCTGAACCATCTAATAACTAATTAAACAGATTGGACGATACATTGCTAGACACAATTGGATGCTCTATTGGATAGAAGACAAATTCTAGCACAAAGGACTAGACTAGGCGATACATACAAGATTGCTTATAAGTGAAACTGTGAGAAACACACTAAAAAAAGGAGGGGGGGGGGGGGGGGATTGAATACTGTGTATATCAAAGATAAAAGAATTTCACGATAACAGGAATAATATGGATAATACTGTGTTAAGCACTAGTCATCCACTGAGGATAAAAAATAGTATGGTCATCCAGAGACAAATAAGAAATTCTTAAAACAGTTTTTCAAATAAACACTTGGTATAAAATAACGATGAAAAATATAATAAGAATACACAATAAACCTATTATGTAGAAAAGTAGAAACACTTGGTTTATACTAGTTCGTTCAACCTGAGCTACATCAAATTCTCCTTTACTCACTAGTAAAAGGTTCTGCTAATCAAAACTGATTACAAAACAAGCAGTCTAACCCGTCACTCTTGGCTTTACAATTACTATTAACACTACTTCTGGGATCTTCTTAGACTCCCTTTGAATCTAAGAACTCAAGTATTTTTTATTGCTAAGCTACTCTTAGCTTTCACAAACAAATGTTTGAATGAATACAAGTATTCTTAACACTCAAAGAGTGAATATACAGTTAAGCACAAATACAAAACTACTTTGCTTTGCATAGGATAAACAATGTATATCGTCTAGTGTTTTTAGCAGAGTTTTGCTTTAAGTATTTTTCTTGCGTTCTTGTTCTATTTCTTTCTCGTTTTTCCATTACTTGCTTCATTGAGGGAGACATCCGTTTAAAGACTTCAGTGAAGTATCTGTCATATGATCCATGTCGTTATCTTGAAAGGATCATTGTCTCACATAGAAGAATGAGGCGACGTGTCAAGCTCTAAATGATGAGGATTTTATATGAAGTACAGACAACGCCATGTGCTTTTTGTCTGCTTTGAAAATGACCTTCAAGGAAATATTCCACAGAAGCCTTTTGTTCTCTTCTATTTTATCCTTTCCTTAAATTCCAACGTTCGTTATTCAAATGTAAGAGAGGTAAATAGAATTTGAATAAAACAATACATGTACACTTCCTTTTTTTGTGATACTCAGTCTTTGAGATTGGAAGCATGAGTTTTTCTTAAGACAGTGTGTTACACTAATATGCACAAGAGTAGACGCTCACTGAATATATCATGTTGGACACTAGGTTAAAATTGATCATACTCTCTATAGCTATGGACAATATTTAATGCTATAAATGCTTTTAACATAATAATCCTGTCTACTTGTCAAAACTCATTAGAATATCGATAATTTATACTTATTGTTATATATCAAAATCTAACGTGGATGAGACGTGTGGTCGTCCAGACCTAACAATCTCCCCCTTTTTTATGATGACAAATGCATATCTTCATGGCATCATAATGGACATATCATTCCTGCATTTATCATTTGTCATATCCATGCATTGCATTTGCATAAGTCATTGCATTGTCATAAATCTTCATTTAGCATGTTTATGTTCTGCCAACTGCACAGATTCTATTTTCATCGTTCACATGTTATGTTCACTCATGCATGATCCTTGCATTTTCCTCTGCAAAAAAAAAAAAAAAACAAAAAAAGAACAAAAGAAAGTCACAATGAAGCATGGAAGTTTACACCACATTCTTAGTTACATGTGTTGGGTACCATGATGATGGCTATAAACCAACCATGTTGGGATTATACACTCATTTCTCTTAAAAAATGATTGAAAATCATGTGAACATGGTACCTAATGCATGGTTAACTAGAAAATGATGGTTCTTCGGGTATCTCATGTCGATCTCATAATCGTATTTGCCATGCATAGCATAAGTATGCCCTAGTCATTCATCTCCATGATACGTTTTTGAAGTATTGACAATCAAAATTTCTATTCCTTGGATTATGGGGTTGAACCAAGCACATGTTTTTGAGGAAAGGCTCATCAAGTCAAGGTCAAGTATGGAAGTAACCAACTTGCAAAAGTTGGGGCAGAAGATAGATCGAGTTACATCGCTTCTTTGTCTACTGCCAACACACGATTGAGCTAAATAATTTACAAAAAAATTAAGAACTATCGATGTCCATATTTTATTTCCAGTTTCACTTTGACAATACGTGACAAACAGTGTTGTTTTAATGAAAATCTGGATTGATTCAACCTTATGTTCTACTGAATGTCTTGTGTAAAATTTGCAATACTTCGACAATGCATCATTCACATACATCCATGCTTATTTTTCTTTTCACATTGGTGGCATTTCTCATTGCATTCTTTCCTTGAAATCAAAATTGTAATTATAGTTATCAAAAGGAAAGAACGCGCTTTACGACGTCCTTACCGAACGCGTGCCAGAGCTAGAGTAATGAGTGAAATAGAGGACGTACAGGAACATATGAAGGTCGATATGGAGGCCATGAAAGGGCAAATGGCCACAATGATGGAAGGCATGATGAGTATGAAAACAAATGATGGAGGTCAACGCGACTACAGTTGTTGCTGCAAGTATCGCCACAGAAGTGGACCCAACTCACTCATCGAGCCTCAATCAAGTAAATCCTCCAGTCTCGGATATGGTAGGTCAGGGAGGAGAAGCATTGGGAAGTACAGGTAGTCCCCATGTTGTGTAGAGAAAGAATTCTTTCCCACCATACAGCTTGCCTCCCAACTATACACCACCAATTGTTGAACACAGTGCTAACGAGAATATCAATGACTCCACTCCCATACTCATTGAGAGCCAACAACCCCAATCTGGTCATGCACATGTCTCTCAACCCATGGGGGAGGCACATGAGGCACCCCAAGACCATAATCTAGTCGACTTTGAGCCTCACCTCGGATATGCCGCTGAGGGGAAAACATTTTGCGGCATACCTGTTAGTTGTCTTATATGACTAACTTTTGTATGGAAAACATTTTCCAAAACTTGTATAGTTTCCCCAATTTATAGTTATTTTGTAGGCATTTGTAAATAAATCTTGTTTTATTGTTATAGCTGTCTCTAGAATATTTTCCATTTGATTTAATGATGAAATCTGTTCAATTTCAGGTTAAAAAAGGCTAAGTCTTGAAGTGCTAAAAGTGGCAGTTGCGCTTAGCTCACCATTTGGGCTCAGCGCGCATCCAACACTAAGCACAGCTTCAGCGCGCTTAGCACGATAGAAGAATCTGGCAGGGCATAAATAGAAAGGCTGTGTGCTAAGCGCAAGATCTGCTTGCTAAGCACGATGATTGTCTTTAGCCAGGCTCAGCGCATGACTGGCGCTAAGCTCAAATCCACTAACTCGCGCTAAGCGCAATGCCGCAGATTCAGAGCCTATTTAAAGCCCTTCTTGTGCAGAATTAGGGTACACAATTTTTTTAGCAAGCAGTACAGAATTCCATAGCTAGTACACCACAGTGCTAATTTCGAGATAGAAGCTCTGGAGGCAGCAAGAGGAGCAACTTTGCAGATAAGCCTAGGGTTCTTCAATTAGAGAGAGATTAGTGAGCTGTAGAGTGATTGTGAGGTGCTGAGAAGAGGAGGAGGGATCCCCCTTCTTGTGTAAGGAACAATTATTTTGTACTCTCTATCTCATTTGTGTTAGGGTTTTTCTGTAATGGCTGGCTAAACACTCTTGTTGGGAATTTCTAAGGAACAACTGATGTAATTACTTTAATATCTAATTAATTGTGTTTTATGTGTTCAATGCTTCTTTCAATGCTTAATTACTGCATGCTCTTGGTCTGATCACCCAATTGTGTGTACTGTTAGGTGACTTTAGCATTGGGAAATGTATTGTTGCCTTAGAACTTGATAGAAGCAAGATTGAATAACCATATTACCAGGGATGGATTGTTGGGGTTTTGGTTTTCTGAATATGTTGTTATGATAATGCTGTTTAAGTTAAGCCTAGTCTTAGAAGAGGGATCTGCGGACGAAGTTTAGGTTAAATTAGTCTAAACTTATGAGGGATCGAGGTTTAGTATTTTGGGCTACAATATAGAACACAAAAGCATGATTGATTAGAGAAATATCTTCATATGCATAAGCTTGTTTGTTAGAAAGACCCAACACTTTTTACCTATTGCTGTCAACTTTTACTTACTTGCATTTACTGTTTTTACCATAGAATTAGTTTATTTATGTTTTTAACCATCGATTATCAACGTTGTTCCAACAATGCCTTACTTCTGAATAAAACTCTGTCTAATAAGCAAGTTTCCTAAGTTCGATACTCGGATCACTCCATTTTAATTTTAAATACTTGACAACCCAGTGTGCTTTCCAGTGTTTCATTTCCCTTGAATATATTTGTTGAATTATTGAAAAAGGAACCATATGGGAAAATGAACAAAGTATTTATGGTGCTATTGCCGGGGAACTTAATTCATTAGAAGAGTTTAGTTCAATTTTGCGGCATTGCTTTATAATTTTCTGTTTGATTCATTGATTCTTTTTGTTCATATTTTAGTTACTGCACATTTTATTGTTCTTTTGAACTGGATAATTGTTGTTCTATTTCTCTTGTATGCAAAGAAGATCTACTGCAGGTGATTTGATCCCCATCGATTTGGAGATTAACGCTACTTGCAGGAGGTGCAATGCAGAGAGAATTAGAAATTTTTTGCAGGATTTAGAAGCAGCAACAACTCCAGAAGAAGAACCTCGATCTTCCGAGGTGTCTTCTAGCTTTCCTATTCCAAAGCAATCTCATACAGATTTAATTGAAGAAGTTATTATGGATGAAGAGCCAAGAAGAGTGACCCTAGAAGATTACTCAAGTTCCACTATGCCATAATTCTTTTCCAGTATAGCGTGGCCAGAGGTTCAGGCACAAACAATCACATATCCTCCTTCTCTGATACAACTGATTCAAAATAATCTATTTCATGGTCTACCAAATGAAGACCCATACGCACACCTAGCCACTTACATTGAAATATGCAATACTATTTGACTGGCTAGTGTGCCTGAAGATGTAATTCGATTGAGCTTGTTTTCATTTTCATTGTCTGGAGAAGCTAAGAGGTGGCTTCACTCGTTCAAAGGCAACAGTCTTAAGACTTGGGATGAAGTGGTTGAGAAATTTTTGAAGAAGTATTTCCTGGAGTCTAAGACTGCAAAAGGAAAAGCAACCATTTCTTCTTTTCACCAATTTCTAGATGAATCCCTGAGTGAGGCCTTAGAAAGATTCTGTGGTCTATTGAGAAAGACACCCACTCACGGATTCTCCGAACCGATTCAGCTCAACATTTTTATTGATGGGTTAAGGCCACAGTCCAAGTAGCTATTAGACGCTTCAGCTGGAGGAAAGATAAAGCTGAAGACCCCCGAAGAAGCCATGGTTCTTATTGAAAATATGGCTGCAAGTGACATTGCTATTCTCAAAGATAGAGCCCACGTACCAACAAAGAAAAGTCTTCTGGAACTTACATCGCAAGATGCTTTGTTGGCACAGAACAAGTTATTGTCCAAGCAATTGGAAGCATTGACTGAAACACTAAGTAAGTTGCCAACTCAAATACATTCTACGCAATCTTTACCATCTACTGTTTTGCAGGTTGCACGGTGTGCCATCTGTGGTGGAGCTCACAATTTTGGCTGCTATATCCCCAATGAAGAACCAGCTCATGAAGTCAATTATATGAGGAATCAGCCCAGAGGCAATTTTAATGCAGGTGGATTTTTTGGATTTCAGAATAGCCAGTAGTATCAACAGCAAAGACAATGGAAAAATCACCTTGGTAACCAATTCAACAGAGACCAGGGTGGTCCATCTACAAGGCCACAACAGCAGATGCCTAGTCTCTATGACCGAACCACGAAGCTGGAAGAAACTCTAGCTCAATTCATGCAAGTGTTAATGTCTAATCAGAAGAGCACAGAGTCTGCTATCAAGAATCTGGAAGTCTAGGTGGGCCAGCTTGTGAAGCAATTAGCAGATAGACCATCAAGCAGTTTTACAGCAAACACGAAGAAAAATCCTAAGGAAGAGTGTAAGGCTGTGAGGACTAAAAGCAGAATGGAAATACAAGCTGAGGAAGGAAGAGTTGATCAAAAGGTGGAGGGATTTAAACAATAGTTGGTTGCTCAACCGACATCAATATCAAGGTCGCGTGCTAAGCACGAGATCAGTGCGCTAAGCGCAACAGTTGTCCTCAGCAGGCTCAACGCACGATTGGCGCTAAGCTCAAATCCACTTACTTGCGCAAAGGTGTGGGTGGCGCTAAGCGCAACGTCACAGATTCAGAGTCTATTTAAAGCCTGTTTTGTGCAGAATTAGGGCAGGCAAATGATTTACACAGAATTTTAACAACACCTTTGCAGAGAATTCCAGAGCACACCATAGTGCCTATTTTGGGAATAGAGCTCTGGAGGTAGCATGATGAACAACTTTTGCAGAGATACCAAGGTTTAGTAATCTCATTATTGTTATAGTTTTTTGGTAATGGCTTGCTAAACATCCTATTGGACAAGCGACCTCAGAAATATTAAGAAGGGGGGGGGGGTTGAATTAAGTTTTCGTTGACTATTCCTAATTGAAAATTTCTCTTTCATTATTATTCCCTAGATTCAATTATTTCTTTTTTAACAAGTTACTTGAATAAAAAATAAGGAGAAGTAAACTTAAAGAAATATAAACACAATAGAAAGTAAAAGAGATTAAGGAAAGAGAGAATGCAAAACCAGATTTATACTGGTTCAGCCACAACCCGTGCCTACGTCCAGTCCCCAAGCAACCCGTTTGAGATTTCCACTATCCTTGTAAAATCATTTACAAGAAATGAACCACAAAGGACTTCCCTCCTTTGTGTTCAGTGTTTACACCAAGAGACAAACCCGCCTCTTGCAATGAACCCCAAAGGACGTTACTCCTTTGTGTTCAGTGATTACAACCAAGAGGTAAATCCCACCTCATGCAATGAACCCCAAAGGACATTACTCCTTTGTGTCCAGTGATTTAACCAAGAAGCAAATTCCACTTCTTGCAATGAACCCCAAAGGACGTTACTCCTTTGTGTCCAGTGATTTAACCAAGTAGATCATCTCTTGAAAACAGTCACCAAGAGTGAGTCTCTTGAAAAGCTTTTTGTAAGAATGGAGGAGGAGAGGAAAATAGAATAGCACAAGTTTTTTCCCAATGAACTTTTCTTGACAAAGCAAGTGTTGAACAAAATCTCTTAAAAAGAAGTTAAGAAATCTGATTGAATGAATCAATGTTAAAAGTTGTGACTCTTGGCAATTTCTTCAAAACTGACTTTCTTTAAAACTAGTCACTTTAAAAGTTGTGACTCTTGGCTATTTCTTCAAAAACCAGTCACCTTAAAAGTCGTGACTCTTGGAAATTTATTTTTCAAAAATAGTCACTGGTAATCGATTATCATAATGGTGTAATCGATTACACAGCTTACTTTATCAAAAGTTGTGACTCTTCATGTTGAGGTTTGAAATACAACATTCAAAACCACTCGTAATCAATTACAAAAGTTGTGTAATCGATTACACTATTTTGAAGATATTTTATCACAAGTTATGACTCTTGAAATTTGAAATTCAATGTTAAAAAAGATTGGTAATCGATTACATGCCCATGGTAATCAATTACTACTTTGTAAAATAGTTATAAAACTGTTTTGGGCTTCTGGTAATCGATTACTGCCTTATGGTAATCGATTACCAGAGAGTAAAAACTTTGATAAAGATTTTTCTTTGAAAAATTCTTTTGGACAAATTGTGCTATTCAATCTTTGAAAAATTCTTTTTATACTTATCTTGATGCTTTTCTTGAGGTTCTTGCATATCTTGAGTCTTCTCTTGAATCTTCACTTGAATCTTGATTCTTGATTGAATGACTTTTTGGTTCTTGAAACTTGCTTGAATCTTGATTCTTGACTTGAGTCTTTGGCATCATCAAAATAAGCTTGTAAGCTTTGCTTCCACACACCCTTGTTGGGGATTTCTAAAGAATAGCTGATGTAATTACTTTAATATCTAATTGATTGTGTTTCTTGTGTTCAATGCTTCTTTCAGTGCTTAAATTTTGTATGCTCTTGGTCTGATCAACCATTTGTGTGCCTAGTGTCATACCCTAATTTCATCCGGGGATGATTACTTGATGACATGCAACCTTTGATTGGTCGTTTCAAGATACTTGGCACCCTTTGTTGCACAATATGTAAGTCTCGAGACGCGCCGGAAGTCATTTTAAAAGGAAGCAGGGTTATGCGATCCGTGAAATTCCGTAATGCGGCGGAAACCAAAAGGAGGTGTTGTTGTGCAATCCGTGAGTTTCCGTAACTTCTTCGAAAACTAAAAAAGAGTAAATACATGATTCATAAGGATTCGTAACCTTACGGAAAGAAAATAAGTATCGTTACGGAATTCGTAAAATTTCGTAACGTTACGGAAAAAGAATCGCAAAAAAAATAGAAGGGGGGTGCATTTAGTAAAAAGGGGGGTACAAATTGCAATCAGGCCCACTTGGGCCTTCCAGATTCTTCCTCCAAAAGGCTATTACTTCTGGAGGAAGCAACCATGCTCGCCTGGGCGAGCTGGGTGGCAAGCTCCTCCCCTATTTTGCTATAAATAGGGGGAAGAGTGAAGAGGGAAGGGGTTCAGCCTTCTTGGCACTTCGTATTCTCTTAAATTTGCTGAGGAAAATTGTTTTCGTGAAGAAAATACAAGCCGAAGCGCTTCCGTAACGTTTCCGTGAGTAATTACACGAAGGTTTTCAACCGTTCTTCGACATCCATCGTTCGTTCTTCGTTTTCTTCGGTCTTCAACTGGTAAGTACCCCAAACCGAGCTTTTCAATTCATTCTATGTACCCATGGTGGTACCCATTTTGTTTCATGTATTTTTATTCTCGTTTTCATTTACTTTCTGTACCCCCTTTTGACGTGCTTCAGTCATTTATTTAAGTCATTTCTCGCCTAATCAAAAAAGAAAATAAATTTCCACCGATCATTTGATTTGTAATATCCGTTAATTTCTGTTAAAATGAATTTCGACCGTTCGGTCGTGCCGTAACCACGTTGGAAATAAAAAAAGAGGTAATATAATAATATAATAATAAAAAAATACCTTTTAGTAAAATGAAGCAAAAAATCAATCGGGCGTTTTCTCTTTGGGATTTCTCATTCTTAATTGAATTGACTAATAACTAAAGTGAAACTAAGGCTAAAATCAATTCGCCTAGTCAAGCTCGTCCACAAAAAAGGTCACTAAAAAGGGTTTAAAGGTTTATCATCTCAGTTTTCCTTATCAAGTAAATGGATCATTTTAAGGTCCAACGCCTTAAAATGATCACCTTTCAAGTAAAAAGAATCGCTTGATTCACTCTTAAAAAGAATTACGTAGGTCTGACTTCCTCTTCGATGGAGGGTATGTAGGAGCAAGAGCCTCGCTTTTGTCGACCTCAAAAATAAAAAAGAAATAAAAGTTAAGGTAACACAATTTCCTCAATTCTAAAAAATAGGCTGTTGTCCTTTGAGACAAACGTGAGAGGTGCTAATACCTTCCTCAAACGTAAATACAACTCCCGAACTTAGAATTTTCATTTTGCCGGTTTCCTTCGGTTTTTTCCGATGTTTTCCACAAATAAACGTTGGTGGCGACTCCGCGCATCTTTCCTCCTTTGGAAAGCGCACCCGTGAGTCTCGCCTCGCTCGCCCGCAAAAGGGCATGTTGCGATAGTTGGCGACTCCACTGGGGACTTTTTTGTGAGTTAGGCCTATTTTAAGGAATTGTGGAATTATGAAACCTTGTGTGTGCATTTATTGAACTGTGTAAAATGTAAATAACTGTTGTCTATTTCGCATTCTTTACACTGTATTCTAAGCACCCACGGGTTTGAGTAAAAAAAAAAAGGGCCCTATACCCGGGTTCATGGGAATCTAAGGAGTGGGGGTGAATCTATCATCATGCTAGCTCTCCGACTTGCTTGATAATAGTGAAAGTAATCTTTACACTGTATTCATATCGGGGGGAATATACATATACGAGACTGCAAAGATCCACCATACCGCCGTAATATTATTATTTTGAGTGATGATACTCTAGAAAATAGCCGTGTGAGTTATGAATTGTTGGGGGTAGTGATTAGAGACCCCTAGATATTGTCCTATAGGTTCCCAGTTAGGGGCATGGAGCAAACACGCTCTGTGCCATTTGTTCTCATGCATTTCTCTGCAAATAGCGCTATATATAGTTTTGCT